>NC_090939.1:144921044-145558336 GCF_040938575.1 Ambystoma mexicanum | reverse complement strand
ACATGCACCCATACAGACCCGAACCCCCTCCCCCCAAATCAGCACACTCTCAAACAAGCACCCATACAGACCCAAACCCCCACCCCCCAACTCAGCACACACACATGCACCCATACAGACCCGAACCCCCCACCCCCCAACTCAGCACACACACAAACATGCACCCATACAGACCCGAAACCCCACCCCCCAACTCAGCACACAAAAAACATTCAAATCCAAACATTCATACACATCCGACACCCCCCCACCCCCGCATGTCAACATACACACAAAATACATTCAAATACAAACATTCATACACATCTGACACACACCCCCACCCCCGCATCTCAACATACGCACAAAATACATTCAAATACAAACATTCATACACATCCGACACACACCCCCACCCCCGCATCTCAACATACGCACAAAATACATTCAAATACAAACATTCATACACATCCGACACACCCCCCACCCCCGCATCTCAACATACACACAAAATACATTCAAATACAAACATTCATACACATCCGACACACCCCCCACATCTCAACATACACACACAAAATACATTCAAATATAAAAATTCATACACATCCGACACACCCGCATCTCTCAACATACACACACAAACATAAAGCAAAACAAACCCGACACACAAATACAAACAGAGCACTTACCGGAGACGTGCTGGAAGGCTGGAAGGCAGGTAAGCTGGAACGCTGGAATCGTACTACGGCTGGCGTGGTCCAAGGCTGAAATGCCTTCCGGCATCAAGCCTTATGGACTACGCCAGCCGTAGTGCTGGCCCTCCATTGGTGCAGCACACACGCATTACGTAGCTCGTAGGAGCGACGTGGTGCGTGTGTGTGCTGAGCCAATGAGGGCCAGTGTTTTGTCCGGCCCGGAAGACAACAAAGACTTTCCTAATGGAGGGCGGCCACGGGCCGCCCTCCATTAGGAAAGTCTTTGTGCCTCGCGGGCCGGACAAAAGAGCATGGCGGGCCGCAACTGGCCCACGGGCCGTATGTTGTGCAACCATGATCTAGGCCAATTACGAGGGGTATAGCTGCGTTCTTAAGACTGTTGAGGTGATTGTCGAGGTGTTTAAGTATGTGTGCAGCTAAGCCGAATTAATCGAGGGGCATAGCTGCATTCTATTGTTTGTTGGTGCAGAGGAACAAGTAGGCATAGTGGTGTGTTTGAGGGTCTGTGTGCTTTCAAGGGGGACCCTGTTCCCTGTTCCGTTTCAATGCCCTTTGGCAGGGGTGGCATCTCCCTTTTTGGCTCAGGCTGTTAGGCTAAGGTCCTCACTGAGTCTTGTTGGATCACATTGCTTTAGCGAAGACTGATGGGTGGGGACAGGCAGATCAAGGGAGGCATTTCCTGGACTGATAGTGTAGTGCATATTTGCTAGGAAAGGATCAAGTTGACAAGTGCTATTAGAGCTTCAGTTGATAGTACTGCTAGACAGATTTCCGGTAGGTAGGTAGTTCTGCTAAATACATTCGCAGATAGGTGTGAATAGCAAAATAAGTGCTAGAACGTCCCCCAGTATCTAGTTCTGCTCATGGATTTCAAGATGAGTAGGATTATCAAGTATGTGCAATTCTTGGACTGATAGTGTATTGCAAATAGCATGGCATTGATCAAGCTCATAGGTGCCATTAGTGCTCGGGTTATGAGTCTAGCACAATCAGTCCAGAATATTGGAGATAGATATATCTAGGCCTCTGAGTGTATGGTATTCCTGGTGGAGGAAGGCAATGATTCAATTTGTCATGTACATAGGTGTCATGCTTCTGCATCTCTGCCTCTGGGTGGCGCTGTCTTCAGACAAGCAGGGTGTTTTCTAGCATGTTCAGAGAAGCCCCTAAATCATTATTCGACATTTCCTTTCCGAAATCTGTATTTCCGAAAGCATGGACTTCAATTCCTATAACGCACCTTGTGACAGTTCTCATTTCCTGGTTATTCCTATGCACCAGAGTTGCACCCACAATCCCCAGAAGCCCTAGAGATCAGTGCTACTTTCACCTTCCCAGGACAAGAGAGGGAGGAGACAGATTACCTTCAGGGGTGCTGCTCCAGGTGCTGCTAATTAGCCTGCTTCAGCACAGGACAGGGCTATATGTAAGCAGCTGCCTGCAGGAGCACAGGTCTCTTGCATTGAGTTAGCTTACAGCCCTTTTTGCCTTGAGCCACGATATTCTACTGTTTACTGTTGCTGTCAAATCCTGCTCCTGTTCCAGTGCCCATGCTCCTTCCCTGGCAGCCCTGCCAACCTCCTCTGTCTTCTGCCCTGCTCCACTGGGCTCCCTGCCTTGCAACCTGCTACTTTCCTCTGCCTTCTGCCCTGCTCGTCTGAACTTCCCGCATTGCAGCCCTAATCCTCTGTTGCAGTCATTGTTCCCTGTCTGCAGACTCTTGCTTTCTACCTACTATTATCTGGCTCCCTGCCTGCTGTTCCTTCTTCCTTTCCTTCAGCCTGTGTTTCCTGGCTTTAGTTTCAACATTCCAGTCCTATGTTTCCTTGTATCCGTCTTCTGTCCTGTTATCCCACTTCAGAGATAGAGATTCCTTGTAATCTGTCTTCTGTCCAGCCCTCGTTATCCCATTTCAGAGCTACAGATTTGTTGTTATCTGTCTTCAGTCCTGCACTGGTTATTCTAGTCCAGAGTTACAGTTCCCGGGTACCGGTCTGCAGTTCCAGTCTCCTGTATTATTGCAAATTAATTCTTTTCTACTTGTTTTTCCCCTTCTGATCCTTCTTTCTTGGCTGCCTATTTTTCCCTAGGTATTTATGTTACCGTTTCTGTCCTCACTTGCGCTTCTGTTATTCCTTTGTTCAGAGTTTGGCTGCTGGGGTTCCCAGCAAGCAATCGCTGCCCCTTCCCTTGTCTTGTCTTGTTTTAATTGTAGTCTATAGTGAATTAAATGTAACAGTGTGTTGCGTTCTGTTCCCTCAGAGGGCATCCGCTGCAGGTTCCGGTTGGACCCATACTAGCTTGTCTCGTGTACATAGACTCCTTGTTTGTGCCCTAGGGTCCAGACACAGAAGCCACTCCTGCTTCCCCTTTCCATGGACTTGCAAGGAGTGGTGCCTGTAAAAGTAATTCACACAGAGGCACTGAGCTTCCCTTATATCTGTGGGCAGTCTCTAGTCCAACCTGTGTATTCACCCCTAGTGGGATCCCTCATTGTTTGTCCAGTGCATGGTTCCCATCCTTTTTTGTTCACCATTGAGATCCGTCCTTTCTTCCTGTTCCGTAGTTCTGAATTACCTTGCCTATTTTTAATTCTTGTTTAGATTCCTGCTGTAATGCGCTTACCTGCCCCTTAACATCAGCAGAGGCACCCAAAACCGACCTGGGTGCCCTGTGCAACTTCTGACAATAGGTGCTACTACGATTCAGGTTTCAAATCTGAGGCAAACAATCCAGATAGTGAGTAGGTATTGTCTGGCTTGAGAGTTTCAAAAGGGCCCATACTGAAATGAAGAACAGGGATGTAGGTAATTCTGGGATTACTTACCGGTAATCTTCATTACTGCTAGTCATAATCTTCCTCGTTTCAGTACTTACTCCATCCCTCCCACTCAACTAAGAAGAAGAATGGGCCTACAAGCGGAAGTGGAGTCTAAGGTTGGGAATGGGGCAAAGGTCATGCAGGCCTTTCTTGCCGAGCCACGCCCCCTTCCGTAACGTTGTTCCCATTGCCGAAGAGAGGGGAAAGAAAAAAAAAAAAGGAGTCTGCTGAAAATATGTTTGGATCCCTTGAGAGGATTCCAGCCTCCGCTCATGCAGTATGTACTGGGACGTTCAACAAGCAGAGATATCCTGCAGTGGTTGGTTAAAGTGAGGTTTTTTTTTCTTGAAATCAGCAGCCTTCCTATTAGTTAAAAGTGCATAAGTGTGTGCGGGAGGCTTGGGCACATACACTAATTATGTACAGACACTCAGACCTCTGAACCTTTGAGTGCCAAAAACAGCAGCATTCAGAGGATGTCTGCTACTGCAATACACAGGTTAGCATATGTAGAACTTTGTATTGTAATAATTGTAGTCCAATTAAGACGAGTGAGTACCAACAAAAATTACATTTATACTCCTTTTGCTGAACGCATCAATATTAATCTTCACCTGGATGGTGATAAATATACTAATACTAACCTGCAATCACTACAAATGTTAACTTGGGAGTATATAATATATGTGCGCACACTATGTGCTCCTTTTATACCCTGGGGTGGGGTACCGGCAGAGTTTAGAATGCTTAAGGTCAATGTTAGAATATGCTCCACCGATGGCAACACAATCTCAGGTATTTTGGTTTTGAAATGTATGCAAGTTTGTAATTTGGGTGTCACCAGGCAGTAGGATAACAACAGCAGGCATCACATAGTACACTGGGCCAAGGAGGACGATGACAAGTTTGAGAGTGACAAACAACATTCGTTTTCAGGCTTTACTGTCCGATATAACCACTTTTGCTCTCTAAACCTAGTGAGGCGGTTCAGCTGTTCCAGCCAGATCCCTGTTAGGAACACTCCTTCTTTGCATACCTGCCTAACCTCTGGAATTTTTCCGGAGACTCCGGAATTTTAAGCATTTCTCCGGGTCTCCGGAAAAGTCCAGTGAATCTCAGGAATTTTGAGATTCTTTCCGGGTCCCGTCATATTCTCCACCTGATTGGCTGCCGCCGGTAGCCAATCGGGTGGAGAAGTGGGCGGGACCCGGAAACATCACGAAATGTTCGTGCCCACTGCCTTGATGCTTCACTATATGCGGCCGCTGCTGGCGGGCAGCATTCACTGACTTTTTTTTTTCCCTTGCAGCAGGAGTGAGGACCTCGCAGCGCCGGCGGACTCCCCTCGACCCGACAGTGACGTGACCTGGCCGAAAAAGTGGTTCCAGTCAGAGCGACGCAGACGCAGCAGAGCAGAGGGATCTGCCGCGAGCCTGCCCAGCCTGCCTTAGTTCCAGCTTCTGTCTGTGTCGTGTGCCGTGATCCCCATGGCCGTGTGACTGAGAGAGGATCGAATCAGATTCAGAATCCACAAATACAAGTAAGACTAAAAGTGCTTGTATTTCTTTTTAAAAAATGTTTACTTCCTTTCCCTCAAGCGACCCTGACCGCCGTAATAATAGGGCTTTCCATCCATGTCATTGGATGGAAAGCACTATTATTACGGCGGCGGTGCCGCGTTCATTTCGCTTACCGTAACACTGAAGCATTCATTCAGTGCTACAGTAAGCAAAATGAAGGCGGCGCCGCCCCCGGAATAAGGGTGCTTTCAATCCAATTACATGGATTGAAAGCAGCATTATTTCGGCGGCGGTGCCGCCTTAATTTTGAGATTTTATTGTATTGGGCAATGGTCACTGTTTACAAAAAATGTGTGAGCCCCTCCACTCAGCACAAACACGGCCAAAATAACTTATTCTTATTGGCTTTAACAAGATTACTTGGGGGAAAAATACAAGATTAAAGTACTTACATTGGTTTCAATTTCTGCAGCAATACCTGGAAGATCCTATCCACTTTGGGTCTGCCTTCATTTTGAGATGTTATTGTATTGTATTGGGCAATGGCCACATGGCTCAGGGGCAATGTATTGGGCAATGGTAACATGGCTCAGGGCCGGATCTTTAGCCACTGTTTACTTTCTACCCACGAAACCTGCCCACAGTGGCTACTGGGTATGGCTATCTTGCAGGCAGACCCCCTTGGGCACTTTGTCTGGGACATGCTAGATGCACCAGCTAAACTATTTGACAGAATTGTTGCATGAAATTAACCCCTGGCTTGAGCGGGCTCATATCTTGCGTGTTAGTGGCCGAGGTGGTACCATCTTGAGTGTACCTGATTTCTAAATACTGTATTTATTATTTTTTTCGCTGTTATCTGTCCCCTAAGAATACTAACGCATTGTGCTGTTCATAGCAAGAACAAGTACAGAAGGCAGGGTGCAAAGCAATCGGTCCGCGTGATCGACTTGTGTGATCCTTGAAAATTACCCTCATTCCCCTGTGCCTTTGTTCATCATGTTCTATTTCTAAAGCACACAATCCGTGCCATTGGATTGAAAGCTGTATTATTACCATTTTCCTGCTTCATCCATAAATTGGCATGAAGCCCACATAGTTGGCATGCTCTACATTTGCATGCTTTCTTGTTTTCCATGTCTCACAAGAGGTTTACTTTTGCGCCTTTCCTCAACAGACCAAGCATCAGTGCATCAGCTCAGCCCCAGATCATTGTCTCCGCCTACAGAAGCACAGAACATTGCACGGTAGGTGACCAGGGAATGGTTGGCTGGCATGAATGAAAACCACATGTGTTCCTTTGCAATGCTGCTGCAAGCCCTTTCCCTAGTGCAGGGAGGTGGCATGCAGCAGCACTGTAGAGCTGTATATTTTGTTTACTAATCATTCTCCCACACTTACGTGTGTATTGGTTGGTTTGTTTTTATTTGGCTATTATTTGCACCCTGGGAAGGGGCTTAGCAACCTGTGGGTTTCCTGTTCATTTGGTCTGCAACTCTCACACGATCACCATTTCCTGTTGTGGCTAGCCTGGCAGGGGTTGTGTATCCAAAATATATGGAGCCCAAAGGTTGGAAACTCTTATGTACTGAATGTTAAGGGGCGTAATTAGCTGGATTTTGTACAGTAAGCTGGCACACAAGGATCACAAGGTGCTTTGCCAAAATGGGACGCTGCTTCAAATCTTTCTTTGGCTTCCATTAACAGGCATAAAGAGCAGAGGGCACAAGATCTTTACACCAGCAAACGTTTAATCCCAAACTATGGAGGCAGGGCAGGAAGTCGCAGCAATCGACCATATTAAGAAAAAGATGAAATATTTGTGCAAGTGGTCGGAACTCTATGCACAAAAGTATCCAGCCTTTACGGCCTCTCGCAAGGGTCCAGAGTTTGCATACTGCAAAGTTTGTGCCTGCGATGTGTCACTGCGCCATAAAGGCCTTGGTGACTGCGCTACACATGTATACTCTATTAAGCATGTGGCTGCTATGAAGGCAGCAAATAAACTTAGTGCTACAACACATTTGATATTGTCTGTCTTTGGATATTGCCCTTTACGGTGGAATGCAATAAATGTGAAACTGCAAAAATGTTTCTAATGACAACTACAACAACCGAGTTTACCTTTTTGACAGGTGGGCGAGGTGTGGGGGCGGAGCATGTGCAAATGGGTGGAGTCTTGTGTGGCTGTGGGTGGAGCCTAAATCTCAGGAATTTTGATTTTCAAATGTAGGCAGGTATGCTTCCTTGTGGTCTCTATGGCAGCGCTGATGCAGAAGACCATGCTATGGCTCTCACACCTTGCCAAGATGGCGACGACTGGGTCCTCAAAATAATATCAAGACACATCTCTAGTTGTTCCACCAGAGGGCAGTGTGAGCAGGCTGCTCAAGCTCCAGTTTCTTCAGTTAGCTCATATGGAGGGCGAACTCGCCAGTAAAATTGGCATGACGGGCGCCGCCCCTTAGTGGGGGTTGCCCAGCCGACATCCTCCCTATGATTCCAACAGGTCAGGGGGCGTAAAGGGGGGAGGAACACGTTAGCCCGCCCCCGGAAGTGAACGGGAGCGCGCGAAACATAAGGTGCGGGGCAGGGAACCGAGGGAGAAGCCGGCCCCATAAAGGCACGGGCTTTGAAAACACTAGCACATTCTCCCTCGGTTTCCTGCTTCGCCGGATCGTGGTTTTGTTTGTCGTGGAGGACCCTCTTGCATCCTGCTCCCCGGGCTTCGTTGGCGTCGCAGCTCATATCAAGCGCGGTCCAGGAGGTGGAGACGTGTCGATTTCGGGAGTTCCTGCCGCAGGTGATTTCGGGAGTTCCTGCCGCAGCGGGTGTCGGTTCCAGCCGGGAATACCAGAGGTATGTCGAATAGCTGCGTGGATTTGGCAGACAGGGGTCCGTGGTGGGCGGCGGAGCGGGCGCCGAACGGAAGTGTCAATTAGGAGGTAGCATGGTCGTGGAGGGGTAGGGTCAGGGATGGGGGGCCGTAGTAACTAGACAGGCGTGCTATTTATATCCCTTTCGATATGCGATTATACGCGGACGGTGGGCATTCCGTTTTCTTGGTATATGCCTTTTATGCGCGGTAGCGGCGGTAATGCGGGACCTAGTTACAAATGTAGATGGCCGCCGTGCCATGCAGTGGGACGTTGTCAAGTCTTTGGGTGGATTGCGAGAGGCAAGGTTTTCGGTTTCGTCCAGCAAGTTAGTTTATATGCCTGTTACGTGCACATCTCGAACGTTTAGATGCCGTTTAGGGGCAGTTGCGCCAGTAATGGGGGCCTTTTGTACAAATGGGCAAAGGCCGCCGCACCACGCAGGGGATTTGTTTAGGTTTTGCGGGCTGAGGGCGAGAATGAAGGTTTTTCTTTTCGTCCGAAATTCTTCTACTTACATTACATGCCTTTTATGTGCTGGGGGAAAGGTAATGCGGCACTGAGTTGGAAATGTTCGGGGGCCGCCGCGCCATGCAGGGTGATGTATTCAAGTGTTTCGGTGTTAAGTAGTGGTATTCAAATCCATATCGCAGCATAGTAAGTTACAAATGTTCGATGGCTGCCGCGCCACGCAGGGGGATGTATTGAAGTGTTGGGGAAAAAATAGATGGCCGCTGCACCTCGTTCTTGATACCTGCAAGTTAGTTTATATGCCTGTTACGTGCACATCTCTAACGTTTAGATGCCGTTTAGGTGCAGATGCGCCAGTAATGGGGGCCTTTTGTACAAATGGGCGATGGCCGCCGCGCCACGCAGGGGATTTGTTTAAGTTTTGTGGGCTGAGGGCGAGAATGAAGGTTTTCTGTTCGTCCTAAATTCTTCTGCTTACATTACATGCCTCTTTAGGGGCTGGGGGAAAGGTTATGCAGCCCTGAGTGAGAAATGTTCGAGGGCCGCCGCGCCATGCAGGGTGATGTATTCAAGTGTTGGGGTGAAAAGTAGTTGCATTCCAATCCATATCGCAGCATAGTAAGCTACAAATGTTCGATGTCCGCCGCGCCACGCCGGGGGATGTATTGAAGTGTTGGGGAAAAAATAGATGGCCGCTGCACCACGTTCTTGATTTATTCAATTGCGACACGAAAGTGGGTTTGCCCGATGGCCGTAAAGGCAAACAATAAGGTTTCCTATTCCTGTTACAATTGCGTATCTGGTCCACGCATTATGGGATTTTCGTTTGCTGGCCGCCGCGTCACGCAGTCGCGATATATTCATGTTAACAGGAAAAGTTTTGGTCGTTGGACGCAAAGGCGGGAAAGTAGTTTTGTTCACCTTTGGCGTAACATGCTTGTGTTTGGCTGCATTGTATTAGGCGGTGGATGGCCCGCCGCGCCATGCATAGGGGATAGTTTCAATTTGTCAGGAAAGCAATTTTGCGTTATGGGGAGGGCCGCATGGAAAGTTTTAGGTATGGCCGCGGTGCCAAAACCAGTTTTAAGGTTCCGGACGACAATCGGAATTGGCCGCCGCGCCACACGTGGTGTCGGGGGGTTACGCGGGGAATGCAATTTTCCCTCGTTAGGTGGGGAATACAGTTTTACCTTGCGCATTGTGGATGGGAGATTACTACTTCGGGGGAAGGGGCCGCCACACAACCCAAGCCTCCCCACCCCCCCGATCTTTGGGGGAGGGGGCGAGACTTTGGAAAGCAAGCATGAAGTTATGCATAGTTTTGATGGGTGGAATGCAGCGGGTAGCTGTATGGTGATGGCCGCCGCACCACGGGTCTGCTTAAGCAAGGGTAGTTGGGCTTTACGCCAGATGGCCGCCGTGCCAGGGGTTGTCTAGTGGAAGGGAATTGGCTACGGCAGATAACGGAGGGCCGTTTGTGTTTAGCAGTATTGGAGACATGCAGCAGGGGCTTTATAGCGCAAGATACGTGTTGCACACACACGGGTGTGACCCCAATCTGCATGTCCCTACTCCAAAACCTTTTTTCTTGGACAATGAACAGCTAGGGGCTTCATTCGCACCTAAGTGGGATTGTACGGCAGGGGGTCTGGCAAAGGCGGGTCCTCCAAGGAACGGAGATCAGACTAGAGACAGGAAGGCCTAATCTACTCAGAAGCATGCAGACCCCTCCCTCCCCCGCCACGGGGCTACAGCACCAACAAAAGGTGTTTAGCAGCTACTTTGTCAGCAACATAGCCATTGGCCCACATTGGGTCCCCAGGCGCCTTTCGTCTCTCCTAAGATGTGTCGCCCATAGTTCTGCTTTTTAAGTGTTTGGGTAATTTTGCTTCAGTGGGAAACGTTAGGGTTTAGTTTGCCAATTTGTTTTAAGGCAGGGGCAGGCAACCGTGGGTCTTCAAAGAAGGAGAATACAATTATGATCAGCCATAACTAGAATTGTCAAGGGCGAGATATCGTGGGATTCGTAGCTTAAAACACTAAAGAGCGGCAGGTCTCAGATCCCTGTGACCTGTCCATAACATATGCCTTAAGAAATGGCTAGATCAGCTGAATAAAAAGGTCTGATATTGGCCAAATCAGATTTTCGTGGGTACAAATGCCAGTGAGTTCATGGAGGTGGCTGTACACTAACTGCATGTCTGGCCCTAAGTGGGAGGAAAACAGTCAGTCGGGCTGAGAGGGGGAACAAGAGGGATCATGAAGATGGCCGCCGTGCAAGGTGCTGGGGGGGTCTAGCGCCTGAGGCTGCGGCGCTTATTGCGGGTGATGAGGGTTGGGGGGGGTGTCTCGAGGCCATGGGGGGGGCGCAAGGGAGAGGGATGGAATGGAGTAGTTGGGCACTTGGGGATAGTAAAGTCATGCAATACCGTCACCCATGAAATACCACTAAGTAAGCAAGCAGTATGTACTCCACAGTGACTCAAACATTTGTGTGTGATAGGTCCTACATGGTGAGTGAAGATGGGCTTTGTGTGTAACAAACGCTTGGCATGGGTCATTAGGGGTTAAATTATGTTACAGCCGGGTATCAATTTGAAGAACGTGCCCTCAGGTGCTACATAGCTCCCGGCCACAAGGTTAGAAAAATGTGTACATTATTCTAGAGTCTTCGTCTGGTGTTGAAATGCTTAGTACGGAGGCGGTTGAACAGCAATGGGAGGGCGTAAGGGAGATGGGCGGAAGAGAGTGGTTTGGCACCTAGGGATAGCAAAGCCAAGTGCTACCGTCACACATAAATGCCACTAAAAGATGCACGCAGTATGTACTCCATAGTGACTCGAACATTTGTCTCACATAGGTCGACATGTCAGTACACGCAAGCGCAGTTAATTCGGCCCTCGACGACGTAGAGCTCGAAGATGGCCAGGCAATGGAGGAAGTGGCCGGATCATCAACTCCTGTGCGCGGAATGGATGCACAATCTTGGGCTGAATATTTAGCCCTAGCAGAGGTCCTGGGGTGGCAGGCAGCTATGGCAAGGATGGGTGGCCCGGTAATTGCCAACACAATCGCCACACCGGGGGCGAACAACCCGGAAGGGGGGAAAACTGTCCCGGAGAGCAAGGACTCGCCAAGCGGCGAAGGCACGGGTGGCCATGAGAACCCGCCAGCGGGTGTTGGACACGAGGGGGGCCCCCCACGAAAGCGTACGGCAAAGACAAGCGGGGGCCCACACGTAAAGAAAACAAAAAGGGACCTGGAGGAAGAACTCGCAGTATTAAAGGCGCGGATGGGGGCGACACCGGCAGGCCCCACGGGCATCCCAGCCCCACAACCACCCACCCCAACCCCACAGCCACCCACACCCCTGCCTAAGGCACAACCGATATTGATCACTCCTCTGGACCGTCAGGCCGGGCCGGTACCGAGCGGTGCGCCCGTCGGCGGGGATGGTGAGTCGGAATTTATACAAAAAATTGTCAGGGCAGTGTTGGCGGCACAAGGGGCAAAGCCTGCACTGGCCCCCACAACAAGCGGGGCGCCTGGGTCGGTCACCACAGGAGCAAGCAATGTCTGGCGGGGGAGGGAAGAAGCGGCAATAAGCTGCACTCCGGCCACCGGCGCAACGACCAGCACCGGGGAGGACGGGCAGGTGAATAAGGAAATAGGGCTGCAGCCCTGTAAGGGCGCCAGTCCTAAATTACCGGCTGCAACAGGTGGCAATTACTCGGCATGGCTCTTGCCTGAATGGGTAAAACAGGAAATTTGGGAGGGCAAATTCATAGACATATTATCTCTCTTAGAACATGAAACGAAGGGCAACGACACCCTACGTGGAACGGGGGGGAGGGAAATAGCCAAAGCCAGGAAAAGAGTGAGGCCCGCAGAAACCCTTGAAAACTGGCTCGCTGCATTCAAGATATTAGCCCAAACCCTCAATCAAAAGGACCCAAACTTGGGCCCGCACTTAATGGGATACAGGGCATGCGTCATCCATGAATATAACCAACAGGGCGGAAATGAATGGTTCTTGAGGGACCAGCGTTTTCGTTTGCGAATGGAACACGATCCGAAACTTAAATGGAACCATAAGTCAGTCGAGGACTGGCTGGAGTCTTCCAGTGGGACAATTGAGCAAGCTGATGGGACCATAATTCTGGCGGGAGGCCGCACCAATCCCTGGGCAGAGACAGGGGAAGGACTCTCGGCAGTGGGTACAGGGCTAAACAGGGCAGTTACGGCCCCCAAACCAGTGGCACCGAGGGAGGGGAAGATGGAAATGACAGCCTGGGGCAACAGCATAGGGCCACAACCGGTTCGGGGAACCACAGGGCCAGCACAGTCGGCCCCCACGGAAGCTATGACAAGGCCAGTAGGGGGAGGGCGACCAAACACTGCCAACGGGAGGGCACCACTATACTGCAGATTTTTTAATGATGGGGCATGCAACTGGGGCACATCTTGCAAATTTAGACATGCTTGCTCCATGTGCGGGACCCACGGACATCCAGCCCGAATGTGCAGGGGACGGCCGGCGCCAATCGAGCAACCGAAATAGGCATCACCAGGTCGGCTCTAACAGGGGGCATCGGGGGCAAGAAGACTTATTTGGTCAATATATATTGTCATTATGTTCAAAATCAATACTGCACACTAAAATAAACGTTTTTCCTTAAGGTGTCTCGATCTTTGGTACATCAAGGAGTGAAGGGACAAGGGCATTCGCGCCGGCGGGAGCAGGCAGGAGAGGCAGCAATGGTAATGATGGGGGTAGGGGGAAAGGGGGTGGGGAGAGACCGGGGAATGGCCTCAAGGACAAGGGTTTTTCCCCCATCAAGGTCGATAGCCTGCTCACATGGCTGGCACAATATCCGGTGGCTCTGGGAAGGGACGTGCTAGCACAGGGGTTTGTGCAAGGGTTTCGCATTCCCTACAAGGGTCCCGTGGGAGCCAGAGCAGCGAACAACTCCAAGTCAATTAACGAATGGGCCAAGGTAGCCAGGGCAAAGATCAACAAAGAAATCGAATTAGGCAGGATAGCAGGCCCTTACCAGGGTCCCCCTTTGACCAACCTTATCATCTCACCGTTGGGGATGGTACCAAAGAAGGAACCCGGGAAGTTTCGTCTCATACATAACTTATCACACCCCAAAGGAGGGTCGGTGAATGATGGCTTGGACATGGAGGATTGTTCAGTTACATAAGCTTTATTTGACCAAGCCATAAGCCTAGCTAGCAAAACAGAAGGGTGATGGCTGGAAGGTTTTCAATTAATCATAACCACGGGCAAAGCTCTGGGCAACCCTCCAGACCATCGTCAGCCTGCCAAGCCATTACAGAAGGGGAAAAACCATATGCAAATCAGGCTTGGTCCTACCCCAAAAGGGGCAGTCCAGCCCGAACTGCTAGGTTACATCCCTTCTGCACAAGACCACAAGCATCCCCAGACATGTTTCAGCCTGGTTGGGTGGCATCAGTGAGGAGTAGCTTGGGTCTCTAGGCCCGGCAGACTCGGGACCCACGTCTGGGCATACCCGTCCCACTAAGGGTGACTTTAGCAAAACAGAAGGGTGATGGCTGGAAGGTTTTGAATTAATCATAACCACGGGCAAAGCTCTGGGCAACCCTCCAGACCATTGTTTTCCAGCCTGCCAAGCCATTACAGAAGGGGAAAATCCATATGCAAATCAGGCTTGATCCTACCCCAAAAGGGGCAGTCCAGCCCAAACTGCTAGGTCACATCCCTTCTGCACGAGACCACAAGCATCCCCAGACATGTTTCAGCCTTGTTGGGCGTCATCAGTGAGGAGTAGCTTGGGTCTCTAGGCCCGGCAGACTCGGGACCCACGTCTGGGCATACCCGTCCCACTCAGGGTGACTTTATCAAAACAGAAGGGTGATGGCTGGAAGGTTTTGAATTAATCATAACCACGGGCAAAGCTCTGGGCAACCCTCCAGACCATCGTTTTTCAGCCTGCCAAGCCATTACAGAAGGGGAAAAACCATATGCAAATCAGGCTTGGTCCTACCCCGAGCAATGCCAGTGGTTAAGATTCAGTCTAAACCTTCCAGCCATCACCCCTTTGTTTTTGCTTTGTCACCCCGAGTGGGACAGGTATGCCCAGACGTGGGTCCCGTGCCTGCTGGGCCTAGAGACCCAAGCTACTCCTCACTGATGAGCCCTAACAAGGGCGAAACATGTTTGGGGATGCTTGTGGTCTCGTGCAGAAGGGATGTGACCTAGCAGTTCGGGCTGGACTTCCCCTTCTGAATTTGCATATAGTCTTTCCCCTTCTGTAATGGCTTGGCAGGCGAAGACTGATGGTCTGGAGGGTTGCCCCGAGCAATGCCAGTGGTTAAGATTCAGTCTAAACCTTCCAGCCATCACCCCTTTGTTTTTGATAAGCCTAGCTAGAGCAGCGGGAAAAGGGGCGCTATTGGCGAAAGTTGACATAGAGGCGGCATTCAGGCTGCTTCCAGTCCACCCGGACAGTTTCTTCCTCCTAGGTTTCCAGTTTAAGGGACGGGTGTATGTTGATAAATGCATGCCAATGTGCTGCAGCATATTGTGCGCTTATTTCGAAGCATTCAGCTCCTTCCTCGAATGGGCGCTTAATAAACTGGAGGGCAGGGGAGGGAAAACGCATTACCTGGATGATTTCCTGTTCGTGGGTAGGGGGGGCACCAATATTTGCGCAGCACTCCTCAAACATTTCATGCTTTTAACTAAGGATCTGGGAGTACCCCTGGCGGGGGATAAGACACAGGGTCCTTGCACCAAATTAACCTATCTGGGGATAGAAATAGACACGGTGGAAGGGGCATGCAGATTACCGACAGAAAAGATCAAGGAATTCATTGGGGATATCGACAGGGCATTGTCCGGGGACAAGGTAATCATAAAGACCATTCATTCCTTGGTGGGTAAGTTCAGTTTCGCCGCCAGGGTAATACCGGCTGGGCGAGTCTTTGCGAGACGTCTGGCGGCTGCAACAGGAAGACACGTGAAAGGGTGGCACAAGATACGCCTTGGGGCGGGTTTGAGGGAGGACCTGAGAGTATGGCGCTCCTTCTTAAGAGAATTTAATGGGGTATGCCTGTGGCAGTCTCCTTGGACGGCGTGCGCACAGTTACAGTTGTTCACTGACGCGGCAGGTCGGGTGGGATTTGGGGCCATATTAGGAAAGGAATGGTGCAGGGCCGACTGGCCAAAGGATCGGGCCAGGAAGGGGCAGTGCAAAAACATCACCATGCTGGAACTATTCCCAGTGGTGGCAGCAATACAAATTTGGACGCGCAAACTGAGTAATAAACATCTAGTAGTGTGGTCTGACAATATGGCAGTGGTGCAGGCGGTGAACACTCATTCAGCAAGATGCCCTGCTACGTTGTGCCTACTACGCCACATGGTTCGCAAATGCCTCAAGATGAATGCAGCGATTAAAGCGCGTCACGTACCTGGGGCGGATAACACAGCGGCAGACGCACTTTCTCGTTCACAGATGACGCGATTCAGGAAAGCGCACATGCAAGCTCAGCCCACCATGACTCTGTTCGACAAGGAACTATGGCAGCTGGTGAGTTGGGTCAAGGAATGAGGAGGCTCGCTTCCAGAGCTTTGGCTGGGAGCACATGGACTCGATACAAGGCCAACTACGATACTTTCATGGAGAACACTAAACATCTGGGGGGAGGTAGCACGGAAGAGAGGGTGGACTGTTTTGTGCTCTGGGCCAAGGGGGCGGGCAAATCGAGATCATGGCTGGCAGGGCACCTCAGCGCAGTGGCATTTCATAGCCAGCTGGCAGGCCAGCATGACCCAACAAAGGGCTTTCTGGTAAGAGCTGCACTGAAAGGTTGGGACAGGGGCAGGGGGGCCACGGTACCGACCTCAGTGAGGAGACCCATTGATTTTGAGCTATTACAGAAGGTCATGACAGCAACTACAGGGGTGTGCTACTCGCAATACGAAAGCACCATGTTTAAGGCATGTTTCGCATTGGCCTTTTTCGGGGCCCTACGGATTAGTGAGTTAGCGGCTAAAGCAAGGAATGACCAGAGCTACAGAGCCCTACTATGGGGAGTTGTATGGCATAAGGGAGGGGGATATCGGTCACCATCAGAATATCTAAAACAGACCAGCAGGCCAAGGGATGCGAGCTAGTATTGGCCAGACTGGGACAGGAAGCGTTTTGGCAGTCGAAAGTATGACAGCATATTTTGCAATCAGAGGGGGTGAGCCGGGGTATCTGTTCCGACACGAGGACGGAACCCCACTTACCCAGTTCCAATTCAGGCGAGTCTTAGAGGGGGCCCTGGAAAGTTTGGGCATGAATCCGGCGCAATATTCGACCCACTCGTTCTGCATAGGCGCAGCAACGACGGCAAGCAGAGAAGGCTTGGGGGAGGACAGGGTCAAAAAGATAGGGAGATGGGTATCCAACAAATACAAACTATATGTACGGTAACCAGGCCAAGGCGGCCCGGGGTGGGGGAGGGCTTCATATGGTGCCGCGGGCACCAAACAGGCCCCCTATCTAATACAACCACTCATGTCTTCACAGAAACCAACAGGGTATGGGTCGTGGGCCACTCCTTCGTGGCCAGGGCAGCTGCCAGAGCACGGATGGCGTTTTGGGACGGGAACCTGGGCCTCCGGAATACACAGATCAGCTGGATCGCCAAGGGAGGCTTAAAAAGCACGTTCCTATGGGAGACATTGGAACAGGCAGCTCAGCAACACCCTTCGCCCGACATTATCTTGATACATATAGGGGGCAACGATCTTGTGGCAAAAGGGAGGAAGGATTTGACAGAGTTATTAAGAACCTTACTAACCAGAATAGGGAGGACCTTCAGGGAGTGCGAGGTGATGTGGTCCGAGATAATTCCAAGGCAGGAATGGAGGGGTGCGCTACGCCACGGGGCCATAGAGGAGGCGAGGAGGAAAACTAACAGTCGTATGGGGGGTTTCCTAAAAAGTAGGGGGATGGTATGGATTCAGCACCCGCTGATTACCTTAAAGGTACCGGGTTATTTCGAGAAGGACAAAACTCACCTGTCCGAGGTGGGCACAGCAATAATGTCCTTAGAATGGAGGACGGCACTCAAAAACGTGGGATGCACGTGATGGGGTACAGACCGAGATGGTGTGGGCGGGGGGGTGTTCGAGTCAATTTCTCCTCTTGTTGCCTCCCCCCCATGCCCCCCACCCCACATCCCCCCCCAACCCCCCATCGCCCAAACATCCTCACGAATGAACAGAAGTGGTGGCGGGGGGCCGGGGGTACACGCTAAATCAGAACGAATGCTAAACTAAAGAGGGGAGTGCCCTGTGCAGGCTGGGGGGAACTGTCCCCCGCCGGTAGCCAGCAGAGAGTCTTGGAGGTGTCACAGGTCAATCCCTTTAACAAAGCACTGGCAGACCTATAGGGGAATGATCAGCCAACAGATTAGATTCACGGCGCCCCAGGAGTAATAGGCTCGGGGGGAGGCCCTGGGAAAAAAGGGGAGGGATGTAGGGGACATGGGAGCCAATTCCAAGCCCAAAATTGCGGGGGGGGGGTGTAACAAATAACAAACAAGGCCATCAAGGGAAGTCGGTTGGGGGGGACAAGAGGAGACTACGGGGGGGGGTCAGGTAACGGTGAAAAAATAACAGCAAGGGGAAGTCTTCACGGAAGGAGGGGGCATGAGGGGGAGGGAGGTGGGGGATCCAAGAAAGGGCGGCAAGGCGTATAGAGCGAACAGGGGGGAGGAAGACAGTCACAAGGAAAGGGAGGGGGGGCAAGGACCAAAAGCTGGGGGGACAGGAGACGGGGTACGGAAGAACAGGGCTGGGAAGTCTGCATCTGGGGGGAAAGGGAGCCAGGACATGGAGGGGCAGAAGAGACCTGGAGAGGGGGCTTGGCAGGACTCAAATAAACTGGGGACCTGGGGAGTGGAGGAGCAAGCTCGGGAAAGGAAGGAAGAAGAAGGGAGGATAGGGTACCCGGAAGAAACATTACGCTGGCAGGGGGGCACTGGGTCAGACTGCACAGGGAGGCCTTGGGCCTTGGGGGAGAGGGAACTGGGAAGTTCTTAGGGGCTCGGGAAGACGGAAGGGAGACATGGGGGGCAGCATAGCATAGATAGGATTGGGCTTCCAGTACAAGCGGCAATTGGGGGATGAAGGGGGGGACAAAGTAGAGTAGAAAGGACTCAAATTAGCGGGCATCGCAAAGCGATGACCATCTAGGCAGGCAGAAAGGTGTGGGCCGGCACCGGAGGGCGGTGTCGGCCTTAACGACAGATGTGGGATACGTGTAACGTTGAGGCACTTGTGGTGGTGCCGGTATAGGAATCTGAACACTAGCGAGGCACCGCGTGGCTGCCGGTTTTATCTAGACCCAGACCCAGGACACGGGGTAAGTGTCAGGGTAGGAGGGGGGCAGGGCATTCCCAACTAAGACCTAGAGCAAAAGGGGGGCATATGGAAAACACGGTCAGGGGAAATCTACAAACGGCCGGGGGTAGAGAGAGGTTATTAGCAAGGGCCCGGCTCAACCTGAGGCGTCCACCGGACGAGGACGGTAAGTGAGAGGGGGAGGAGGGCAAGGGATACCTAGGTAGCCGCAGACAGAGTAGTATACCTGTGGTGGTGAATTACAGATCGCCTGTAAGATAACTCCAAGACTTTATGCAAATAAAGCTGCTGAGGCATTTTAATCTTCCAACTGTACAAAGTGTCTGAGTTGTTTTTTCCAACATGTGATGCATGACATATGCCGGGTTGCATGAAGGGGGGGAAAGAGGGGAGGAGGAGCGGGGGGCCAGGACATGGAGGAGGGGGGAGGACAAGGCACTGGGATGCCCACGCTAAACCG
The DNA here is from genome assembly GCF_040938575.1 of Ambystoma mexicanum. Lineage (NCBI taxonomy): Eukaryota > Metazoa > Chordata > Amphibia > Caudata > Ambystomatidae > Ambystoma > Ambystoma mexicanum. The sequence continues at coordinate 145,539,082 of NC_090939.1, read as the reverse complement.
GTGAGGTTGTGATTTTGAGTGCGTTGCTTTTTGTGCTATTTTCAAAGCAATACGCAAGTTTTCCTTTTGCTGGCATCAGCCTTCATTTCGCCGTTACCTTTCTTGGCTTGGTTACAGGGTTCAACTACTGGGCGCTCTGCTCTGCATTTCTTTTACTGTCCCTTCTGCTGCCCTTTCCTCGTCCTTTTTTCAGCATGGCAGCCCTTTCCAACGTCTGCATCACCGCGCTCCAACTCGCGGCTTTGCCAGCCTTTTTCTTCTTTTCTGATTGTCACGTGATATTACTGCTGCGGCACGCTGTTCATCTTTGTTATTCTATACTTGCTGCATCTCTCTGCGGCTCGGCAGCTCCCTCCTGTAATCTCTATCTGCCAGAGTTTTCTCACTCATTTTCTGCTTTTGCAGTGCGTGCATGACACTCTATTTACAGCTTTGTTGTGATATAGGCAGCTGTGTGTTTTCACGGTCATCTCTTTCTTGCTCCACCGGTTCCTCTCACCCCATCTGCTGTTTGAACATGACTCTGTCATGTCTGCAATCGCCCCCATTTTAGGTACTTACCTTCTCGGTATTTACGGATTCTAATAACTCTAAGCATCTCCTTGGAAATTAATGTACCCCTCGGTCCCCATTGATATTTTTATTTTATTTCTATTGCGCTCGTACTCAAGTGTTTCAGAGCGCAACAAGGCAAGGGAGGGGGACAGGGGAGAACAAAACAATGATCTTACTAGGCCCAGTGTCATTGAGAACGCTCAAGTGCATGGGAATGGGGAGGGGGAAAGTGCGGAGAAAAAGGAGAAACATAAATAATAATAAATAATAAAGGCAATAAACATCTGTCCCTACTGGGACATCTTCCGAAAACAGCAGCGGGAAGGAAAGAAGACAACACTGTTTTTTCCTGAACAGGGGTTTTTCATCAGGAGTTTGGGCTTGGCCACAGGAGCACCGCCATGGTTCCCCTTTGCTACTGGGAACAGGAGAGGCTTCCTGGGTCTGGTTCCACTTACATCAAGGTACCAGATCCTGGCCGTCCATGAAGAATAGGCAAGTTCTTTTAAAATACTTTGCTGCTCTAATTGCACTGCTGTGAAACGAAGACAAGGTCTACACGTAAGCAACACCTCCCCCATCATAATGGATCAGATGCAGCAAGTAATGACCGCCCTTCAGGAACTTACACAAGAAGTCCAACAGCTCAAGAACGAAAACACCAATCTACGGAAAATTGTAACTGCAGGACCTGTCTGATCTGAACTTCCCCCATCAGCCTTTCTTTTGGGGAAATTTGATGGACATCCAAGAAAACAGAGAGTTTGTAGAAGCCTGCGTGGTACAGTTCACACTGAAACCCACCTTCTTTCCTCACGGGCAGAGCATTGGCGTGGGCTACGCCATTGGTTGTCACTAACAACCAAATATTGGATTCCTATCCAGCCTTCCTAAACAGTCTACAAACAATGTTCAGTCGTCAGGAACTCACAACCTGAGCCCAGGAGAAGCTTCTCGTGATCAAACAAGAAAAGATGTATATCTTGGCTTATATCACATAGTTCCAATCTTTGGCAGCCAAGATAGCTTGGCCTGATGACGCTTTGTCAGAAGACCTAAAGGACAAGATATCCAGGGTTCCCAGACCTCCTAAACTGAAGGAAATGATCACACTTGTTTTACAAGTGGACTTCCGTCTTCCGGAAAGGTCAGCAGAAAGACGCAAGAACCGTACCTTTTTCTTCAGAAAACATATGTTTTCCTAATAGCCCGCTAACCAGCGAGGAACCTATGCAGATAGGAACGGCTAGGGCCCCCTTAACCCTGGAAGAAAGGAACAGACGCAGGACATTGGGATTGTGCATGTATTGTGGCTCCGATCAGCATGTTGTAAAGGATTGCCCGATCACTCCACCTCGTCAGTCGGGAAACGCCAAATCCTGTTCTTAGGAGGAACTACAGAGCAGGGAGAAACAACTTGTTCCCAGACACAGATACCAGAAGGAGCCATCATGATGGCTCTCAGAGTGGACTTGCACACTAAGAAGACCTTACTTCTGGGTGTTTTGGCCCTGATAGACTGTGGAACAGCAGGAAACTTCATAGATGTTTCTTGGACAAAGGAACATCTTATCACATGAGATCCAACTGACATTCCCATACAGGTAGAAGGGGTGGACGGTATTCCTCTATCCTCTGTACCCATCGTTGAAATAACAGATCTGACTGTCCAGATTTCTTTGCATGTGGAGAACATAACCTTCGACATAATCAAGGCAGCCCATTATACAATCATTCTGGGGATACCCAGGCTCCGTAAACACAATCCCATCATCAACTGGACAGCAGGAACCATGTTCTTAGGTTCTGAGCACTGTCTTTCTCATTGCCTCCAGGAAGGACCCATTGGATTCTATACTCAGGCTCACAAAGAAACTAAACAGACGGCATCTTTTCTCGCTCTCCTACCCAAAGAATATCAGGAGTATCAGCAGGTATTTTCCGAAGAAGAATACAAGGAACTACCTCCCCACTGGCGGCAGGATTGCTACATAGAAATAATACCCGACAAACAGGAACCTTCTGGTCCGATGTACACCCTTTCTGGTCCCAAAAAGGATGCACTCCGATCTTATTTGCAAGCAAACTTACAAAATGGTTTAATCACAGAATCTAAATACCCAGTCGGGGCATTTTTGTTTTTCATACCAAAGAAGGGACAAGATAATTGAAACCTTGTATTGATTACAGAGGCCTAAGTCCGATCACCATAAAGGACAAGTATCTACTTCCTTTGATCCCGGATATTCTAGAAGCCATCCATGGAGCTTCAGTAGTCTCAAAATTGGATTTAAGGGGTGTTCATCACCTCCTTCGCATTCGCTCCGGTGACTAATGGAAGGCGGCCTTCCGGACCCCATTCGGTCATCATGAATACTGCATCATGGCATTCGGCTTAGCAAACGCCTCTGCAGTTTTTCAAAGATTTATGGACCACCTGTTTGCAGACTTGTTGTTACACTCCGTTGTCGTATACTTAGACGAAATTTTGATTTTCTCAAAGACCATGGGCGAACACAGAAGGCACATCTCAGAAGTCCTTACCCATCTACAGAAAAATAATCTATATGCCAAACTCGAGAAGTGTTCATTTCATCAACAGTGCATTAGTTTATTTGTGCTACATATTATCCCAAGAAGATACTTCTATGGATCCGGTGAAGGTACAAGCTATCCAACATTGGAAAGAGCCTTTGTGCATTAAAGACATTCAAAGGTTTCTCAGTTTCGCATATTTTTACTGGAAATGTATTCCTAACTTTTCTGCATGGATTCTACCTTTAACTGCTCTTCTCAAGAAAGGTTCACAATATCTCTAGAACGACTCCGCCAGAAAATCTTTTCAAATACTCAAGGAACTCTTTATTCAGGCTCCCATTCTATGCCTGCCAGATCAGCAGCAACAACCATTCATTGTGGAGACAAATGCGTCCAATTCTACCACAGCAGTGCTGAAGCAGCTTTTTGAAGACAACTGTGAGCATCCCATAGCCTACATGTCCAAGACTCTGACCTTCTCAGAAGAAAACTATACTGTCCTCGAAAAGGAATTTTAGCTATCAAAAAAGCATGCACTGAGTGGTGGCATTTATTAATTGGAGCAAAACATTGAGTGACCATTAGAACTGATCACAGAAATCTACGGGTGTTACAGCAAAAGGAATGCCAAAATAGCTGTCAAGCCAAGTGGGTTTATTTTTTTTCTCAATATGATCTTGTTGTTCACATATTTGCCAGGTCTCGAAAATCAGATGGCCGATGCCCTCTCATGCTCACATCTACTCACGGAAACTGAACTCACTCCAGAACCTTTACTACCCAATGCCACTTTTCTATTCAAGGTTTCCGTATTTCTTCAGAGAGTATGGGCAGCTACTATGATACAAGATCACGTGATTACTGCAGCCATCAAGAAACACGGATTATGGCACGAGAAGGACATGTTATTTCATGGAAATTGCTTTTTTATCCCCAAATCAGCACTTCAGACACAGGTTATGCTCATGTGTCATGACACCAAGACAGCAGGCCATCGGGGAGTAAAAGTTACACTTGAAAACATCAGCTGTTATTTCTGGTGGCCTACTTTGCGAAAAGATGTACAAGAATACGTGGCTTCCTGTATGATATGTTAACAATGCAATACTCCACGCAGAGTACCACAAGGAAAATTGACACAACCCATACTGCCCTCACGTCCATGGCAGCACATCAGTATGGCCGCCATTATAGTCACAGTGGACTCCTTCACTAAAATGGCACATATTGAAACCTTGCCTCAGGTTCCCTCCGCCCAAAGTATGGCTGAGATCTTTCTCTACTCCATATTTTGTCTCCAAGGGTTACCAGAGACAATCCTATCCGATCTGGGTCCACAATAAGCCTCCAAATATTGGAGATTATTGTGCATGAAATTGGGAATACATTGTGCTCTCACTTCAGGTTATCACCAGCAGTCAAATGGCCAGACAGAGAGGTTAAATCAGTCCCTTGAACAGTACCTGAGATGTTTCGCTTCCGCCTCTTATGACAACTGGGCAACCTTACTTCCTTACGCTGAATTTGCATATAATAATGCCTTACATTCATCAATGGGTCCTTTTGAGTGCACCTACGGGTTCCATCCCGTCTGTTTACCGGATTTGTACATTAGAGCCACAAATTCTCCTTCCATGAACGAACACGCGAGTAACATCAAGAAATGGCAGGCTAACGCTTTGGCAGCATTACAGGAGGCTTGAGCCTACAGCAAGACTTTGGTGTACAAACACTGATTTTCCTCTCTAAATTGGGTAGTGGGTGATTTGGTGTGGCTCTCATCCTGTTTTTTACCAAAGCATTTAGTGCCCTCTAAACTTGCACCACGCTATTTTAGGCTGTTTAAGATCTGCAGGACGGTGGGACCGGTATCTTACAACTAAAGATACCATCTTCATGGTCTCGCACCCATCCAGTTTTCCATGTCTCTCAGCTTAAGACATATCATCCTGATCGGTTCTAGAGGAAATAGACTTGTGTTCACCCTCCAGTGGACACAGAGACAGGTCTGGAGTACGAAGTCAAGGCCATATGTGACTCCAGATACTACAGGGGAAGATTACAGTACTTACTGGACTGGAAGGTTACACTCTGACAGGACGCACCTGGGAACCAGCATCAGAGGTTCATGCCACCTGGTTGTTGCTGAAATTTCATCACCTCCACCCATGGATACTGAGGCCATTGATTCTTCGCGGGCGGGGGGGGGGCATACTGTTAGTAACACTCCTTCCTCATGGTCTCGATGACAGAGCTGGTGCAGAAGACCTCCCTATGGCTCTCACACCTTCCCAAGACCGCGACGACTGGGTCCTCAGAATAATATCAAGACCCATCTCTCTAGTTGTTCCACCAGAGGGCAGTGTGCGCAGCCTGCTCAAGCTCCAGTTCTTCAGTTAGCATATAAGCCAGTGAGGAAGTGAGTTTGGGTGCGTTGCTTCGTGCTATTTTCAAAGTAATACGCGAGTTTTCCTTTTGCTGGGTAAGCATCAGCCTTCATTTCGCCCTTGCCTTTCTTGGCTTAGTTACAGGGCACTTCTACCATGCTCTCCGCTCGGCATTCCTTTTACTGTCCCTTCTGCCGCCCTTTCATCCTCCTTTTTTTGGCACGGCAGTGTAAAGACTGGAGGGGGGTGTCTGTTCTCCTGCTCTCTATATGGTACTGGAGAGGCACAGAAGACCCCAGCCAAGATTCTCTATATTGGTAAAACGTGGCGAGCAATCAAGGCCTAGCTCTCAGGAGGTGATGCGGGCTGGTTCTTAAGTACAGTGTAGTCCCCAAGCACCCACAAAGGAATGTCCACACACTATGTTAGTGATAACACAGTCTTTATATACATAAGGTTCAAGGTTATATACACAATCACAATAACCCGCTTTGTGCTCAGGTTAATCTAGAATGGCAAATATATACAGTTCTAGGTGGTACCACAATTATACTTGGATTCCTTTAAAATGCATTAACTGTACTCAGTTCAAATGTCATACAAATCAGTTAATAATGTGAACCAACAATAGACATAGGAGGAAAGCAGGTTGGTTAAAACAATAGGCAGAATACTGGCACTGATACCTAGACACAGGTCTGTGTGAGGATCCCCCCACTTGGGCAACCTGTAAATAAAGATATGATACAAGCCCAGTCCATATATTGTTCAAAGAGTCTTATTTACCCCTAGAAAGGTTCTACCACCCCAATGTACCTGGAATAGCAGAGTTTGACGACGGATCCTTCTTGAGCGGCTCCCTTTAAGGCAAGAGCTACAGATCATCGAGATCCCACAAGGAAAAAGGGTGAACACTGTCATTGTGGCAGCAGCTTCGGTTCTTGCGGTGCTCTTTGATGATCGGTCGAAAACATCCTGCAAGCTGAGGCGTGCAGTGCACCTCGACGACGAGTGTCCGTTGTCGCAAGGAGTCAATGAAGAACTTTGGCCCAGCAAGGGTGTCGAATCGTCGGCATCTCTGTGGTCTTCGGGTGGCGGGAAACCAACCGGTGGATTCTCCTCGGTCGTCAGAGGCCTTGACTTTCTCCGGCAGAACGAAAGCGGTCAACAAGGATGAGCAAGGGAGTCCTTGTTTCAATGTTCTTAGGCAAAGGAGAACTACTGCTCCGGTCAGCGATGGCGGTGTCGGCAGTGATGAACTTAATGTCCAAGCACTTCTCTTCGTGATTCCGCGGCGGTCCCCGTCTCCGGACGGCAGCTTTTCGAGGGTCTGATGTCAAGGGAGCTTTGGCAAAGATCAGCTGGTGCACAATGGTCCCTCGTAGCTTTTCTAGCAGTGACAGGCCCCCCGATATACTGTTGATCTTCCATTCACTCTGCTGGGTCACACTCAGGCAACCAATCATTCAGAAGGGAATTGAGGTAGTCAGGCAGCCAATCAGACTCACAGTGCATTCAGGCCATTCTTCCCCATCCAGACACTCACAACACAGGATGTGGATTCAGACAAGTAGCGTGAAATTCAACACTCCACACTGCATTCATACCAGTTTCGGGCAGGGCTGTCTCAGTCATTGTGTCAACCACCAGATACTAGACACCCACAACACGGAATGCGTATTTGTCACACACTCCATTCACCCAGGTCCCACCTCACAGGCGTACCCACAACATACAGTCATTGGGAAGGCTCCAGCCAGTGTGGCCTGGACTTCCCCACAACACCATATATGGAACTTCCACCCAACAGCCAGTAAGGGGGAAGGGACAGAGTCAGGGATTCCCGGGACTTCGGGAATACAAGGTAACAGGCAATAGAAAGCAAGAGGCCAAAGGGGCCATCGTGTTTCTTATCAGGAATCAACCGATTCCAATGGCAGGGCCTGGGTATCCCAAAATGGAAGACACTCAGAGCACCTGTCAAATTCAGCATGGAGCTGCAACAAGCCCATTCCCTGCTCTGTGGGCCACACACAGGTGCCCAAGACATACACTAGAGGTACAGGGTTGTACTCCCACCCATGGGTGCCACAAGGGTATCCCAAGGGTCTGTTTACCAAACCAAAAAGAGGATGAACCGCACCGCCAGGAGTCCTACATGAACTCCTGCATGGAAAACAAGTCAGAACATACATGATAAAGCAATAAAGGACGAGCATATGGAGGCCTTGTCCCTCCAATGCATTTCCAGCATCACAGGCAGTCCTTTCCCATGTCTGGCAACCTCACGTTCCAACTCGCGGCTTTGACAGTCTTTTTCTTCTTTTCTGCTTGCTGCGTACTATTTCTGCAGCGGCACGGCCGTCCACCTTCCTTATTCTATACTTGCTGCATCTCTCTGCGGCTCGGCAACTCCTTCCGGCAGCTAACTCTTGTCATCTGTATCTGCCTGAGTTTTCCCGCACATTTTCTGCTTTTGCAGTCCGTGCCTGCCACTCTATTTACAGCTTTGCTGTGATCTAGGTAGCTGTGTGTTTTCACAGCCATCTCCTTCTTGCTTCACTGGTTTCTCTCTCACCCCATCTGCTGTTTGAACTTGACTCTGTCACGTCTAGAGTCACCCTCATTTTGGGTACTTACCTTCTTGGTACTTCCAGATTCTAGTAACTCTAAGCATCTCCTTGGAAATTACTGTACCACTTGGTCACTACTGGGACATCTTCTGAAAACAGCAGCGGGAAGGAAAGAAGACCAACACAGGGCTTTTTCCCCTGCAGTGGTTTTTCCTCAGGAGTTTGGGCTTGGCCCCAGGAGCACCTGCTTGGTTCCCCTTTATTACCAGGAAACAGGAGAGGCTTCCTGGGCCTGGTTCCACTTACATCAAGGTACCAGATACGGGCCATCCAGGAAGAACAGGCAAGTGCTTTTAAAATACTTTGCTGCTCAAATTGCATTACTGAGAAACTGAGACAAGGTCTAACAACGCCTAAACCCAAATTCCAACATTAAAAGAAATGCAACTCAAACACAAATAACATTTTCCCTAAAGTCCATCATTGTCACACTTTTGACTGCTATAATTCTTCTCACCCTATGTTCTGCCTCTGTTAACCATCTATCTGGATTCCCCAGAGTATCCTGCCCATAGGGCCCTTTGCCTTAAATCTGCCACTGCCTACAAGAGCAGTTGTACATAACTGTTAGAAGTCAGGTGAACGGGACTGCTATGCTCTGAAAGCGAAGAGGCCGGACAAGAAAGAATTAATGGATAGTGAAAGAGGTATCCTGAAAAGAGGCAAGGTTACCTCACCACTAAGTACTGGGATGATAAAGAATGGGACCAAGACTACTAAAGATTACCAGAAAGTAATCCCAGCATTACCTCCTCGTCCCGCCTCCACATCAGGAACACCTTTACACTTTTTCTTCTGAGGTATACCAACTCCCACGTACCCAGAAGCCCCAGTTAAAAAAAGCCTTTTCTCCGGCCAGGATCCATTCTTTATGGTGCGCGGCATTGGATCGCACCGTCTGCTGGGCCCCTGGATGTTTCCCTTGGTGGGGCAGCGGTTCCTCTTTTGTGGGGCATTCTCCCGATTTTCCTGCGGGGGAGGGGCTCCAGTTGAGTGCAGACTATTCCTTCCCGGATACCCACTGGGGCAAGGGTGCCGATGGAAGAAGCGGCTTTGTTGGGCCCCAGGTCGACAGGCCTGGGGCTTCCAGGTCAGTGCATGTGCTGCCCTATTTCTCTCCAGTGTGATTCTGTTGCTACCCCCTCCAGGGTATAGTGCCGATGTTGCTTGGTTTCTCTCCCTCATAGAGGGCAGACCTGGTTGGCGCTGGCCGACAGTGGCCTCGGTTACCATGACTCCTTGGCACAGGCTGATGAGGACATAATTGGGACCTTCTTGGTCTTGCATGCTAGTTAGTTCCCTCAGACGGGTTGTCCCTAGTACAGTAGCTGCCATCCCCCACTGATCTCCTCGTCGTATCATTCAAGGGAAAGAATGCAGAGAAACTGAGGTACTTGGCGTCTCCTTCATATGGACGACCGAAGAAAACGACCCTGCGGTTCTCCTTGTACCAGAAGGAGATTAAGAGACTAATGAAGCAGGCTATTCGCAGGGAACATATTGGAAAAATGACAGCACCAGAATGTAAATCTGCTCCAGCAGAACATTGGCAAAAGGAACATACAAATTACAGAAAGGAAGACATCAAGTTCTTAGGAGCAAAACATATCAGACTCGATGCAAGATTGGTTGATCAAGAGAAGGCCCTATGGAAACAAGAAACCAGAATTATATGTAATCCAAGATCAATCACAGAGGGCCTCAACACTGATAACGATATGCATTACTTTCTGTAATAATCAAGATGTGGATGTTCAGTCGACAAGTATACTGGTTTCTGTCCAATATATCTGACAGAAGACATAGGAATATAGATCACTGAACCACTGAACTGCCAACCACACATCATGACTACAAAGACTTCAGGAACTGCACAACCAACATCCCTGGTTTCTGTCCAATATACCGGACAGACGCCATAGGAATGTATTACTGATAGCTTAATTTGGTGAGAAAACCCAAGAACCAATGGACTCTTATCCCCATAATGTGACTAAAATGTTCTTAAGGAACTGAACAACCAAATTCCATCATAATCGACACTGTATACCAGTCCAAATGAATCATGATTGATCAATAAGGATTCTAATTAGAACAACTTAAACTGTCTAAAGAGTTGGGTAGAACGGAACAACAATCCATGTAAATGACCAAGCAACTTTTTGCAACTATGAGAATGCATGTACTCTGACCTAATTTTTTTGTCACTGAAATAATCAGGGACATTATGACTATTATGAAGGAAATCCTCATGACTAATGGATATCCTAATAATACGATCCTACAATGTAGTTATAGTATCTCGAAATGCACCAATGATAACAAAATCAAAGTAACTTCAACTTGGGTATATGTAACGCTCACCTTGTATCCACAGAGACGCCGCTCGACAGGTCTGGACGCTTCTCGGAACACTGCACCTATTCTGGGATTCGTGCTGCCAAGGGCCAGTTCTGGAAGGCAGGAGGTGGGTTTTAGCTACTACCCTTTCCCTCGAGGCCCACCTCCCCGTGCTCCCCTTGCGGTTCCCCTTGGTTTTCGTTAAGGTGCGCTCTCCGTCCTGCCATGCTGGGCAGGGGCGCGTCGTCACTGGGCACAGTAGCGCCAAGTTACTTCACTGGCGTGTGCCTGGAGTCCAGACCGGCTGCGACTCCACTTTGGAGGTAAGTCTTTCGTATTAAGAATGAATGTCTGTAATTGTAGATGCCTCGAATAACCTTCACCTTCTTTATTGCAGATGCCGAACGGATGATGGTGAAGATGAGCTGATGCAGGTGGCTGAGCTCGAGAAGGCAAAAGGCGCGCAAGACGTGGCGCTATGAGCGTCCTTGACAGTTGGCTAACCTGTGCTGTTCCTTGCAGGTTAGCGGGAGGAATCCTGGAAGATGGTGGACGAAGGAACCAGGCGCCGGATGGACGATGTTCGAGTGGCGGTGGACTTCCAGGAAAACTTGGTAAGTAAGCTTACTTTATGTCTTATTCTCGTCCTTCTTCCAAGGTATGTTGCTGGAGAAAGGTAGCGAAGATCCAGGAAGGGTCCGGATGGATGAGGGAGCTAGAAACTGGGCAGGTAAGGATGTTCTTGTTCTTCTCTCGCCCGTGCAGGCCAAGATGCTGAGCAGGACCCGCTGAACGTCACGCTGCAAGAGCAGAATAACGCGAAACGCGTGCCTCGGGCCGGGCATGGTTTAAATACCCAGCAGGTATTCCAGGTGCCTTCGGGGCAGGCCCCGCCCTGGATGCTAGACTGCTTGTTGCAGTTCCCCATTGATCCTAGTGGGGGCAGCCATGTTAGTCCATTGCCCATTGGAATCCACATCTGCCATGTGAGTCTGATGCCAACGGCGCCAGGACTGACTCCGGGGCACCCGAGAGGAGCAGAATGGGCCTTGTTAAAATACTGTGGCGGGGGCCAGGAAGCCCGAGTTCCTTGGCCTGGGGCTAAGGTCGTGACAGCACTCCCCCCTAAGGCCCCTCTGAAGGTGGTTCTCCTGTCCGGACCTGGCTTTGTGGGGTACTCTCGATGGAAACGCTGAAGCAGGCGCAGAGCATGGATACACTTACTGGGCTCTCACGTTCTGTCCTGTGGACCGTATCCCTTCCAGTCTACCAAATAGTAGAGTTTCGTTCTCACATACTTGGAATCCAAGATGTCCTTTACTTCGTATTCGGGTTCCCCATGGACGATTACAGGCCTTGGTGGAATAGTTACTCGAGTTCCCGGCTTCACTGGCTTCAGAAGAGATACGTGAAATACTGGGTGTATCCGCATGTGGGCTGGCAGCGTCAACTTTACTGCAGCTGGGTTAATGATGGCCTCTACGGTGTACGGCCCTAAAAACCGTGGGCGAAATGTCTTTAGTCCCCCTTTAGAGGTATATGTTTGGAGGCTAGCCACACCATATTCCCCATTTGGTAGACAGGGGCTTTGGTGCGATGCTGATCTGTGTACCTCTTCTGGCACGCCTTGGCTTGTTGCAGGTGTTCTTGGGCTCTCGTGAAAGCCTGCGAGATGGTCGTGTGGAGGGCCGTGACGGCCGGCATTTCTAGGTCTGTAGGGACGTCCAGCTCGGAGGTGCGAGGGTGTCTCCCATATACCGCAAAGATTGGCGTTTGCCCAGTGCTGCTGTGCAACGAGTTATTATAGGCGTACTCGGCGATCCATAAGAGATCGTTCCAATCCCCTTCCACCTGGTGAAGCATGCAGCGCAAGTATTGTTCGAGAGTCTGATTCTTCCTCTCCGTTTGACTGTCTGTTTGGGGGTGATGGCTAGTGTACAATCGAATGTCTATTTGGGCCAACGAGCAACACTTCGCCAGAAGTTGGACACAAATTGGGTACCACGATCCGAGATTAAAACTGATGGGAATCCGTGCAATCGCACCACGTGCTCGAGGAAGGTTCTGGGGAGACCGGATGCATTAGGCAGACTCTTGAACGGGAAGAAGTGGGCCATTTTGTAAAACATGTCCACGATCACCACGATGGTGTTATAACCTTGACAGGAGGGTAGATCGGTAATGAAATCTAGTGATAATGTGTGCCACGGGGCCGGTGGGATGTCCAAAGGTTGTAGGAGTCCAGTGGGTCTTTGCTTGGAGGATTTGTTCTGGGCACAGATACCGCAAGAAGAAATTAAGTTAATTACATCCTTAAGCCACATTGGCCATCAGTAACTTCTTTTCACCTTAGCCAAGGTCTTAGCAATCCCCGGGTGGCCTTCCATGAGGGAGTCATGATACTCCGAGATAATCTGTTCTTGAAGTTCTTTCACTGGTACGAACAGCCAATTCCTGTAATAAGGCAATTGGTCCTTAACACAGTAGTGCTCTCCTCTGGAACCCCACTCTCGTAGTTGTTCCTGGGTTAAAACTTGCCGAACTTCGTATAGCAGCTCCTCTTGAGTCATGGTGGTTGTGATCCCCAAGATTCTGTCCCCTGGAAAGATGGCCACAGGGTCCACAGGTATATAAGCCACCTCATTGGTGCCCATGCAAGAGAGAGAGCATCAGCCTTGCCATTTTTAACCCTGGGTCAGTACGTGATCACAGTCATACTCCGCAAAAGAAAGGGCCCAGCGTAGCTGCCGCGAAGATTGAGCCTTTGCATCTTTCAGATATTGGAGATTTCGGTGGTCTGTTATCATGGTGATGGTGTGTCTGGATCCCAACAGGTAATGTCGCCAAGCCTTGAAGGCGGCCTTAATGGACAGTAACTCTTTATCTGTGATGGCATAATTGAGCTCTGGCGGCGATGAACTTTCATGACCAAAAGGCCACTGGATGTAGTTGGCCAGTGTGCAAGTCCCTTTGCGATAATACCGCACCCATTGCCATACTGGACTCATCCGTTTCCACTACATAAGGAAGATCTGGACGTAGATGTCGCAAGATTGGAGCGATGGTAAACTTCGCCTTGAGCTCCTGGAAGGCCTTTTCAGCTTCTTCTGTCCATCAAAACGTCTTGTTGCACTTCCTCAATAATGAAGTAATCGGGTGTACAATTTGAGAGAACCCGGTAATAAAACGGCAGTAAAAGTTCGCAAAGCCCAACATACACTGGACTCCTTTAATTGAATCCGGCGCTGGCCAGTTGAGGACGGTGTCGACCTTGTGAACGTCCATTCAAATGCCTTTAGGTGAAAGGATGAAGCCCAGGAAATCTACTTCCATAACATGGAACGAACACTTCTCCAGCTTGGCGTAGAGATGGTGGTGACGGAGCTTGGCCAGAACTGGCCGTACGTGCCCAACGTGATCTTGTTCGAATGCCAAATACACCAGGATGTCATCGATGTAAACTAAAGCGCAGACATCAATTAGCTCTCTCAGAACATCGTTCATGAAGTATTGGAACGCAGCTGGGGCATTGCACAGGCCGAACGGCATCACTTGATATTCGTATAAGCCGTACTTGGTACGGAACGCCGTTTTCCACTTGTCCCCTTCTTTAATGCGCACTAGATGGTAGGCACCTCTAAGGTGTAAATCTGGGCTTCCTTGACCTCATCTAATAACTATGGGATCAGAGGCAGGGGATACCGGTTCTTGATGGTGATTTGGTTTAATGCACAGTAGTCGATGCACGTTCTCAATTCTCCTTCTTTCTTCGGTACGAAGAATAACAGAGCCGCTGCCGATGACTTAGACGGGCAAATGAAGCAGTTGGCTAGGTATTGTTTCAGGTACGTTTTCAGGTGTTGGTTTTCAGGTTCAGTGAGCGTGTAAATTCGCCCACATGAAATTCGGGCTCCAGGTAACAGATCGATCTGGTAATCGCAGGGCCTGTGGGGTGGCAAGGTGTTTGCTTGCTCCTTTCGGAAAACATCTTGAAAATACTGGTATTGCGTTGGTAGAGTAGTGACCACTCCTAGGACACTTACAGAACCTTCTTGAATGGGTGAACTAGCATACTTCCCTTTCCGTCCTTTTGGATAGCAAGTATGTGTGTGCAGCCATGGGCGAAGTCCAATTCGCGAGCACGCCAGTTGATCTGTGGGTTATGTGCGACTAGCCATGGCATCCCCAAGATTAATTGGAACTGCAGTGCTTTGATAAGATCAAAGGTGACGATTTCACGGTGACCATCTTCACACAGGAGAGTGAGTTCTGTGGTGCATTCAGACACAGGAACCAACACGATCTCAGTGCCATCGACAGTGGTTAGGGTCTCTGTGGTTGGCTTAGGCAGAGTGGTAGCCCCATCTTTGCTGCAAGGTCCTGATCTATATAATTCCCCACTGCTCCGCTATCAATATAAGCTTCCAATGAGTGTATGTGTCATGATCTCTGCTTCCAAAAGATCAGGACTTGCCCGACTCCCTTGGAAGCAGACCCATAACCCCGGTTCCGAGTGCCAGCCAGTCCCAATTGGGACCTTTTGGACCCTGTCCTGGCGCCAGTGGCACCAGGCTCATAAAGATGCCCGGTCCCAGCGCTGGAAGCGCCGGGCTCATAATGCTTGGGTGGACTTACCTGCAGCAGACCATGCTGCTTACTTACCTGCCAGTTGAACCCCTGATCCTCTTCTGTGTGGGACTACTTTTCCTGTTGGGTGGGGCAGGAGCCACTCCCTAGGTTCAGAACACTGGAACTCTTCTGGAAAGCAGGAACTCTTTTCTTACCAAGGCGTGGCTGTGGAAGGAGACACCTAAGCACTACAGGAGGCTATTTAAACCACACCCGATGGATGAATCTTGCTTTGCGTTATTCTGCATTCTCTGCAGCAGAACGCTCATCGTGTCTTCTGCTTCTGATCCTGGGCCTAAGGGAACAAAGGCTTACCATCCTGGAATCCAGTCTTCAGCAGCACCTGTAAAGACAAAGAAAGAACAGGTTAGCACTACGGTCTTCAGTGGCAGCGCATCTCTTGCCTGGTCCATCGGCTGTCACCAACGCCTCGCGCTGCATTCCGGCATCTGAAAGACAAAGGCTTACCTACTCTTCGCATGCTCCGGAGGTCTTCGCACTGCATTCCGGCATCTGAAAGACAAAAGCTTACCAGCTCTTCGCACGCTCCGGAGGCCTTCGGCGCTGCATCCCGCATCTGAAAGACAAAAGAAGGTGCGTTTAAAGACATTGGGCAACTTTATTACTCACGTGCCATTACTCCTTCCCACGCCGAATCCAGTGGGTATTCCAGCACCCTTCAGCTTCTCTAAAGCTCCGAACTTGTACCTGCAAGATAAAAGGGACAGTTAGTGCGCATCGTGAAGCAGGCTACAAGCGCTTACTTACGTGCTTCCAGGCGCTTCTATTCCTCACGCGGGTTCGATCCTCAACTCTCATCAGCCCGCCATCCGCCATCGCCGGAACCCTGCAAAACAAGAGATATCATTACAAAAGACTTTTAAGACATTTGAAGTGCCCAGAACTTACCGTTCGTGCAGTTAACGACGGACAGCAGTCCTCTGAGGTCAAGAGGCCTGCACCCTTATCCAGTGAAGAAACTGGTTACGGCACCCTGCCCCGAGGCAGATGGAGAGCTCGGCGTTCACTTACCTAAGGTGAGGGTGTTAACCTTTGGGGTTCTACAGGAGACGAGAAAGGGAAGAGGAGAGAGGCACCCAATAACCCCAGTTCATTAATCCCATATTTTCTATCTGCAGACATCTTACTCTTCGAGTCAGACATACAGTGCACAGAGGTCCAGCCCAAAGAGCCAACCGTGTGTTACACATCACCTTTGAAGATACGGCATTCACCCAGTCAAGACCGGCGCCTCGGCGGGAATCAGGTGAGCGTTACAGAACGCAAAGCCTATCGCAAAACTCCCACCCAGGCGCTATGGAAACCTCGGATACCGACCAGCTAGCCCAGTTACTTGGGGAACTAAGAGCAGAAGTGCATGCAGCCCGTCAGGAAACGAATGCTCTAAGAAGGGAACTGATTATTTCCAAGGAGCGAACAGACGATCTCGCTAGACAATTGCTACAGTCACAAGCCGGACAAACTCCGTTACCCGCATCACGGGCAAATCTTCCTTCAACATCCTCTACGAACCCAGTGCAGATCAACCTACCTGGGAATGTACCTCTGGCTCCGCCCGAACGATTTTCTGGTGACCCAAAGAGGTTTGCAGTATTTATTAATCAGTGCCGGTTGCACTTCCTATGCCGGCCAGCAGCCTTTCCAACTGATCAAGCTAAGGTAGCTTTCGTGCTTTCGTACCTTAGTGGCAATGCGGCAGACTGGTCGATCCCTCTAGTTAATCAAGAAGATCCGGTTCTCCATGATTTTCAAGCTTTTCAGCTCAGTATGGAAAAACTGTTTGCAAGACATTCACAGGGGCAGGCCTTGGACAATGAGCTCCTTTCATTGTGACAGGGTAATCAAGACCTTTTGGCTTATATTGCGTCTTTCAACAGACTGATAGTGGAAACTCGATGGCCTGAGGACAAAAGGATTACGCTGTTTTATAGAGGTCTACGTGGAGAGCTCAAAGATGTGTTAGCCCAAGTAGTGAATCCCCCGCAAGACTTTTCGGACTATATTGACTTAGTCGTTCAAATTGACCACAGACTGCAGAACAGGAAGGCCGATCGTTCCAAGTTTGATACTCGAGTGTTTTCCAAACCACCAACTCCTACCAAAGGAGTAGACTCCGGGGAACCCATGCAAATAGGGGGCCTGAAAGGACCACTAACACAAAAGGAGCGGGAAAGGAGAAAACAGCTGCAATTATGCCTCTATTGCGGAAACTCGGGGCACTTTCTTCGAGACTGTCCGGTGAAACCAGCCAAGAAGGCAGTAGGAGCTGCAGTTACCAGGGTCACAAACTCTGAGCAGGGAAACGACCTCGCCCGACAAGAATAGAGGTCCTCTTGCCGAGCGTTAAAACCAGTTCCATGACCTCGCATTTCGTGATACCTATGGTCCTCATTAGCCCTGAACATCCGGATCGATTACATGCGATTGAAGCTTACGTCGACAGCGGTGCCATCGGCAATTATGTGGATCATGAAATGGTTTTGAGGATGAATCTGACTCTTTGTCCAAAGGCTGTAAAGGACGTCATTACTACGGTGGATGGTACGGAGATAGCCTCCGGACCAGTAACGCATACCACCCAAGAAGTGACGCTAGTAAGTCAAGATGGACACCATGAGAAGATCGTGTTCGATGTGATCAAGGCTCCCCAGTTCCAGATTATTCTAGGAATTCCTTGGTTAGAGAAGCACAATCCTCAGATCGATTGGCGAGCAAGAACGGTTCAGTTTCCAGAATGTGTCTCTACTTGTCACCCTCGACCTGGTGTTGCACTGGCAGCAATTTCCTCGGAGGCTCCTCAGTTACCTCCTGAATACCTAGAATTCCAAGATGTTTTCCGGAAGGATCAGGCTAACTCTCTACCTCCTCATAGGTCTTATTACTGCCAGATAGACCCGATACCTGGATCTACTCCTCCTTGTAGTAGAATTTATGCCCTCACCGAGCCTGAGAATCTTCACCTCCGACAATACCTGGATCAATACCTAGCGAATGGGTTTATTCGTCCTTCCAAGTCCCCTGCTTCCTCAGCTTTGTTCCAAAAAAAGAAGGGGACCTTAGAACCTGTATAGATTATCGCGCCCTGAACCAGATCACCGTTAAGAATAGATATCAGTTACCTTTGATCCCTGAACTCCTGGACCAAGTCAGAAAAGCATGCATATATACAAAGCTGGATCTTAGAGGAGCCTACCACTTGGTACGAGTAAAAGAGGGCGATGAATGGAAGACGGCCTTCCGCACCAAGTATGGGCTATTTGAATATCAGGTCATGCCCTTCGGACTTTGCAATGCCCCGGCCGCCTTTCAATATTTTATGAACGATGTCCTCAGAGAGCTCATAGATGTGTGTGTTGTTGTTTACATTGACGACATCCTCGTTTATTCTTCATCGGAAACTGAACATCGGAAACATGTGAAAATGGTCCTCGAGAGATTGCGTCAACACAAACTTTTCGCTAAGTTGGAAAAATGTGTTTTCAACGTGACTGAAGTTGAATTCTTGGGATTCATATTATCACCTAGCGGAGTGCGTATGGATTCAAAGAAGGTTGATGCAATTCTCAAATGGCCATCGCCATCCTCCGTAAAAGGTGTTCAAAGCATGTTAGGCTTCGCTAACTTTTACCGCAGGTTTATCCCTGAATTCTCTCGAATAGTCCAGCCCATCACCGCCTTGTTAAAGAAAAACAAACGTTTTGAATGGTCTACCGAGGCGGAACAAGCTTTCCAGAATTTGAAGACTAGATTTATCTCTGCACCGATCTTAAAACATCCTCGCCCAGAACTCCCCTACATTGTTGAAACTGATGCTTCGAGCCTTGCCATGGGGGCAGTTCTATCACAAAAGGACCCAGTAACCAATCAGTTGCATCCCGTGGCATTTTGGTCCCGCAAATTCTCGCCTCCTGAAATCAATTACACTATTACTGATAAGGAACTTCTAGCTATCAAGTCCGCCTTTAAGGCTTGGCGGCATTATCTTCTGGGGGCCCGACACACCGTTACTGTGATTACAGATCACCGAAACCTGCAATATTTGAAAACCGCAAAAGCTCAATCCTCTAGGCAACTCCGTTGGGCACTATTCTTTGCCGAGTTTGACTTCATAATTACCTATCGACCTGGTACAAAAAACGGTAAAGCTGATGCCCTTTCTCGGATGGGAGTGGAAGAACATTTGATCAATCCTAAACCTGTACCTATCATTCCCGAACAAAGAATTCTAGGTGTAATCGCCACACAATCCATAGAGGAAGTTAAGGATAAAGCCAGGCTACTGGTAACTCCAGCAGACATACAGAATTGGCATCTGCAGGGAAAGGACTTTACGGTGAAGGACAACCTATTATATTTCCAAGAACGGTTATACCTGCCCAGCACAGATTTACAGAAAAAGGTAATCTCTTGTTATCACGATTCTTTAATGGAAGGACATCCCGGTATGACCAAGACCTCGGAAAAGATCAAGCGCTACTTCTGGTGGCCGTCTTGGAAAAAAGATATCAGAGACTTTATAATGTTCTGTGGAGTATGCGCCCAAAACAAGAGTCAAAAGGAAAAACCAGCCGGCCTCTTATGCCCTATTGACATCCCGCCTCGCCCTTGGCTTACGCTTTCTATGGACTTCATCACCGTTCTACCTCCATGCTCCGGATACAATACGATCCTAGTAATCGTGGACCTATTCTCCAAGATGGCGCATTTCATTCCACTCAAAGGCTTACCAACAGCAGCAACTCTGGCCCGAGAATTTCTCGAAAACATCGTCCGACTGCACGGTTTTCCTTCAGTTCTAATTTCGGATTGAGGTAGTCAATTTATTTCTCATTTTTGGCGAAGTTGCTGTCGGTCGGCTCAAATTGATGTGAGACTTTCGACTAGCCACCACCCTCAAACCGACGGACAAACCGAGAGGACCAATCAAACTCTGGAACAGTATTTGCGCTGCATGCTACAACAAACTGAAAAAACTTGGAAAGATATCCTTTGGATAGCCGAATATGCCTACAATAACTCTGTCCACTCGGGAACTGGGAAGACCCTGTTTTTTCTTTTATACGGTAGTCACCCTCGAACCTCGGGGTTGGATCCACTCCAAGATCTTGGAACACCAGCAGTAGACCACCTGCATTCTACAATCACCCAAGCCTTTAAGGAAGCCGTTTCTCACCTTCAAAGGGCTAAAGAACAATACAAGAAAGGAGCAGACCAACATCGGAAGGAAGCCCCCCAATATCAAGTAGGAGATCAAGTCTGGTTATCCACCAAATATCTACCTCTAAAAGGACCACGCACATTCAACCCAAGATACCTTGGTCCCTATTCCATCACTACCATAGTAAATCCAGTAGCGGTCAAGTTGGACTTGCCCCCTCACATGAAGATACATCCGGTCTTCCACGTCTTTCTATTAAAACCCGTGCAACCTCAAACCCGACTAACTACATCTCCAAAACCTATTCTAGTTGATGGAGAACTCGAGTTTGAAGTCAAAAGCATCCTGGATTCCAAGATCTCCAAATCTAAACTATTTTACCTGATTGACTGGAAAGGCTACGGTCCCCAAGAAAGATCCTGGGAACCTGCAGAATATGTCCACGCGCCTCGTCTAATCAAAAGATTTCATCGAACATTTCCTAACAAGCCCAAACCCCCGGAGAAGCCCGGTTTGGGAGGGGCCTTGAGGGGGGTGCTGTCATGATCTCTGCTTCCAAAAGATCAGGACTTGCCCGACTCCCTTGGAAGCAGACCCATAACCCCGGTTCCGAGTGCCAGCCAGTCCCAATTGGAACCTTTTGGACCCTGTCCTGGCGCCAGTGGCACCAGGCTCATAAAGATGCCCGGTCCCAGCGCTGGAAGCGCCGGGCTCACAATGCTTGGGTGGACTTACCTGCAGCAGACCATGCTGCTTACTTACCTGCCAGTTGAACCCCTGATCCTCTTCTGTTTGGGACTACTTTTCCTGTTGGGTGGGGCAGGAGCCACTCCCTAGGTTCAGAACACTGGAACTCTTCTGGAAAGCAGGAACTCTTTTCTTACCTAGGCGTGGCTGTGGAAGGAGACACCTAAGCACTACAGGAGGCTATTTAAACCACACCCGATGGATGAATCTTGCTTTGCGTTATTCTGCATTCTCTGCAGCAGAACGCTCATCGTGTCTTCTGCTTCTGATCCTGGGCCTAAGGGAACAAAGGCTTACCATCCTCGAACCCAGTCTTCAGCAGCACCTGTAAAGACAAAGAAAGAACAGGTTAGCACTACGGTCTTCAGTGGCAGCGCATCTCTTGCCTGGTCCATCGGCTGTCACCAACGCCTCGCGCTGCATTCCGGCATCTGAAAGACAAAGGCTTACCTACTCTTCGCATGCTCCGGAGGTCTTCGCACTGCATTCCGGCATCTGAAAGACAAAAGCTTACCAGCTCTTTGCACGCTCCGGAGGCCTTCGGCGCTGCATCCCGCATCTGAAAGACAAAAGAAGGTGCGTTTAAAGACATTGGGCAACTTTATTACTCATGTGCCATTACTCCTTCCCACGCCGAATCCAGTGGGTATTCCAGCACCCTTCAGCTTCTCTAAAGCTCCGAACTTGTACCTGCAAGATAAAAGGGACAGTTAGTGCGCATCGTGAAGCAGGCTACAAGCGCTTACTTACGTGCTTCCAGGCGCTTCTATTCCTCACGCGGGTTCGATCCTCAACTCTCATCAGCCCGCCATCCGCCATCGCCGGAACCCTGCAAAACAAGAGATATCATTACAAAAGACTTTTAAGACATTTGAAGTGCCCAGAACTTACCGTTCGTGCAGTTAACGACGGACAGCAGTCCTCTGAGGTCAAGAGGCCTGCACCCTTATCCAGTGAAGAAACTGGCTACGGCACCCTGCCCCGAGGCAGATGGAGAGCTCGGCGTTCACTTACCTAAGGTGAGGGTGTTAACCTTTGGGGTTCTACAGGAGAAGAGAAAGGGAAGAGGAGAGAGGCACCCATTAACCCCAGTTCATTAATCCCATATTTTCTATCTGCAGACATCTTACTCTTCGAGTCAGACATACAGTGCACAGAGGTCCAGCCCAAAGAGCCAACTGTGTGTTACACATCACCTTTGAAGATACGGCATTCACCCAGTCAAGACCGGCGCCTCTGCGGGAATCAGGTGAGCGTTACAGAATGTTTGATGGCTGCTGGTGAGTGATTAAGATCATGGGTAGAGCAAAATGGGAGGTCTGTAGTTGAATCTCTTCGCTCGACAATTGGACTCCTACAATTGCCGGGCTTGGCAGTTTTCTGACTCCTCACTAGGGGTTTCCTTGTCTGTAGCTCAGACGGTTCTTCTTGGCGGCTTGATAGGACATTCCGTAAGGAAGTGGCCGGCTTTCCCGCAGTACAGGCACAACTGCTGCTCTCTCTTCTTTTCTCGCTCGGCTTTGGTCAAGGGAGGCCTAACCCCTCCTAGTTGCATGGGCTCAGTGGCGCCTTCGGATCCCCGCTCGGCTTGATCTTTGGGCCGCAAGAACATGGGACGAGAGTCCGGTTTGCTACGGTCACTTTTCCTATCTTACAATCGCCGGTAAAGTTGCACCACCAAGCTAATGAACTCGGCACAGTCCCGGGGTCGATCCACCACTTGGGCCAAAACATCTTTCAGCTCCCCTCGCAAACCCCGGTGGAACCAGGTGGTCCGTTTATCCTCCAGCCAATCTGCTTCGACCACCAGTCTGTTGAAAGTGGTGATGTACGCCAACAGGAACTGGCTTCCTTGACAAAGGGACAAAAGTTTGCTATCGAAAGCCTGCCCATAGGAGCGCCCGTCGAAGAGCTTTTCCAACTCCTGCTGAAAACCTCCGAAGTCTTGTAACAGGGGATCATCCCGGCGGATAAACAGTACCGACCAATCTGCTGCACTTCCACTCAGGTAGGATAGAACAAAGGCCACACGTGATTGGTCACTGAGAAACGCCCCAGGTCGTGCCGTGCTGGGCACGGGCGCATCGTCGCTGGGAACAGTACCACCGAGTTACTTCACTGGTGTGTGCCTGGAGAGTCCAGACCGGCTGCGACTCCACTTTGGAGGTAAGTCTTTCGTATTAAGAATGAATGCCTGTAATTGTAGAGGCCCCGAATAACCTTCACCTTCTTTATTGCAGATGCCAAAGGGATCATGGTGAAGATGAGCTGATGCAGGTGGCTGAGCTCGAGAAGGCAAAAGGTGCGCAAGGCGCAGCGCTATGAGCGTCCTTGAAAGTTGGCTAACCTGTGCTGTTGTTCCTTGCAGGTCGCGGGAGGAATCCTGGAAGAAGGGGGACTAAGGAACCAGACGCCGGATGGACAATGTTCGAGTGGCGGTGGACTTCCAGGAAAACTTGGTAAGTAAGCTTACTTAATGTCTTATTCTCGTCCTTCTTCCCAGGGAAGTTGCTGGAGAAAGGTAGCGAAGATCCAGGAAGGGTCCGGATGGATGGCGGAGATAGAAACTGGGCAGGTAAGGATGTTCTTGTTCTTCTCTCGCCCGTGCAGGCCAAGATGCTGAGCAGGACCCGGTGAACGTCACGCTGCAAGAGCAGAATAACACGAACCACGTGCCTCGGGTCGGGCGTGGTTAAAATACCCAGCAGGTATCCCAGGTGCCTTCGGGGCGGGCCGTGCCCTGGATGCTAGACTGCTTGTTGCAGTTCCCCATTGATCCTAGTGGGGGCAGCCATGTTAGTCCATTGCCCATTGGAATCCACACCTGCCATGTGAGTCTGATGCCAACGGCACCAGGACTGACTCTAGGGCACCCGAGAGGGGCAGAATTGGGTCCTTCGGGCCTTGTTAAAATGCTGTGGCGCGAGCCAGGAAGCCCGAGTTCCTTGGCCTGGGGCTAAGATTGTGACAGTATAATGGGTTGAACCATCCATAACACATAAGAACCATCCATAACACATGAAATACAGACCCTAATATTCATGTATGTGCAGCAATAGAAATTAAGAAAATGTTGGCCCTGTGCTTATTTTTCAAGCATCTGGTATGACTACTGATGAAACTTGACCCACAAGGACCTCAACAATGCATTACAATGTGCAATGTATTACCAAACAACACATCCGCAAATGCAGCGATATTGGTAATGGCCGGCAGCGTGGATGACGTCGCCACTCTGGCGCCCGTTATTTGTTAACTGTCAGGATAGCGCGACTGTGACGCACATGAAACTCTGCCATCCTGAAAGAACCCAGCCCTAGCAGTGCAATTGCACATTTAAAAAGGTAAGAATGAACAAAACTGATGATGGGACATTTGAGATATACTATATTGGGGGGGGCGGTGGATAATCTTTGGTAACATCAAGCCTAATCCCTTTCAGGTTTTACGCCTACTCATCTGAATAATTTGGAAGAAGCGGAACCGAACAGGAAGCTACTTACCAATTTAAGGTAAGATAATGACAGGTTGTACAGGATAGTTAAACGCTCTATAATATGATAACAAACCAGGGACAATGTACTAATATGGCTTATGTTTGCTATAAAGCAAACTATAACAAGGAACACTTGAAGCCAGAACTTAACCCCATGACAATTCTCAACCACCAAGCCTAAAAAGGACCAAAAAATAAAGGAAACCATTAAACCACTATGTGCATTGGGCATGTTCATTTATCAATTAGCCTACAATATAATCTCTTACATTTCCATAGGTGCTGGAATGAGGTGAATGAATGCAATGGGATAATCTAAAACTCACAGCTAATTAGCCTACCTAACTGTGACAGGACTCGAGTTATCAAACTCGAAAAGATTGAATAAAAGCCTATTTAAATTTCTGAGGTAAGAACTATCAGGACAGATTTGCATAACTGACATTATGAACAGACACCTTTAAACTAACCCCTTCCATTACTAACAATACCCTGCCTTATGTTCCCCTGTTCCAACTACAGAGCCACTAACCTTGTCTACTTAGCAATCAGTTGCTCTGATTCCCATGCAATTGTATATATAAATGACCTATGCGTGAAAACTGTGTGAATACAATGAACAAAGTTTGAAATGTATCTTGTATGTAAATCATGTACTAAACTATAGCAATAGAATACATCATACTACACACCTACTCACAGCTGTGCCTTGAGAAAGCCCGGGTAAGGGCGAAACAAATGCACGTGCCTCCAAATGGAGTATGTTGACACCCTCTTACCTAGAAGAGGGAATACCTTTGGTATTCAATTAATAATAAAAATTACTTACTAAATGACTGCTTTGGTGTTCTTTTGAGAAATATAAAGTAATAGGCTAGACGCAAGTAACCTTCCAAAAACTTTCCTATTTACTTTCTGACTGACTAGTAAATACCAGTCATTGAAAGGCTCTGCTGCCAGGCCTCTATAGTGAAACAAATTCCTAATGATAACACAAGCAGTAACAGATACAAAGTAACTAAGCTCTTCCAAAATTAAAGGGAAGGTGCACCGAATAGTATTCACAATCCTCATAAGGTTCACAAAGCGTTCTGAACCAACAAAAAATAGACAACCCTCCTGTGCTCCCAGGAAGTCCTCCTCAGGGCAGGTACAGAAACCCTAACAGGTTAGGCAGGCCGGTGGATAGTCGTCCCTGCCTTTTTCCTGTGTAGGTCTGGTGGTCTTCTGATGCCTGGTTTCTCTGCATGGTCTGGGACGGTAATCTGGTGGACTTCCTGTCCCTGCCTTTACAGTCCGTTATGGTCAGGACATACGCTCTGCACACTCTCCCCGCGAGGACAGCCATGTTTGCAGCCCTGTCGGATTTATTGCAGAAGAACGTTTTTTCCCTGGTTCCTCTGGCCTAACAGTATCTGGGGTTTTACTCCAGGGAATTTTTGGTCCCGAAGCCCTCAGGGAAGCGTCAGCTCATCCTAGATTTCAACCGGTAAGGAAGGCATGGTATTAACAGTAAGAGACACAAGTGACCACAGTGCAAGGGTGTTTATTGAACTTCAACAAGGGTGTAATAAATGCCTATCTTATCCTAAATCTACAGATGGGAGCAAGCTACGACCATCAAATAATAATAGGGGAGTCTCGCCAAAATAAAAGAGCCTATAAAAAAAAATATTGCCAATTCTTACCTCTAAATACAAATAGTGTGGTGTAGTGTTTATGAAAAAGAAAGAAGTGTTCACTAAAATGATAGGTCAGGATGTTCAGGCCGTTGGCCTCCCTTCCCCATGTTTTCAGCACGGGACAAGGTGGTTCACTCGAGCATAGCACCCACTCTGGCTTCTTTGGCATGAGGATACAGTTCAATTTACCAGCATCAGGGCCTTCTGTGCCTAAGTCTTTTTAGTTATTAAAGTCTCTTGATTCAGAGGGCCTGATGTACCAAAACAAACAAAAAGTTCCTTTCCTTTTACAAGTATTCAATTTCTTCACCCTGGATCCTCCTCAGCCGGGCTCAGATCCCTTTTATACAACAAACTTTACTTTGGCTCCCCCTCTTCCGGGCTCAGATCCCCTTTACTTTGTATCCCCCTCTTCTGGGCTCAGACCTCCGGTGACTCATGGTTCACCCCAGATCCCCCTCAGCCGGCTCAGATCCTTCCTCTTACACAATTAGTCTCCCTCAGCCGGGCTTGGACCAATTTCAGTTCGTATTAACTATCGAAGACTTTCGAATGTACACAGGTTTAGCTTGACCCTTTGCAGGACCACTTCGATTTCACAATTCCTTTTTACATTTGCCACCTCTCAGTTGGATACCGAACAGAGACCTTCGAATGAGTACCCACGTGGCGCTGGACAACTCTGTATACAGTATCTACCTTGCTTCAAATGTTCAGTCACTCCTTTGCTGTTCAATTATATTTGCATCGCTCATCACATATGCATCACATACGGTTCTCCTTAGATTTTTCCATACAATGTTGCCGCTTGCACAGACCAGTCTACTATCAGTCTCCCCGACTCACCGGCTGTGCTGACTTTACAGGCGCTGCTTTGTTGGAGCCAAGGACAGTAGCACTGCCACAAACGCTCCTCCCCGCCTTGGCTATGGACGCGGGAGTACCTCCGACACACAATGCAGGTTTCTTCAGCTTTAATTCCAGGTCTTACGTTTCTTAGTCTCAAAGGCTCGTGAAAGTAAAGGTTTTTCTCTGAAAAAGCTCAAGGGCACTTCCCTCCTTGCAACCTTCTCTGGTCTTGCTGTCTTTCTCCTCGTATTAAACTGCAATCTTGGAACTGCTGCTTCCTTGTGTGCTTTGCCTTGCTCAGAGTGTGCTTTCATTCTCTGCCTTTTATCTGTGTGGGAAAGTGTGATGAAGTCAGGCGTGTGTAACGATGAGTAATTGCCTGACCATTGTGTTGTGTGAGAAATCTGAAGGTGTCTGCCTAGCCAGGGATCTGTCATCGAGGTGGCCAGGACACAGCCATCACTATTGGATCCAGTTCCTGGGGGTGGACAAGTGAGGGAGGATCACCTGGATAGGGGTCCTCGGGGAGTGGGACACCAACGGGTGAGATTCGGTAACCCCCTTTCTTTGACACCTTTTCCCCATTCTCTCACTTAGGACATTCCAAACCACCCCCCACCCTTTTCCAACATGAAAACTTTTGCACAACACACAAGAGAACAGACTAACACCCGGGCCGTTTACCGGACATGTCCCAATACAAGGGTCAGGCAAAGTCAGGCAGTTGATCAGAATCACACACACCTGATGGCCTTTCCCTTGCCCACAGGGATACAAGGTAGAGTAATAGAGAACAGTACGAGCAAGGCGAGCACGGCAGACAGCACAATGGCACAGCTAAGCAGGCACCGCAGTTCAAGAGAAGGAGAAAGGCGGCAGGAATCGAGAGGGTGCCGAGGAGAGAAGTGACCTTGCCCTTCTCGGCCCAGGCCCGTGTAACCTTCGTGGAAGAGAGCCCAAGACTACAAATAATAGCACAAGTGTCTTGCAGCAGATGTCAGCGGTACACAGGGCAATCCTACGCCGATAAGCAAGAACGAGGGAACCGCCCACGACCGTGGTACTGGCCTTGACTCCAGAAAAGCCAAAAGCCAAGCGGTTCAGCACAGCCAGTGAGTCTAGGGGAGAACCGATAAGAACCAGGCAGTGTTGAATGAGAATCGCAAAGTGGCAAGTTTGAACAAAGTTTAATGAACTGTAAAAGGTATAGAGGGGAGACCAGCTGCAAAGGGAAATCGGCACCGCGTGGGTGCTAACTCAAGAGACTCTGGTCGATCCCCATCAGAGTGAAACTACGGGTACCAAAAGGCCGTAGGAGAGTCGCTGAAAGAGGTCAAAGTGGTTATACAGGAGGTGTAGTAAAATCCCTGTACAATCGAAAGACATTGATCTACAAATTGTGTGAAAGCAAGTGAATGTGAAGTTGGTAAGAGTGAACCCGACCGAGGGATGCTGATGAGAGGGGAAAAGTCTAAAGTCCAGAGAATCAGTGTGTTGACAGAGGTGAACTCGGCCGAGGAATGTCCACTGTGAGCTTGTAATGGATCGGAGATTGGCCGCTCGGTTGTCGGTAAAGACAGAGAACAAGATACACATGGAGGGGAATGGTGGGGTCCTCCCGGTTGCATAGAAACCAGAACAGGTACATGCTCAGCAGAAGCGGTAGTGCCGGTATGGTGCGAAGCCAGATAACCTAAAGGAGCCATCCACCTCGAGGAAACGAAAATGCAGGACGGTCCAGAAAACACAGGCAGTTTCCTACATTGGGAACAAGGAGAACTGCAGCCCTACGTGCCCGTCGTACCAATGGAGACTGGTGGGGTACCAATCAGTGAAACCGGAGCTCTGCGGTCAACCATCTACATGGATAATCCCGTGAGATCGACTTGTAGGACCGGAGTTTCGCAGTCCGTCACAGCTGACGTACATAACTCCACACACGGAACGCCGGAGGCATCTGTGCCCGTGGCAACGGCCAGAGTTAAAAAGAACACCATAGCAGGGGAAAACGTCCCTGCTAACTGTAGGGAGACGGCACCCGCAACATTATCACACTACTTACAGCCACAACTATCGCTTCCCACACAAAGCCCCATAAAGATACAGTCTTACTCAGATGCAATGGAGCGAGGGGGCCCAGGTCTTCGGACGCCACAAGGTGAGGCAATATGGCATACCAGGTCGGGGAAAGAAAGGGGTGGGGCCTGGGGAAGGTTTTATAGCCTTCCGAAAGTACTTGATCCTGATTGATTAATCAGGCACAAGCCCCTATTTAACACTGAAATCAAAGAAGGACTGATGTGTTCTTTTCCTTGCATTCACAGAGAGAAGAGGAATCCGAGAGTAAAGCACCTGAAACTTGCTGGGTTTACGAGGATTAGGAGGAAGCTAAGCCAGAGAATACACCCTTATACTGGAATACCCAAAAGAGACTCTGAACATTTTTTTAAGGACCCTTCAGAGAAACTGAGTTTATTCCATTATTGAGTCTCTGTTTTTTTTTTAAATAAAGGCAAGAATTCTGCAAAACATTTCGTGGTCCTGCCAGCCTTACAGAACTGTTTGAAAAGATATTCAACTGTGAACAAAGGGATTTGAAACCCGCTAAAGAGAAGGGTCAGCGCCCAGAAGAGGGGGACTGAGGGGTGAAGCCATCACCCTAAGTGAAACTGTGATAAACAAGTGAGAAGGGTCTGCGACCAGATGAGGAGGACCCAGGTTTGAAACCATCACCCAGTGAACATTGGAAACAAACTTTCATTTGTTAAAGGAACTTTTGTTTTTGTTAGTTAGGCAAGAGACTTTCAAGGAAACAAGACTTGGCCATTGAAGGTTCTGAGAGCTACCATTAGAGCTGTCGTCTCGTGCTCGAGAAGCCCGAAACTGTACTGTACTCCAAGATCCCACCTTACCCTGTGTCAAAACGTGGGGAAGGGAGACCGAGGCTACCTCATTCCAACATATTATTTGAGAACACTTCTTTCTTTTCTTGAGAACTATCCCACACCCTGTTTTTTGTATTAGTTGTAAGGTTTGGCAATAGGTTTCTTAGTATAGGCCCTTTTATTTGACACAACGCCACTAGGACTGCCTTATTTTTCATTTGGCTTGCTCCCATCTTAGATTCAGGTTTAGAATAGGCGTTTTTTCCAACCTGCATACACAATTCATTGTTCAATAAACACCTATGATCTGTGATCACTTGTGTCTGTTTTACTTGTTGCCACCATGGGTTCCTCACAGTTGGGACATGTCAGGTATACGGCTCAGGTGTTAGTCCGCTTTCTCTCACAGTGAGCTGTCCGTGAGAAAGTGTGTGTGTCAGGAAAGGGGGCTGAGGGTTGAGTTCTTAAGTATATCAGGAAAAGGTGTTACAGGGAAGGGGAAAGCGCATCTCACCATCTGGTGTCCTACTCCCCGAAGACCCCCATCCAGGTGATCCTCCCGCACTGGTCCACCCCCAAGAACTGGATGCAAAAGCGATGGCCGTGCCCCGGTCACCGGGATGACAGATTCCCGGGGACTAGCGGGTGACACCTTCATGTTTTCAAAGTGCTGAACTGTTTCATGAAGTTCAAGATGGACTACGCAGAAAATAATCCCTCTGGTTCAGAAGGGGGATTGGTTGGCATCCCTGGATCTCCAGGACGTTTATCATGTGATGCTTCTCCCTTCTTTGAGCAGCCAGAAGGTATCTTGCCCGCTAGTCCCTGTGGATCTCTCTCTCAGGTGGCCAGGGCACGGCCATCGCCTTTGGTTCCACACTGGGAGGATCACCTGGATGGGGGGTCTTTGGGGAGTGGAACGCCTGATGGTGACACATGGTTCTTCCCTGTAACATCTTTACCCCATACTACCAGGTAGGATATATGGAAACTCTACCCCCCCCCCTTTTCCTGCACGAACACTTTTACACGGTCAGCCCGTTCTGGGAGAAAACAGATTCAGACCAGAGCCGTGTACCTGACATGTCCCACTAGTACAGGTCAGGCAAGGTCAGGCAATTACTAACAATCACCCACACCTGACTGCCATTAAACTTCCCCACACGTATAAAAGGCAGAGCATGAGAGCACACTTTGAGCGAGGCAAAGCACACCACGTGTGATGAAAGACGCGAGTAAAGCTAAAATGCTGATGAATGTTTGAACTTGAGAAGGAAAGACACAATATCGTTGACATAGTGGCCCTTCACCGCGAATGTGCTCAAAAGTCGGACCACACGTCTCTTACGGTTCCCGTGAGGGGACCTCGGAATCGGGCGGTAGGGGATTACCGGCACCGGTCTCCTTACCGGTGCCCGGTATCCCCTACTGCCCGACTCGGAATGACCCCCATAGTGTCTAACACCCTATCTAAATTGAAAGCCTCAAATTGCAAAGGAGGCAGTGTCCCAGCAGAATTAGTGAAAGACTGTGCCCCCTATCTTATTCCCACCATCAACAATTTTGTCCATACCAACATAGTGCCAGCAAATATAAAAGAAGCATGGGTCACCCCTCTCTTAAAAAAGCCGTCACTCGACCCCACAGTTCCCACAAACTATCGCCCAATAACAACAGTTCCCTTTCTCCTGAAACTCAGACAAAATAGCCTATACGCAAATTCAATCCCATCTCGAACAGAACAAACTCCTAGGAACTAGACAATCAGGCTTCAGACCCAATCACAGCACTGAAACAGCTCTTCTGGAATTGAAAAACCATATGGACATTATTAAGAGATTCAGGGAAACTCTGCATTCTACTGCTGTTAGATCTCTCCGCAGCATTCAACCTTGTAGACCATGATAAACTATGCACATCCCTATCTAACGACTTCAATTTCTTGAATGACGCCACCAAGTGGGTTAAATCCTTCCTCTCTGAACGGACATCTAGAGTGGCTATAGGCAAGGAAGCTGGTGACCCTATAACAGTCCCCATAGGAGTCCCCCCAAGGATTGTTTCTTTCTCCCACACTATATAACGCCTACACGAAACTCCTCTTCTCCGCATTAGACAATATGGGTGTCATCTACACCAACTTTGCAGATGACACCCAGATCCTCATTCCCATCACAGGAGACTACAACCAAGACACCCTAACCATCAACAAAATGTACTCTATCATACAAAACTGGATGGCACTCAACAGCCTCTGTCTTAACGACGAAAAGACAAAAGTCCTCATCGTTGGAACTTTAAACAAAATAGCAACCCTCCACTCAGACTACACATCCATCAATATTGATGGCACCATGATCCCGGTACTCAAACAGGTGAAAACACTTATGGTATACATAGATGCCAACCTCACTATGAAAAAACATATCTGTACGATTGCATCATCCACAGCATACACATCAAAGCTCATAGTGTGAAGTCGACAATTCCTGACCCTGACTAATTGCCTCACCCTGGCCAGAGCTCTGGTTCTGTCCAGGTTGGATTATTGTAATGTACTTCTTGCAGGGATCTCCACCACCAACCTTAACAAACTACAGCTTCTACAAAATAAGGCGCTAAGAGCAGCACTAGGGATCAAAGAATACAACCATATACCTGAGGCTAGGAAGGAAGCCCACTGGCTGCCCATCAAAGCCAGTATAATCTTCAAAACACGATACATCACGCACAAATGTATCACCAATAAAGCACCACTCTACCTGAACAATGTACTAAAAAAAAAAAAGGAAAAGTCAGATCCTTAAGATCCAATGACGGACAAAACCTAGTGACACCTAGGTACACTGGAACTCCCTACCCACCTACATCAAAAAAGAGACCTATTTCCCCATGTTCAAAAAACAACTGAAAACTTGCTTGTTCAACATATTTTAGCACAACCTTCTAACCAAACTATGACAACTATATTGTTAAATGACCATGCATATACCAATGCGCTAGTATCCTATCTTTGTATTCTATGCTCAACTAATGCCTGTGTACACCAATATATTTTCAAGATATCTGTAACCACGCCATGATACCCCAGGGTCTGGCCGTGTAACAAATGAATAAATAAATAAATACACAGTTCATTAAACTTGGTTTAAACTTGCCACTTTGCGATTCTCTCATTCAACACAGTCCGGTTCTTATCGATTCTCCCCTCGACTCACCCGCTGTGATGAACCGCTTGGCTTTTGCTTCCTAGAGTCAAGGCCGGTACCACATGCGCGGGAGCTTCCCTTGCTCCTGCTTATCGGCGTAGGCTTTTCCTGTGTACCGTTGACATCTGCTACAAAACACTTTTGCTATTGTTCGCGGTATTGGGCTCTCCTCCACGAACGTTCTGCGGGTCTGGGACGAAAAGGGCAAGGTCACTTCTCTCTTCGTCACCAGCTCTATTCTAAGTCTTTCACCTTTGCTTGAACTGTTGTGCCTGATTAGCTGTCGCGTCATGCTGTCTGCCTGCCATGCTCGTACTGTGTTCTCTGGCTCCACCTTTTATCCCTATAGGAAAGGGAAAGGGCAGTCAGGTGTGTGTGATTCTGATCAATTGCCTGACTTTGCCTGACCCTTGTATTGGGACATGTCAGGTAAACAGCTCTGGTGTTAGTCGATTGTCCTTTGTGTTGTGCAAAAGTGTTTGTGTTGGAAAAGGGGGGGCAGAGGTTTGGAATGTCCTACGTGAAAGGAGGGCGAAAAGGTGTCAAAGGAAGGGGGATAACGCATCTCACCCGTTAGGGTCCCACTCCCCGAGGACCCCCATCCAGGTGATCCTCCCTCACTGGCCCACCCCCGGGAATTGGATCCAATAGCCTGGGCCGTGTCCTGGCCACCTTGATGACAGATCCCCGGGGACTAGCTAGGGAGACACCTTCAGGTTTCTCACATACCCTTCCTCCAGGTGATGTAGCCACATTTGTTTCACAGGGGAACCAGGAAAGAAAATCCATGTTTTCCTGCTCTTTTCCTTTCTGGGGCTCCACCGTGAAACAATAGGGTTGTAGTTCTAGAAACCATTGCATAACCCAAGGGTTGGACTCTTTGCGTTGGCTAATCCAAACATAGGGTGAGTGGTCAGTAACTAGAGTTAACTTTCTTCCTAATAGACAGTACCAGATATGGATAATGGCCCACTTGATGGCTACGGCCTCTAGTTCCACCACAGAGTCGTTTTTCTCACTTGGGAATAACTTGCGACTGGTGTATAGTATGGAGTGTTCTAGTCCTTCGCAAATTTGGGACAGAATGACTTAACACTGTAAGAGAGGCGTCCGTCTGTAACACAAACTCCTTCGAGAAGTCGACTACCTTTAGGATTGGGTTTTGGCATAGTGTTTGCTTTAGGATGTTATAGCATACCTCGAAGACCTCACGTCGCTGAAGTTTCTGGTTTTCAGCATTTTTACGTTTATCTGTCAACCGTGCCGTTTTATCTGAAAAGTTGGGCATAAACCTATGGTAATACCCTATCAACCCAAGGAAAGCTCCAAGGTCTCTTTTGGTTTTGGGAGTTGGAGTATCCTAGACAGCTTTTACTTTTTCATGTTGGGGCTGTACAGTTCCGTTCCCTATGAAGAAGCCAAGATATTTCACGGCGGATTGGGATAATCTGCATTTAGCTGGATTTGCAGTTAGACAAGCATTCCTAAGGACTTTCACGATGGTATAAAGATGGAAGAGATGGTCTTCCCAGGTCTTACTATAAATGTGACGATATCATCAATGTAAGCTCCACAAAAGTCTGAATATGGTTATAGAATGTTATCCATAAGACGTTGGAACGTAGCTGGCGCATTGTGCAGGCTGAAAGGAAGGACTTTAAACTGGAATAACACTAGGGATGTTGAAAACACTGTTTTTCCTCCTTATCTGGGCCATATACGGGAACTTGCCAGGACCCCTTTGTTAAATCTGGGGTAGGTAGAAAGGTGGCTTTTCCTATCAATTAGGTCATTGATGCGTGGGTTGGGATAGGCATTGAAGTCCGATATGGCATTAACTTGACGGAGGTCGATGCAGAATCTCCAGGATCGGTTGGTTTAGTGACCAAATGATAGGAGAGGACCAAATGACTTGAAGAAGGGTCAATGATATTAGTCTTCATCATTTTATTAACTTCCTCGATCACTACCCGTTTACGCCCTCTGGTAGAAAATAAGGTTTTAGGTGAACTTTGCTTTCGGTGTTCGAATATAATGATATGTACCTTTTACCCTTCCTGGTTTTTCTGAGAATACATCAGGGAATGAGACCATTACATCCTTTAGATCTTTTCGTTGTTGCCTAGATAACTCGGGTGGAATTAAGTCAAAGTTATCTATGTCTTTGGGAACAAGGCAGGCTAGAACTTTGGCATGGGCAGCTAATGGATTTTCTTTACACTCTTTTAGGAGGTTAATGTGATATAAGGGGGCTTTTTGTTGTCGGTCTGGCTGGGCGCCTTTATACGTGCACGTTCCCGTTCTTTCAATTATCTCATTAGGTCTGTGCCACTTGGAGACAAGTTTGTTTTCTGAGGTGGGTAAGAGGACTAGTACTTTATGTCCGATAGAAAAAGATCTTAAATTTACTTTTTTGTTTTAACTGTCCTTTTGCTGGTTTTGGGCCTTTCCCATGTGATTACAAACTAAGTGCTAGACTCATTTCATGTGTTTGCGCATTGTAGTGGCGGTTTGGGATTATTGGAATGGGGGCCTCCTCGTGTTCTTCCCAGGTTTCCCAGAGCATGTCCAGGACATCTCTCGGTTCTCTTCCATCAAGTAGTTCAAAGGGAGAGAAACCTGTGGAAACTTGGGGTGGGAGGGGTTCCTCACTGTAAATAGTGCCCATGGGATCATTCAGTCCCAGTCCTTCCTCTCCTTGTCTGCCAATTTTCGCAGAATTAGTTTCAAGGTCTCATTGAATCTTTCTATTAGACCATCGGCTTGGGGATGGTACACAGAAGTTGGCAAGGTGGTAATTTGGCGTAGCTATTTGACTTCAGCCATAAGCTTGCTCATAAAATTTGAACCATGATCTGTTAGTATTTCTTTGGCAAAACCATCCCTAGAAAAATAAAGTAGAAAGTGTTTCAGCATTTGCTGTGTGGTATTATTTCGCATTGTGAATGTTTCGGGGTATCGGGTTGCATAATCCACGATCACCAGGACATATGTGTTGCCCAATTTAGATGTTTCCAGCGGTCCTATTATATCCTTGCCAATCCGCGAAAAGGGGACTTCTATAATTGGCAACGGGTTCAGAGGGGCAAGCAATGGTACATGCGGGTTGGTCTTTTGACATATCTTGCATGTTTGTATGAAGGTTTGCATATCAGAGCAGAAACCTGGCCAGTAAAAATGTCCACTAATATGCGTCTGGGTTTTAGCTTGGCCCATATGTCCTCCCGTGAGATGGGAATGTGTAAATTCTAGCATGACCTTTCGGTGACTTTTAGGTATTACCAGTTGAGTTTTTCTTAACCCTTCCGAGGAGGTTTCTTTTCTGTAAGGTAACCCTAGTTTTAAGAAGGAAAAGGGACATGCCTTCTCTAGGCCTTCTTCCTCAAGAAGCTTGTAAAAAAGCTTCATCGAGGACTGGATCATTTTGCTGGGCAAAGGCTAGGTCGGGATAGATGTCAGGTTCCTCTACTTTCCTTTCCTCAATGGTAGGGGATTTATTAGCTTCTCCAAAGCCCAGAGTTACCTCTGTCTGTTTTATCGGGTTCACTGTCTTGGAATTTAGGAAACAGAGCTCTCTCCAGAATTCCCTGTGCAATTTGGTCTCCCCGACTGACTTTAAAAAGGACTTCACCATGATTCTGTCAGAGAACCTTCACGTCTCCCCGGGAGTCAGGATCAATAACATCCGCTAAGACGTATATCCCGAACTTCCATGCCAGGCCAGATTTTGGGGCTAATCGTATGCAACACCCAGGAGGGGGAATCAAAACTAAATCCATAGGAATTATTCTTCTTTTCCCAGGGGGAATAATAGCTTATTGTTATGATAGCATCAGGGTTACTCATAAAGGATACAGTGGCAGGCTGCAGGTATTCTTCAAGATGCTTTAATCAGGTTACAATATCAATAAGGTCTCATGAGGTACATAAAGGGAATAGGAAGTACTGTCAGAGGGGAGCCCACTCGCTCCCACCGCCCAGGCTCCATCATCACCAACTGCCCTGGGTGGAATTTCATAAACACTCAACATTCCAGTCAGTCACACTCCTGGCATTCCATTCCATTCATAAACTCATACTTTGCATTCACACACCATGCATTCAGAGGGAAGGATTCAACAGGAGGATAAACAGATTATAGGAAAACCATTCATAACACCTCCCTTCCTTCCACATAACCAAACACCCATCATAACACACCTCCCTTTCTTCCAAACAACCAGACACATACCTCAACACATCATCACTGCACCTCAAAAAACAGTGGCTTTGTGTCAAATGAAAGGGCCAATACTAAGAAACCTACTGCCAAACCTTACAAATAATACAAGGATGTGGAATAGTTTTCAAGAAAAGAAAGAAGTGTTCTCAAATAATATGTCCGGGTGTGGTAGCCTGAGTCTCCCTTAACACGTTTTGTACATGGGGTAAGATGGGAGCTTGGAGCACAGTACAGTCTTGGGCTTCTCCGGCACGAAACGACAGTTCTAATGGCAGCTTTCAGGACCCTTGATGGCCAAGTCTCGTCTCACTTGAAAGTCTCTTGCCTTTGAGGGCCTGGCATGGGGAGCAGGTGCAAGTGAATCTTGGTCACCTGGCCTAAGCACTGCCCACCTTTTTAGCCCTGCCTCTTCCTTCCTGCTCTTGACCCTTAGATCAAGGGCTTCTCGTGCCCGGGCGTCTGAAGCGAAGGGCAGTCGAAGAAAATGTCAATTCCTGTTTTGAACTGTTCGGACCGAGGGCCTGAACCCCTGCTTAGAAAGCAGGTAAGCATGCACCAACATGTGTTTACTCTCTCTGTCCCCACAGGCCATCCCCACCCTCTCTTGTCGCCCATGATGTTCCCTTGTGCACCCCCTTCTCGCACACAGGTGTTGCCTGTTTTGCTTGATTCTTCTACCCTGCTCCCCCTGCCCCCCCTCCGCCCTACTTCTGAAGTAGTCTGTCCTGCTACATTCTGGTTTCACCAACACCCTCTTGTGGCCAATGCTGGATTTGACTTGTATGGACTTCATTGATTCACAGTGCATCACCGTTTCTCCTGGTGGCCCTGAATCAAGCTGTTCCCATCTTCATCTTGTATCCAGGCTTGCAACAATATGTGTTACTACCGACTTCTGCAAGTGTATTAGCTCTCCCCTCTTGCTTCTCGACTGCTTACTCTGTGTTCTCTCCTCCTCTTCCTTTCTCCCTTTTCCTATCTCATCCCCTCCTCCCCTTACTTTCTTCTATGCACTTACTCTATCACAATTCTCCCTGGACCTAGTATGATAGCAACCTTGTCTGTCTCCTCCCCCCTCCCCTTACTTGGTTTTTTCCTCCCCCCTCTCCTGCACTATCTGAAATGTCGTCAGACCTAGTACGATAGTCTATTGTTTTGTTCGCCCCCTCCCTTTCCGCACCCCACCATCACCTTTTGCTTTCTCCGGCTCTACCAGAAATGTTGTCAGGCCTAGTACACTAGTCGACTGTTTCCATTTCCTTCCCACTCCCCCCCTCCCTTCCTTATCTATGCCTTAGCTCTTGCACTATCTGAAATGTCGTCAGGCTGAGTATGATAGTTCATTTCACATCCTTGCTGTTCATTGCCTGTAAGAATGTCATTGTATTTTCCCTTGTTCCCTCCCTTACCATGAAGTGCTTTGAGGCACATTGTGTATGGGCGCTATATAAATAAACTATAATAATCATCATATGTTCAGCTAACAAAAACAAAAGTTCCTTTAACAAATGAAAGTTTGTTTACAATATTCGCTTGGTGATGGGTTCACCCCTGGGTCCCCCTCTTCTGGGCGCTGACCCATCTCCTGCGTTTTCAG
The DNA here is from genome assembly GCF_040938575.1 of Ambystoma mexicanum. Lineage (NCBI taxonomy): Eukaryota > Metazoa > Chordata > Amphibia > Caudata > Ambystomatidae > Ambystoma > Ambystoma mexicanum. Next base: position 145,500,134 of record NC_090939.1, on the reverse strand, counting down.
GAGGATTCACTTCCCTTGTTTTCTCAATTTCTTTTCAAACAGTTTATAGCGGACATCCCTCTGTCCGATTTTACATCTGCCAACACTGTTTCTTGGGACTTTAGACTTTACCCCTCTCGGGATTTGCTTCCCTTGCTTTCACACAGTTTATAGATCAAAGTCTTTTGATCCTCCCTCACTGGTCCACCCCCAGGAACCGGATCCAATAGCGATGGGTGTGTCCTGGCCACCTGGATGATAGATCCCTGGGGACTGGCTACAGAGACACCTTTCTCACACTTCACTGTTTGATACCATGCCTTCCTTACACTTCCCAGAGACAATTCTTCTGATTCACTGTGGGGGCTCTGCTTTTTCAGTTCCAGGTTCTTCCTTTTGGGTTGCGCTCAGCCCAGAGGATTTTCACCAAGTTGGTGGTTTCTCTGGTGGCACACTGTCACTTGAATGGGATTCAACTCTTCCCCTATTTGGATGATTGGCAGGTCAAAGCGGATCTGTGGGGGAAGGTCTTGGCGCATCTTTGCTTGGTCTGCCGGGACCCTCCAGGAATGGAGGTTTCTGATCAACTGGCGGAAGTCCCATTTGGTGTCCTCCCGGGAACTGGTGTTCATTGGGGTCCAGTTTTGCACTCGGGTGGGGAAGGGCTACTTGCCCCGGGAGAGGGTTTAGTGGCTACTGCTGCAAAGGGTCCCAGCATATCTGTCGCTGACTCTACAGGGTCACATGGACTCCTGTGTTTTTCAGGTCCAGTGGGCCTGCCACCATCTGCACCCCCTGGTCTCCTATATCCTGGATCACTGGCTCCTTGCTTCTCAGGCTTATGAGACTCAGGCCCCAGTTTCCTTGGGTCTGAAACAGGGGCTTCTGTGGTAGTCAATTGCCAAAAATCTCTGGAGGGGGGTGGATCTGGTGTGCGCCATGATGAATCCTCTTCCTACAGGTGTGGGGGGGTGGCGGTCTCAGACGGCTCAGTGGTTGTGATCCCCGGCAGCGCGTCCCCGTTCGTCCAACTGGAAGGATCTATGTGCCATTTACCGAGTCCTGTCAGCTTTCGGCGTGTCCGTGGAGGGCCGAGCCGTGGTGTTCAGGACTAACAACACTACTGTTCTGGTTTATTAGAACTGTCAGGGGGCACAGGGTCTCAGTCCCTTGAAGCCCTGGTCTCTCAGATAGCTTCTTTGGGGTGGACAACATCCAGGCAGATAACCTCAGCAGATAGTTTCCCTCCCCTCAAGACCTGGTGCTGTCAGACAGGGTCTTTTCAGAGATCTGTCACAAGTTCAGGTGTCCGAGGGTGGATCACTGTTTCCCCTTTGTCGACGAAGGTCCACCCTCTTCTACCTCTGGTGCCAGGCCTTAGGATTGTGGCGGATGGATGCCCTGAATCTGTACTGGCTACAGGGTCTCTTGTATGCCTTTCCTCCCATTCCCCTCCTCCCCGGGTGGTTCAGAGGATCATTGTGTGCAGGGTGTTGGTCCTCCTAGTGGCCCGGGCAGGCGTGGTTCCATTCTCTCCTGGACCTCCAGTGTCATGACCCTTGATTGATACCGAAGTGGCCTCGCTCTCTGTAAGCCTTGCTGGGGCGCGATGTCCGGAAGATTCAAGGGGCAATCTGGAAATTGTGAGGTCTCAGTTGACTGCTAGGGTTTTCGGGCCCAGTGGTTGCCTCTAACCTGTGTGCTAGGTGGCCTTCTACTTTGTAGACATATGTGAGGCACCAGGGGCATTTCCTGGCTTGGTGTGGGAGGACCAGGGTCCCCCCTTCCATGTGGGCTTCCTTCCGTGCGCCAGTTCCTCCAGGAGGGCTTTGACAAGGGGCTTGCAGTGTCCACTCTTCACTCCCAATGGCTTCCATTAAGATCCTCAAGGGAGATTCTACGAGGAGGATGGAAGGTGATGCCGTGGGTCAGGCTTCTTCTCACCCCTGTTCTTCTAAGGATGCTCCTCTGTGGGAGCTGCCCCTGGTCTTGAAGTTCCCCCAGGGTTCTCCCTGAGCATCTTGCTGACATCGACATCTATCATCTCACGCTCAGCACTGCCTTCTTGATTGCTATCACTTTGGTTCATAGGTTGGGGGCGCTGGGGACTTTGATGTAGGCTGGGTAGGAGGGGACTTTGTTGTGTGCCCCCCCCTTTTTGCAAGTCCTCCCATATGCTTTTGTATTGAGCTGTGACCCCAAGTTTCTTCCTAAAGCAGCGTTGCAGTTCCACAGTCTCAGGAGCTGGTTCCCCCAGAGTTTCTTCAGAATCCTCAGGGTCCAGAGGGGGTGGCGTGGTACTCCATTGATGTCCTGAGGACAGTGTTGCAGTACCTGTCAAGGACTGAGCCTTTCCGACAGTCCTCTTGTTACCTTTGGGCCAGCTGGTGCTGGTCGGAATGCCTCAGTAGTGTCCATCAGTTGTTGAATCAAGACTGTCATTTCCATGACGTACGTGTCTGCCAGGTTGCCTATCCAAGAACATGTACAAATTATTTCCACTAGGGGGATGGCTGCTTCCCTGGGAGTCCCTGCAGGAGTTTTGCGGGGCTGCTTTGTGGGCTGATCAGAGCACGTTATCAGGCACTAAAGGCTTAACGTTCGTAACCCCAGGGATGGGTCCTTTGAGGTTTCTCTGGGCATTGGCTGATTGTTCCTGGGGAATAGTGTGTTGTTGATGGTGCCCATACCTTTACTATGTGATTTGATTTGCATACATCCCTGACTTTCTACAAATGTATTTATCTTGCCCCCGTTCGCTGGGCTACCAGCTGTTGGTTGTAAACAAAACTAAAAACGAGTTTGCGGCTACAAAAAAAACGGCAAATCAGCCAATGGGGGTAAGGACGAAAACATGAATGTTCAGGTTTTCAGTATACACGGCAATCTTTAACGAATATGATGTGTACCAAAAACACAGGTTACATGTGTCCATAGGGGAAAAACAGGGGACCCCGAGAAAATTGCGTGTGACCCAAATACCCTAAAAATGTACTAAAAGCCGCGAAAATCATGAGTAATCCCCGGAATAAAAACTGCAAGTTCCAACTCAAACAGTCCTGGTAGCTAATGGCCTGAAGGCTGTAAAAGAATGGTAGAGCATTCAAAGTGGACCGGAAATTGAAGGCTAAATCATTGGAGGTGTCGTTTAAAACCTATTGATTTCTTTTAAGGAATACGGAATAACCTTATTTTCTCATAGGACACTGGCGGGTTTACCTACCGGTGGCATGGGTGCTACCTGCGTCCATTGCCTCACTCACGCACGTGTGAACCAATAGGATAAATACAGCACTTCCTCCTGCGCGTGAACAAAAGAGTGCCACCGCTAAGGCTGCCAGGCAGCCAGCCTGAGTTTGCACAACCGTCCACCAACCAGGACAGCCGCAATAGACATAGAAAAAATACCGTTTCGGTGATCGTGATTGACAACAAGTTTGTCCAATCCAGATGTAGAGTGTATGTTGTTCTGTTTCCATCAATGGGAGAAGGCGGAGGGCGGGGCCGTTAAGGCTTGGAAGGGGCGTCTGTCTGGCTGCACTAGCGAACGGGCCGATAAAGGATAATGGCAGTTGGGTCTTCGTTCGCAACTCGATGGAGGTTGTTGGCAGTTGTGTGCCTCTCGCTGGGCTTCGGTGAGTGCTCTGATCACCCTGGGTCTGTGTTTCGAGTGGAATAGTGACGTTCTCGCTCTCTTATCAGGGAACTGGGAGTGTGGACTGGAAGTAGGAAACGGTCACGGAGCAGAGGGAGGTAGGGAGAGGACGTAAGGGGGAGAGAGGCGAGTAGCTAAAGGTGGAGAATGGGTTGGATCTTGGTGACAAAAGCGGACCCGAGGGAGCCGTAGGGCAGTTAATGATGGAGCTTAAGGGCTCTAGAGCGAGGTAGCCAAAGGGACCAATGATTGAAGACTGGTCTGCATTTGTATCGTGCTGTATTTATTGTTTTGGAATGTGCTAATTTACGTTAGTACCGTTTCAGAGCACCTAAGCAGGTAACCCATGTAGGGGACACAAGTATATAGGGGGTTGAGAAAGGCAAATATGCACATTTCTACCTATACTAAGAAGTTTGTGGGGTTTAGGGGCACGGTAACACGTCTTTGGTGTATTACTTAATCCCGCCTCTTACCTGAGTTCGTAGGTTACCCTGGGTGTGCCGATCTGGGCTGGGACAGGAAAGGCAATCGGTGTGGGAAAACTCCAAACGCCTTAGGGCAAATGCACAACACCAGGAAAGGCGGACAAATAAATGCTGGTGTATGGTATATTAGTATTCTGATGTTATGTTGGTTGTCTCCGTCCCAGTACACTCGTCGATTTTGTATTTTTTTTAAAAGGTGGTAATGCATGACACACTGTCTTACTGCATTTACAACATTAAAGTAGTCATTTAAAAAAAATGTATGGTGCAGTTTAGAAAATGGAAATAGTTTTCAAGAATCCTCACTTGGAAGGCTAATTAGCCTGCCTTTCCTCTGTGGTTGGATGGCTGTTCTCTGGGTAGCAGCATGGAGGTGGCCCCAATGTCCTTCCTACTCGGGCCAACCGAGGCTGGCTCCCACGGTCAGTAGGAGTCTGGGGCCTGTAAGGGGTGTCCTTGCTGTGCTGCATATGCCTGCAGCGACCCCGCTCCCCCCCACATAATAGTAAAAGCACAATGAGACCAGGGTCTAATGGGCTCATAATAATCCACACAGAAACAGTTGCAAAACTTAGAAACACAAAGATCACAGTTTATTGGAGCACAAAACTCAGGGCGGTCCCAGCAACAGCAGTAATACAAGATTATAAACTAAGGGGTGACCTGTGCCACTCCCTGTTGGCCATTTGCAAAGAGCGACCATCCGCTTCTGGTTTCCATGACTGCCAGTCAGTCTTTCTCTGGACCACTGACTTCAGGTGACAGTGTCAGCTGTCCCTAAGGGGAGTCAGTGCCCATCGACCGGTTTTGGCTCGAGTGCAGCCATTCCGGAACCGCTCGTGGCCGCAACCACAGTGTCCAAGTTCTCCTCTACGGCTTGGACCGCATCCCAACTCTGCCACGCTTTGCCCCGATACCTATGCTCCTTTGCATGCACATCTCATACCTATGCCTGTTTATGCACATTCTGCCCCGTCCAGGGCTGTGAACCCCCCACCCCCACGGGGGAAAAACATTAACTCCCTGCCATGAGAGCCCCTGGCATCTGTCTGCCAGGTCTGTCACTCCCATAACCTTCATATGTATCACATACTCTTCTGCTCCATTGGGAGCAGACTGCCTTTGGTACCTGACTGACAAGTCTATCACTTTCCCATAACTCCTGTGTGGATCACCAGTTTCTGTTCGAGAATGGCCCACCTCTGGTATAACCATGTCACAAACCAAATTGTACATTCTAAAAGCTGAGTTACAGCCCCCATTGTGCAGTCTCCCAGACCTGCAGTGATTTCATAAACTGATAACCGGCAGGTTGCACCCTGGGGCTTTCTCTCTGTGTTACCTCCCCAGTGTGCAGGTAGCAGTTGTTGGTATACCCACATAATGGGGCCCCCACGGGTTTCACTTTTCTGCCAGTGTTGTTCGTAGCACATATTCATAATCACTTGTTCATCCACCCCAATGTAGTTGGCGCTCACTTCGAAAGAAAATGTAATGTTTTATTGTACCCAGCCAGGATATCTACCTGTGGTGTGCCGTTCCCAAACCCATATTGCTGCAGAGCGCTCAACCCATGGACTATCCGTGCTCTTGAAACCATCAGTTAAGCATTATTGAGCCGTGTTTACAACCTTTCCGCTATATAGAGGAGCCCTGTGTCAGTGCACCTTTTCTATTACTTCCACATCCTCTTGTAAGGTAGTACTGCTGATACTGACCTTGTTCAATAACCCTGGGGGCCCTCAAGCGTCATTAATACCGTGAAGTATGCTCCAAACTGGTTGCTATTCCTTCAATTTCTCTGTCCAATAAATACCATGTGAGCCCCCAGTTTGCTGGGCTGTCGCATCTTAATGCTCAGTCACCCATCATGTTAGGTGGTGTTCCACCCCTTTGGCCGTAGCCTGCTTTCTCTTAGTTGGCCTTTTGAACTGTCTGGAAAAGAAAATGCCCTAATATCTTACAAGTGGCCCCGTCCTCCCAGTCTCTTGTACCATTGAAGGCCTGGTGTCCAACAAAAACCATGCACATGTCTTCCATTTTTGGACCCTCGAATTGTACATAAAAAAACTCATTTTTAAATTGTCGATGTACTGAAGCTATCCATCCAGTCTTACCACCCAGCCTGTACCCTGTGAGAGTGTCCCACCTTACCACTGGGCACTTCTGCTGTGCTCATGACCATACCCCTGAGACCAACCTGAGGCGGTCCTCATCCTCCACAGAAATCTCTCTTCCCTATGACAACACATAAACATAAGTCTGTTATTGACACCGTAAGTATGCAGAACAATACCTCCCAGTTGGCCCCATCTGTGATGATGGGCCCTGTGGGTCTGTAATGCCATAATCCTATGGGGTGGGGGTATTTAGATGGTTCTAAATGGCAACCTTGTACTGCCATGCTGAATCTTTGGCGACCGCCACAGACCCACCGTCAACTGGTACATAGGGTCTATTAGTGTGGCGGGGAGGGGAGCCGAGATACATTCTCCTTCCCTTATCTGTTCTTACTCGAGGACCCAACATACCCCCTTCTTAATGCTTTCCTTTGTATGTCCATTTGTCAGACGTACTTTATTTAATGCAACACTGCTATGTAAACTCTGTTGTCCAAAAACCTCCAACTTTATATGGGGGGGCAACTCCTGTCTTTCCCTGCCGTGTTGCCCCCACTCCCTCCAGCATCCCTTGAATATGATCTTCCCATAGGACATATTTTACTTGTATTACTTTTACTGCCAAATCCAACTTGTTTATGAACCCCGGAGTGGGCCTTGTAGGGATCCAAACCTATGATCTGTGGCTCAAGTGCAGACCACTGCGGACCGCTGACCAGTCGGACTGCCTCTATTAATTGCCCAGCCCTTTGCCTGTAGTTGCCGCTGACTTCGCAGAGATTTTCCAAGCAAATGTGCTGAATTTTTGTCATGAGAAAATAATAATCCACCACTTCCCAATACATCTACTGTTCTCAACTATCTGCATCGGTGTCCCTATTAATGTTAGTATTAAGTATAGAACTGCTAAGTTATTAGAGAAGCAGCAATTGTCATCCAATTTGCAAGCCGAAGGCCCCAAAACAAGCGGCACCAAGTGACCGTATGTCACAATTTAGAGAAACCAGTCCTATTCCAAAACAGGTAATCCCCCTTATGAAAACCAGGCATAACATTACAAACCTTTAATTAAATGATCCCTTTACCCGACACGGGCAAACTCTCTTCAAGGAATGCAGCTTCGTACTCCTAAACTTTTCACTGGACATGAAATCTATAGGCTTCCAGGGGCCGGTAGCAGTAACTTTACCCCTTAGCAACGTCCTCAAGGTTGGCCCAGTTGGGTTGCATATAACAAGAAAAAGGTGCAGGTGGTCATAAAATCAGGGCAGTCAGAGGCCAGAGTTAATCAGCAATTTCGAATCGTTAATTTGAACATTAAGCCCATTCCCTGAAACGTGGGCGCTTTAAAATCCTGTCTGTATTTCTAAACCAGTCGCTACTGGGCAACATGTCCTGTGTCTTCCCGCGCCACTCGGGTCAAGAGGGCAAAGGCTGTGACCTTCCTAAATACCTGCCTGTACGTTTCTCCAGACTTGCCTGTCCAGCGTGAAATACACAACGGCGGCCGCATCGCGAATCCAGAACGGGACGATGACACGCACATCACGAAACTCAAGGGGTTATCTTCACTATCTGCGCTCACAACTATGAAGTATGATAGGCCAAATAATAGTTTGACAACAAATTAACTTATAGACATCAAATGTGTGGGTTTTATTGATGTGAAAAACAAACGCACATGGCTCGGAGTAATCCATATTATATCATCTGATGTTAGTGTAGTAAACAAACACACATAGGTCAAGGTTATCCAGATTATATCATCGTCTTCAGTTGATGAGTTCATACATGTGATTCCCTAAGTGTTAGTATTGCAAGTAGAAGTACAAAGTCACCATGTCAGTAAGATACATATCGCAAAAAGATACTTTCAAACACCCATGGGTAATGGTGAGATGTAACCCAATTGATAATTGAGAACGCCACGACATAAGATTCTGACATCTATGGGTAATGGTTAGAGGTAACCTAAATGGTAATTGAGATAAAGTCACGCCAACACGTGTTTTGACCCTCTAGGGTCGTCCTCGGGGCGTATGATGATTGTTACAGCACTGCTAGACACATCACACATGTAATATTTGGACAACAAACAATATATAAATACAATTGAAAAGCAAGTTAGGTCCATCAGGTGGTGTAACGAGGATAGAGGAAACAAAAAAGGGAGAGAAAAAATAATAAGGATTACTTAGTATATACAAAACCCGAGTGTTTAACAAGGACAACTGAATCAAGGTAATCGGTCATATCTTCAGATCATATATGGCTGAGGTAATACACATTTGGTTCATTTTATGGTGATACCCTACAGGTTAGTATTGTGAATTCAAAAAAGTTTATAAATTCGAATATCAAAACATGAGTGTGAATGTTATCTGTTGAAACATATTAGTTTGGAACTGCTTAGGATAATTTTGACAAGTCTTGAGGATTCAATTTCACCCAACATTGGTTATTGGCCTGTACGGCATACTGATATACTATATCTGTTTTGCCTTCTTGTGGAAAAAAGCATGACGAATCAATCCATCGAGATTAGAGGTAGACACCGTGTTTTCACGCAGAGCGTAGTATGGGTTAGAATCCAAAAGTTAGTGGTAGTACTCAGCCCCTCTTTCCTGAAACCTGACCCCATCAGACAGATGGATTGATTATGCTCAACTACTAAACCAGTTGGGTTCCACAAATGTGGTTCTTGTAACTATCTCCCCAAAGGTTTTTAAATGCCATGGGGGGGGGGTTACAAGAAGTATTTCATCAGTTGTCGCTCCAAATATGTAATTTATGGAATCCAATGCGTGTGTAAGAAAATGTATGTAGGCAGTACCATCCGCGAATTGCGAGTCAGGATTCATGAACACTTTTCCAACCTTAACAGTAAGGATCCGAAACTAACCTTTGCCATACACTGGCAAACTCGCCACCAGTTGGACCATCGAAAGGACATCAGATTCATCGGCTTACAATGGATCAAACCACATGTGGGAGGTGGCGATAGACAATTCAGACTGTGACAACGGGAAGCACGTATGATATGTCAATAACACTCTTCTACTCGGACTCAATCGGGAACATGAGCTCAATGTCTTCCTATGAATCTGTTAACAAACAAGTCTATATATTATCAAACATTTGAGGTATTAGACTATATTCTAATGTCAACAGAACGCCTCTGTGCACTTTTTCCAACTATACTGCATTACTGGCCAACATTAGAAGTATCACACGTTCTTGTAGTTTTTGGAAATATTTGGAATTTTTTATACTACCGAATGGACCTGCATTATAGGACTACTTATGTTTGGGGTGTATTTTACATGCACAATTTAAAATGCATAGCTTCATCTTTTCACCCAGATCCAGTATGATATATAGATCTGATTCTTTATGCTAGTAGAAATTACTTTTCCGCCCTTTTAACAACTACCAACTCTAAGTGCAATTTTGATATTTATTTAGACATATATGCCGTGCAGATCACTATCTCACATGTGTTAGTTGCTCTTTTATGTCAAACCGCGTCTTTTAACCTGAGACATGTTTTTCGCTAAATCCCAATATCTCACAGTTTCTTCAGTCAGTAAGCAACACTCGGGGAAAGTTACTCCTAGTAACGGAAATGGTTGCCATACAATGTGATAGTCATGAGTCACCTGACCAGAAGTGAACTACTGTATCACTTGGCAACCAGAAGCAGCAGCCGACGCTCACTGCTTCACTACAGCATCATTCTGCTATTGAGCAGAGAGAGCCACGCGCCATAATGGCAACATACTGGTAAGTTAGCTTAACGCGCCCACACACAACGCAATTTACTAAACGAATAGATGGGCATTTTGTTAAATACATATCATCTGAACCCACGGAGCACATGATCATTCGTAATATCTTTACAGATATAACTGTGACCACCACTACATCGCGAAAATACAAGAATGTGGCATCCACGCCTACGAAGTCCTAACAAGAGGTAAATACATAATGCCTCAGGTTCTACTGGCGATATATTGAATCAAGCTGTTTTCTATTCATAAACCAAATATCAGTGGATTATTTTGAGCATTCACTCATCAACAATTTTAATGTTTATTTTACACTGTGGTAGGAGAACCACAACACGTACAGTACAGTACAAGATCATAAGACACGGAGATGCACCAGCACTATTACACCATTTCCTTCCCGCGCTTCATTCAAATTGCAAGTAATCACCCTAAACTGCCACTAACTTTTGGATTCTAACCCATACTACGCGCTGGGTGAAAACGGTGTCTACCTCTAATCTCGATGGATTGATTCGGCATGCTTTTTTCCAAGAAGGGAAAACAGATATAGTAGATCAGTATGCCGTACAGGCCAATAACCAATGTTGGGTGAAATTGAATCCTCAAGACTTGTCAAAATTATCCTAAGTAGTTCCAAACTAATATGTTTCAACAGATAACATTCACACTCATGTTTTGATATTCGAATTTATTAAAAAAAAACGTTTTTTTGAATTCACAATACTAACCTGTAGGGTATCACCATAAAATGAACCAAATGTGTATTACCTCAGCCATATATGATCTGAAGATATGACTTTGATTACCTTGATTCAGTTGTCCTTGTTAAACACTCGGATTTTGAATATACTAAGTAATCCTTATTATTCTCTTTTTTTTGTTTCCTCTATCCTCGTTACACCACCTGATGGACCTAACTTGCTTTTCAATTGCATTTATATATTGTTTGTTGTCCAAATGTTACATGTGTGATGTGTCTAGCAGTGCTTCTAATTGCAATTTGCAATACAAACTCTTAGGGAATCACCTAAAACTGAATATCACATGTATGAACTCATCAACTGAAGACAAGATGATATAATCTGGATAACCTTGACCTATGTGCGTTTGTTTACTACACTAACGTCAGATGATATAATTTGGATTACTCTGAGCTATTTTTATTTGTTTTTCACATCATTAAAACCCACACCATTTGGTGTCTATAAGTTAACTTGTTGTCAAACTATTCTTTGGCCTATCATACTTCATAGTTGTGAGCGCAGATAGTGAGGATACCCCCTTGAGTTTAATTTTGCGTTTTAGGTGACAGTGAAAAGTCATCCTAACCTTCCCCACCGCCGCAGCACCCAATAAGACATGTACCTTGCATACTAAATCTAGATAGGATAGCGCACCTCCAGCATAGGGCTTATATTCACAAAACCCAAGCATCACGATCAATCACCCTTTGCTTCCCCATGCGATGGAACCATGGCCTGGAACCAGGCCTCGGAACAATGAAACAACGCGGCTTGTCGGCCGCATGGGAGAAACTTTAAAATTTAAATGCGAGACAAAGAAATAACCCTACCCGACTCAGCGGCTCAAGTCGAACCTTGCATTATAAACCCAAGGGCCCGGGCCCAAAGAACAGTAACTAAATAGGCTGCCGGCACTCCATATAGCTGTTGCCCGCTGCACGTTTACCAGGAAACAAATGTAGGACTTGCCTTCATCAGAGGGACCAAGCTACCAACAGCAGGCCAGCCCGCTTGAAAAACATACTACCTCCAAAAATTCTCAGACTTCAAGCGGGGGCAGGGTGTTTTGCGGAAACCAAAGTGGAAGGCAGCCCCCGCCTTCTGAGTGCTCCCCGCCCTGAGACCGGATGTGTCGGACTCAGGGATACCTACTTCCGCCTCCAGGTGGGAGGAGGAGGTGAGGCGTTGCGTGTGCTTGTGAGGGATGGCCAGGGGGGGCAGCCTGCCATGTCCCTGTAGCTGCGCCAGCCTCTTAAACTATCCAGAGCTCCCTTCCTTTTAAGATCCGGCTACATCCGTGATGGGGTGGGGCCTGCTGTTCTTGTGGCGGTGCTGAGCAGCGAGCCTGGGCCGCTGCGGTAGAAATAGTGCAGAAACCCTCCTGACAATGGGACGCTGCTTCAATGAGAAGGGAGGATAAACCAGGTAATAATTTTGTGTCCCGGAGTGCTCGGCTCGACCCTCCAGAGTGATGGTCAGGCTATCTCAACTGAACTAACAGTGCTGCACTCGTGGCGTTCAGGCCTCTTGCTTTGGTTTTTGTTTGGAAGGGACACCCGCGCGGCAAGCGCTACATAATAGCCCGGACGGGAGGATACTTCGGCAACAATAGGTGTAATAAAAATTTTGAAAGAGTCGTATCTAATTAAGTTACATTTGCAATACAGGTGCTTAATGATATGAATGTTGTCTTGTGTTTAAAAATAAAAAAGTTTTTATTGTATTTTATCATGAAATTGTCGATAAAATGGTCTGTGTGTAAGGTTGTGTATTGTCACAATAAATAAAATGGGCCAAACTGAAAAAGGTTACGTTGTTTAAACATACAAGGTAGAAACCATGATGCCAAATGCTGCGCATGGATGGGACAACTAATCTCCCTACATAGAGGAATAAAAAGGCGAGAGCAAATCGATTTTAAAAAGGAGGTTTAGGAGTAGGCTATTTTTACTAATGACAAGTGGAACAACTCCAGAATGAACTTGTACAACTTAATTAAAGGTGGGTCACTCCAGGCCTCAAAATTTGCACTATTCACTAGCTAGTAACAATTTACTCTTGGCAAGTCATAAATGGTTGGTGCTCTGTGTATGTGGAAAACTGATGGAGCAGGAGATTGTCTATGCCTGCCTAATAGCTTGCAACTTGAAATGTGTACCCCGAGTCACGCTATAACGTTGGAGATACCCTGAATGAAAATAGAGTTTTAAAAGTAAACTGGTAAAGGTCAAATTAAGTTTTGGTTTTTGTTCCATTTTGGATTTCAAGAAAATATGTTTGTGTCCAGGTTGTAAAGCCATTTTAACGCATGTATGTGATCTTAGCATTTTGATAAATCTGCCTCGAAGAAGCACGGGAGGGCGAAACATGCCCTTTTCAGGAGTTAGATATTTATCATGTTTGTATTTGTTAAATTATCTGTTTTGAAACATAAACATTTGGCTTATTTGTTGAAAGGCAACATTGCTTTCAAATAGGTGTCTACAACCACAAGTTTGAAAGAATATGTAGGTCTCTAATCTGTAAGAAGTAAGCTGTGATCCCAGCTATGTAAGATGCAGATTTTTGCTTGCTTTTATATTTTGTAAGTCTACAATGTGTTGTATCCTATCTGGATTCAGACCACGCAGCTACAGAGCCAAACCCAGTAAGCCACAATCGCATGTGTTGCTCTACTTGTAGTTGTGTTAGGTAAACCTGTTGTTGAACTGTTTAGGTCTCATGTCCCAATAAGCAAGCCTAGTAATGCCTAGTGTTTTGAAGGTTATTCTGTGCTTGTTTTGAAGGTTATTCTGTGCTTGGTGTGACATCAAATTTAAACCGATCTATTTGCTGCCCTGGGTTTGGAGACGGGCTGCTTGAGAGGTGGTGGTTGAATGGGCAGGGAATATAGCAGCCAGTTGTACAAATGAACGGGGTGAGAAGGGGCAAGATGAGTGGACCAAAGGGGCAGGGAGGAGTTGACAGAGGAAAGATGAGTGAGGTTTAGTGGGAAACTATGTACAAGGCATGCCCTGGATTTGTTTTGTCTAGGTAGGTTTGAGTTGATGGTGCTTACTTTGGGTTACCTTACGTTACTATCCAAGAGCGATATAAACTCGATTTTAAAGGGCATCGGCTCTTTTGCTTGTGTGGAGAAACTGGGTGCAGCATCTTTTCTGCCATAGAAAGGGAAATGTTTGCGGTTCTAGCTGCAGGGTAAGGCTCCCAGTTGACCTGGTGTTTTCTCACCTACCAATGTCCTTGGAATAGGGCCAATCTCATGCACTCCATCACTTCTTTCTAAGAAGATAATTTCTTAATGAGGTAAACTACTTGCCCAGCCCAGTAGGCTCGGCTCTCCTCTCTTAATTTCTACTTGCAATACTAAAGTGGGGGTGGGAGGGGAAATCGTGGGTGCCCCATATCCGTGTTTTTATTATTTTTTTTTTTACATTTTCTCAGACTTTCTCTAAGACATGAGATTTCAATCCACAGCAACAGTTTTTTCTTTTTTAAACGACTTTATATTAGGTTTTGCACAGAAGTGGCTTCACCAAAGACAGCAACAATCAATTCAACATTAAAGCATCGACACTTGTATCACTTGATCCAAAGCTTCCCTCACCTCTTCTCCCCCCTTCACATTTTTCTCTGCCTTCTCCTCTCCTTCACCCCCCCACCTCCACCACTGTCCTTTCCACCACGAATTCTATGTTTCCTCTCATCCCCATCTTCCCCCAAATCTTCTCGTACTTCTGCGGGCAGTTTCTATATTTGTACACTGCTTGGTCCTATATCTTTAACATCCATCCCAGATCTCAACGCTGCGATTGTCAGGGCTTTCAGGCTCATCCACTTCTCTGCTATAGCTCCTTTACACTATGCATGTTATATCCAGGAATCACTTGTCATACCTGTTCATCTCCTCCTCTCCCCAAATCCCGAGGAACACTCCCCTGGGGTCCAAGCGTAATGGTCTCTCCTAGGCCCCTTCTACCTCTTGTCGCCCTTCCCCCGTACCTGTAGCTTTGGGCATTGCCAGGCCATGTGAATATAAGTCCCACTATGGATCCTGCATTTAGGGCAAGTGTCGTCATCTCCTTTACCCATCCTCCTTAGTTTGTCCCTGCAATAGTAGATCCTGTGCTGGTATTTGAATTGTATCTGCCTCAGATGGGCTGCTGCTGCTACTTCCCTGGGGTACTGTAGTGCCGCCCTCTATCCCCCACATCCTTCACCCATTTCTCCCTCAAACCTTCTAGTTGTACCATAGATTTAAGAATGTGAACCTTTGGTTTATATTGGTTTTCTCTTAATCTCCCCGTCAAGTATGTTCAGCGGCGGAGCAATGAAGTCGTAGGTCCCCAGTGCTCCTGGACCACGTTAGATATCCTGAGGAAATCTGCAACAAAGAACCCCATGGTTTTGCATGGAAACAGCGGGACTGGAAGCCGAAGTGCCGGAGATTCGACTGACTCCTCTGGGGGAGTTATTGTGGTGGGGAAACAGAGCAACTTCACTCTAGAGGTTTGACGGTTCGCGCGGGTCTAAGATGGCCACCGGAGCGATCTAAGGAGCTTCGGGGAAGGACTGAGTGTCGCCGAGGAGGTGTGGAGGTTCAGCATGTTGGCGGCGAGCTGGAGGCAAGTGGTGGTCATCCCCGCCTGAGAGGAGGGAGATGGCTGGTGGCTCGGAAACAGCGCCTGTAGCGGGGGGAGGTGTAGGAGACTCACCCACTGGGGGGCGGCGCAGGTCCGCTGAAGGGAAGCCACGTAGAGGAGTGCTGATGG
Organism: Ambystoma mexicanum; assembly: GCF_040938575.1. Classification (NCBI taxonomy): domain Eukaryota; kingdom Metazoa; phylum Chordata; class Amphibia; order Caudata; family Ambystomatidae; genus Ambystoma; species Ambystoma mexicanum. The sequence continues at coordinate 145,484,586 of NC_090939.1, read as the reverse complement.
AGTTGAAAGGAAGGCTGACCGGCGCGCTGCAGCGACACCCGTGATGAGAGGAACGGAGAGCCGGGCGGGAGCTGCCGCGGACGCCTCCGATGGGAGTGAGGCTTGGAGACGGAGGAGCGCAGCCACGGAGGTGCAGGTAGCCCGTCTTGCACAGAGCCCTGGCCTGCATTCGCAACGGCTGGGCTGAGATCGAAGGTTTGGTGAGGCTGAGCAGAGGGGTGCGGGCAGAGAAGAGTTTGGTACGCCCTCCCCTTGAGGGCAGGTGGAACACCCGAGGAGCGGGTGGCGAGCTGTGGCATCAGACCCCGGAGGGGACTGGACGTTGGGGAAAGGAGAAGAGTAAGGGGGAAGCCCTATGCAGAGGACATCCTGGTGTGCATGAGAGGCTGTGGTTGAGGAACTGCAAAGGTGGAGGAGACAGGCTGAGGCGGCCTGGGCGGCGTGGGATCGGCAAGGGATAAGACACACGGTGAAGAAGACTAGCATGGGAGAAAAACTTTGATGGCCCATACCTGAGGGGGGGTGGGGAGTGAAATACCCCTGGCAGGACTGAGGAACTCAGTGGCCCTTAACTTCGGGTAAGGACACAAGTCATAGCTAGTCTGTCACGCAATACCTCTTCAAGATTGGACATTGAATGAACACTTGAGGTTTCTGGTGGTGGAGAGTCTGAATTCAGGGATTGGAGTGTCCACCCCCCTGCCCCTCCTGTCCAATATGGGCAAGCCCATATAAGTACACAGAGGCAAACAATAGGGCTCCTAAGCAGGATAGCCCGGAGCGACAGGCGGGGGAGAGGTCCATTGATGGGGAGGAAGGCGCAGTGACTTTGGACTCATTAATGGCGGCAATACAAGCTTCAAGAGTCACCCTTCAGGAAAGTATCAAGGAGGTGGGAGTGGACGTCTCCTTGGTGAGGGCAGACCTCTGTAAAGTATGTGAGAGGGTCACAGAGGTGGAACAGAGGGTTTCCACGGTGGAAGATGACATCCAGAAGCTCAAGAACCAGGTGGGGGCGACCCGGATGTTGGAAGTGAGAGCCGAAGATGTGGAGGGCCGTTCCAGGCGGTGCAATATACGTCTGGTCGGAGTTCCGGAGAAAGAAGGCGGCCCCAGTACAGAACTATTTGTGGAGAACCTGACCCTCCGGGTGTTGGGCATTAAGGCTTTGTCTAAACTCTTCACAGTGGAAAGGGCTCACAGGGTGCTGGGAAGGCCCCCACCGCTGGGCGCGCCGCCAAGGGTGATAGTGGCCAAAATCATGAACTTTCGAGATCAAGATGCCATTTTACAGGATGCGCGTAGAGTGGGCTGTTATGAAATTGGTCAGGCAAAGTTGCAGATATTCCCGGACTTCACATTGGAGGTGCAGCGGCAAAGGAGGTCATATGAAGCTGTGAGAAGTCGACTCCGGGAACTTATCCAAGTATATGATGTTCTTCCCGGCGAGGCTGAAGGTGTTATCGGGAGGAAAGTCATGGTTTTTTACATCCCCAGGGGAGGTATGGGACTGGTTGGACATGAGGTCGCATACGGCGGACTCCCAGCTGGGGGGGACTAAAGAGGGTCTGCATCAGGAGGTGGAGGATTGAGGAAGGAGGGGAGGGGACGGTGGGTAGGTGATGGACTTCCAGGAACTGGCCACTCGGGAGTCGAGGTGGGCAAAGGGGGAAGGGGTTCTGGCACTGGTGGTGCCGGGAGGATGGAGGAATCCCCCCCCCCCCCCTGGGTTTCATGACGCTATTGGCTGCTACCCGCGAGAGAGGAAGGGAGGGTGGGTTAGATGAGTCAAGGGGTCTACAGCAATGGAGAGGGAAGGTGAGTGTTGGGCCCAGGGAAGGGTCTGACCACTCACAGCAGTTATGGGGGTTGGGGCGGGGGGTTTGGGGTAGGGAAATAAGGGGGGGCAGTGAGAGGTTGGGGTAAGGGTCTAGGGCTGGAGCACCAAGTTGGGGGGGGGGGGGGGGTAGGTGCGAGAGGGAGGGGACTGGGGCTCAAGGGGGTGGGGGGGAGGTCTGGCACCGCAGCAATAAGGTGTGAAGGGAGGGTGGTGGCGGAACTGGGCACAGGGATTGGAGGTGTTGGGAGAGATGAGGGGATAACTTGAGTGAGGCTCCAACATCCCAGATGGGCAGGCTAGGAAGTTCGGGATGTGGAATGTCCGGGGACTAGGGAGCTACCAGAAGAGACGAAGAGTGGGAGAGTTTGGCTTTGATAGAGGAGACGCACACAGGCGCAGAGGTGCTGGGGAAGCTGGCGAAAATGTGGGGAGGAGGGCAAGTAATTGGCACTACATATTCTACCCAGGCGAGGGGTGTGCTCATCTTGGTGGCGAGAGGGATGCCATTGAAGGTGGAGGTGGTATGGAAGGATGATATCGGCAGGACAGTGCTTGCGCAGTGCTCATGGGAGGGCAGGGCAATCTGCTTGGTGAACTTGTACGCGTCAAATGTGGATGACCATGAATATTTCCCCTCGATGCTTCGCATAGTGGGGGTGCATAGGGGGGGACATGATCATATGGGGAAGGGATTTTAATTGTCATCTGGATGAGAGATTAGATGGGTCGGGAAGTAGGGGGGGGGGGCGCCTAAGGGGTATATGACGAGTTTCTCCATAGAATAATGAAGGAACTGGATCTGGTGGAGGTGTGGAGGGAGAAACCTGGGAGGAAAGGGGCTATTCGTATTATTCGGGTGTACACGGCTCATACTCGCGCCTGGACTACATTGTAACGGGACGGGAACATTGCCGGCATTTCGGGGACGGTGTGCAGTCAAAATTTCGAAACAAAAATATCGAAAGTCATAATATCGAAAAACAAGGCCGAAGAAAAAGTCGCATTCCGTTTTATTATATATTTTTTATTATAAATTTATTTTGGGGTCCGAGTGGTGGGGGGTGGGGGAGGGTTTAATGGGTAAAAAAAAATAAAAAAATGGGGGATCCCCCCCATTTCGAATTAACAATGTAATTAAAAAAAAATGCGCCTTTTTTTTTCGACATTTTTTTCGATCTTTTGACTTTTGACCTTTTTTGATTTTATCACTATAAACCTTCGGGGACTCAACTGATTTGGGACGCACTCTGTCGGATCATTCCCCCTTAGTGGCCACGTTATTTGGAACTGATGAGAGGCCCCGCGGCGGCTGTGGCATCTCCAAAGGGAGGCGCTATGTGATGGGACGTTTGTGGGCGAACTTGGGGGCGAGATCAGAGTGTATTTTGAGTTGAATGAGCGCTCGGTGGAATCTAGGGGAGTGTTATGGGAAGCCTTTAAGGCGACCATTAGAGGGAAATGCATAGCCATGACAGTAGGGATGCGTAGGCGGCTCCTACAAAGGTTACAACGAACGGTGGCTCAGGTGGCTGAATTTGATAGCGAGGCGGTGGGGGGGTGCAGAGGTGGGGGAAGCATTGGCGCGGAAGCTGGAGTTCCAACCCTGATGGAACTGTCGCATTTTGATAACAGCAGCGTGATGTTAGATTACACGGAGAGGGGGATAAGGTGGGTAAGCTGTTGGCTTGGTTGATTAGTATGGAAAACCCGGTTCGGGTGATAACTCAGCTTAGGTTAAGCACGGGGGAGATGGTGGGGACCCAGAAAGAGATCAATGATACTTTTGTGGCGTTTTACAAGAAGTTGAAGAGTGAGTGTTGGTATGTAGAGGTTGATGTGGGGGAACTCATGGAAATGTTGCGGCTACTGGGGGAGGACCTGCGGGAGGAATTGGAGGCTCCGATTGAGGAGGGGGACATTCGCTGGGCGATCTGCACAATGCGGAGAGGTACATCGCCGGGTAGTGATGGGCTCCCGGTGGAGTTCTACTCAGCGTTTGCTGACCTCCTAGTGCCACAATTCCTGACGGTGTAAGAGGAGGCCTTTCAGAATGGTTGTCCCCCGGAGTCGATGAGGTAAGCAGTGATCACGGTTATTCTAAAGGAGGGGAAGGACCCGAAGGATTGTGCAGCGTATCGACCAATTTCCTTGTTGAATGTCGATGGGAAAATTCTAGGGAAGATCTTAGCTGGTAGGTTGGCGAGGGTGGCGCTGAGTTTGGTCCATCCGGACCAATGTGGGTTTATTGGGGGCATATCTCTTGTCTGCACCACATTATGGACCTAGTGAAATCAGAGGTGTGATATGGCGATAGCGTCGTTCGACGCTATGAAGGTGTTGACTCCCTAGAGTGGAGGTGGCTGTTTCGGGTGTTGTGGGAATTTGGGTTTGGGGAGAATATCTGTAGATGGTTGGCCCTTTTTGTATAAGAAACCTCTGGCGATTGTGAGAACTAACAATTGGGTATCTGGGACACGGGAATTGGGAAGGGGGATGCGGCAAGGGTGTGCGGCTTCCCCAATTTTGTTTGCCTTGGCCCTGGAACCGTTGGCGGCATTTTTGCGACAGGAAATGGAGGAGGCCGACATTGAGGCAGGAGGTCATAAACACATAGTGTCCCTATATGCGGACGACTTGTTGTTGTACGTGGAGGATCCTAAGGTGTATCTCACAGAATTGTTGGAAGTTTTGCGAACTTTCGGTATATGTCGGGTTTCCGAATCAACCATGGGAAATCAGTGCTATTCCCGCTAGGTGGGTTACGGGATTGTCCACTAGAGGAGTTGCCGGAACTGGGGTTAAAATGGGAGACTGAGTCGTTTCAATACTTGGGGATACAGGTATTCCATGAGATGGAGGATACGTTTGTACATAACACGGGAAGCGCATTATCTAAAATAGGTGACTCCGTCCAGTTTTGGAAGGTGTTGCCCCTATCCCTGATGGGCAGGGTGGTGTTATGTAAAATGGTGATCTGCCGCGACTGCTTTATTTTTTAACTAATATACCATATGTGGCCAAAAGTGTTTTTCAAGATGCTGGACATTAAGATTCGAGAACTACTGTGGGGTACGGGGAGAGGAAGGGTGTCTTTAGAGATACTATGAAGAACTAGGGAAGAAGCAGAGGTCTTGGCCTCCCAAACTATGAACAATACTTTGTGGCGGCACTATTGCAGTTGGTGTTGGTGTGGGACCAACCAGGGGGGGGTGGTCCTGAACGGACTGGTAGGGGATTTACCGCCCAATTACAGGGCGGTCGAATTACTCTGGTACCCGCTGGGCGATAAGGGTAGGACGGTAGTGTTTGAGGCGGTGAGAGAGACGTGGAGGAAATAGGTTGGTGGTAGGTGGGGTGGGAGGATGGTATGAGGGAAGACTCCCATGGGGTGTGGATCAGAAGCTGCGTCAGGCGATCGGGAGGGTGGGAATTTCGGAAGCTCAGGGAGAGGGGATGCGAAACGGTGGGGGACTTATTTGAAGGTGGGAAATTACTCACTTGCCAGGAAAGGTGCCAGAAGTTTGACTTATCGCAGGGACTTTTCCTAGCATATGGGGCGGTGGCTCGTGGATTAGCGGAGGTATGGGCAGGAATTCCAGAGGAACCGGAGTCGTGCCCGGTGCTACGAGTATTGCTAGACCAGACGGGTGGGAAGGCGCGACTCTCACGCATCTATAAGGCCCTGCGGGAGGGGAAACCAAAGGGAGAATTGAAGGTGAAGGAGCGGTGGGAGGCGGACGTGGTACAAATATCAGGGAAAGAATGGGCCCAGGTCTGGTAGTTAGTCCGGAAGACATGAAGGGATGCCCGTTTCCAGTTGGTTCAATTTAATATCCTACATAGGACATATGTGACTCCGGTGGTACTTCGGGCAATGAACAGGTAGATGTCGGACGAATGTCCTAGATGTGGTAAGGCGCAGACAGGGTTTTGGCATATGACATGGGAATGTGGGTTAATAACGGAGTACTGGGATGAGGTCCTTAAAGGAGTGAATGGGTTGTTGGGGACTGGATGGGAACGATGTCCGGAAATCTGCTTATAGGGTAAGCTCACCGGGGGAAAAGGCACAAAATACAAAACAGAATGTGCCGGTTTTTGCTTGTGCTGGCAAACCACAGAATGGCGATAGCTTGGAAAAGTCCACAAGGCCCAGCGATTAATCGATGGTGGAAGGATGTGCGGAGGTGGGAGTTGACGGAACTAACGGTTTTACAGGATGCGGACCCTGAGCCGGAAGTGGAGGATGTAACGATCCATTGGACCCAATTGTTAAATGACTTGTCGAAAGATAACTATCTACGACCGCCGTGAAGCAGTATGGGTACGAGTAGGGGTGGAGGGGTAGGAGGGAGAAGATGAACGGGGAAGACATGACTCTGGGAACCGGTAGCGGACCCGTCCAATTCTTAAGGGAACTGTAGACTAGGAAGGATTGCTGGCTGCGACATTGGTAAGGGTGGGGGTAGGGGGGAGTTGGAACTTGGTTGATGTTGTTAAAAGTAAAGTTTTAAATGTGTTGGGGGGGGGTATTAGGGAATGAGGTATTGGGGGGGTTTGGGGGGTGGGGAAGGGGAGGAGGTGGGGGGGAGTTGCGGTCTCTGGGGTGTTATTAAAAAAAGCTAATAAAGAGTGTTTAAAAAGTATGTTCTGCTCCATTGGGGAGGCCTGTAGGATCTCGTCACTCTAGTCATGTGCTTCCAGTGCATGCCTAAATTGCAAATGTCTTTTAGGAAGGACCCAATCCCCTTGCTCTCCCACTGTCCAGTTCTACTAAGGTGTTGGATTTCCTTAATAAGCCTGTCCCCACCCCCCCTAGATCCTAGCCGCCAACGTAAGCCACTCCCCGCCCCCCGCCCCCCCATCCTAGATACCTATGGGTTTGCATTCAGACCAAACTCACCGCTGTCGTGATAGGCAGTCCCGCAGCCTTTTGCGTTTTCCCATATAGGAGCCATGAACCCCAATTCGGTGTCTACCAAGGTGTCTCTTACCACCCGGTGCCCCCCGCTCCCCCCTTCCTTTCGCTATAGACAGTTGTGTTGCCTAGTAATAGAGCCTCCAGTTCGGGAGACCTAGCCCCCGCCCCCCCCCCCCCTTCCCATTGAGAGTTGTATAGCTTTTCCAATTCTACTCTGGCTGTCTTCCATTCTCATAAGATCTCCCTCAAGGTCTTGTTAACCCTATTGAAATCCCCTTTTTGTATTAGACACAGGCCGTACTGGACAACATATAATTATCTGGGGAGGGTCACCATTTCATAAAGCTCAACCCTACCCATCAAAGAGAATGTGAAAGTTCTCCACTGTTTTTTACCTTTTTCCAAACTCCTCAAGGATGGTCCTAATTCTCTGCGCTGAACTCTTCTCAGAGTTCGTCACATAGAGCAGGATGTCTGTGTACAATGATATCCGTTCTTCCCATCCCTGGGGCCATACAAATCCTGACAAATCTGGGTACCCTTGCAAGGCATAGAATAAGCAGTGTCACAAAGCAATTTGCTATGCAATTCTGTAGGTTTGCTCATTAAATTGACACTTGTGTAGCAACGCTAGCTATTTAAGTGACCCTGTTCAGTGAAGGCACAGCTAGCCCTGCATTTCTCTCTTGACCTCAAGGCTCTCTCTACCCTCATTTCTCTGTTCACTGCTTGTTCAAAGGGGCTAATGGAGCAAGAGTGCAGCAGTAATCCTCTTCTCGACTCTAGTCCAATAGGCCTGTGTGGGAGTGCTGAGCAACTTTTTTCTTTTTCAAATAATTGCAAACCAGAAGTAATTGGGATGATACCCGTTAACTGCCGAGGTTTGTCTCTCCCAGTGATGACCGCTTTTTTTTGTACATTTCGGTATGTCGGCCCTCCATAGTTTTTGTTGTTTTGTTATAAGTGATATCCCGGCCAAATTCGCACCCTTTACTTCTCGCGTGTAGGTGGCCATAACACCATCAAGGATTCCTAGTTTGCTGGAGGGAGGGGTGTGAAAAAATTACAAAAAAGAGACTGTTGTGTTTTTTCAGACTATGCCAATAAAATGAGGTACAAAGAAGCCTGTGGTTTCTTTTATGTAAGAGCTAGGAACACATGGTTTGCTGTTCTGAATTTGCCATTTTTCAAGAACATGCCGAGGGGAAACAAACATATTTTTCTTTTTTTATAAGGTATCGATCAGTTTTGTCAGATAGGCGATATATCTTTTTTCTCCCCTTTTTGTTTTCTTCAATACGACATGCTTGGACCGAATGGAAGATGAGGGTAGGATAGCTGAATGGGAAGACAGAAAGGCATATATTAATTCCAAGGAAGGGGTCATTTGTGCAGGTTAGGCATCAACTATGTAGGTAAAATTACCATAGTTTGGGGGAAAAAATGACAGAAAAAAAAGATATTTGCTGGACATGTTTGGACCTGTAAGGTAATGGCTCATGTGAATATTGAGAAAAGCAATGCACCGCTACATTCCCCCGATTCTTCTAGTTAGGAAATCACACATCAAGTAGTACCACAAGTCAAAAACTGAGCCATGGTACACAGGATTTTTTCATGCTGACGGCCTAAACCGACGTATTTTGCATTTGAAAATAAGGAAAACAAATGTGGTGAGGAATGACAAGCATACTTTTTTTTTTTTTTAATATATATATATATAATATATATATATGGGTACCTTCAGCTGTAGGATGACAAGGGTCTTCAGGCATTGATGAGCTTGGATGTGTAAACTGCCGCAGATACTGTGGCGTTCACTTGTCTAGTTAATTTGAGAGTTGAATCAAAATGAACGCCTAGGGTTTTTTTCTACCTTGGAGACGTTGATAGTAATGCCTTCAATGGCAAAGGATTTTAAGTGGTCGCCTAGTTTGTTCAGATGGCTTTGAGAGCCTGAGGAGTAACTCTTGTTTTTTCGAAAGTAATTCCCTTGAATGGAATGATTGGTTAGGTATTTCTCTTATGAGGAGTTGGTAGCATTGGTTCGTGATAAATGCTACTCCACCTCCCTTGGAGACCTCCTCCCCCGGAGACCGGTGTATCTGTCCTGAAGATATTGTAACTTTCGGGGATGGCCAGGGAGAGTGCTGGGCCAGCTCCTGCATGGATCCAGGTTTCGTTGATGGCTAGGAAGTCTCGATTGTGGTGATACGGTAGCAATATCTAGTGCATGTGCTGGGAGCGATCTTGCGTTGATAAGTGTGCCCTGTAGTGTGGATACTTCCAAATTGGCACTGTCTGTAGTGGCAGGGTTGATTTCGGTGCTTAGTGAATGCGCCGAAGCTAGTGGCCTGGAGGTGTTTAAGGTTATAGAGGAGGCTGATGTAGTAGATTTTGGTAGAGACGAAGGCATGGCATTGCGCTATATAAATAAACTATCATATCATTGTAGCAGTAAACAGAGAAGCGGCAAGATACAGAGGGTCAAGGGGCTCTCCTGAGTACTCTATATGAGGGGTGTCTCTGAAATGCAGTTTATCCAGGGAGTGCAGCAACATAGTCCCATTACTCAAATGGCACGTCTAAGTGCAAGTCAACGAGTAAGGGGACACAGCAATTTATGCTGCAGAGTGCAGTTCCACGCAGGCACTTCTAGGTGCAAGTCAAGTAGGGGACAGCAAAATGCAATAAGATATAAGCACTTCTAGGTGCTAGTCAAGTGGGGGACAGCGAGATATGATGCATCAAGGGGACACAGCAGAAAGCGGTTGGTTGATGGCACATGGTAGGTGCAGTGATATTTAGACTTTCAAGGCAAGCCTCTCATCATTGATCTGATGTTTACTTTGGCACTGGGCGGGGAAGATAAAATATAAATAAAAAATGACGATTTTACGTTCCGATGAGCCCTTGGCAGGCTTAAGGATACTGGTAGGGACTGGCTAACCTGGAGAGTTGGTGTTGTTTACGTCGTGTCGGTGTGGAAAAGCCAGAGCACAGTACGTGTTCAGTTGATAGTTGGTAACTATAGTGGCCTATATCTCCTTACCAAAGTAATAGGAGCTTGTTCCTGCTGTCTTTAGATGGGAATAAAACAGTCCCCTCGAGCTCGCAGCTCCTGTAGGCACGGACAGGCCTTGGAAACGGGGCCTTTGAGTGCAGGGGCCGGCTTACGCGTACCAGCATTATTGGTGCTTAGTAGAGACCAGTGGCCAATAGCCAGGGAGCAGCAGCAAAGGAGGAGTCTCAAAGGCTTCGCCCATTTTGGAGTTTTTCGGCATTAACATGTAATAGATAGCATCAGGATACTGCAGATATGGATGCCAAAATGGGACTCGGAACTGTATCTATGAATGGATGGAATAAGGAGGTAAATATTCTTCTTTGTGAGAAAAGTCACAAAAAAGTTAACACGTCCTGACCATTCCTCCTCCCCCCCCCCCCCCCCCCCCCCAACAACCGAATTTAATTTTGTGATGGTGAACAAAAATAAGTGCCAATACTGACCTTGATTCATGTCACTGTGTGCTGGAACATGTTTAGCATAGAAAAGAATGACACCTCGCCTGCATTATTGGTTCCTGTTTAAATGAATTCCATATTCCATTGAATGTTACTATTGCTGCTTTTTAAAGAATGCTTAATTTACTGTGTGTGTGTATAAATATATTTAATATAACTTTAAGGTGTGTAAGTGTTTACTTAGTGCCTTGTGTTTACTCATTTCATTGTGCTACTCTACAGCTCACGTTACCCCTCCTAAGATAAGCCTGGCTGCTCTGTCACCCTACCAACTTGTGTAGTACAGGCCTATATTCGAATTGGGTCTGCCTAATACCAATAGATAAGTCTTGTGAAGTCCCACACCAAGTTGGACTCTAGAAAATCTTACCTGACGGCAACCTTTTATCTTCTCTCCCTGTCTGTACTACTCCAACTCTACCACTATTTAAATCCAACCTCCAAGCGCTCCTCCTTGCTGAAGAACCTGTTTCCTAGCACTCTACGTTACTCCAACATCCTGCTCAACCACCCCCTCTCCCTAGCATCATGGACAACCCTACAACACTCTTCCATTCTTAATGTAACCCTTCATGCGCCATCCAGTTCCTATGCTATTCTGTCCTGTCCTGTCCTTGTCCTTGGTTTGGTTCCACCTTCCATGCAACATCTGGTGGTCTTCAAGTCACGTTCTCTCACCCCATTGTCAAGGACTCCTGTCCTCTGCTCTGTGATCACGTTACATGTTTTCTTTTTAGTTTGTGCAAAAAATGCATCGCTTTCTGTGATTCCCATAAATAAATGTGGTGTTGGGGTGGCTTATCACTGCTCTTCAGTATTTCATGAACGTCCAGGCTGGTCGCTAGGTTAATTATTATGGTCTCACTGAGTGGTTACCCTGCACCTGGGCAGCGATGGCGCACAAGCGGCTGCTTGTACACCGCACTGAACAGTTTTTAATACTCGGATTGTGCAATCTTCATGGGTTTGAAGTCCAAGACTCTTGGCTTGGCTTTCAGATTGGAAACAGCATTTCAGCGCAGCTGTGTCTGCATCTGCAGCCCTCATTGTAATTGGCAGCCGTTTCTAAGTCACGTTGCATAAGTTGTTAGTGACTCATCACATAGACTTTGTCCCAAAATAAGGCTAACATGGAATTCATTAGAAAAAGTTCTTGTTCAGCAATGGTATTGTGCAAGGGGGGGGAAACTGCTGGCGATACAGGCATGAATTCTGGTCTGTTTGGAGTGCATAGAAATACAGTAGCAGTGTTCTGTCTGATCAAGGGCAGTCCATGCACTATTCAGTCCAGTGTTATTAAAGTTGGTGCCTACCCTCCAAAAGCCCGTTCAGAAGGAGAAAACCCCATGCGCTCTTTAAAAGCGACAAAAAAAAGTGAATTCACAAATGCGCACCATTTTTTTGCATTCCTAATAATAATCTATATAGTTTTCCCCCACTCAGGGATTTCCAGAAGACAGGCACGTACGTTTCATGCCTAATGACCAATTCTGTGGCGAGAACGTAATGCTCTAGTTCTTACTTCCCGGCCCAAGAAACCCCCACAGCATATACCAGCATACGCATTTGGTGAGCAGAGCTGCTTTTAGTTTCTGCTCCCTGGACAAAACCTAGATGCTAATTTTGGCCAATGCACGATTATCGGATGTCCTGCCGCACAAGACGTAAACTGGTTCATGTCCTTTTTGTGTTGGTCTCGGTTTTAAGCACCATGTGTGTACAACGTCTTTGTGACCCATTAAGCTTTCAATGTTTGTAGATGTGTCCTAATTATCCATTTTATACAAATGATGCGGCAACAATTAAAGTTTCAAGCTACCAGCTATCCATTAAAAAGTTACTCTCCACATTTCTATACATACACAGAGCCACAGTGCACCATTTTCTTAGTTGCAGAGTCAAATATCGCTAGCCAATGGCTCGGCCGGAGCAGTGCAAATTCTCCATCCTGTTATTGTGCAAACTGTGCACTCCTCCCCAGATATTACCGAAACGCTTTGTTGGCAGATTTTTTTTAAATACATTTTTGAACGACCGGTTTCTTTTTTCTCAAGTGCAGCTTATTATTAGAAAGGAGTTCCCTTTTGTTTAGACACCTGCATGCGCTGTTTGAGCTTACAGTGGCAGGCACCCACATTCATCTTATTTATGGCGTGAAGTTGCTTGCTACTGAGCACGTCTCATCTTGGACAGACAATATAATATAATACACTCTTGCACATATAGAATTGTGTTAGTTATTTTTTTTTATGGCATCAATTGCCCTGGGCCTCTTCTAGGCTACAACTCGGAGATAAATAGCTCCCACCAATTGGTTTCTCTCACTCCAATTTATCCACCCAGTGGGCTCAACTGTGGAGTCTCAAAGGGCTGCGCCTTTGTCCCCGCTGCTTCTCTAAATGCAGGCACTGGCTAAACTTATCGCCAGCTATGGAGTAAATCTTTTTTCTCTTACGCTGAAGACACTTGGATCTTGTTTCGCCTTAACATGCCCTCCTCCGATTCCCCCTAGTAAATTGAAAAACTGCCTTGTGGCATTTGACGATTGGATAGCTAATAATTGGTTGACGCTTAACTGCGATAAAACTGAGGTTCTCCTGGTTGATTTGAATGTGGAGGGTCAATCATGGACTTCTACTATTGGCCATCTTCCCTTGGTCCTTGCCCTGAGCCTTCCTCTGTGGTTAAGAGTCTTGGGATCAAACCTATGACCAATGGCTCGCAGGAAGCCCAGGTTTCTGCAGTTTGTCAGACAGGATTTACAAAACATAAGGTCCTAAAAAAAATAAAATACTCCTGCTCCCATCTGCTCTTAGGCCAAAAACTGTTACAGCCTCAATCGTGAGCTCTCTTGATTATTGTAATGCAATGTAATGTACCTTGGGCATCCGGACAGGTTACTGCAACGCCTCCAAACCCTCCAGAATGGTGCTGCACGTCTTACTCTTGGAGCCCCCACAATGCCTTACTCTCATGAACCTTTACACAAACTGCATTGGCTTCTCATCCGAAGCTGAATTGTTCAAGGTTTTCTGTATGGTGCATCGGGCTATTCATAATGTAGGGGCTGCATTTTTGCGTTCACGGATTCTGCCCTACATTCCTAATCGACCGCTGCGCTCGTCACATTTTTGCTACATGTCCCCAGATTATTTTTCGCGCCGGAGCTGGAGGAAGATCTTTCTCAGTTCTTGCCCCTACGCTCTGCCTCTAGATCTTCCCAAGCTCCATGAATTCCTCTCATTTCGGAAGACTGGTTGGCTCTAACGTTATTACAGTTGGGCGGTGTTACAGCTGGGATACCACCCAACTCGTGACGATGCCCAAATAAACCAATGTAACATTGAATTTGTAGTGTGTTTTGAATAAGGTCAGGGGACAGTAGGGGAAGCAATAGGAGAAAGCAAACAAGCATACATGGGGTGGAGTAGGGCCCTTTTCCTATTGTCCACCAAGCCCCCTCTCCAGCCACAACTTCACCGCCAAACTTCCTCTCTTCCATGCTCGTACTAAGTCACCACGTGTTTTTCAGTTTAAACCTAGTAGGCACTTTTTGTTTCAGGGGCGTTTTTCCGGTGTTTATCGGATTTCATTGAACAGGAAAGCCCAAACATAATTTTAGTCCCACAATAAATCAAAGCGATAATGCCATTAAAAGGTTATGTAGCACGTGCTAAAGTAATAAAAAGTACACCTTAAAACTCATGTGTTTTCACTCAAATGTGTACCCCGAAGCCCTGACCAGCCACTTATTGCCATGGATACTTTGGCCCACTGCATGGGACTTGTGTGGTACATTTGGCCCTCCAGTGAAACAAATTGTGCGCCCATGATAACTATTGGCACCCCTGGCATGATGCGCCAGATGAAGCAGTGGGCTAAGTATGGGCTGAGTTATGGGGGGGCACTTGGTTGATGTGCAGGGGACAGTTTGGGCAAGCGGGGCCAGTCCAGCAAAAAAAACGAATTGCAGCGTGATGGAGGTGTGTCATGGTCCACATAAAATGCAGACTTAACCACATAGAAAAGTCTGGGTTTGCCCACCAGTTTGGTGGATGGCTGGTCTCTTAAGTGTTAGTGGCCACTGTCAATACTTGCTGTGGATGCCAAAGGGGCCACTTTATTGAAACTTGGTATCCCGGAGACTAATGTGGAAACTCCCAATGTCCTCACTGGACATAATACTCCTAAACGTGTCGCAGGGTGTATTATGTAGCGATGCTTCCCTTCCCCTGCGCTCTAGCTTCACCACCCACACCTACCATATACTCCTAGGCCAAACCTACATATTGTTAGGTTTTGCTGCCTATTACTATTACATTTACAAGATGTAAACTCGATTGTTGCAAATATGGACTGCAGTTATGCAAAGGTCATGAGCACCTCACATGTTTACTGTAACCTTTGGGTAAGACGGGCTAGTTGATCTAAACCTATTTTACTTGATAATCCAAGTGTTAGCCAAGTGCATGTGCTCATGTTTTTCGAATGGATTGTGTCCTCGCTCACTCATCATCTTTGATCTTTGATATCCGGTATCCAGCTTCAGCTGCTTTGGAGGGAAAAAAAAAAGAATTTTCGGCAGAGGGCGCTGTGCATCGATGCATTCGCCACAATGTCCTTCAAGGGCCTCCGTCTTGAGGATGATGTCATTGAAGGTGTATATATAGAAACGCGCAGCGCCCGCTGGCTTCAGTTCCGTTCTTCAGTGTACGCTTACGCAACGGCGTGCTTCTTTAGTTCTAATCGCGAAAATGTCTTCTTCCTTGACACCTACTACCCCGAAGACAGGGTTCAAGGAGTGTCGAGACTGACTCCAAAATGTCGATAACTGACCCACATCGAGTTTCTGTGGTGTGTGTGTGGAGCACAGGACCTCTGTCTGCTCCAAATGTCAGTCTATGACTGGAAAGGCTCTGAACGAGCGAAAGGAGAAATTGGCGGTAGGTAAACCCACCCCGAACCCACCTGCCAAAATCCCCATCGACTACCCAGTTGAAAAAAAACCTTCTTCGGACCAGCCGAGAGGCGACTCTCCTCGAATGAATGTTAAAAGATCCAGACCGAGGGGTGCCTCCCACCACACCGTCGAGGAAATCGAAGCGGCACCACGGGTTGCCTTCCGTCATCTGACTCATCCCTTGAAAGGGTATCTTGTCCCACAAAGGCCTCCACACCGGCCGAGTGGGAAACATTTAGGTCAGAAATGCAGAAAATATTTGAGACACAAACCCTCAGCAAGCCATGTTCCTACCACGCCTTCCAAAGAAGCCAGAAAGGAAAGGGCTCGAGCCAAATCCTGCGCGCCCAGGACGAAGGCCAGATCCTCATCGAAATCTGAGGCCTTGACGAAATGAGAAATTCTCTAAGGATCCTTCAGTAAAAATATCGAATGCTCGAGCATAGAGTGCAAAATGTCTGAAACCGGTGATGCCTGTACCGGATAAGACATATTTTCCTTTGCCAAGGAAAATTCACTATCCTCAATTTATGAGGAAAATGAGCCATCAGATTCTTTATTTTTTTTTTTCACTTTAGTATTTATTGGCATTTAAAGAACAAAACCTACTACTGACAAAATTGTGTATGCACTAAAAAGCTTTGTATGGTCGGGATACACAATGGGTTTAGTTGTGGCTATTCATTTGTCGACACTGTGTAAAACCATTTGGAAAAAAATATTTTACAAAAAACAAATTTCACTTATCACTGATGTGGCTGGCAAAGAATTCAGACAGGATAACGTTTTTGCAAATGAAATAATGGCAGCTAAAAGGAATGTGTCAGAAAACATCCGAATAGGAATTCATGTGCCACTTTAATGAAGTAATTCAAGGGACAGGAGAACATGCCTCAAAATGTGTGTAAGGATAATAATTGAATAACTGCACCACAGAATATGATGACCAGAATTCCTTGGCCTCTGCTTGCTGTACACATTACGTGGTCCTGTGAGTTGTGACATTTGCTCAAAACCAGCCTTACAGCTGAGAGGCATATACACGATCCATTGTTGCTCCCTAAAACAGGAAAATGTACCCAACAAAAAAATGAAAAACCATGAACATATAGGAACCTACAACCTGCTTCTACCCACAAGTTCCACTGATATTATTTTGAATCGGTGACTCGCAGAGCAGTGGTTTTGGTAGAAACTCAAATAATGCTACTGCCCAATCTTATGAGGAATCTTAAGGGAAAACATTAAACATGAAATATCCCGACTGGCAAAGCTAATTACTTTCTTATTCCATGAAAAATAATTTCATTCGGAAGGAATATCATATCAGATCTCTCCTTGTAACCCTGACATGGGAAGTGACATGACAGGATACATAATATAGTTTACAGTTTTGCCCACCCTTTCTCACCACAGCATAGACACAATTCCACTAGAGTCTTACTGAAGTTTTTTTCTGGAGCACCGTTGAAGCAAATCACATATGTTTACCTTTTAAGTCAATAGCAGCAATGTTCCTAGGTACAACAGATCGGGTGCTTTCTTCTTTAACTAACGACCCCACTTATGAAATTCACTGTTATTAGTTGGACAAGATACATGGGGATGCCAGAGGCAATAAACGCAAACACATTAACGTATTAAAACCCTCAGCAGCTGAGCAGAGAAAGAAACCAAAGGCACAGTTTCCTAGAGTATCCTATCCTTCAGAAAACAAACTCCTTTCCTTCACTGTACTGCCCTATCAAAACGTCTGATTTGGTTTTTGAAAGTTGCCGATTTTGTTTTTCACCCCAAAGGAATGTTCTCCTGTGCCCTTCCATCTGTACCCCACCCCGGCTCCTGTGCTAGCCTCCAATACCAGTTGACAGGGCTCTGTAAAAAGTGAGGGATTGTAGCAATAAAATGTGCAGTTTAAGAAAATGCCATGAATCTCTAAGTGCCCAATTCCTATGAAGTGTATACAAGATTGTTTGCAACATACCCCACCTTTAAATTGTTGGGCAGGATTATAATAATGCTCAGTGAAACTGTTTTTGTATTGCAGCGAGTTAGTATATAATTTGTTAAAGGATAGTTCCGGGACTTTTTTTTTATTGTCCCTACGGTTCGGCCATGTGTTTTTAAGCATAAATCGGTAGATCGTAGAAAACTTTCCTATGGACCTTACCCGACTTTTCGTCCATTAACGCACTCGAAATCAGCCGCCATTTTCTGATAATCCTATCATTTCCCCCCATCGACCTGGCTCACCTGCTTTTGCGGCACTAAATCAAATCCCCCGCCCCTGAGCCTGACATCAGCAGACGCGTACCGCCCATTTCCCAACGCCAAAGCACGTTTCGTGTCAACAATCGCTGCGCCTCAGCTAATGACGTGTCGCCATGGAAATGGCAGGACTCCTCTTTCCTCAATAAGTATAAACACACCGTTTCACAACACACAGCAGCAGATTTTCGATTCCATTACTCTCTCTCTGTTACTTTGAGTATTCTGTGACTCGTTTCTGTGCTCTGGTCAGCTACCTTCGCCGCTTCTAGGCCTTGTGAACAACTGTACCATCTCTGTAAATTATTTTACTTTACCACACAATGGCTACAATAATGCCATATATGTACGAGCCCGAGTACACCGAGCAAGAACTACTGGAAAGGCAAGCACGCGAAAACGATGGGGATTCGGACGGCAGTTGGGAGGACCAGTCAACGGATGAAGAGCCTGGACCATGTCGCATGGACGGCGTCTCCACCTGGTGCACGTGCAATCGGTGCGAGCTAATGCCAACTGAGGAGGAGAACTGCTGCTGCCGTGAAAATTCCGGGTGCTTGGCCTACATTTCGGAAGGCGAGCCAAGTCCGCAATGTATCACCGAGCTGCCAGAGTTCAGGGAAGCCTGCCTCTCACGGACCGTGTTGAGGATGATGATGGTGCTTATGCACGAACTTCGCGGCACTGTTCGTCCGCGTAATCCGAGTAACGAGTAAGTATACTCTGGTTGTGATGTCAGTGATGCCACTTGGTTCCATATTGTGCATTTTCTAGATAGAATTTTTTTCAAAGCAGAATGACATTTTTTACCTGAATCGACATTGATAAGAAAGTTTTGTCATTTTAATACAGTTTGCATCTTTCTTTTTCACAGGTGGTACAGGCTGGTGGCCTATCGTTGCTTCACTTGGTGGCTTCACGGGAGGCTCGGACACCGCGTTCGGAGAGTAATACCTGCCTGTGCGGTACTTGCCATTAGACAACATTTCCCCAGCGACAGTGGACAATACCGCAGATTTTCCCTGGATGTGCTGCAACCGGAACTTTACAATGTGTAATGTTTATTATTTATGTTCAATTGAAATTAAGATCTAAAATAAAACCCAACATATATTTTAACAATGGTTGTTTTGATTTTTTAAATTAATCTAGTGTGTCTCCATTGAATAGAATAGTCTTCCTGTGCCTTGTCTTGTCACACCACATGTCTCCGGCCAGCATCCTCCCTCACGCTGGCCGCCCACCTTCAATCCACATAACCGTTGAACCCATATGCAGCAGACATACATATGTTATTTTGCGGGTTGGCATCAAGCCTCCCGGCCTTGCCTCCTTCCCCAAAAATACTTACCACACCACTTTGTTCAAGCGTTGGCAATAAAAGGCCGTTGGATTTTATTGATACAAAACATGGTTATAGGTAAATAATCAATATGGTTGATCATAATAAATCATCCTTTTGGGCACCGGGTACAGAGATGACCCCCCTCTGGCCCGTGCCGCCTTGCCACCACAGGCCAGCCTGCTGCTGACTAACTGCCTAGGCATCCAGGGTCTCCAGGGTGAACTGCACCCATATATTCTCCTGGGAGGCTGAGGTATTTATAAACTCACCCCCCCTGCCTTCCATGTACTAGATCCTGCAGCCTGCCTCTTACATGCAGTTAGATGGCCTCTCCTTGGTGAGGCCCTGCGGCAAACGAGTCTTGTCTGCACGACCACCGCCCCAATCCACCCCCCCGCCCTATCAAAGGCAGTTCGCACCGGGGTACTTGCGCTGGCAAGTGGAGCTGTCAGGGAGCGATAAAGGCCAAGAGGTGCCAAATAGCATGTACACTTCAAAGTGGTCTATAGAGCATGGGTTGTTGTTCCCATGTCTACCTCCAGACCCCGTGTCTCCTGCCAAGCATCCCCCCTCACGCTGAACGCCCCCCTGCAATCCACATAAGTGTGTCTCCATTCACGAGTCTTCCTGTGTCTTGTCTGCACGACCACCGCCCCAATCCACCCCCGCCCTATCAAAGGCTCTTCGCACCGGGGTACTTGTGCTGGCAAGTGGAGCTGTCGGGGAGCGATAAAGGCCAAGAGGTGCCAAATAGCATGTACACTTCAAAGTGGTCTATAGAGCATGGGTTGTTGTTCCCATGTCTACCTCCAGACCCCGTGTCTCCTGCCAAGCATCCCCCCTCACGCTGGACGCCCCCCTGCAAACCGCATAATGCCACGACATATACACGTCATTCATTCACAAACACACCCCTGTTTCGAAATCTTTATAACCCACTTCATATTTCTGAGAACTTCTTTGCGCTTTGCTAGTCAACCCGTGAAGGTGCTGGTTATCTGCTCTTCGTCTCTGTGAACTTCCGTGACCACTTCGAGGAAACTCGTCAGTTTGCAACCTGTGAACTGCTCCCTGTTCTACGACAAGAAACTACTCTGATCCCTGCATCTAACTGTTTGTTCGCCAAGGTAAGGCCATGTACCATAATCATTTTGCGTCCAATTTCTTTTCGTTCAAGACCGTACATGCAAGGAACTAGTCACATGTTCTGAGTTTAGTCAAATTATTTTTCTATTTTTTTTAAAGTTATTCAAATACTTATCCGCATGTGAATAACGTGTATAGTTCCAAGAACCAAAACGAACCTTGCATTGGACCTTTTATGTGTCATTTAATTTTTTAACACATTGGTATTCATAGAGAATTGTTGATCTTTACTTTTCAGAACTTTCCACAATGCCTGCCTGTTCCATTGGCGGTTGCCCTTCGAAGACTCCTAGTAAATCTGAAGGTACTATAATGCATTAAATCCCTAAGACAATAGATCAGATAAGAGAATGGGTCCGATATTGCGGATATCCACCGTCTGAGCTTGAAAGTAGAGTCCTAGAAGTCTTTGCGGACAAGAGGGGTGATCGATACCGCATCTGCAGCAGGCACTTTACCTCTGACATGTACTCCACATCATTGCTAATAAAGAAGAACACACCGCGAGTGAAGCGAAAATTGCTCTCAACCGCTATTCCCACTCTATTCGTCCACATCCCTCCACTGGTGAGTCAAGTTTACGTATTTATCTCTCGGCCTTGCGGTAGTGTGTAGCATTAGCTAACAATAATTTCCCCATTTATGTATCCACTCAATATGAAGGCGGAAGATTCTCCATCCGTGTCGTTATTGCAGTCATCAGCCACTTCAAGCGCCTATCGGGTAATCTTACTTAGCTATTCTGCCACTGACTTGTTTTAGGCATGTAAATCAATAGTTTTAATTTATCGTGTGATTATATTACCTAATGGTACACTCTTGTACTCGTCCTCTAGTCTTTGTTTTCAGTTATAATTATTGTTATCCAAAATAATGCAAGTACTGTCTTTCAGGGATATGCTGAGGAGTCCAACGTATTGACGACTACCGTTGATGTCACTCAGATGCTCGAGGTACGTTTCCGGACAGTTCCATCGATGGAGATCATCAGATCTTGCATTCTTGTAGCGTGATTGTTACACACAATGTTTCTTTCGTTTTTAGCCATTGATATGTCCTTCTGTCGTCGCCCTCCTATGTGTCTTCTTTTTTCAATATTGTGTTCATTACTAATGAAAGTCCTATGTTTCAGGGAGTCGATGGAGCATTAGCCCAAGAAGAAGGGGGAGCATGCAGTTACGGGTCGGCGCAACAGCTTGCAGAAGTGTGCACCGCAGTTACATCGTCTCTTGATGTTCTTATGCATTTCGAGGTATGGATACTGACAGTTCGATCAAGCGAAATCATATGACGTGATTACATCCGCTATACTTCCTTCTTTATTAACGCAAGTACTATGTTTCAGGGAGATGACGGAGCTTGTTCTACAAGAACATCACCCCTAGTAGTTGATGCAGATCTCTGGGTGGTGACACTTCCAACGATCAAGCAAATCGAATCATATTTAGATATCCATTATTTATTTTAGACAACTGATCATTTGTGCAGGTCTATTTAGATGAGCCGTTGACGCCTGCACAAAGTGTATGTTCTTTTAACAAAATAGAAAACCATACTAATGCAATTACTGTGTTTCAGGGAGTTACTGAAGCATCATCTTCAATAATATCATCAATGGAAGTCTATGGGTAGCCCGAGGTATGGATCTTGACAGTTCCATCGAACTAGATCAACAATGCGTGAATAATTGTCGTTTGAATGTTCTACAGAAAGCGTTCATTCGTGTTTTGCTATTGAGATGTACGTGGGTATTGGTCCCCAAGTACATTTTGTGTTTTCAATATTATTATACATACTAATGAAAGTTCTATGTTTCAGGGAGTCGCTGGAGCGTCAGTGCGTGATGGATGTGCTTATCATGAAAATAGTCGTTGCAGCGCAAGAGGAAGTGGAGACATGCACACACACGAGTCGGAGCAACAGCGTCCCGATGTTGAAGTTCGAGGCAAGAAAGTTTCAAAGAAAAGAAAGCAAAAGGAGGTTAGTGTCCTGGTCACTATATTATGTTGTTTTTCACTGTTAATAGTTCAATACTGTAAGTTGTGTTTAAACTGAAGATCCCTTTTCCAATCTGTCCTCTAGTTGCGAGTGGGTGTACGAACTAGATCTACACAGACAGTGAAGCGAACGAGAGATGTTGCTTGTCAAACCTTTTGGCAGGGACTTGAGACTGGAGATGCATCGTGCCAATGGGAAGAATATGAAGTGATTGACAACGGAGCTATACCACATCCAGCCATTGATAGTGAATGTCCTCCTGGTAGTTCGGATGCAGTCGGAGATCAATTCACAGAATCCACACCCGCAAAAACTAAGACCGCGAGAAAGTTGAAGAAATTGTGTTATTCACCCATCGCCGGAGAAGGAACAGATGTTGCAATGGAAGAGAATGAAGTGGACGACAATGAAACACCATCAATATCACTGAACATAGCGGAAGACAATAACAGAGATTCTACCTTTCATGTGAGTGACATGTCCTCAACGTTACAGGCCGAACCAGCTGGGATGCAGAGTGACAGTATAAGGAAAGAGGCCAAATTCATTGTATTCGATAGTTGTTTGATTGATATTATTATTCGGATGAAATGTGGGCATTCGGTTGGTGGGGAAGTATGTGGGGAGCCATTGATTAATGTGACTTGTGCAATTCGAGGCACTAACCTTAAAATACATGCCACCTGTACAAAATATCATCCTTTCTCATGGTCTGCACAACCCATGCTGGGGCAACTGCCAGCAGGCAATCTACTTTGTGCAGCGGCTGCACTTTTTAGTGGTTCAAGTTTTAAAAAGTTAGTCTTTCTTTCAGTTTGTGGGAATCCATTTCATTGCGAAAACTCAGTTCTACAAATACCAAACCGATTATCTATTTCCAGCCATTAGCGAAGCTTGGAGAATGGAAAAAATGTCTATTGATAGTACATTCGCAGGCAAACGGTTCAGGCTAGCCGGTGATGGACAGTGCGACAGCCCAGGATTTTCAGCCAAGTACTGCACCTACCACTTTCAGGACATGGAAAGTAAGAAAATTGTGAGTTCGGTGGTCGTGCAGGTGTCACAAAGTACATCCTCAGTGGCCATGGAGAAAGTTGGCTTTGTAGCATCATTGCAAGAACTACAATCGCGGGGAATGGTGATCGGCCTGATAGCCACGGACAGACACGTTTCAATTGCCAAGACAATGAGAGAAGAGTACAAAAATATAAATCACCAATTTGAGGTTTGGCATCTTGCAAAAACAATCAATAAAAAAATGTCGACTGCAGGTAAAAAAAAAGATATGCAAGGTATTTCACAGTGGTCCAAGTCAATCAGCAACCATCTTTGGTGGAGCTCAAAAACATGTGGAGGGTCGTTGGAAATTCTACTGGAAAAATGGCGGTCAGTAATGTTACACTGTAGCAACGTTCACCGCTGGACCACAAACCAACATTTCCACAATTGTGAACATGGCCATTTGTCCACAGAGGAGGCACGGAAGAAGAAGTGGTTGATTCCTTCATCACCCACTCACAAAGCCATTGAAAAGATTGTATTTGATAAAACTATAACAAGAGATTTGAGGGGACTCACGGAATTCTGCCACACAGGAGATTTGGAGGTGTTCCACAATATGTGCCTAAAGTACAGGCCAAAACGATTGCATTTCGGCATGGAGGGCATGATAAATCGGACTCTTCTAGCGGTCTTGGCACATAACCATAATGTTGTCCGTCAACAAAGTAGGACGACCGGAACTTTAGGGACGCTTCGCTACAATAAGGCCTTCACTAAAAGAAGTAAACAATGGGTGATCAAACCAGTGTTTGAGGATATGCAATATGAGTTTATTGAGAGACTTATTGTTGACGTCCTAGATAGGCACATAAATGGAGTTGTGAACGAACCTGTGCAGGGGACAACTGCATTGCCACCCAACATTGCCTCTGTTCCATGTCCACCTAAAGAAGAGCTCATTGAGAAATACACATCACGGTTTAAATGATTGTAATTTGATTGTCTGTTCTCTCGAGCCTCCTCATGTCGCAGGCCCATTGAATATGTGTAGCTATGTATTGTGTAAATAAAAGTGATTGCTCAGTGTACATGCAATGAGTCTCTCCACCCTTGCCCCTCCCTTCACCGTGCAGTAGTGCGAACCACCCGGGTGTCACCTGTGACTTTGCTCTCGAGTCTCCTCATGTTGCAGGCCCATTGAATATGTGTAGCTATGTATTGTGTAAATAAAAGTGATTGCTCAGTGTACATGCAATGTGTCTATCCAACCTTGTTCATTTGCGCATTAAATTAAACCAAACAGTAATATAAATAATTTTTCAAAAAATATAGAATGTCTCCGTATTTATGGTTCTCTGGGGCTGCAAAGCACGCAGACCAAATGCAAAGGAGTGTAAATTTCAAGTCCTGTGAGATGGCCTTACACTGAATGTAGCTAACTAGGAATGTGTGTTCGTTCAAAGTGAAGGTCAGCTGCTTTGATTTTTTTGCTCGGGTGCCCACGACTCAGTATAAGGTTCTATTGTTATTTGACCTTGACAGGCCGGGACCATCCCGAAAGACTTCTTTTTGGGGGTGTGGTGCAATAACGTAAGAAACGATAATGAATAAAATTTCAGAAACGATAGCCATTTAATGTTCGTTCATTAGAAGAAATAACGTCGGCATAGAAGGAGTGGTATTTCGGGGCTGCCCTACGCACAGACACAATGGAAAATGCAAATATAATGTAAGTAACTCTTTAGATGAGTTTATACCGCAATTTAATTACTATACAGTAGCTTTAAAGACGGGTTAAATTGTACTTGTTCGTTCTATGTGGCATATTGTTTTGTACCGCGCACTATCTTGAGGAGAACCATCTCCTTTTACGGAAGCACCTCAAAACCTTCCTCTTTGCTTCTGCTTTCTCTCTCCCTCTCCCCTGCTACAACTGGTCCACTGTCTGCGACCTCGGTCCTGGGCCCTTCCACTCTCCACCTGCACTGCCTCCCTGTCAACCCCTGCACTGGGGGACTGTCTCAGTATCCTACAGCCCCCCCCTTGACGTATAGTACCCAGTTGCACTGTCCTAGCTATGAAATAATTTCCCGACCTAATATATAAAATGAATAATTTTAATAAAGATCTGATGGTGAGACTAATTTCATTTTTTATGATTTTGAAAACGGGTACATCCTTCATTATTGTCCGTGTCACGAGTACCAGACACCGGCGGATGGGTTTTATAACCGCCAGTTGCTTCTCCGCGTGAACAACGTTAGCATCCTGACCATTTTATGGGACGATCGCCAAGTACAAGTATGCCCTTACGCGGTACTAACGGCTAGATGCAACATACAGACCATTGTGGTGGCCTAGTGCCTCGTTGTTGGAACAGCCATGCGATTATCAGTGCGACCGAAGAGCTTATTTTATCGTAAACCAACACCCTGTGTACTGCACACGAACATCGCTTGCCTCAAGACGAACTATTTTGGATCGAGAGCAAAGAAAAATGCAAATCGCAGAATAGTCTCTAAACATTTGATGTCCAATAAATGTACTTTGCCAAATGGACAATCTTGCCTTTTGCTTTTAAACCACAGTTTCATATTCCGAATTGTGGCGCTGTATTGTGAGATGATCTAAGACCCTGTGTACAGCAAAGGAACATCGCGTGCCTCAAAACGAACTTTTTGGAACGTGAGCAAATAAAAATGCAAATCGCTGAATATTCTCAAAACATTTGATGTCAAATAAATGTACTTTACCAAATTTACAATCTTGCGGTTTGATTTAAAAGTACACTTTCATATTCCGAATTGTGGCGCGCTGTGTTGTGAACTGATCTGTGTTGGTTTCCGGGTTCTGTGTGGAGTCGCGTAGAAGACGCCTGGGTGCGTTTGCCTACGCAGCACAGTCACGTCACGGATAGAGGCGGGGAATATGAATGTTTTGATAAAGTCTGTTTCAGGGGCGGGGGATTTGATTTAGTGCCGCAAAAGCAGGTGAGCCAGGTCGATGGGGGGAAATGATAGGATTATCAGAAAATGGCGGCTGATTTCGAGTGCATTAATGGACGAAAAGTCGGGTAAGGTCCATAGGAAAGTTTTCTACGATCTACCGATTTATGCTTAAAAACACATGGCCGAACCGTAGGGACAATAAAAAAAAAAGTCCCGGAACTATCCTTTAAGGTCTATGCCCCATGGAACTTTGAAAACTTGGAAAGGTGGCAGATTGTGTGAAAAGTATTCTAGTATTCCGAATATCCATTGCCCTAATACTATATACGAATAATGGCAGGCATAGCCCATGCCCATTATCCCTTGAAGGCCAGGGAAATGATATTGCAAGCTCTGCGCCTATAAAGTAGACCTGACATTTGCCTACTCAAAATCCTTAGAGGGCAAATTAATTGAGTTTTAGAATGTATTCACTTGCAAGGGTGGCCGCTTCAAAGTGCTTGTGTAATATACACAGAATAGGAATCCTGGTATGAGGTTACACATTTAAGTAGCCTGGTTACTTGCACTCAGTATCTGATATTTGAGCTGACAGCTGGGCTACATAGTCTGGCTGACGCTTTTGCTAAGGCGCCATGAGTAACACGTCATTCATATTAGGAACATAAAACCAGTGGATGTAGGTTTAAGTCTGGTAACATTTTGCAGAGCCAAGGTAGGCAGAGTCTAGGTTGTCTGGTAATCTCTGAATGAGGCCTGGAGCGGAAGTTCGAGTCATAAGGTATACGTGTGGTTGATTCAAGTATAGGAATCATGGGTATGGAGGGGAGATAATTTGGTTAATGTGTCCAGACATCTCTTAATTATATCTTCTGTTCATGCAGTAACTTTTTCATATTAGTTTTTAGCCTATTGTGAATGTATTCTACTTTTAGGGTTTGGGGGGGTTTTAAGGTCAAGCTTGCATAGTAGGGCAATGTAAATGAGCTAGACCAGAATATCAATACTAGTTCAAATAATTTAGCTTCACCACCCCCACCCACCTCCCCTGGCAGGTAGCCCTTACAACCACACAAACAACTTTCAGAGGCAATTGTGTGCTTCGGCAGTCGATAGCCCTCAGGCTATGCACCATATAAACGATAACCATATTTCACCTTTCACCCAGGATTCATTGAGAATATATGTCAAGTATTCCATCTCGTAGACCGTTCTGACCTTCCCTAGCCGCTTCCTTTCCGTGGGGGCTTTTTCTGCTTCCAGAATTGAGCCACACATCTGGCTCCAACCAAGAGGGTACATGCCATGTGGTTTCCCTGTTCCCCTCCCTCGTCCTCCTTCCATACCCCAAACAGGAGCCCCCATGGGGATAGGCTGAGTGTTACCCCGTCAACCCCCTTAATACGAGAGGACCTAAAACCCGTGCTCCTCCCCCTTCCCCCCACACCCCCCCCATTGGTCTGCATATGGGCACCTCCCCACCACATGTAACAATCTGCGCCGGGGGATCGGCACTTCCAGCATTTTGAATCTGCTCCTGGGTACATTTTGGCCAGGCGGGTGGAGGATCTTGCTAGCCTCCATTCTAAACTGGAGGGAAGCAGTGGATTGAGAAGCCCATGGTGGCCCATAGTTCATCCGGTATATCTTTTTGTAGGTCCTCAGCCCATTTCTCCCTGGCTTTTGGTTCCTGCAGGGGCTCAGACTTCAGAAACCTAATTTGACCCTTTGTGTCCCCCCACTCCCCCCCCCCTTCTCCCACTCCCCCCTCCCCCCTCCCACTCCCCCCTCCCCCCCCTTCAGCAGCAGAGATTCAAAGGCTTTAAGGTCCCTTCTTAAGCTGTGCCCACACCGTGGGGCCTTGAGAGCTCCCTACAATTGCAAATAACGGTATGGGGAGAGCTGGCCAATATGGAGGCGTTCCACCAGGGTTCCCATAGACAGAAATTCTCCCCCTCCCACATCTGTCCTGCCCTACTAAGCCCCGCCTTGTACCATTCCTGAAATTGCTGTGGGTCTGCTATGAGATTCCTTAACAGAGGTGTCCAGATACAGCTGAAGTGGAAGGGCCAGGCTGTGATCCATCTCATGTCGCTTCCCTCCTTCAGATTGATCACAACACTTCCAACAGAGGGTGTACCCCTTTTAAGAATATCCAGCTTACGCGGTCGGAAGCCTTTGCGGCGTCTGATAGCACCAAGGCTCCTCTTTGACCATGGGTGAGTGTAGCACATGGAGGGTCTTGCTTACTCCCTGGCGATTCTTAATAAAACCTGTCTGATCCGGGTGGACCATCTAGGGAGAACGCTCTCAAGCATGGTGGCCAGAACCCTTGTGAAAAGCTTAGCTTCCACATTCAGAAGTGAGATGGGCCTGTACGCCTGACAGTACGTAGGGTCCTTCCCTTGGTCTGGGTAGCACCACTATTCTGGCGTCCAAGAAGTTAGAGGAAACTTTGCCTATTTCGCTGGAGGCATTGAAACCCCATGCCAATGGTGCTGCCAACAACCCCTGGAATTGCTTGAATAAGTCTGTAGTGTATCCATCCTCCCCCGGGGGTTTACCAACTGTCAGTCTCCTTATGGCGGCCACTACCTCTCTTGCCGTGACCTCGGCCTCCAGGGCCGCTAATTCCTCGGGGATGAGCTTTGGGATTGCCAATGTCTTGATCGCCTAGTCCCCTCCTATATAGCTGTTCATAGTACTCGGCAAAATACCCGATTATCCTGTCGTTTGGGCCAACCATACCTCCTCCTTTTTCTCGGATCTTCTCCACCTGTCTATCCCTTCTGATCCCCTGACCCTATTCGCCAGCAGTGACCCCACCCGATCTCCCCTCTCCTAATACTGTTTTCTGTATCTCAATTTCTTCAAGACTTCCCCCACCCCGCCCTCCATAAGCGTGGCATGTAGGGCCTGTCTCGTCTCAAATGAGATCTAGCAAATCTGTCTTGTCCCCCAAACCTCCATTCAGCTGAGTCCCTGGATTTCTACCTGTAACTTACTGTGGATGAGCCCCCTCTCCTGTTTTCTCCACCCGCCCACCCCCCACACTATTAAGTGTTTGTATTAGGGCCTTAGCAGCGTCCCACACAATGTTTGGACCTCCCATGTCTCGTTGACCTCCAAAAAAAGGATCGGATTTCGTTCCCCAGATACTCCCTGAAAACTGGGTCCCAAAATAAGACCTTGTTACAGCGCCACCCTGGGATAACCCTTTTCTTCAAATTGCCAGGACGCTGTCACCATTTTGTGATCTGACCGTTTCCACTGTGCGGGAAGTAATGTCCTTCGCTTGTTCCCAGGGGATCAGTAGTAGGTCTATCCTGGTGTAAGTAGAGTGGGGGGGGGGTGGGTGGGGAGAAAGTTATAACCTTCCACCTAGGGATGAGAAACCCTCCATACTTCTGCCCAAAAGTGGTCCTCGATGAGGGCAGCAAATTCCCTGTTCTCCTTTCCCACCTGCTTAGTTGACCCTCTTCTTGCTGACCACCAGTCTAATCCCGGGTCTGCCACCAGGTTTTAGTTGCCACCTACTAGTATGTGTCCCTCTCCCCATTCCTCCAGTGCCACGAAGACCCTAAGAAAGTGAATGTGGCCCACGTTGGGTGCATACATTGTGTCCAAGGTGAACAGGACTCATCCATGTGGCCCTTGAGTGCTAGAAATCTCCCTCCAAAGCCCCTCTTGATTTGAAGACCCTTCATGCAAAAGGACCTTGCAAGGACAATTCTTACCCCTTTCTTTTTCTGATCCCTGTTGGAAGCCCAGAACGTTTGTCCCACTGCCCCTTTTCGTAGGGGATGCTCCATCCCCTGTCAGAAGTGTTTTTTGCAAGAACAAGACAGATAGTTTGAGGGACCGGAACATATTGTAGGTAAGGGACTGTTTATTTGGGGAGTTCAGCCCTTTGAGGTTGAGGGTTGCGACCTTCAGATCAACCAAACCATATCCCTGTCTAGGAGGTTCCCCTGCGCCTGGATTGCCCTTTCGTATGTCACAGATGCCCCATCCATGTGCATGCTGACTCCACGCCACACGGTTCGCCCCCCGCTCCTCCAACATCAATCCCAACTTCAAACCCCCCAGAAACAGGGCATAGAGCCCAACTCTGTAGAGTCACCAGGATGTGTGGAGATTAACGATCGGCCTGGCCGTCCTTTCTCCACTGAGCAAGCCCATGTCTGGCGGGATACTGACTCAATAGCCACCAGTCCTCTGACAGGTTATTGCAACAATGGATCACTTCGGGGGCAGTGAATGCTGGGCCCTTGGCTTCCTGGAATGCCTAGAGCTCCCGTCTCTTAGCTCTTCTGGTTTGGGCAAATGCACTCTTGAAGTGCTCCCTCAGCTGTTGCTGACTCTCTCTCTGGTTGCGCCTCCTCGCTCTAATTCTTTGATCGTCCACGTCCTCACCTTGATGCAAAACATAGTTTTCATCCTTGAGTTCCCACTCAATCGTGCCACACTCCCTGTAGGATTTCCTCTTTATCGGTATAGTAGTGGCACTTGGCAACCACTGAGCGTGGCCCCTCACTGGACCCTGCACCCCTATGTACCCTATCAAATGTAATGGCACTCTCTGTGGAGGCCCCCAACAGGTCACACATTGGGCCATATCGGGATGTTACTAAATATATACAGTAGCTTGGGCAGGACCACCAGTTTTTAGGATTGCGACCTGGCCAATCAGTGAGAGAGTGAGTCTGACCCACAGCTGGAGTTTGGTTGAAATTGCACTTAAAAGTTGTTCATGATTATCCATGTACAGAGAAGTTCTTTCTTTTGACACAAGAATCCCCAGGTATCTTATTCTCGTGGGTGACCATTAAGTTCATAAGTATTTGTTGGGCATCTAGTGGCGGGAGTCAGAGGGAAAGTTTCCGATTTAGAATTGTTAGTTTTATAACATGAATACTCTGCACACTCATGTATGGCTTTCAGTGCAGGGCCTAAATGTACCTTGGGCTCTCGGATGTATAATAGTGTCATCTGCATATAGGGATATCGACTGGGTCAGTCCCGCCATCTTGATTCCTCTCTGTCCCTGGTGTTGCCTAATGGTTGCTGCCACTGGTTCTATTGTAAGAGCAAACAATATGGGGGAGAATGGGCACCCCTGTCTTGTACCCCTGCCCAGACTGAAGATATCCGAGATTGTTCGGTTGGTCAGTCCCCAGGCTAAGAGTACAGTAGCTTGACGCATTTTAGGAAATGGGGACCTATACGAAACTTTTCAAGTGCGGCAAATGGATATTTCCATGACACCAAACGCTTTTTCGGCATCCAGGGAAACGACCACTGCTTGAGCCTCCGGTTTAATCTAGGCCATGACTCTGAACAATCTCCGTAAATTCAATGCAGTTGACCTCGTCGGAATAAAGCCATACTGGTCTGGGTGGACCATCAGGGGCATGTTGGGTAAAAGTCTCGTGGCTAGGAACTTAGCAAAATTTTTGGCGTCACAGTTTATTAACGAAAGAGGTCTGTAGGAAGACATGTCATGAGATGGCTGTCTGGGCTTCAAAAGCACCGCTATAATGGCCTCTCTCATAGATTCTGGCAGAGTCCCCTATTGCCTCCTCCCACACCAACAGTAATATGGGGGCAAGTTCTGTATTGAGCTCCTTGTACAGTTCTGCTCCCAGACCGTCTGACCCGGGCGCCTTCCCGGAAGATAGGATTTCATTGCTTCAGTGATTTCTTCTAATGTTGTTGGGTTATCCAGGACCAGTTTACTCTCTAACGGGAGTTTTGGAAGTGTGATAGTATCTAAATAGTTCACAATTTCACTGGTGGACTTCATATCATGGTCGGAATATAAGTCTGCATAGAAATCAGTGCACTCCCTGTTGATACCCTCCTCACTAGTAATCACGCTGCCAGCTCTATGCTGGAGATCGGTGCATAATACTGCTCGTCCTTCAGTAGATTTGCAAGAGAGGCCTGCTTTATTCCCCTCACCTTAACGGTGCGCCATGAGGGGGGGGTCGCCAAGTAGAGTATAGCTCCCTATTTGTCAGTTTATTGAAATCCTGTAGATGACTGTTAATGTCTGCTAGTGTCTTCTTTTCATGGGTGACGCTATACTGTAATTCCAGGTCCCTCAGGCGTCTCTACCTCTGCCAACTCAGTTCTAACAGACTTCAACAACCCAGTGGATTTAGAAATCCGAATCCCCCTCACCCAAACCTTTAAAGTTTCCCATAGTGTTGCCCTCCTGTCAACTGACCCCTTGTTTATTTCAAAGAAGTTCTCAACTTCACTATGAAGTGCTTCCGCGACAGTTAGATCTTTTAGGATGTCAGGTGGCATTCTCCAACTTCTCGCTGGAGGCTTTACATCATCTAACATTATTTCTAATTATATGGGGGAGTGGTCTGATAGGGTGCGGGGGTGTATCTCGCAATTGTTAATCACATTCGTAAGGTGGGCGGAAACCAGCCAATAATCAATGCGTGACTCTGTGTCATGTACAGAGGAGTAAAATTAGTATTTTTCTAGTGGGTGTAGCGTCCTCCAGGCATCTACCATGGACATTTGTGTTAAGATCTGTTGTATAGTGGCAGCTGTCCTGGTGGGTACTCTTTGTACTAAAGGATCGGTCAAGGGAGACATCCAGAATGGTGTTAAAATCGCCCCCCCCACAGCATACATTCGCCATCTAATGGGCCTACCTCATGTGCTATATTTGTATAAAAGTCTGGGTCATCAATATTAGGTCCGTATGTATTTACAAGCACCACTTCCCTCCCGGCAATGCCACCCTACACCGTAACTTATCATCCCTGTGGGTCAATTTTGCTCTTGGCGAATCGGAAACCCAAGGAGGGATGAACCAACGTGAGAACCCCTCTTGCCTGTGTAGCGTATTCAGTATAGTATCTTTGCTGTCGCCAGTCCCGTAGGATACCCATGTTTACCTTCTGAAGTGCCTGCTTTTCCTGTAACATGACAATTTGGGGGTCATGTCGGGGACACAAACTCCAACCCTCCTAGACTTAGCTTGATTGTTAAACCCGCGGACATTCCATGTAAGGAGTTTAATTCTCAGTCGATTGGATTTTGCCGTGTTGTATGATCAGCCATAGTCCTCTCCATTTTCCCAGTGTGTGTCGTATGCAGCAGTGTGTCCACATATTTTATCCAACTTGACCCTTCCAACTGGGTTCCAAAAGTCAAACTTTGACCCCACCCCCCCCACCCCGTGGCTGCATATTTTTGATCTACTGCGGAAGCCATATTTCATGGCTTCCGCAGGATTCTTGAAAATAATTTGCTCTTCCCCTGTGCTGAATTCTCCTCTTCGCCGGGAAGATGAGCGTATGATACGTGGCGCAGTCTTAGTTGTCTCTTGACCGGTTCATATGACCTTCTCTGTGTTTGAATATTAGCCGAGAAGTCTGGGTATATGTGAATGCAGGGTGCCTTTTTCTCTGGATAGTCTCAGTATCGTGTCTCTATCACTATAGTTGAGGAGGCGGGCTATTATCGTGCGAGGCGGTGCAGGTTTTCAGATTCTCCTCCACGTGTCCCTCCATCGGGCCTTTACAGAAGGACTCTGAGATTCCAACAATCCGAATATTATTTCTCCTGGATCTTGATTCGAGATCCTCGCACTTGTTTGAGTTTTGTGTAGGTCATTTTTAGTTGTGCTATGTCACGGTTGTGTTGAGTTATTATGTCTTAGTGCTAATCCTGTTTTCTGCTTCCGAGGTACATGCACTCTCCTTCTCTACGCTTGCCTTCAGGGAGACGATTGTTGCCACTATGTCAACTAACTTGACATTTACCGCTAAAAAGCAGTTTCGTACAATTGTCATCGGGCGATCTTCTCTTGAGTCGATGGGGGTCTCGGCCTGACTGTCGGATGTGGATGGTGACACCGCAGTTGACGCATGCGGCTGGGAGCTAGCAAAAGAGTCCATTGGCCTGGTTTTCTTGGCTCCTGTACCTTTCTTCTCGTGGCGGCCCATATAGTATAGCTGTCCACCCGAGAATGGACTGTGTTCTCCCACGTATTCATACCAG
Organism: Ambystoma mexicanum; assembly: GCF_040938575.1. Lineage (NCBI taxonomy): Eukaryota > Metazoa > Chordata > Amphibia > Caudata > Ambystomatidae > Ambystoma > Ambystoma mexicanum. Next base: position 145,450,602 of record NC_090939.1, on the reverse strand, counting down.
TATGTGGCTGTTTCGTTCTGGTGTTTTTGGTGCAGGGTAGGTGCTTATTTTCTGTTTTTTGTAATACACGTGGTTGATGCACACTTTGCTCCCAACCGCTCGAGTCTGCCCCAGCTGTGTCCGATGGTTTCCTGCTTCCTGTCACACCTCTGGAGTAGTACAGATTTGATATCACTAAAGTTTTTTCAGACGTGATAACGGTGTATCTCAGCATTGCATGAGAGGAGCTGTTGGGATGTAGATGGCATTTCAATCTGCGCAGCAGCTTGTATTTGTCCCAAGGGCCATTATGTGTTACTCCTTGGGAGGGTGCTCCCCAATCCTGAATGTCGAAATGAGATGGGGTCGTAGTAAGGATCCCTACAGCAGTTGCTGATGATGGTGCCTCCTTCGTATTAGTGCTCTTTTTTTTGGATTGCCCTAGTGGGAGTTCTGTGAAGGTGTGTTAGTAGTCTGGCTCAGCCCACTTGTTCTCAACCTATTGCCTTTGCCAAATCATATTCCACAGCCCTGTGAAGTGTTATACACACCTGGTTGCAGTAAATAGTTGGTAAGGGTGTGAGGCTGCGTTTCCTTGTGTAATTTGCACTGCTGATATGTGGTTTGTATACGGCACCGGTCGTAAACCCCTTATTCAAACGTGTATATGTTCTAGTATGGGCCCAGCGTTGTTACTGCAATAAAGTCAATCAGCGCCAGTTGTCCAGCCTTTAATGCCCAAATCAACTGTCACCGGCTTCCACTGTACTCGTTTAGCTATTTTTGCCCCCTCCTGTTCATCTACGCAATTCACCGGCAGAGTCTAGAAGGTTTCAAGTGGCTCCCCGCAACCACACCGGGTATAGATGTTCACACGTTGCAAGAATCCTCACACGTTATAGAATATCAATACCTGAGACCGTATTCACCCCTTGTGCAGTGGTTTTTGGTCTGGAACTCTTCCTGCTGCTGGGATCAGTTGCGGTTCCCTGTGTGCCGCCCTTGATACAGCCTAGTTCCTCCTCGGTTCGGATGTCTTGGAGGGCCGCTGTGATGTGGCCAACAGCTTTGCCCAGTGTGGGCCCCAACATGACCTTGGGGTCCACGGGAGCAGTCCCCTCAAGCCCTGCTCTGTGTCCGTGGGGTACGGTGGGAGGGGGGAGGTGAAGAGGATTAGCGTGGTCGGGCGGCTGTCTTCCTGCCTGCACATACGGCCACATCAGCCCGGGCTGCGTATGGTCTTTGGGCCCTTCCACAGACTTTCTCGCCCCACCTCTGTACACCGCCTGTTCCCAGTCGTTCGTTGGCGGGCGCAGCCATCTACCACCGGTGCGCACCCCCAGGCTCTTATACCAAGTGTCGGGCTCACCGGACCGCCTTTGGGGTTCCAGCCGTTGTTCCTGGTCTCGGTCCCAGATAAGTTTTTCCTCTCGCTTAGCGTGAGTCTGCTCGACTCTCTCGTGGGGTGGGTATTGATGGATGCTCCGTCTCTGAACTTATTTTGCAAGTATTTCAGCCTTTACTGCCGTATCTTGGGTTTGCTGGTGCTGCGACGTCTATACACTGCCCCTCCCCCCACGCGGCCTTCTACCAGTCTGCGCCCACAGCCCAGTGTAGCTGTTTCGTGGAGCTCCCATGCAGCCACTCACTCTGTGCAGCCACTTAGGATTCCGGGACCGATATCTGCGTAATTAATTGGCAGATTTAAACTGTGTTTTCAGGAGATGTCCTCAACCTTCCAGGTCTTCAAGGAGTCTGATGTCCGGGCGGCCCCTGGAGGGATTAATTTCTATAAGGATATTGTCCTGGTCGGAGCTCTCTACTCAGGCAGCCATTCACTACGTGCGCATCCTAGAATCTCCATCCTGACCGCAAGCATACTTGTGCTTTATAATTGAGTCTCCCAACTATACCAGACCTCTACATTGAATAGAGGGCCTACTTCTCTGAAATATGTACATTTTCTAATTTTCAGTTAAATTAATTAGCATATTTCAATCTACATTCTTTTATTTTATTAGATGTATTTATTGCCCGGCGGTATCGCAGCGCTAAAGGCACTGCAGAGTGTATTACAGGAGGCTAGTAACAGCAGGGTTACATTTCCACCATGACAATTGTATTCATAAATTGGTGACTGAGTGAGGAATTACACATTTGTTGAAGAGTAAGGTTGTTACTTTCTTCCGAAAGAGTGTGTAAGATGTTTTGTTTTGGATATGCTAAGTGTCGGGGCGATGGTGGTGAAGCAGGAACCCCCAGCTCTTTCTGGAAAATCTAGGTATGTGGAGGGTGGACAGAGATTACTTGTGTTATGTTTCTTAGCGATACAGTTCATGAGATAAAGGGGAGCAGTGTTGTGTAGGCAGCGGTATGTGATAGTGAGGAGTTGATGGCGATACGGGCGATGATGGGCAGCCAATGAGCCTCTCGTCTAATTTGAGAGATGTGATCAGATAGTAAGAGCGCTGTTTTGAATCAGTTGGAGTTTCTTGAGGTTTTTTGTAGAGGTTGCTGCTAATATGGCATTGCATTAGTCCAGTTTGCTACCTATGATGGCTCTTGCTAGGGTGATGCAGTTGTCGGGGGTAAAGAATTGTCTTGAGAGGTTTATTAGTTTGGTGGAAAAGGCTGCTGAGGAGGCGGTTGCTTTGACATGTTTTTGCATCTTTCGTTCAGCATCCAGGTAAACGGCTAGCGTTTTGACGTGGCCGGAGACCAGGATGGTGTTGCCGATGAGGAAAGAGAAGGCTGGGCTGAGGTGTTTGAGGTGGTGTAGGGAACCCACCATAAGGAGCTCTGTTTTTTCATAAATCGGAAAAGATGGCGAGTGGCACTGCAGGTCTGTATGATGTTGAAGATTCGGTTGATGTTAGCAGAGTCTTAATTGTGGTTACCAGTGATTTTGAGTAGGATTTGTTTATCTGCGAAATTGGTGTAGGGTATGTTAAGGCTGTCTAGGTGGTCAAAGAGGGGTTTGGTGTACTTCTTATAAGGGTAGGGGAGAGGCAGGAGCCTTGTAGGACAGTGTAGGAGACGGGTATGGGGTCAGCGGATTTCAGCCTGCGAATACCCTGGTGGATCGGCCGGATAGGAAGGATTGGGGTCCAAGGGTTGGCTTATGGGGTGAGGTTGAAAGGTGTGGTAAAGTGTTTGCAGAGGATTTCTTCAGGGCACAGCACACCTACCGGAACGAAGCGACCTGAAAAGGAAAAGGAGAAAGACAACATTAGAAAAGGCATACTCCGGCATTGCTTAAGCCACGAACATTATAGGAAGTTTACCTGGCTTTTCACCTAATGGCTGGCATCGCTAGAGTTCCACACCCGCTGGAGAAGGACCGCGACCTGGAAGGAAGAGAGGAAACACAGATTAGCAAAGGCAAGACAAAGCAGTGCAGAGCATAACTTACCGCATTACAGCACACCTCTCGCGCCATCATTTACCGGCGGTGCTCAAACCAACCAGTACACCACGCTGAATCTCCCACACGCCTAGGGAGAAAGAAAGGACATTATTAACCGCAAATGAAAGGCAGGCAAGAATAATCAGCGCTATACAAAAACTGCTGCAATAAGACCTACCTTAAAGACACTTGAACGGGCACGTGCCTGTGAAGTAACTCGGTCGCCCACGCCCACTGAAGACTACGCACCCCTGTATAGAAGGCAGGTCGGAGAGCACACCTAATACCGCAACAAGGTGAGGAGAGGGCCTAAGGGGCTGAAGCCAAAAGGGTGGTGGGAGGATACTTACCTGAGTCGGCCAATCTTGAACCCAGCCCTCCTGTGTTTTCAGGCTAGACCTCCTCCAAAGACACTATCCGGAAATCGGAGAGAAGGTTCCGGCAACCAACCAGGGCTGAGTGGCATCCCTGTGGATACCAGGTGAGCGTAACAGCTAGATCTTAAGGTCAAAGAGGGCGCATTCCGTACTGTGTTTAGGTCTGAAACCAGGCTGGCGGGTACAACAGATTGTGGTTTTCAAGGTGTGATTTTTGAGTTGTGTAGGCAGTGTGGTCCAGGATTTTAAGGAGGTAGGGAACTGTGGTGATAGGGCGGTAGTTTGTGAGGATGGTGGGATCTAAGGGGGGTTTCTTCAGGAGGGGTGTGACGCAAGCTTCTTTGATGGATGTAGGAATTGAGTTGGATTTAAATAAGGCATTAATGAAGTTGGCAGGAGCCAAGGGTTCAGCACACATTTTGACAATGTGAGCTGGGAAAGTGTCGCCAGCACAGTTGGATACTTTTGGGTGCTGGATAATTGTAAGGACTTCAAGGGGGGGGGAGACGGCCGAGAATTGGAACTCGGGTGGATGGGTGGTGGTCGTAGGAGTGAGAACCGAGGGGGTAGATGGCAAGGGTGGGAGTAGGGATTTCTTTAGCATGGCTTTATCTCTTAATTTGCGTGTTTTGGTGTCCAATGAGGATTGGGTGAGTGTGCACCATGTTTTGTTTTTTGTGAAGTTATCAGATGGGTGGGGGGAGATTGGGGGTTTGGAGGTCTCTGAGAATTTTGAAGAGCTCTTTGGTATTTGAGCTTGTGTCAGATTCTGCTGTTGAAGATATTGGCTTTGGTTGCAATAATAGCTGTTTTAGAAGTGTCGACTGAGCACTGAAAGACTGTTTTGTTGGTAGGGGTGGGGTTCTTCCTCCAGAGATGTGAGTGCACGTTTCTTTTTCCGGAGGGAGGCTAGATCGTCATTATTTTTTTTTTTTCATTTTAGGTGGTTTTAAACCTTCAATTAATACAATTAGTAAAATGTAGTGGTTTACAGTTTTTAGTTAATCCCATGTATGCTGCCCTCTTAGACAAAGGCAATTTCCTGGTGAAAAAGGTTTGCATTTGGGCTAATTAGCATACTCGCACTGCATTGCTGTTGTGCCTGGCTACTAGGGGTGCTGTGGAGTGAGACTTGGCTCCAATGGTGGTGGGGGTATTCGTAGAATTCCTTCAAGTCAGCTCATCACACAACAACGTATGTATTTCTTATATCCAGTTTTATTTAGGCATCGGTAAAAACAGATTCGCCACGGTACTATATATATATAAAATATCTGGAGAAGGTAAGAATAGCCTTGGCACTGCAGATGTTTGACTACAACTCGGATGAGCCCTAGTCCAGTGAATGAGGATCATGTGAGTTGTAGTCCAAAGCATCTGGAGATCGATAGATTGCTGACCCCCCGCCCCCCTGTACTAGCCACTTGCTCATCCTTCTCCCTGCATTCACCACAAGCACACCTTTTCCTATTCTCCCTCTTTTTAATTTCTCATTCGTCAATTGATTATGGTGACTGATAATTTTGGTGCCTCTCCATTCTATACACATTACGTTTTAGTGAGATCTTATTTTGACTTTACTTGGAACCCAATTTCACCAAGTTATGTCTTGTGGTCTCAAACACCAAATTGGCTCTGAACAACTATACCAAGTACCTGATGTTACCCTTGTTCGAATGTGCCTAGTAATTCAGTTGTATCTGGAAGAGGGTTTGCCTGAATGCAACAATGTTGTACAACACGCCAAAACAAATACTCAGGATATTCCGAGATTGATGGCTGACGCATGTCTCAATTTCGTTCCTTATTCCCTTTGACATAAATTGCACATTGCCATTATAGTTTGTTTTATTTAAAATTGCTATTAGATCAGCTAGTGAGACGTTGATGTCTAGCCCTTTCCATAATTGAATGTGAAGTTAGTTTCCCTCCATTTGGTCAAAGTTGCACATTTCCAATTGCTGCAAACTTGCTCCAGTCTCTCCAACCTTTCTGTAGGTTTGCTTTTGTTCATTTGTCCCTTGCATTGTCCATGGCACACAGTAAATGTGTGCTTCCTATCGGCATGCCTCAACACAACGAGGTTTGCATATTGCCTCTCTTGCGTCTCCCTATACAGGAATAAATGGCTAGAGGCCACCTATCTGGCAGGTGTGCTAGACTAGACTGTTACATTACAAACATTGATTGTTTCAAGGTTTTCCCAAATTTATTTTTTTAAAGGTCAGTCGTTGGTCACTTTTTTGCCGTAAAAAGGGATTTTTCTGTTTATAACCAGTACAGAAGTCTCTACCATTGCTGGCAGGTATGTAGCAAAGTGGTGTCAATAAATGGTTTGGTTTTTTGTGAGGTACCATATGTCCAGGTACTATCATAGTTAATTTGGTGTGTGAATGACAGGCTTGAAATGTATATCATATGACCAGTATTGCAAACATCTGCCATGTTTTACCTTCATATTTCCCATTTGCCTCAGCTTCCCCATCCCCTAAGCACAATTGATCCACTCTTCCACTTCTTGGCCTCCTCCATATAAACCCCCCCCCCCCCGACCAAAAGCATCCTCAAAGCTGTTGGAAGTCCTACTTTCCGGATAAGCTAATGGCCAATCTTTTCCGTACCCCCATCCTGCTTGATTTCCGTAAGTCTCGAAAGAAGCTCAAGCAGCCGTATTTAAGCAAAAGAATTACTCTCAACAAAACGGTTGCTAAAATCTCCAACCAAAACTTGAACAAACTCAGTAAGAGTCTGTTCTGTTTGTAATCCACAGAAACACGTGAAATTGCTCACCAATCAGTTCGAGCATGTCCCTGTAAGAACTGAATTCCTCTCTTGCTGTGTCAAGGTAGAGCACTCCTCCAGTTGAAGACAAATGATTATCCAACTCTGAACACTTGAACGCCTCTTCTTTCGAGACAACCGCTAACCTGCATGGTTGGCCGGATATAACTTCGAATCCTGCGTATGAAAGAAGGGCAAGTAAGGAACAAATCGCGTAACTAAAGTGAGAGACGGCATAACATAATATGTCCAACAAGTGTATGAAGTGATTCATTGAGCTAATAAACTGTATACAATAAAATCACTGCAACAAAACTAAAATGATAGCATTTCATTAGTTCTAACTGTACAGGGTGGGCATAATGCTCACCTTCCATAAATTAATCTGGGAAATCTTTCTTCTATGTGAAGACTGAAGGTGAGCATTCCGCTTGTTTAAAGCTTACTAGCCACCAACAACGGACAAGTTAGCTGTCTTTAAAATCTTCTCTGAGCGTATTTCCACCCCCCCACCCCAACTCCCCTGAGACGCTAATTAAAGACAGGAAGTGGCTGAACCACGAGGGCCGGGAAAGACTATCTTCGCACCCTCCTGAATGATTTATTTTTGTTGGACAAATGGAGAGTGAAACACCTGCAGATGAGCTTGTTTACTTTCTATTCCCCTCATAACCAAACATTTGTGTGTATTGATTATGTCTTGCTTGAGGCAGCGCTGGAATATATGATAATGGGCTCCTCCATTGACATAGTCGCATGTTCATACCAATATATGTGCATTTTGTAACTTGACATGGGTCCGGGTGCCCTGGTAGACCGGGGATGGGTCTGTAATGATGCCCTCTATAAAGATGTGGTTTTTAGAGGAACTCTACACAGAAAGAGATTTTTTCACTCAAAACAACACAGGAGATGTTCCCTTGAATATAGTATGAGAAACAGCCAAAGTCACAATTCAAGATGTTCTGATAGCAGAGGGGTCCTTTAAAAAAAAAAAAAAAAGACAAAAACGTAAGAGTGCAACAGAAATTTGCCCTTAAAGAAATTAGAATGAAGGACGCTAACTTGCCAAGGGACCGAAACTTGCAGTAAGAAAGGCATTGACCCAGCTGCGTTTTTAAAACAAATTCTATGAGAAACGCGACAAAGCCCATACGTTGTTAGCAAAACGGTTACGAGGCCAGAGAGCGGACAGAGCAGTACACCGGATTAGGGGTTTGGAGGAGATGGCTCTGGTCAGCCTGGTGGAGACTGTACGCAGGCTTGCTCAATTTTATGGGTCTCTGTACACAATGGTTGATGGGCACACTCGGAGCAGCATCAAAAGCTACTTAGCGAACATTCCTCTGCAATCTTTAGGAGATAACTATGCTGAACAACTCAACACCCCGATATAGGTAAAGGAAGTGTTAGATGCCATATTTGGTTTGAAGGCAGGCTCCGCCACTGGACAAGATGGCTTTACCCCAGCATATTACAAAGCATATAGTGGCGTTCTTGCTCCATTTTTGACATGACACCAAATTTCTGTCGGGCACCAAATTTATATATATTTCTGAGGCTTGTGGAATCTGCTTAGATCACATGCTGTGCATAGGCCGACATCTAGTGGAAGCTGCGGAGTATTAGTTTGTTTTTCGAAAGTCGAAAATGGGCGTCGACACAGGCGTGCCAGCAATACTATCCCTAGTGTGACGTCCACTGTACCCAAGATCCCTCACGCGTGTAGGATCCTCAGATTGTTTTTTTCCGCCATACTGGTCGGAAGCATCTTGCGGAGTTCCCTGGCCTTAGCCATACTTTTGCTGTTATTATAATTATAATTCTTATTCATTCCCTTCCCCACCCCAACGTCGACCCTCAACCTCGACGACGGCTGGAGAAGTCATCGACCGTCGACTGCTGCACGACGGATCTGGGCCTCGGAAGGCCGCTGGCCTCGGCCCGGGCCTAGTAGGCCGCTGGCCTCGGCCCTTACAAGTAGGGAGAGTGGGGGTGGTACATACTCTTCACTCTTGATATATAGTTACATTTTATATATTCCTACACTTAGCAGCCCGCTGCCTTAAGGTGCGTATGGAGGGTACCCCTTTTCAATTCTGCCCCAAGTGCAATCGCAAATACCCTTGGGTCGACAGGCACGCCACGTGCAATCTCTGCTTGCCGAGGGATCACCCCGAAGCGAACTGCAGAGCGTGTAGTAGGTTTAAACCTAAGACACTTAAGGACCGTTCGACAAAGCGTTGGGCCCACCACGCCAGGCAGGAGGCCATGGCAGCGGAGGGCGCCTTCAGCGATGGCAGCGACGCCGTACTTTCGGACGGCGAGGGCATTATGGCGTCGAAAGACAGCCGGCGAGCGCAGGTCCCCGACCTCGGAAGGTCGTCCGGCAGGGCGGCTATGGGGAAGACCCCCGGCGACGCAAGCGCTACACACCTAACACACACTAAACACACTAAGACCAACCGGACCTCGTCGACTTCCCGGAAAGAGGCACAAAAAGAACGGTCCGACTCGGTGTCCTCTGGGCGCTCTCGATCGAGATCACCTCACGACGCAAGGCAATCATCCACTCTTGCCAAGAGTGCCTCGCTACACACATTAACGGAAGTTCGATCGTCGGGAGACGAAGACGACTTCCACCCCCAGGCCGCGCTCCAAGATACCGAGACCGCGGTTAACACCAGTGAGGCCCCACGCCCGAAGCACACAGATACCTCTCCAGACCCTCGGCGCCAGGCGTCGAAAGTCTCTGGGGCCTCCAAGGGACAGGGAAAACATTTTTCCACGCACGGGGAGGGGGGGAAACAGCGGAAAGCACAGCCTTCCACCCCTGTAAAGCCATCCTCTCACCCTAGGCAGACAAGCAAACACAAGTCTACCCTTGAAAAGTCCCATAAATCATCACCTGCTAAAGTAATACCCTGTTCCAGGGAATGGTCCAGTGAAGACATAGACAGGGTTATGTCTAGGATGTCTTCCTTGGCTGATTTTTATGATAAGAACCCAGAACACTTTCTTTCATATAACCCTCAAGGGGCCACACCCTCAGGCTCCTCCGATCCACTCCCCAGTTACCAGGGACAAGTTTTCCCTGAAGAGGACCAGGAGTTTGAAATTATGGAAGAACAAACCGGGACAGATTACTATGCAGAGGATGAGGACCTGGAGGAGGGAGAAGATGAGCAGGAAATTTACAGAGTAGATTCCCCAGTACAAAGCGAAGCCCCAGTTACTGACTCTCCAGTTGATAACCAGCCCCTCCTTAACGAGGTTCTCGCTCGAGCAGCGGAACACTTCCACATCGACACCCACGGTGTACAGGAGGAAAGGGACTTCGCGGAGGAGTTTGTAGGAGAAAGAAGACCGGTCGCTCAGACCATCCCTATCCTCAAATCCATCCAACGAAGAATAGATCCTTCCCTGGTGAATCCGAACCTCACCAGAGCTGTCAACCCCAGAATTGAAAAGATTTTCCGGGCAGCCCAGTCTGACCCTCTGTATATAAGGGGACATCTTAAACCAGATTCCCTAGTGGTTACCAACACTAGAAAAAGGGCTGGCGCGCCCTTATCTTCATCAGAAGCTCCTCCCGACAAGGAGAGCAAAAAACTTTACGGGTTTGGCAGGAAGGTAGCCTCAACGTCCGCCTACCAAGCAAGGATTGCGAATTCCACCACCCTGTTGGCTAGTTACAATTGCCATCAATGGGAAGAAGTCGCGGCGCTCATTGCCTCTGCTCCAGAACCGTTAAAGGGCCAGCTGGCTCGGATCTCGGCAGAGGGGAGAGCCGTGTCTGGTTGCATTTTAAAAGCAACTTTCGACGCCGCTGACAACGCAGGGAGATTGATAGCAGAAGGTACTGTTATCAAGAGACATGCGTGGTTACGGCAGTCGGGATTCAAGACAGAAACCCAGGCTTCTTTAATAGACAAGCCAGTGGAACCCGACCTATTGTTTGGGAAAGCGGTCGAAGACGCACTTAAAAATGCCAAAGATGAATATGAGACTCTCAAATCCCTTGGCCAGCTTACCAACAAACCCCCTAACCAGAGGGGGAACAGTAATTTTCGTCGCCCACGCGGCCAAAATTCACAAAGAGGCAACTATGCCCAGGGACAGGGTACACAATGGAATAACAACCAGCAGTCTACCCAGAGTTACGGCAGGGGTAACAAGAGAGGTCGTGGAAGAGGCAGAGGCAGCCCCAACAAGGGAGGTGGCACGCCTCCACCAAAACAGTGACGCTCAGTTCAGGGTCCCTTGCCACGCAACCCCAGTAGGGGGACGCATTTCCACCTTCACCCAGGCTTGGGAAGGGATCACCTCAGACAGATGGGTGCTGTCAACAGTATCCGCAGGATATTGTATAGAACTACTGCAGCGTCCCCGGAACCATCCTCCACGACAAAGAGTGCACTCCCTAGAGCATCAAAGGATCCTTCTCGAGGAGATCGCCATTCTGCTAGAAAAGGACGCGATAGAACTCGTCCCAGGACACCAGGTAAACAAGGGTATCTATTCAACTTACTTCCTTGTGCCAAAGAAAGATTTGACAATGCGCCCAGTATTGGACTTACGGCCTGCCAACAAGTATGTCAAGCCCCAAAAATTCCGTATGACCACGCTACAAGAGGTAATCCCCCTCCTAAAAAAGGGGGATTACATGGCAACCTTGGATATGAAAGATGCTTATTTTCATATTTCCATGCTCCCAGCGCACAGAAAGTACTTGCGCTTCAAGGTGGACAGTCGCCACTACCAATTCAAGGTACTGCCCTTCGGGATAGCTTCAGCACCAAGGGTATTCACCAAGGTACTGGCGGTGGCGGCTGCACACCTACGCAGGGAAGCAATCCCGGTGTACCCTTATCTGGACGACTGGCTCATAACGGGGGAAACCCCAGGAATTTGCAGGTCAAACATTCAGAGGACTATCGACCTCCTCCACGAATTAGGCTTCTCCATCAACGAGAAAAAGTCAAGTCTGGTGCCAAGCACCTCAAAACAGTTTCTAGGAGCTATCCTAGATACTCAGAAAGGATTGACCTTCCCTTCGGAAGAGAGAATTCGGAATATACTTCTGCAAATTCCGCATTATCAGTCAGGTCAACAGATAACAGTACGCAAAGCTATGCGGTTACTGGGCATGATGGCGTCATGCATTTACCTGGTCCCCCACGCGCGTCTGCGCATGCGTCCCATGCAGGAATGGTTGGCGAAACAGTGGTCTCAGGCAAGTGGTCATTGGGACGATCTAGTGGTCGTTTTGCCAACACTCGTACAGAGCCTACACTGGTGGACAAGAGACAATCTCGCAAAGGGGAAACCCTTTTACGATCCCGAAGTACAAGCCGTGGTGACTACAGATGCATGCCTGACTGGGTGGGGAGCTCACCATCTCCACCACACAGCTCAGGGTCTCTGGTCTCACTCAGTAGCCAAGAACCACATCAATCTGCTAGAGCTTCTGGCAGTATTCCGAGCGCTAAAGGCGTTCGAGCCCCATCTACTGAACTTGTCGGTGCAGATCAGGACGGACAGCACGACAGCCATGTTCTATCTGAACATGCAAGGGGGGACTCGTTCGCCAAATCTGTCCAAGCTTGCCCAGAAAATATGGATATGGGCACTCAGACGGAACATCTTCCTGTCATCGCAACATGTTCCAGGGGAGCTCAATTCCCTAGCGGATGCTCTAAGCAGAGACTCCCTCCCAGAAGAACACGAATGGGTCCTTCACAGAGACGTAGTAGAAGATCTCTTCTCTCAGTGGGGTTTCCCCACTATAGACCTATTCGCCACAAGCGAAAACAAACAATGCCCAGGATTTGCATCCAGGTTCCCCCAGCCGGACTCCCAAGGGAATGCCCTGTGGATGAACTGGTCAGGGATGTTTGCGTACGCTTTTCCACCAACTCCTCTCATCAGGAAGGTGGTGTACAAGATGAACAAGGAATCGATGACGCTCATCCTAGTTGCTCCCATGTGGGCGAGACAACCATGGTTTCCACACCTACGCAGGATGGCGGTGTGCGAACCCATCAGACTCCCAGCCTGGTACAACCTACTGTCCCAGCAACAGGGTCAAACAGTGCATCAGGAACCCAACTCTATGAACCTAGCAGCATGGCTCCTGAAGTCATAGAGTTTGGACATCTCAAATTACCACAGAGGTGTATGGACATTCTAAAGGAGTCCAGGAAACCAAATACAAGGCACTGTTACTTTGATAAGTGGAAAAGATTCGTTATCTGGTGCCAGAATAAACAAATCAACCCGGTTGATTGCACTCCTTCCAACGTTGTGACATACATGCTCCACCTGCTGGATGCAGGGTTGGTTTTTAACTCGCTAAAAGTACACCTGGCAGCCCTCTCGGCTTACACCACATCCCATAACAAGGTCTCGTGGTGGAAAGTACCAGTGGTTAAAGCCTTCATGGAAGGAGTAAAGAGACTTCACCCTCCTATTTCGAACCCACCGCCAGGATGGGACCTCAACGTGGTGCTAGCTAAGCTCATGGGACCCCCATTCGAACCCATGCATAAAAGTAGTCTCAAACACCTGACTTATAAAACGGCCTTCTTAGTAGCCATTACCTCCATAAGAAGGGTCAGTGAAATTCAGGCTCTGTCAGTGCAGGATCCTTTCTTTACTATCCACAAGGACAAACTGGTTTTACGCACACACCCTAGGTTCTCACCTAAATTCATATCCAAGTTCCATGTAAACCAGTCCATCGAGCTTCCGGCTTTCTTCCAAAACCCGCAAAGCTCGGCTGAGGTGAAACTACACACCCTAGATGTGCGTAGGGCGGTCCTATACTATGTAAATAAAACCAGACCGCTAAGGAAAACAGATCAACTGTTTGTCTCCGTAGCTACAGGCAGAGAGGGGGATCGCGTCTCTAAGGGCGCTATCTCGAAGTGGATTATCAACTGTATACAGCTGTGTTACTCTCTTTCTGAAAAGACTCTGCCTTTTACGCCAAGGGCCCACTCTACTAGAGGCATTGGTGCCACTCTGGCTTTCATTGCAAATGTTACCCTCGACACCATTTGCAAAGCGGCTACTTGGAGCTCTATTCACACTTTTACTCAGCATTACTGCATTGACACTCATTCCAAGACAGATACACAAGTGGGACAAGCGGTTCTAAGACACCTGTTTGCTCATGACCCTTCTCACATCCCACCTCCTTCTTCTGGTACTGCTCGCTAATCTATGCACAGCATGTGATCTAAGCAGATTCCACAAGCCTCAGAAGGGATACATTACTCACCGTAATCGTATTTCTGATGCTTGTATCTGCTTAGATTCACATGCGACCCACCCTTCCTCCCCTCCGAGAGAAGGCGCATGATTGCTTGTAGTCTTACCTTTCTGTCTATCTGCTTGGATTATCTGTACTCACGCTACTCCTCATGCTTCCTCATGTCAGAAAAAATACAATCTGAGGATCCTACACGCGTGAGGGATCTTGGGTACAGTGGACGTCACACTAGGGATAGTATTACTGGCACGCCTGTGTCGACGCCCATTTTCGACTTTCGAAAAACAAACTGTAATACTCCGCAGCTTCCACTAGATGTCGGCCTATGCACAGCATGTGAATCTAAGCAGATACAAGCATCAGAAATACGATTACGGTGAGTAATGTATCCCATATATCTCTGAGGCTTGTGGAATCTGCTTAGATCACATGCTGTGCATAGGCCGACATCTAGTGGAAGCTGTGGATTATTACAGTTTGTTTTTCGAAACTCAAATGGGCGTCGACACAGGGCGTGCCAGTAATACTATCCCTAGTGTGACGTCCACTGTACCCAAGATCCCTCACGCGTCTAGGATCCTCAGATTGTTTTTTTCCGCCATACTGGTCGGAAGTATTTTGCGGAGTCCCCTGGCCCTAGCTATACTTTTGCTAAAATATTAAATTATTTACATCCTTCCCCATCCAAATGTCGAACTTCGACACTCGACGCCGGCTGGAGAAGGAATCGACCGTCGGCTGCTGCATGATGGATTTGGGCCTTGGAAGGCCTCTGGCCTCGGCCCTGCAAGTAGGGAGAGTGGGGGGTTGGACATACTCTACACTCTTGGTATATAGATACACCTTATACATTCCTACACTTAACAGCCCGCTGCCTCAAGGTGCGTATGGAGGGTACCCCTTTTCAATTCTGCCCCAAGTGCAATCGCAAATACCCTTGGGTCGACAGGCACGCCACGTGCAATCTCTGCTTGCCGAGGGACCACCCCGAAGCGAACTGCGGAGCGTGTAGTAGGTTTAAACCTAAGACACTTAAGGACCGTTCGACGAAGTGTTGGGCCCACCACGCCAGGAAGGCGGCCATGGCAGCGGAGGGCGCCTTCAGCGACGGCAGCAACGCTGTACTTTCGGACGGCGAGGGCATTACGGCGTTGAAAGACAGCCGAGCGCAGGTCCCCGACTTCGGAAGGTCGTCCGGCTGGGCGGCTATGGGGAAGACCCCCGGCGACACAAGCGCTTCACACACCACACACACTAAACACACGAAGTCCAACCGAGACTCGACGACGTCGAGTTCTCGGAAAGAGGCACAAACAGAGCGGTCCGATTCGGTGTCCTCTGGGCGTTCTTGATCGAGATCGCCGCATGACTCCAGGCAATCATCCACTCTTGCCAAGAGTGCCTCGCTCCCTAGGCTAACAGAAGTTCGATCGTCGGAGGACGAAGACGACTTCCACCCCCAGGCCGCGCTCCAGGAGTCGGAGCCCGCAGACAAGATCAGCGCGGCCCCACGCTCGAAGGACAGGGACTCTACCCCCGATCCTCGACGCCAGGCGTCGAAAACCTCCAGAGCCACAAAAGGACAGGGAAAACACTTTTCCACTCACGGGGAGGGGGGAAAACAGCAGAAGAAGCAGCCTTTGCACTCTTCCACACCTGTAAAACACGCCACTCCCCCTAAACAGACAGACAAGACGCCATCTCGAAGTGGATTATTAACTGTATCCAGCTGTGTTACTCACTCTCTGAAAGAACTCTGCCTTTCACGCCAAGAGCCCACTCTACTAGAGGCATTGGGGCCACTCTGGCTTTCATTGCAAATGTACCCCTTGACACCATTTGCAAAGCAGCTACTTGGAGCTCTATTCACACTTTTACTCAGCATTACTGCATTGACACCCATTCCAAGGCAGATACACAAGTGGGACAAGCGGTTCTAAGACACTTATTTGCTCATGACCCTTCTCACATCCTTCTTCAGGTACTGCTTGCTAATCTATGCTCAGCATGTGATCTAAGCAGATTCCACAAGCCTCAGAAGGGATACATTACTCACTGTAATCGTATTTCTGATGCTTTTATCTGCTTAGATCCACATGCGACCCACCCTTCCTCCCCTCTGAGAGAAGGCGCATGGTTGCTTGTAGTCTTACCTTTCTAGCTATCTGCTTGGATTATCTGTACTCGCGCTACTCCTCATGCTACCTCATGTCAGAAAAAATACAATCTGAGGATCGTAGACGCGTGAGGGATCTTGGGTACAGTGGACGTCACACTAGGGATAGTATTACTGGCACGCCCTGTGTCGACGACCATTTTCGAGTTTCAAAAAACAAACTGTAATACTCTGCATCTTCCACTAGATGTCGGTCTATGCACAGCATGTGAATCTAAGCAGATACAAGCATCAGAAATACGATTACGGTGAGTAATGTGTATATATATGTATATATATATATATATATATATATATATATTTTTTTTAAATTGTTTTTTTACGGAAGCGCAAATAATATTCTTGCCAAAAGAAGGCGGGTATAGACTTGAGTGCAGCTCCTAACGCCGATCTCTTATCATTGTAGATGTTAAGCTCTACGCCAGCATATAAGCTAACAGACTGAACAAAGTATTGCCCCATCTAGTACATAATGATCAAGTAGAGTATGTGAAGGGCCTGCAAGGTACGCACAATATCCGTAAAACCTTAGATTTGATGGCATTCATTGACGACCGTGACGATAATCCCACCCGTATCTCAATTGATGCTGAAAAATCTTTCAACCAGGTGGAATGGCCCTTCATGCAGGCTGTCATGGAGAAGGTGAAATTGGGTTCACTCTGGAAAACCGGAGCACAAGCACTTTACCGCAACACAAGAGCAAAGGTAGTGGTAAATGGGGTAACCTCAGATCCCTTCCCTATAAGTCGAAGACCGCGACACTGCTGCCCTTTGTCTCCAATCCTGTTTGACCTAGCTCTAGAGCTGCTAGCCCAAGCCATATGGTGAATGCAGCAATCATTTGCTTGATGAAATTTGGGTGAGAGTACAAACTAGCACTGTTTTCTGATGATATCCTGGCTTATATACCGCAGCCTTCACTGTCTATTCCGGCCCTGTTCCAGACAATAAGGGAGTACAGGGTTTTCTTGGGCTTTCACATTAACCTTCCAAAAATAGAAACTTGCTTTAGCTGAGGGCTCGACGCTTCCCAAACTAATAGTGACACATGGGGCC
The DNA here is from genome assembly GCF_040938575.1 of Ambystoma mexicanum. Classification (NCBI taxonomy): domain Eukaryota; kingdom Metazoa; phylum Chordata; class Amphibia; order Caudata; family Ambystomatidae; genus Ambystoma; species Ambystoma mexicanum. Next base: position 145,433,548 of record NC_090939.1, on the reverse strand, counting down.
TCCAACCACAGGAAAAAGGGATCCGATCCCTAGGAGTAATGGAGCAATTGGGCAATTTGTGTCATTCTAACTACCCTCCACTTTTGGCGAAGATTACTAAAGATTTGCAACTGTGGTCGAGACCTATGGGCAGCGAGATTTGTAGCCATCAAAATGAACATATGACCTCGACTATTGTTCCTGTTCAGTCCCATCCAGTGGTGATCCCAAAAACTTTCCATAAAGAAATGAGATGATCTCTTTTAGAATTTCTGTGGGGAAACCGGAGACCTTGGATAGCCTATACAAAGTTAATATTACCTGAATAGAAGGGAGGCACAGGATATCCAGATACCTATGAATATTATAGAGCACTGCAATTGTGCATACTGTTAAATCTGCAAAATAACACAGAGAAGCAATGGGCACACCTAGAGAATGGGCTTTTTGCTTCAGTCACATTAGGGGAATGGTTGAGTTTGCCACAAGCGTTCCCCCCCCCCTCCCCCCCCCCCCCCCCGAGGGTACAGGACCACCCAATCCTCAATTTTATGGCCCCTGTGGCGGAAGTCAAGCAATATGGAAGGGGTTACTTCTTGGCCGTCTCCGCTCAGCTGTGTTTGGACAGCCCCCCATTAGGGACCTTCTAGTCGACCCCATTTGCTACCGGCCCCAGTATGAGCAAGGATTGATATTCCTAACGGAAAAAAAGCTTGAGCAGGCCCAACAGGGCGCCATGGTACAACCATTGATGTTTTTGCAATTGTAAAAGGGTTTTGCTTGACCCGAGATGGAACAATCGGCTCCAGCGTCCGCTTATCTATTTGAACGCACACTAGACGCCGCGGGTCAAAGGGTCAAATTGCAGTAATTTATTCAGGCCTTATGGATGGAAGGCATTTTACTGAGCCATTTTCACTAGTTCGTTCGGAGAGAGACCTGGGGCTGGAGACCAATTCAGAGGTATGGGTGGTGATCTATGGAGCTGTATGGTCCTCCACTATCTTGGTTCAGTATAAAATGCACAACTCCAGGCTTTTGTTGCACTGGCACGTAACCCCAGAGCGCCTTGCGAAAATGTACCCACAGGTGAGCCCTTATTGATGGAGGGGATGCTCGGTGGTGTGATTATTGGCACCAATGCTGGGGCTGCCCCATAGTTCAGCATAACTGGAAGGGTGTTATGAGCTGGATGCATGCTGTGGATGGGATTCAAAGGGAGCTAACCCCACTGCTGGTGGTGTTTGGAGTGGAGGATGGGAGCCATGCAATACTGTCATATATGCCTAGGAATTTACTATAAGCAGCCAGAGTATGCCTTTTAAAATCAATTTGAAAAGAAGAAATGTGCTTACGAAACTTGAATAGCTGCGCAAAGCGCACAAAATATGAGCTGGATAGCCTTGCAGCAGTATGGTTAGTCGCACTCCCACGTAGACGTAACATGGCTCCCTTTTTAGAGTTTTATAGGACAGATGTTAATGATGGGGCAACCAAAGGTCTGAACTAGATGACCCAATAGTGTTGCTTAACAGCTGCCCAAGCGAAATGACAAGATAAAAAGGCAGTTACTCTAGAAGATCATAAGATTTTAGCCATGAAAAGCATCCTAGTCCATGATCTGTGATTATTTGGCTTTTAATCTACATTGTTCTCCCCTGTTATGTCAGTTTAAATGCGGGAGGTGGGTGGGTAGCAGGTGGGGTGTGAAGTGAAGGCTGGGTTTCATGTTGACGGTTGCTTGGGACATACTCGGTTATTTCCAGAATTTAAGTTTGTTGCTTTGACTATTGATCTCCCCCACCCCCAAAGAATAATCTTATATGACTGCTTCTTTCTTTTCTAGGCATAGGGAAAGTTGTTCTGTGCTGTTTCCAGATGCTGTAATCTACCAGATTTCTGGAGTTCAGTCTGCTATTGTGTTTGCTAGATCGGCAGATATTCTGCTGTAACTGAGATAAGATGTTCCAGGCAGAAGTGCCAAAAGTCTTTAGCTAACTCTGTTAGCAGCCTCTGAGTTGGTTGATGTACCTGACTGCTGGCATGTTGTCTGTCCTTCGCATAATGCAACTGTTCACCCAGCCCTTGGTGATTGAGCGGACTGCCAAACACCCTGCTTGAATATCTTGACCATTTAAGTGACTCTCTAGCTCGTAGGGAGACAAAGGCCCTGGGGCATTACCTGACTTCCAATTCCAAAGCTGGAATTGGTGGGGGGAAACTATTTGCAGAAGTCACATTGGAACTAGTAGTTGAAGGAGAATTGTTGTCCCTGTCTTGTTAGTTGAGCAAGTGGGCGATCAACGGGCGTGCTGGGCCTCCGGGCACAGGCGTTCTATCACTTGATATTCGTGGTGGGCCCTTTCCACGATCAACACAGCTGAGAACCTTTTACCCCCCCCCCCCCTCCGGATCTCTTTCAGGAGGTGTTCACTGTCTTTTCCATATCTTTCTGGTCTGCTGACTCCGGCACTCTGACAATATGTAGGTTGTTTCTCCTTGACCTGGATTCCAGGTCATCTTGATTTTCTGTCCACTCCTTAATTGCCCTCTTGATTGTGATGAGGTCGCCTGCAGCGGTGTCAGTGGCATCTTCCACTGTGGACACGCGGGCCTCCACTTCATCTAGGCGCTCTCCATGTTTGTCCAGGTGGACTTGCATGTGATCCACTTTACACATGATGGTGTCCATTTTCCCGTCTAGTGACTTAATGCTTGCCGGCACCTGCCTCAGCATTCTTTTGATGTCGTTCAACGCTCCCCCTGAGTACGACATCTCAGATTTGGGGGGGAGGTCTCTTCCATGGAGGGCACCCCCGCCAACGTTGTTGTGGGTGAATTAGAGGTCTCAAAGTGGAGTTTTGACTGCCGTTTCCCCATTCTTTTGTGATTTAGACATTGTCCTGAGTGTCTTTGACTCTTCAGTGATCCGTGTGTGGCCGCTCCTGGGTCCGTGCCGCAGTCTGGCGTGGTGCGCAAATTCCCAGTTGCTCTTATTGCCCTTGTGATGAAGGGGCCCGCCAGTCAGTTGTTTTCAGTGCTCTGGTGCTCTGGTTTCTTTGGACTGACCCCTGCTGCTGGGGACAAAGCAGGAGCGATCTCTTTGGGCCGTTGCTGCTGTGTGCTTGTGCTCCCCCTTCTCTGCCTCTGCTTTTGCTAGTGGGACTCTTCACTCCCCCTCCACTTTTCTATGCAGGCTTCGTGTCTCGCGCACAAGCCTTGCCCCCTGCTACTGGATCCCTCTGTTGCCCCATGATGTCGAGGGGGGGGCGAGCTTTTGGGGTCAGATTGTTTCATGGGGACCAGGACACCTCGGGTGGCCCCTGCTGCTGAGGGCATATGCAGGAACGGTCTCCCTGCGCGTTAGTGCTGCGTGTTGCGGCTCCCTGCCCTCCTGCTCCCCTCGCCCCTTCGCGTACCTCTGCAGGGCTTTGTGCCTCTTGCCCATGCCCCATCTGTGGGTCCCACCTGTGCTCTGTGGGGTTGCAGGGGCTTTCGGAGGGTCAAGGTCGCCACCAGTCTTATTTGGGTTTGGAGGGATGTGCCACCACAGTCTCCTGCTGGTTTTGTCTAGATTTCCCCCCCATATATAGCGCATTGGCATGCCTCGCCCGCCTCTCCGCAAGTCGCTGTTTGCCATGCACCCTTGCAGCAAAGCACTCATCAGTGTTTAAGGGCGCCCATTGTGGCTGTCAAGCTGGTCCTCGTCTGTGTTGGCTGGTCCCAGGCTTCCTGCTGCTCCTCATCACTATGGCCCGCCAGATCGGCTCTCCTCGATTCTTCCCTCTGGTCCTGATAGCTCAGTAATGAGGGCTCCTTCTGCCGCCGGATTTTTCCCTACAGCGCAAACGGCGGGTCTTGGCTGCGTGAGGACCGCAGGATTCTATCCGGATATATGTAGGCTGCTCTGGAGCTCACGGATCTGCAGCCATCTTTGACCGGACTCTCTAGCGCCCCACCCCCCCACTCTTTAAGCTCTTCAAGGATTTGGTGTATCAGTTTGTCAATGCTAGTTTGACCCACACCAACCTGTGTCTCCCCTGGCTCACTCTGTTAATTCCTTTTTACCTTTACTGCATTGTTTCCCATACATGTAAACTCGTATCCCATCTTTCTATTGGCATTGGCATATAGCAAGATACATTCACAAACAATAGGGGACACTACATATACTATTGCCCATTTTGGGCCATTATTGGCACTGCTAGCTGTCCTTTCCCGAGTCTCACTGTAGTACTGGTAAGTTACTTTCCTTGTCATCGTTTTATTACCATCCATTTGGCCAATCTCTTCCTCAAATGTATCCTCCTTGTTCATTTGGGCCGAATCAATGAATTGAACGCTGTTCTTCGGCTTTGTTTTAGGATGTTTCCTTACTAGCCATGGTTCCAATCCTCTGTCTGTTAACCAACTGATTCTGATCTTTTGGTGTTTTGCTCACTTTGATAGTTTTATATTTTTTTTAATTTATTTGTAACTGGCTTGGTCAATTACTAGGGGTCTCATTCTCCATTTGCAATGTATCTTTTAGTTCTTGGCATCTCGCTCTAGATCTTATAGTGTCAGCTAAGGATAACGATTACCTCTTTTTAGATATTTTTTTTTAAATTGTTCTTTTTTTACTATGTAGGGCCTCTGTAGATTGGAGGCATTCCTCAAGGAGGTTAGTTTACTAGGCGATGCTAACTGGCTGTTCTCCATCACAGCCTCAGGGAATTTGTGTCATCCTGGACAGGAAGTATGGGATCATAGGTGTTGCAACTGTCCCCACTGAATCTGTCAGTCTCCTGTGGACACGTTTCCTCTCTAATTGCCATATTAGGAGCAGTAGGTAATGGGGGTAAGGTAGGTATAGGAGGTATAGATGGTAAGAGAATGTCCTCTGTAGGTTTGGCTATATTAAGGATAACATCCACCAATCTAGCGAAACCCTCTTTCTTTATTCGTTGCTCTTTATAAATGGACCTACAGATAGTGAACAGAGCTTTGGAGATTTTATTGAAGCTCAGGTTCACAAATAGAATCTTCTCCAGAAGAATCTAATGAGGATATAGATGCGTTCTTCCTTATTGGAGACGAGGCGTAAACCTTCTCCACAATTTCATCGATCTGGTGCTTTCTCAAGGTTGGTGGATATTACTTCCACATCAAAAGGGGGGGAATTTGGGCTGCCTTTGTTAATTCCGCCCCCATACTCTTAGCAATTTGCAGATTTAGCACTGTATTCAACAATGAATTATCCATAGGTTCCAATTCAGCAATATCATCCCTATTACCATCCGCTAGCGAATCGATCACCACCTCCACAGTGGTGATCTTTTCTCTGCCTTTGTTCAGATTTTCAGATAGGTTGTGATTGCATCTTGTACTAATCTTTTTGTTCTCTTCCCCTTGGATATAGCTCAACTTTTTAGAATTCCTGTTTTTCTTGCATGCCAATTTCACAGCACTTCTAAGTTGGTATTTTCTTTTTAGAATTGCTGACATGTCGGCTAACTCTAGTTCCTACTTTAGTTGTTAAATATTCGATTGGTGCACTACAGCCAAAGTACTAGGCACATTAATCTAAATAGGACAATAGCTTTGAGCGCTCCAAGCTTGTCGGATCATAAACTCTGCACCATAAAGTGGAGTACCAGCTTTTTACCCACTCAGAAGAGAAGCGCTGTGTTTCATATTGTGGTTTTAAACTTGCTCCAGCGACCCAGCAGCACTCAATGTGCACTCCTTGGTGCGTGTGCAACCGCTGGTTATGTAGGGCCTTCTGGGTATTGGGGGGTGTGAGCAAGCACATTCGAAAAAAAAAGCTCAATGTCCATATTAGAGTTTCTATAAGGTAAAGGAAGAAGATATATTATCCCATCTCTTCTTGGCGTTAGTAGGTTCAAGGAATGATGATTGTCGCAATAATATTCACTTGCTATTTTTTCTAAGCGTGTCATTAAGAGGTCCAAGCCAACGGAAAATAGTCTCTCAGCACCAACAGCACTCACTGTGCACTCCTTGGTTAGTGCAGTTAAGTGCATTGTGCATGCTCGTCAAGATCTTCTTTAACTGGGCTGTCTCACTGTGACTTTCCCTTGGGATTTCTTAATAGCATCACGGGTACCAAACTCTACCCTCATAAAACCATTTAGTAAATTAAAAATAGTTTCTCACACACAAAGTGCTTCACATTTCAAATGTATCTTCTACGTGTCATAAATGCTTCTCGTTTAAGGTGCATTATGCATCAGTCCAGCAAGTAGCTCCTCTCCCTGATCTATCACACTTTAAAGCGCTACAAGCAGTCTTACTAATGCGTTTGAGAGATGTGTTGGTACTCGTAATTCTCATCCACAAGTCCTTTGCTACGATTGACAATGTGGAGTGTACAAAAAATACCAATGTTGTGAGTCTAAAAGAGACCTTCTCCGGACACTTTAACACAACGTGGTATAACTTTTCATGGCTATCGGATTTACAAAGGCGACACTTACGAAGCTCATATGGTATTCCGAGTCTTGGTCCAATTACCTCCAATGTGGGCAAACGGATCAGATGAAATCTAGGTGCAATCTCCTTTCTGTTGTTGGGACATAAGATTCCTCTTTCTGTATAGTTTCAGTCTCTCCAGATCTTCCATGTTAGTTATTCTGTCCCACTGTTCTTGTTTTTAAGGGTCAGTTCAGAATCCGTGTCCACAATCTCCAGCAAACTCATAAAACGTACACATTGCTCATTAAACGTATTCAAAAAGGGATTTGATTCATCTGCTTGCATATCCCTTAAAAATGACCCAAGAGTAGGTTTATCTGATTTCGTAACCCTCGAATACAAAGATATTGATGTCTTTATGTACTGCACCCACTAGGATTATAAACCAAGTTCTAACCGCACAATGCTGATAGGCACTGACTTGTACAGGCCTAAAACTTATTTCAAAATGTTTACCTCCAGAGAATCTAAATATTCCCATGTTATGGTATTTGGCATTTATATAGCACTGTATATATCATTGGTATGACCACAAAGCGCTGGTAGAAAGCCCTCTGAGACAGTAGTCCAGGTCAGTTGAGAGAGTAAGGTGTCATAGGGTGCTTGGGTGCACCAGTTATGTGTGCAGCTGATGCAATTGCCTGATGGTAGCTGCAACCTAGCATTAGGTGTGGTGGTATTGATATCTTTTGAATTTGTGCTGTCTGGAGGATGGATATCTAGACTGGGTTCTGGCTGTGTTGGGCCTGTGTAGGACGCTTATGTGTGCAGCTAGGCCGGTTGTCATGGGATGTAGCTGCGTTTTATTAGAATGAGGTGTTCATGGAGTAATGTTTGTATGTGAGCAGCTAGGCCGAAATTGATCGAGGGGTGTAGCTGCAATGTAATTGTGTGGTGTTAAAGTAGAGAGGAAGCATATGTGAGGTGAGTGTTTGGGTGGAGTCATGAAATTCCGTATTGCAAGTATGCGTTTGCTTAATAGTGGCTTATTAAGCGTATTCAGTGGCGTCCTTGCTCTTCACTTGATCTCCATTGAGCATTTGTCATCGGGTTGCAAGGACTCGGTTGCCTCAGATGGTCATTGTGGGTATTAAGGAAAGAGCCACAAAGCTTTGCGAAAGGTCAAATAGTCTTGGGTGTGTCGAATATGTGGGGGGGGGGGGGATACGATTTCTATAGAGTTGGGGCCAGGGTTGAGAAACCGGATCCTCCGATCCTGACGGAGTTAGAGGTTGGAATCACTAGAAAGAGGGCAGTGCTTGATCTTAGGGTGCGAGATGAGAGGTAGGGTTTTATCTTTTCTTGTAAGTATGGCGGCCCGGTCTTGTGAACTGCTCGGTGAGTGATGCATAAGGTCTTGAAGGTGGCCCTTCGTCCGACTGGGAGCCAGTGGAGGGTTCGGTGAGCGGGTGAGACGTGGTCTCTTTGACCCAGGGCGAGTAGCAGTTTTGCGGCAGCGCTTTGGGCTCTTTGGAGTTTGAGTTGGTATGCCGGTGCGCCCAGGTATAGGGAGTTGGCATAGTCCAGTCTCGACATTACAATGGACATAACTGCGGCCAGTCTGTTCGGGTAGGAGAGGGAAAAATACGTCTGAGACGTTTGAGGTGGCAGTGACAGCATTTTGACACGTTGTTGATCTGACTGGGGAGGGTTAGGCCTGAGTCCATAGTACAGCCTAGGTTTTTGCCAAGGGACGGGGCCATGGTAGTGGATGTGGGTGAAGGGCAGTATTGCTGCACACCATGATTTCAGTTTTTCAGCGTTCAAAAGGAGGTGGTTTTTTGTCATCCATCGGTCAATATTGTGGAGACAAGCTTCAAGGAAAAAATTCACCAGTTCTGTGCCGTACAGTACCATGTGGGAAACATTCAAACGAAAAAACTCTACTGGGTGGTCTAAAGCGAAGGCACATAATTACTTTTTATCACCTTCATTAAAGTTACACATGATCTGGTTTTTTCCTCTAACCTGTTTTTATGATTTAAATAACACCTTTTGCGAGGAGATCACATTCTAAATATTTTAATGAGACGACTTCTGTAACTTTTTTTTGTTTTTCCCACACATGCCGCTTTCTTTTCCTTTTACCACTCTATACCATTGTGTAGGATTTGGACGGGTTTACAACCAATCTATTCGCACTTAGGTAGGCTTCTAATCCGTTCAGAGTTCTCTGTAAACCTGCCGGAGTGAAATCTAGAAGGAAAAGGTCGTCCGCAATGCAGTTAATTCGTAAATCACTGCATTTTGGTGAATACCCGCCTCAGCCATCCCAAAGATCTGCCATACGTGGGTTTGAAAGGGTTGGGGCAAGTACAGTCTTTTCTGACTCACTGTGCTGCTTGATAGATCTCCTTCTGTGTTTAGCCTGACTCAAGCCGTGTTAGAGTTTAGGAGCTGTAACTTGTGTAACAGGCCGTTGTCAATACTCCATACAGTTTTGTTTTTTTTTTCTCCATAACCTAGACGTGTCTATGTTGTTAAATGCTAAGCATATGTTTTCTTTAATCATGATGCCCAGAAAAAATGCACCACTTCCCCCAGCATTCCTGAATGCGGTTTAGGGGCCCAGGGTGGTGGCGAGGTGCCATGGTGAGGATAGGTGCATTGCATTTTTTTTTTTAAACACACCCATACACTTGAACAGCATTCAGAACGTTCACCCTCACACCCCATTTCACATGTGCACCTGCACAACCTACTCCTTATTTTACGCATGCACCCAGGCATACTTATTCTTGCACATGCAGCCCAGCACACATTCACATACATTAGGTTTCTTGCCTGCCACCCCAGTCCAGATTCTGCTCGACGGCCTTCAAGTGGACTGCCACCCAACATGAACATGAAGCAGTTAGCACTTTCTGGTTCCTGCACGTGCAAGCAGAAGCCAGTGGGTCCCCTGGCCGCCGCTCTGAATGCGTGTGAATGTGCAGAGGCAAACCTACCCAGTTTTAGAGTTGCAGTAACCCCAGCCTGCATCCCCAATGGGCCTGCACGCTGGGGTACAAAACTTTCCAAGGGAAACCATGTTTCCTTTTGACATTTAAAGCCAGCCTAGACTGGTCGCCTCAGCTGCTGCTTGTAGCTGAGTAAGCGCTTCGTGTTAAAACAGGGCTGACTTCGCTGTAATTGTTATTTACCGAAAAGAATGTTTCTTTTCAATGAATGGCAAATTCCTTGCCATGAAGGGCAAGGACAGTGCAAACTGCCCTTGCTCTTAATAAAATCTCGGACTATGCGAGAGGCGAGAAGATTTTGCAAGCCCTGTATCTCTCACTGCACTAGTTTTGTTGTATAGGAAGAGAGCATGCACCTTTAATCCAGGCTGTTTAGGTTTGGCTAAATGGCCTAAACGCTGTTTATAATCCGAACTATTGGCAGCTGAGATGTGAGTGAGGACACAATGCCGGAGTATGGTTGGCTTTTTACCCACTCACTGACTGCCCATGGCCTTTTTCCCGGATATCTTTTCGCAAGCAGTGCTTTATGAGCAGCGTTTTCCAAGGCAGTGACTTTATTTCATCTGTAATCCCACACCCTGTGTAATAAAAAACAGGTCTTGTACTGTCAGCCAATTGATTTATTTGTCCTGAATTCCTATTAAAAAAAGCAAGTATGGGCAAATCCAGCAGTTTTGGCTCTTGTATAAGCAGTAGATGGTAATTTGTCAAGCACTGCCATAATTTGCTTCCGTACTAACACCATTTGCCCCCTGTTGACATTTTATGGCCAGGTGGCACCAACTATGGCGTTGCCTGGAAAATGCCTATCCGGTGCCTGCACATAAGCCAAAACATTTAGCTCTAGCTCTGTCAATGCTTGTTTTGTAATGTTATGAATATTGGTTTGGGGAGCACATGCACACTCCTTTCTAAATCGATAGAGAAGCACAAGCAGATACTTTGGTTAGTCATTAGAATAGATAAAGGCCCTCAGGCAAGTCCTTGGAGCTGCGCCTACTTAATCGTCCGGTCTCTGCCAAGTGTGTGTGTCTGTCTGAAAGGAGTAGATTAGGAAGAGATGAACACCTGAGTAGATAAAAGCGGAAGGAACCCTCCAAAGTTGGAGTCGAGGTTGTGTTCCCAACCCATATGTCCCCTCCCTAAGCACAGGCTGACCTGACCCACACTCGTCACACCCCTTTGCCACCCACACAATCCCCTTAAGGCACTGGCCTCATGTTCCATACTTCACACTAACAGTCCTCTCAGCTTTGCCCAGGATCCCGTCCTACACCTTTTATTTTTTTTTCCTCCCACGCCCAACCCTGTCCCGCATCACTAAAACCCCACCAGCATTCATCATACCCCCCCCCCCTCGGAAACCCCTCTGTGCCTCCTGCTTCCGCCCTTGTCATCACCTCCCCAACCCCCCCCCAATTACCCACCCCACCCCACCCCCTCTTCCAGCACTACAATTGCTCGCCCCTCCGACTTTCCCCATCACCTTCTCAACCACCACCACACCAGTAAACACATCGGCTATCCTGCATACTCCATGCCAGATCGGTCTCCAAAAACAATTGCAACATACTCGACCTTATCTCCAATGAAAACCCTCACATCCTATTAAGCACAGAACCCTGGTTCACTGATTAGTACAAACCAATTGCATACAAGGCCTCCCACCTCCCCCATTACGTGTAGTGATCTGAGGGGTTGATTGAGGGACCACCCCTAATACTGGTGGGATTGTGTTTATAGTGGACTTGTTTATATCTGCTGGCTTGATTTCTGTGCCTTGTTTCTGGTTGTTTCCCCTCTTGCCAGCGATGTAGGGGGTACCCATCTATTGTATTGCAGCTGGAGACACTCGACCATGGTTGGCAGGTCCAATGCACCCTTCAAGCTAGCTTATAGAGCACCCCTCCCTCTGTCCCATGATAGCCAGTACAGCAAGCACTCGCTCCTCTAGAGCAAAGCAAGCTACCTAGCCCAGGCTCATTAACTAGTTCGTACCTTACTCCTTTGTTCCATCAATATTACATGCATACTGTCCCTGCCCCAGTGTCCCCATTCACTGCCTCCCTAGTCTGCAAGAAGGATTGTACCGGGTCCCATATGTCACCAGGCCTAGAGCTTACAGGCTGTATTCTGCAGTATTCCTTCAGTATCACACCACCACAACAGGTAATTTCCTCCTCGCCTTAGATGCTCCTGGCAGCCATCCAAATACACACCCTATGGTATGGTAATGTTTATTTGTGTAGCCCCTACACACAAATCAAGTGTTACGAAGCGCTCAAGGAGGGAGGGAGGGAGCAGGGGGGAAAGACAGTCGTTTAGAGTCCTTGAAATTCTGAGACGATGGCATATAATACATTTAACAGTAGAGGTAACAGCAAATATGTCTGATGAAAATTCTGAAGTTTTTCCAAGTGCCAGGGAGGGGAGACTGGGGCAGGCGACACAAAACAGATTTTTAGGCATGGTACGTTCGGATTCGTGCAAGTGCACGGACAGTTACAGGGGGGAATTGGGTAGGGTGGGGAATAGGGACAGAGTGGTACAAGTGCGCCGAGTAGGTAGTGACTCGGGTAAGTGCGGAGAGATGCCTCTCTTGGGTCATTGACCAAGTGCAGTGATGATGAGGCGGCCTGGAGGCAAGTACGGGAGGACTGGAGGGGGTGCCAGGGACCTGTGAGAGACTGCAGTACACCAGGCGGCCGGTAGCAAGCAGTACAGAGAAGGAGGGAGGGAATAGAGCAGAGGGATAGGTTAGCAGGGTAGAGGGAGAGAGAAGGAAGGAAGAGAAGAGGAATGTTGCAGAGGGAGGTCCCTGCAGAGGATAAAGATCTCCCTCCAAATCTCTGCTTGGCGAACCGGCTCCCTCGCAGAAGGTTGGAGGTAGAGGAACGGAGGGCTCCATAAGAACAGTATCTAGGTAGGGTTAATTGAAGATGGGTAGGTCCCGTGGGACGTTTTGATAAATATGCGCCCCGTTGATTCCGTGCTGCCAAAAAGTCAACAGTGCAGGGCAACTCCACATAGCATGAATAAATCCTGCGCGATCGCATTTACATGTGAGGCACCACCCGTCGCAGGAGCGATCAAATTTCTTCTGGACCGTTTGCGTTAAATAGGCCTGACAAAGGATTTTAAACTAGATGAGCTTAAAGCGGGAGTTAATTGCCACCTTCCTAGAGTATAAACACATGTATTGCCACCTCCTATGCCCTAATTCAGAGCCAGTATCCGCAGCCCATTGCAACCTGCACATTGGCACCTCCCTTAAAGCTGATCCCTGAACCATCGGATAGATTGAGACTACCTTTCTTGCATTTACTGCGCTAACCAAATACTTCAGAAGGGTGAATTCCTGGGCCTCAGAGGGGAAGATGGTGACCAAGCATGGAACGCCTCATGAATTTGAAAATACTGAAACGCCAACCCGAATGCACCTCCAAATTTAGTCTTCACTTGCTCCCAGGAGACTAACTGCCTGTCGGCATTCAAATCGAACCTATTGTTCACCTGAACCCGAGACCACGCCTTTTTAATGCTACCATCGCATGTTGGGGCCAAGCATTGAACATCCCAAGCTCTGCGATATAGGGTAGAGACACCTGCATTCTCTGACACATACTCTGCCGTGCATTAACTGGGCACGCCGCAGGATCCAAAGAACACTTATCGTTAATCTCCCTAGAAATCTGAGTGCTCTGTAATGAGTACAGAAGGGCCAACCACCTATCATTCCCGACATGTTGAAAAAAACGAATTCTAGGCTTGTTAGAATTCCATACCAGCTAAATTAAGAGTGACCTCAGTTCTGCAAAGAACTGGGCGCTGGGCCATACCAGGACGTTGAGAAATAAATGCAACAATTTACGGAGGATAACCATTTTTATTATCACCACTTTCCCCATTAGACTGGGAGTGCCATTCAGTAGTCCATTTTAACCTGGAATGGCTCGAAGTAGGCCAAATGGTTATCCTTAAGAAGCTGAGGGCGGCTTCTACTCTCTACTAATATAGATACTTGTTCCCAACCAAACCTTCCAGAGGCTGTTAAGTGGCCTCGTTCAGCGATACAGGATCGACTTAACCCAATTAACCTGCAATCCCGATATTTCCCCAAAGACTTCAACCTCCTGCGAAATAGGCAACACATTTTTATGTAGGCCCTTGGCATAAAGGATAATCTCATCCGTATAGCGGAAATACATTCCTGGACTCCTCCCAGTGCTAGTCCTCTGTGCTTATGGAGCGTCCTTAGGCGCATTGCAACTGCTCCATAGCAACTGCGAATAGGAGCAGGTACAGCAGACATGCCTGGCGCGTCCCGCGCCCAGCTAAAAAGCTTGAGAATACAAACCTATCTTTGCGGTCACCCCAGAGTATAGCATTCCCATTTCCAAAAGCACATGCCAGGCTGATGGAAATGCACAACAGAAGGGGAAGAAGGTAAGTAGTCTATCAGCTTGAATTTTTTAAAAAATATTTTCGTATTCATATTAATGAGATCGACCTATCCAAGGGATATTTTTTTAAATAGTTTTTATTATTTTCAGTAATAACAGTCAACAAGGAAAGGAAAACCACAGAAAAAGAACATTCCAGCAGTGTGCCTCTTGATTAACGGGCGTTGGGCGTTCTAACATAAGTTGGCCACTGTTTCCCCTTTACCACCCCCCCCCCCCCTTTAACTCGAGCCTGCTCTCCCGCGTCCTATGCTTTGGTATCTTTTAGAGGTTCTTCTTCTGTATCCCCAGAGGAATCTTGGTCATTTGGCCGCCTTGGGTAGACCCATACAGTGTGGCCACTAGGTGTCTCCAGGCCATCAGAGTTTCAGTTTCTTCCTCGTTCCCACGCCCCCCCACCCTCAGCCCCCCCCCCCCCCCCCCTACTAGTCGCTTCGTATCATACTGCTGTTTCTGTCTCTGCCCATGTTTGGAGGTCCTGCCACCACACCTCTATCTTGGCCTTTGGCTTGCCTTCCAGCCCATAGCTATTCTACGCTTGGCTAGTATGTAAGCCAGGTCCAGCCCATAGCTATTCTACGCTTGGCTAGTATGTAAGCCAGGTCCTTAAGTTTACTTGCATGTTTCAGGTTGCAAGGTCTTGTGAAGCTCCCCATCCACATGGATTCCACATCCAACTTTATTCCTTTCTCGGACAATCGATGGGCAATTTCTCGCCAGAATTTTGCTATCTCCGGGCATGCCCAGAACATGTGTACCATCTCGGCATTCTCCTCCCCATATTTCGGACATGTTTGTGTTCCTGCGCTCTTAAATCTGGCGATCCTCTCAGGGGTCACATACGCCCTGTGAGTGACACATAATTGGATCTGCTGCAACCTTGCATTCCTGAATACTTTATGATATCCCTGGGCCCTTTCCCACTGCCCATCTTGCATGGGTGCTCCCACCTCTTCCTCCCATTCTCGTCTCAAATGTGTTGCCTCCTTGCCCACCCTGGACATTAAAAGTTCATAAATTCGGGAGATCTTGTGTCCCCCACACCCTCCCCCCTTCCGAGATGTCATAGATTGTTTCTATGGCCTTGTTGGGTTGCTCTTCAAGCGCTGTTCCAGGCCATAGTTCTCTAACCTTCTGTACCACTCTGGTGTAGGTTATGTGTTGCCCCGGGTGCAGTCCGGTTTCATCCATCAGCGCCCCGAGTTCTATGGCCTTCCCCTCTTGCCACAGGTCTCCCAGTGTAGCGATACCCACCGATTCCCAATGTTTGCGTATTGTCTTTCTTAGTTCATCCACACCCGATAGTGCCACTAGCGGCATCTGCGGGGAACATGGATCAACTGACAGTGCTACGAAGGAGGCTCGGCCCGCCATTACATAATCAATGTGTGAACGCATATGGTGCACTGAGGAATAAAGAATAATCCCTGTCTTCTGGGTGCAGTGTCCGCCATGGATCCAGCAGCTCGAGGTCCACAAGCACACCCAGTATTGCTCTAGCAGGCAAAGACAGCAACTTCATACCCACTGTGGACCTGTGCTGCTCCACATGCAGAATCCTGTTATTATTGAGTGTGCGGGTATGCAAGACACTTGGCTCATAGGGAGTTATCAAGGATTGCCCACATTCGGACCGTATACATTGACCAAGATAACTAGGTTCCGAGCTAGTGTTCCTGACACTAACATACCTCCTTTCTGGGTCTATATCCTGCTGCATTGGCCTAAAACGGAGTGATTTATGGACAATAATAGAGAACCCACACAAATATGTGGAGTAGGAAGAATAAAACCGTGCGGCCCCTTGGGACTAAGCTAGCCCCTCATTCAATTTTCTTGACAAATGCGTCTCCTGTAAAAAGAAAGGGGATCTTCGCCCCATGCCTCTCTCTGTATGCCAGTCTTCCGCGTTTTAGCATGGTTGTTGAGCCCTCTTACATTTCAGCTGAGCATACATTTTCCACTCTTGTCACCTTGGTCATCTCCAATCATCCCACCACCATACTCCTGAGTCCCGTCCCCTTTCCTCCTTACTGTTGGGACATCCCGTCCATCAGGACGGGACCAGAGCACTTTTGAAGCATTCAGAGTAATTTTTTGCCCTTTTATTTTTATGCAAGGCCACCGCACGTGACTGTAGCACTGCCTTCCTGAGCTCCGCCCTGCGCATCGGCCTTCAGTCTTTTTTTCTCTGCGCGGTTGCAGTTGGATGCACTTGCATCCTGGGGAATTTTTTTTTTTCCCCACTGGTCCTTCATTTTACTGCTTCGGTTCCACTGCCGTCTTCTCCTGCTTCTATGCCAGAGCGTCGGGTCCTGTTCTTCGTGCGAATGTCATTTCGCTGGGGTGGGTCTCCATTCTCTGTCTGGAGTGCTTGGGCCCGGAACATCAGTGGGGACTCTTTTCTCTACTGCAACTCTCTCTTCGTCTGGGCACTCCAGCGTAGGCTCGTCAAGTGGAAGGAGGTGTTCCAGCGGCTTTCTCCTTCACATATACAGCAGTTCGACGAAAGGAAACGTCCAGTAAGTGCCTTCCTCTTTTAGGGCACCTCGGCCAAAGGACTACTTTCCGGGGTTTTCTGGTTCCAGGAGGGGTCCAAGTGGCTCTTCTACCAGGGTGACCCTTGAGGTGTCCCAAAAGGGATCTAATCTGGATTCTGGAGTTTTCTCAGAGGCTTCCTGTCAAGGGGCTACTAGGACCGGGTTTCTTCCGAGGTTCCCCATCTGAGGGCCAAGACTAAGCCCAAAGCTTCTGGGGCTGCTGCACCTGGGATTATTCCCGAGGTTTCCCAGTCTGGGACGGAACGTATGAGCCTAGTCTTGAGATTTTCTGTCAAGTGACTAAAAGTACCAGGGTTAAACCTGAGGATCCCCAGTTAGGGGCTATTTCAAAGACCAGCAGGATCGAGGAGATCAATTTAGGCGCTCTGGCTACCGGGCGTGACTCTAAGTTTCACCACACAATCTTGTGGTCGTACCAGTCCTGCTGAGGGGGCAAAGGAGGAGAGCAAAGGCCCCAAGTCTTCAAGCACCTGCCCTGCCGAGGATCCCTCACTAAGGGCTAATTCCCTCGCAGAAACCAAAAGTGCTGAAAAGTGCTCCAGGTCTGCTAGTACCGGCTCTGCCGAGGTTCCCTGTCAGAAGGCTAAAACTAGTCCAAAAGCCCCTGCAATCCCTGCCGTGACAATAGCCTCACTGAAACCTGTGACGCAGATCACTTCAGGCAGGGACAAAATGGCGAACATGGCCATTTTGATGAGCTCTTCCACACCAACGTTCTCGGCAGCTGTTACATAGGGGTCCTTTGGGGCTGAGCAGCATTTTCCATAAAACGTGGACAATGGAACCCCTTTTCACCCTCCAATGGACTGACATGAAAGGTTTCAGCTGCCACACACTGTCTCGCTTCCTCCTGCGTCCGCTCTCTAGTTTATGTGGATCCAGCTGGAGGAGGGCCATCTTGGCAACCAGCCTCATTACAATCTTGGGGGGGGGGGGGGGTAAAGGGAGGGGGGAGAGGTGTATGCTCCTCCAGTATTGTATTACCAACTCTGCCCTTGCTTGTACTCCCGCTTGTGCTCTGTTTCTCATACTGTCCAGTGAGCACATCTCACTGATCGTGGTAGTATGCTAGATGACTTTGCTTCTACTCATTAGGAACTGTGACGTTTGTTGGCCGGTTTTGCCAAATTAGTACACAATCAAGTTATTCAATTTGCATCCATTTTATCTCTATACGTGCAGTGTCGTCAACATTGGTATTTACAACCATCAGCAATGTATTCCGTTCCTTATCGTATTTCCCATTGATTGAATTGTTAAATGATATACTTTTGACTTGCTTAACACTGCATATTGGTACTGGCCCACTGTATGTTTAAGAACATGTTTAGCATCTGCTGCTGTTAAGCACAACTTTGCACCTCCTATATTCTACTGGAAGAGTTTTTGGTAGTCTGAGCAGTGTATCATCAAGTTTATTTAGGCTTATTTTTTTTAAATTTATTTAAATTTATTGTTTTTACATTTAGGATCCAGTACCTCACCACCATATAGCATGGTGGTCTTTTATAGTTTACAGGCATTAATGACCTTTGCAAGATCAACTATACTGTTGGATAAACTTCTGACTGTTGGTACATCGTCTTGTTGGTAATGTAAGTAATGTGGTCATTTTATTTGTGTTCCTCAATGACCACTCCTAGATTGGGGTGTTTAGTCACAATGCCTCCTCTTGCCATCGGTCAGCTATTTGCTTCGAAGAGTTTGGTTCATTCTGGATCATGGCCTTTGTTTCAGAGGTTAATCTGGAGACCACGCATCTTAAAATATTGTGACAGTTTGCCTGTCACCTTTTGAAGTCCAGATGTGGTACTGAAAGTAAATTGTCCGCATATCCCAAATATTGGTGGAGCACTAGTTTCCAGCCAGGGGGAAGTCCAAGTGTCTTCTGTCCTGGGAGCTTTTGAAATATAGGTTGAAGTGCAAAGGTGCCAGTATGCATCCTTGCTTCAGTCCTGTGTTAATGACCTCACTAAGTGGTCCATTTCCTGAAGTGTAGATAGATCCTTTGCAGGATTTTACGAAATTGCCAACTGTGCCCAAAAAGTACCCCAGTTGATAAAGTAGGCGCCCAATCCTCCCCGGGGGAAAAAAAGAAATCCAGAAGTAGGATGTAAAATAACTCTTGGCTCGTACTGTTATCAGGAGCACTTGCAGCAATGGTCCATAGCTTTGTAACATGTACCCAAACATAACATGATTCATGAAAAGAACCTAGGGCATGTAGCATAAAAAACAAAATGAGAAAAGGCTTAAATCTGTGTGTTTTTTTTTTTGTTTTTTTTTTGGGATTATGCAAGCTGAACAAAGTATAAAAAGCAAGCCAATCCACCAGTTACTAGTAGATCATGATGTTACACTAATATCAAACTCATGCAGGTTCTTGTCTTGTGCAGCTCTTCAAGTTGATGCAGTGGATGTGTATACACCATCAGAGCTTTTTGTGGAGAATGGGACAAAAGCAAGGCTTCCTTGTACGTTCAAGTCATCGGAGGTGGTCAGCAGCAAAGCCAGCGTCTCCTGGAACTATATGGGCGACGGAAAGAACCCAAGTGCGGTAAGAAAATTAAAAGAACCTGAAAGTTTAATTACTGCTTCATGCTGCATGTCACTTTAAAGGAGCCATAATGGAAATTAAAGATGGTGAGGTACCATCAGAGCAAACAAGACAACCATACCATAAATCTTACTGTTACTGGACAAGTACAGTTTTGGCCGAGGCGTGAGCGGACAGAGTGAAACAAGGGCAGGTTTGATGAAGCGAAAGAGACCGCATTCTGAATCTGAGATTCCATATGTATGAGACTGGGGGAGAAAAGGGGTTTTGAGCAGCAAGGGGCAGAATACAGTGATCCAGAGAGGGTGCAGTTTCAACGACCATGACTTCTGTTACCAGAGTTGATCTTCAAGGATTTACAGTCCATTCAATTAATACACTGCAGATGCACCTTCCTGGAATTAATTGGCAGAAGATTCCAAGTCCATTTGGTTTGAGATTTCGGCTTCCTCTACATAAGAAAAATGCAATCTGTAAGGTTGAATTAGATCAGAGTCAACATCTTTAATAAGTTCACCTTCCCCAGTAAGGTCACGGGTAACATGGCCCATTGCCTGGTATCCTCCCATAGTCTATCGGGATGTAAGTGATTTCACTGAATTTACTTCACCTAAAGGTGAGATCTTTGAATTTATTTTCTTAGATTTGTATTTTATTATGTGGGGGGAGAACCCCCAGCACCCCTCAAATCCCCCTGCTTTATCCTATCCCCTTACCCCATCTATGTTTTAAAATGTACCCACTTACCCAACCAAATTCGAAGACCTTTTTCCCCGAAGATTTCACATTGGGTGAAAATGGTGTAGGTGAAATGCATGGGTACAAGTCTATCGATCATTGGGTCGAGGTTGCGCTCTAAAAAGGTTCCCATATCAGGTTGTACTTGCATTGCTAGGTATTTAAAGCCTTCCCTTGCCACCTGGAGGGGGCAGCCTCTCGGTATGGCCTCCATCCCTCCTTTGATTGGCTGATCACCGATTATTCCCAATTAATCATTAGCCCTCAGCACTATTGGCACTCTTCCAATAGCTCGATAGTTCTCGGACAGTGTTGCTGGGTCCGCCAGGTGCACTAGGTCATCCGCGTATAGGTCGATTCTGTCCTGCCCATACTCTCCTCCAACCAACCCCCCCACCCACTCTCACAAGCCATATGACATATGAACCCCTGGATAAACTGGTCAGTTGGTAGAAGCTGCCCCAGTGACTCTATTGCCATGAGGGAAAGCCAGGTTGACAGTGGGCACCCCGGTCGGTTGCCTCTATGCAGTGGAAATATTCAGGACCTGTTTTCATGGACTCAGACTCTGGCCGTTGGCTGTGCATAGAGCAGCTGCACCCAACACATGTATTGGGATCCCAGCCCTGAGAAAGACCCACCCGACTGAGTCAAAGGCCTGCCCTTAGTCCAGTGCTATAACCTGTCCAGTTGCTCTGAGAGCGCCATGGCATTGTGGATCCGCCGGAGGTTCATTCGGTTAGCCCTACTGTGTACAAAGCTGCACTCATCCGGGTGTATTTAGACTTTCTATCAACAACTTTTGGTCAGACCTTTTGCTCAGATTTTGGCCTCCACATTGAGTAACAGAATTGGTCAGTATGAGGAACATGCATTCGGGGGCTTGCCCTTTTTATGGATGACAAATATATTATCTAGACTAAGATCTTCAGGGAGTTGGCCCCTTCCTCTGCATTCTGCAACATCTCTAACATGGGATCTCCCACTTTATCCCAGACTTACTTCTTGAATTTGACCGGTAGCGCATTAGGGCCCAGAGATTTCCCTGCTTGCAACCCCTGGATGGCTTTCAGGAGCTCCTCCTTTATGTTTGCTCCCAGCCCCAGGCGTTCCTGTTCTCCCTTGTTAGGACTGCTTTTCTATAGTCTGGGCGTGCAGACACGGCAGCAGGATCTACTCGTAGCTACCATGATCAGTGCAGTGATCTGCTTAATTTAGTGCTCCCTATATAGTGACAGGGACACCTCTGGGGCGCTGTTGCCAAAGCAGTTCAAGGTAGCAAGGCGAGTAGTCTAGGCTAAGTCTCAAAAGGTGATGAGGTTGTAAGGGGTCCACAATGAGCACACACGGCAAAGCAGTCAAGGAACACACTTGGGCAAATGGGTATAAATAACAGTCATAAATCCCTACTAACACGTAATATTATCCCACAATACTAAAAAATAGTTACATATATAAAATTACTGGTGTATATGGCAAAATACGTATCCAACCCCTGAAAAGAAAGGTACAGGTTAGTATTAGCACTACAAAGTCCACAGAGAATAACCCCATCTTCAGAAGTCCAACTCTAAATTGTCTGGGGCCTTGTGTCCAGGGGTTCAGCAAAGTTTCCAACCGTTTGTGAAGCTGGAAAAAATCAAGGTAGGGTGTCTAGGCGCCAGTGAACAGTTCCAAGTGTCGGGGACAAGTTAATCTATCTACCAAACATGTTCCCAACGTTTGGAGTGCTTCTGTGAAACAGCGATGGCAAAGCCTAACGTCAGCAAACCTTTAAAGTGGGCTTTAGGGGGCATTTAAGTATCGCTATTACTCCTTCGTCCCGTCCTGTTTCCTCCATACTTTTGAGACATTCTGTCCATCGGGACAGGAACGGAGCACTTTTGAAGCATCAAAAATTTTATTTTGTCCTTTTTTATTTTTGCCCGGGACCACTGCGTGTGACCGTAGGCCCGCCTTCACCCTTCAGTCCTTTCCGCTGTGCGGTTGGGGTCGGATGCACTTGGATCGTAAGGAGGAATTTATTTTGTTCCCTTGTCCTTCATCTTCCTACTCCCGTTCCACGGTCTTCTTCCTCTGTCTATGCCGGAGCATCTGGGATTCGTGTCCTGTTCTTCGTGTGAACGTCATTTCGCTAGGAGGAATCCCCATTGTCTGTCTGGAGTGCTTGGGCCTGGAACATCGGTGGGACTCTTGCTTCTACTGCGACTCCCTCTCCGTCCGGGCACTCCAGTGTAGGCTCGTCACGTGGGAGGAGGTGTTCCAACAGATTCCTCCTCCACATTTACAGCAATTCATCGACAAAAAAAGGAAACGTTTGGTAAGTAGTTAGGGCACCTCGGCCAGGGGACTCCTTCCCAGGGTCTTCTGTTTCTGGGAGGGGCTCAAGTGGCTCAGGTACCAGGGTTCTCGCTGAGGTGTCTCGAAAGGGATCTAACCTGGATTCCGGAGTTTTCTGAGGCCCCCTGTCAAGGGGCTGTCAGACTGGATACTCGTGAGAGGTTTACCAAACTGGGGGATAAGGCTAAGCTCAACATTTTTGGGGCTGTTTTGACCGGGGTTAGTCCCGAGGTTTCTTAGTCTGGAACTAAACCTACCAAGCCTAGTCTCGAGGTTTCCTGTACAGTGACTAAAGGTACTGTGGTTATTCATGAGGATTCGCTTTTAGGGGCTATAATTTAAAACTGGCAAGATCAAGGGGCCTACTCCAGGGGCTCTGGCTACGAGGTGTGACCCTAAGCCTTCCGACAAACAATCTTGTGGTCGAACAGATCCTGCTGAGTGGGCATAGGAAGTCAAAGGCCCCAAGTCATCAAGTATTAGCTTGGCCGAGGTTCCCTCACTGAGGGCTAATACTTCCACAGAATCCAAGGGGCTCAAAAGCGCTCTAGATCTGCTAGTACTGGCTCTGCCGAGGTTTCCTGTCACAAGGCTAAAATGGATTAAAAAAATCCTGTGGTGAAAATGGCATCACTGAAACCTGTGACGCAGATAACCTGCGGCAGTGACAAAATGGCAGTTATACCCACGCGGTCTGAGGAGGCCATTTTGGCTAGATCTTTTCTCAACGGCTAGTGGAGAGAGGGTTTTTTTTTTAATTTTGTGGGCCGAGCTGGATTTTTCATGGACAAAAGGAATTTTTCTGCCCTCCAATGGATTAGCGTGCTCGGTTTCCGCAGCCACACACGGTCTGGCTTTCTCCTGTGTCCACTACCTTAGTTTGTGGATCTAGTTGGTGGAGTGCCATCCTGGCAACCAGCCTCTTTACAATCCTGGGGGTATGCCCCTCCAGAGCGGCCTCTACTCACTCCTCTGCCTAGACCTTCCTCTGAGGATGCGTTCTTCGGCAAGTTCCAGGCCCTTATTCACTCTGACCCGATGAAGGCATACTTTTAAGGATCTATTCAAAAAAATGTATCCTAAACATCTACAGACACAGCCTGCTCCTACTACCCAAGAGCAGGTTTCGGTAGTGCCACATCCTTCTCCACTACCACCACTGCCTCCACTTTCAACAGTGCGAAGGACACCAGCTGCGCAGACAAGTGTGCCCACAGTGTCTGAGGTACCACATGCTGCAGATCCGTTTTCTGTTCCCGCCACAACTGAGGAGGACCAAGCGGACCAGGATAGCAAAGACGTGCCCCACTCTGTCAGAGCCTTTCATGACCGGGTCGTGGATATTATGGTGTTGCTGGATATTCAAATACCCGAGCCTCCGGCTCCACAAGGTGGTGTGCTTTAAGGAGCCTTAACGCTTATGGCACAGGAGCGCACACGCCTTTTCCTTCAAAAGGATGTGCTTGCTGAAGCCCATAAGGTCTGGGAAAAACCTCAGTCCGTGCAGCACATCAATGGGAAAATTGACACTCGCTACAAACTACTCTCGTCAGAAGACCTATCATTGCATGCAAGTCCACTCCCCTCATCAACGATGATGGCAGCAGCTGCGTTCCAGTCTAAGCCGTCCTCGATGGCTGCCTCTCGTCTTGTCCAAAGAGGATAAACTTCTTGACGCCATTGGGGGGGGAAAGTATTTTCCGATTCCGGTCTTCTGCGCCAGGCGAATACCGAAGTCATCCTTGCAGTGGCAAATCTTAAGCTGTGGAAGGAGTTTTCTGAATTTCAGGAATGTATCCCTCCGGACAGGCTGGGAGATTTTAAAGAGGGCCTATCTGATGCCAGAGTACTGGTTTAAGACCTGCTGGAGGAAGGGCCTTCATGTAGAAATTTCTGCTCGGGGCCTTATGGTGGGAGTAGACCTCTCCCGCCAAGCATAGTTGTCCTGAACCTCCTTCGAGAACTTGGTAGCATGCAAAGTACTTGATCTTACCTTCAAAGGTAAAGAGCTAACCCACTCCTCCACCGATGAGGAGGCAAAATCTTTGTCGGTCCTTGCTAAAGCGGCCTATACGCGGAGGTCGGGGACCCAAACAAGCCCCTTCTCTGGTTTTAGAGGGTTCCAGGAGCGTTGAGCACACCGGGCAGAAAGTTCCTCTGGTGCACCTCGTGGCAAGCACCAAAAGCAAAGTGCTCCTCTTCGGCACAGGTGGTCTTGTCGCTGACCATCCATCCAAATGATGTTTTCCATCGGTCATACAAGACTCGGTGCGAGGATGTATATCTTTTCATCTGGAGGCGTGGCAGACCATCAGACGACCAATGGGTTTTGTCCGTCACCTGGGTGGGCTTCCGCTTGCCCCTCCCTCATACCCCATCCTCTTACCCTCCTCTTCAGCAGACTAGGTCTCCCTCCCGCAGAGCTGAGGTACAGAAACTTCTGGACCTCAGAGCAGTGGAACCTGCTCCCCTGTGGGAGCAAGGGGGGACTATTACACTTGTCTGTTTACAGTACCCAACCAGGCTGGCTATCGCACTCTCCTCGACCTCTCCAATTTCAATCTTTTTCTTCCCCAAGAGAAATTCATTATGATCACGCCCAGTCAGCTAAGGTCCTCTCTCCGTAAGGGCGATTGGCTCAGTGTGGTAGATCTTCTGGACCGCTTACATGTACATCCTGATCTGGGGCCCACATCGGAAATACCTTCGATTTCCCGTGGGAACGGAGCACTTCCAGTATAATGTACTGCCATTTGGTCTCGGCTCGGCACCGCGTGTCATCACAAAGATGATGGCTGTTATTGCAGCACTCCTCAGACTGCAGGGAGTTCATGTCTATCCATATTTGAACGATTGGCTTCTGCTGAGTCCTTGTCCACGGGCCGCAACAGCCAGTCTTCAGTCACTCCTCAAGCTCCTGTTCCAACTGGGACTGTCAGTAAACTGGTGGAAATCGTCTGACGGTTGCACAAGCCCTGATTATTTTTATTTTTTTCTGGGCTTTCGTTGGGATATTGCCATTGCCAGAGTGTTCCTGACGGAGGACAGAATTGTGGATTTATCGGCCACATGCCATTTTCTTTCCTAAATTCCTCCCACATGTCGGCCTGTTGGTTCCAGAGACTCCTGGGCCTGATGGCTTCTTGCGCGTTAGCCCTACCTCTTGCTAGACTACAAATGAGGCGCACACAGCTTGCGCTTTGGGGCTGCTGGTCACAAGCTGTTGCCCCGGACTCTAAAATGATTCTGATGCCATCCTCCATGACGGCGGATCTTTCATGGTGGTCAACCACCAGCAACCTTTTAGTGGGAACTTGCTTCCAGGTGCCCTGCCCACAGATTACGGTTACAAAAGACTCCTCCCTCTTTGGGAGGGGAGCAACACTGGGTCACCTCGAGGTGTACGATCTGTGGACGCCCCTGGACAGAATGTCTGTCTCATATCAACTACCTAGAACTCTTGGCAATCATTCTGACAATTAAGGCTTTCCAGCCTTCTATCATTTACAGAGTGGTGTGAATTTACACAGATACTTCTGTAGCTATGTTCTACATCAACAAGCAAGGGGGCACCAGGCTCCTCCCCTGGTGGAGCTAGCTATTCAGAATTGGGCAGTCCAACACAATGTCTGGCTACAGGCCGTGCACATTCCGGGTCAGATCAATATTGCAGCAGATTCCATGAGTTGGCAGTCTGTGGCAAATTGTGAATGGGAAATGAACAGCCATGTTCTTACCAAACTTTTCCGTCAATGGGGTACTCCAACGTGGACCTCCTTTGCGACCGCAACAAACTGGAAACTGCCACTCTATGCTTCCAGGGACTGTCTTGGAGCATCTGCCTTGGGGGATGCCCTCGAGATTCCTTGGGACAACATGAAGGCTTATGCCTTCCCGCCTTTGCCGTTGATTGATTGGTTGCTCTGTAAACTCGGGAGTGCCTCCAACTGCACTCTCCTCTTCATAGCTCCTTTGTGGCCAGCCAGGTTCTGGTGTTTGGAGAAGCAGCACCTATTGATATGTGATTCGATCAGGTTGCTGCAGATTCCTGACTTTCTTTACCAGAGCAATCAGCAGGTTTGGAGCCCTCCCCACAACCGTTCAGCTTGGCGGCCTGGTACCCTAGTTCAGGTCCTTGGCGCAGTTTAATCTTTCAGAGGATAATATGCGAATAATTCAAGTGGCACGTAAGCCTTCTACGAGGGCTCGGTACAAAAGTAAATGGCTTTGATTTGGTCATTGGTGTCCAGCTAAACAGCTTGATCCTCGACTGGCTTCTCTGGCATTCCCTTGTTATCGTGCAGAGCATATCTATCAGCAATTGCAGCTTATCTGACAGTTGCTCTTTTTTTCACTGGCAAACCCGTAATCAAGAGGCATTTTGCAGGTCTACTCTGCCGGTCAGGCCTCCTCACCCGAAATGGGATCTGAATGTGGTCCTCAACGCTTTGTCACAAGCCATTTGAACCTATGGCCACTACCGAGCTAAAGTTACTTTCTTGGAAAGTGGCCTTCTTGATTGCGGTAACATCTGCGAGAAGAATAAGTGAGCTTCAAGCTCTCTGTTGAACATCTGTTCCTAACTTTCCACAAGGATAAGGTTGTGCGTCTCATTCATCCTGCTTTTCTTTCAAAAATGGTCCGAGTTCCACATCAATCAATATCCTTACCGGTTTTCTTTCTGAATCCGGTCTCTGATGCAGAGGGTTCTACATAACTTAGACGTCAGACGAGATCTGAAGTTTTACCTTGCGAAGAACAAGCAAACGTTCTTTGCAACTGTCTGTTTTGGTGACCCAAAAGAGAAACCTGCTTCAAAAGCATCCATCTCACGCTGGATGACTTCATGCATTTCGGAGGCTTACACAATTCAAGGCCTTCAGCCCCCAAAGGGCGTTCAGCACATTTGGTCCGTGGCAAAGCAGCCGCTGTTGCCTTCCAGAAATAAGTCCGTTGGGAGTCCATAGTCAAAGCTGCTACTTGGGAATCTCCTTTGGATTTTTGCAGACACTGTTGTCTTGTCCTGAGCCCCCGGGCTGATATGCAGTTTGGCTGGGCAGTTCTTGAGAACCTGTTCCAGTAAGGGCAGTTTCATCCTCCCGTTTGTTGCTCCGTGCTTGGGAATCTCCCAAAAGTATCAAGGAAAGGGGACGGGACATAGAAGTATATCAAAGTCACTCGCCGTAGTGACTACCATACTCCTACCTAGCCCATAGTCCCCTTTCCTCCGTACGCCTTCCCGCCGTCCCCTCTAAGTAGCCTCTATTTTGCTATTGGTCTTTCGACTTTGGGGATGGAAAAGGACTGAAGGGTGATGTGCTGGGCGGAGCTCAGGAAGGCGGGTTTATGTTCACGTGCGGTGGACCCACGTGAAAATCAATTTTTCATGCTTCAAAAGTGCTTCGGTCCAGTCCCGATTGACGGAATGTCCCAAAAGTATGGAGGAAATGAGACTATGGACTAGGAGTAAGGTAGTCACTACGGTTAGTAACTTTCATAGACTTCTACATCCCATCCCCGTTCCTTCATACTTTTGGGAGATTCCCAAGCATTGACCAGCGATTCGTCACAAGATTACTTGGCAGGTCAGTTGAAGGTTTGAGGTCGCCTTTCCCGCGGCCAGCCTCCACCCTTGATCCACAGGGTTTGCAGGTTCGAGCAGATCTCCGTTCAGTGTCTGATGCTGGTGCAAGATTACACAAACCTTTTCATATTTGAATACCCACAAAAGCCAAATAAATTCATAGATTTTCTGGTGGTGGGGGGGGTCAAAGGAAGGAAAAATCGGTCTCAACTCAGTGGTTTATTTTTATCAATATTGGTTTATCAAAGTAAAGGAAAAACACTGTTATTTGTCCTACCAACATGTATCTGTGCTCACATGTTTGTTAAATTGTATCATTGTCAAAAAAAGAAAAACCTGTTATTTGTTGCACTATTTATCCAGGCAAAGTGACTGGACTGTATCTATTCATATGTTCAGAATAGTGAATTGATAAGTGTCCATGGGTTTTTCCTTTACTTTGATAAACCAATCTATGAATTTATTTGGGCTTTTGTAGGTATTCAAATATGAAAGTGTGTGTAATCGCTCAACCTGATTAATGTGTTTGTTATAAGTGTAGACCCACCTGGATAAATCGGGGCCTAGCAAGGAGCCCTTTTATTACCTGATGCTGGTTCAAGACTCAGTGGAAGATTGCAGCAACACTCCATGCATGGCCTCTCTCAGGATAGAAATGGTGGCAGGTAAGCAATTTCGGATGTCGAATTCACTTGCTGTGGTCAGACCTTCCCTCCTATCTCAGTCCTTCTTGATGCTAGGACCATGGAAATTCGCAGAGGTAGGTCTTGTTGCTCAAGGCGAGGATCCCCCAAGTTCCATGCATGTTACCTCCACTCAAAGGGGGGCCTTCACAGGACTGCTGGAGATCTTCCACAGGAGAGGGCTCTACTAGGGCAGCAGCAGAAGTTGGTCCCCAAGCCTTGTTCTGACTGGTCTACGGTCTCCTCGCAAGTCTTGTAGCTGGACAGTAGCCTTGGCTCCTTCAGTTTCTTCCAGGATCTCTTCAGAGTGGGTGCAGGGGTCCTCCTATTATCCAAAAAGCCTCAAGTAGCCGCCAAAAGCCTCTGCTTTCCTGATCTCTGGAAGTCCATCTAAGGGTTTTCCTTGCCTCACAGGCCAGGAAGAAGGCTAAGAGACGAGAGGGCCAAAGGACTAGCAAAAAAATCTCGTGGCATGGCCAAGTTTGACCACTAGCCACAGTTGGTAGCCAAGCGCGGTAAGGCTAAAACGAAATGCACCACAAAATGGTAAAATAAAAACACTGCTGCCACCAGCTTGTCCATCAGCCAAGCTAGAGTAACCAAAAACCCTCTGAGTATTATTTTTTTAAAAAAAAGAAAAAACTGTACTGCATTGTAAGATGCATTGTACAATGATAAAAAGTTAAGAGTGATAACGAGTTACTGAAAGTAGTAAAAAAGTTTCTCCAGCATTGGATCTTTCCTGGATTCACATGCTGTGAATATTTCCCATTGTCGGGCTGGGAAACCTCTAACTTTAACCTAGAGTTTTCCTATGGAAAACTACGACACCTTAGTCTCCTATCAACGTCCTTTTTTTGGTGCTTTAGGCTACACCAATAGGACATTGGTATAAATAGCTGCGCCCCTGCGGCTTCCCTTCAGATTTCAACTGTCTCTGAACCTTTGGGAATCACCTTGTGTCTACTCTTCTTGTTCTACGCGTGCTTTTCGTACTAGGCAATAATGTCATCTGTGGCCCAGAAAAAATAGCTGTTTAGGCCTTGTGCAACCTGCGGCCTAAAGGAGGTCTTCGAGGGGGACAGCCATGCAGATTGCTTGTATCGTCTATAGCCCAATCATATGGCGGACGCCTTTCAGATCTGTCGTGGGTTTTCTCAGAAAACACTGAAAGGCCGCACCCGCCGGCTGATTTGTTGGCTCAACGAGGGCACTTACCCGGGTTTTGAGGTTTCGTCCTGGGGAAGCAAGTCCTCGGCTCCGGCGGAGAAGGAGTCTACGCAGCGGAGGGCGGTGTCTGCGGATCCCCCCCCACCAAGAAGCAACGCACAGAGGTGCCAGCATCGGAGGTGGGTAAAGGTGGTTCCTCTGAATCCATGTTGCATCGGCCCAAAGGGGCAAGTAGCTCTTCGCTGTCCAAGTCGGCGAGACTGGACAAGTCCAAAGGGTTGAGTGAAGTCGCAGAAGTCTGCGTCGGTGGAGAGCGAGAAAACGAGGGTCCTCCTCGAAGCACTTGTCTAAGGACCAGCATAGGTCCCCTTCCAGCCGGGACGCGTCCTAACACTGTTCCGGCACTACGACCATGCGGCCTGCGTCTCTGCAGAATGCCAAGCCTGTGGAGGCCTTGGTACCAATGTCTAGGTCGTCAAAGGAGGTTCCGTCGTCGCCGATTGTGGTACAATCCTCACTCCCTTCGTTGACTGGGGGGGTGGTCATCGGCTCAGTCTATGAGCGTGACCGTCAGTGGGCCGCAATTGCTGTTGACGACACAGTTGCAGACGGGAGATCCGTGGCAGTCTGGGGCCGGCTTTGGGCCGCTGCTCCCGGTGGGCATTCTTACCCGGTGGGCATTCCTAAACGGGATTCAGCTCCATATTCGGTGTCCTCTGGTCTGGAGGAGGAGCATGAACCAGGTTGCGGGGGTGTTAACAGTAGGCGAGACATGGGATGGGTGTTAAACAAAACTTACTTTATTCTGATTCTTACAATTGCCTCTGGTCTCCTCAAAGGAACGAAAAACAAAATGGTATTAATGTGCTGCTGGTAACGTGACGGAGCAGATCTGTCTGGCAATATTCTGCTCTGGTTTTCCGCTGTTTTGGCATACGGTTTTCCTCTTTCACAGGATCTCAGCTTCCTAATATGCCCAGTGAAAACCTGTATCTTCTCTCCACTCTCCCGCATCCGTCGCTGCTGGTTCCTTCTGGAAATGGAGAATAAACTCTCATCATTCTCCGCTGCTTTTACCAACCCAGCCGCCCCTCCCCTTCCATTCTCCGGTGTTTTCAATTCCTGCGGCCAGTGCTCCAAATAAGATTTTGCGGTGGGAGTATTCTACTCCCTATTTTTAAACTTTGAGAGTAAATTTGATTTTAAGAGAGTAAAAATGACTTTTCCCCTTTGCAAGAGAGTAAAATGTATGTGACATCCAGCCGACGTGTGCAAAAACTGTATGGAAATCATTACTATGTGGCAGCTTTCTGCATTGTGACAGAATACACCTTTCATTATTTCTCTAAGGTCTGGCCATTTGACCTTCCCTGTGTATATATTTAAATGTTCAAATCACAAAAACCTAGCCAATTATATAGTAAAGCATACAGGAATTTGTATTGTGTGTTGTGAGGTTCGATAGCAGAATTGTCTTTTGATGTTTAATGAAAGTCCTCATTTCCTGGATCTATTACTACCTAATGGTATGCCAATGATATGATACAACAGTGCAGAGAGGCAAGGGCTCCATGCTAAATTCTATATCTAATCTAATGGCCAAGTTGTTATTTATATAGCGCTTTTGGCAAAGGGATTTACATAGAACATATTTATCACCAAACCAAAGTCGGTACTCCTTTATCAACCTCGAAAGGCTGAGTTGGACTTGCCGGGATTTGGACCTGCAACCTACAGATCACGCACAGTTTGGAGCAACAAGTGCTGAACCAGCTGAGCTATCTTATTGACTAACATTCATCAGAGGTCGGTTAACTGAGTACCGACTGAGGTATACTAATCACAGTACCTAGATGTTGGATGAACCATGTATGAAGCTACACAACCTATCTGGATTATCACAGGGACAGGTTTTGCTGAGTTTCTATTTCAATTACCAATGTAACTTTAATTTGTTTTCGTACAGCGCTTCCACTTCCTGGAGAGTCAGGTTTTGGATGTTTTAATTGTAGGCTTGAAGATTTGAGACTAGAACACCTGTGATTGTCATTACACCAATCAGTCATCCTTGAGCATAGACTCTGCTACCACTGACCATTTGTAGTAAAGTGCCCTATTGATGGCAAAGTTGAACGGATGTGAACTCATCATTTTACACACTGTTTTTATAATTAGGGTGTACATTAAATTATACGTGTAAAAGTGATCTCAATTGCAACTTAGTTTACCATCTTATTAATTATACAATCCTAAAATTCTAGGAAAATATGCAGTGCTTCTGAAGCTGAATGGAAAGAAACCTTTCTTTTATCACAGTGTGCAGTTTAATTTTTTGAAAGGCTTCAGAGAAATACATTCTGTATCAGAGGTGGCATGCAATTGCATCCATGTAGATAAAAATCAAAAGAAGCCTTCTGGTTTCTGTCAAGTAACCTGACCTCTGCACTGCCCTCTGCTCTAAACCTGTGTGTAAATGTACACAGGAAAATAATAAAGCTGGCGTATTTACAAGATTTTCATGCATAAAAAGGCCTGGTACGCACTTTATCTGGAGGCATGCCTGCAGATGTTCCTTCTCGAGCCCCACCCTTTCCCGCCCGTTATCCCGAAGTAGGTTTTCCCACTTTCTCCACATAGTCTGCTTACCCCAACCCTCTGTCTGTGCGTCTCTGCCACCCCTGGCATAAGGTAGGTGTCTATTATGAGAAACAAACTTGGTCTTGGACTTGTTAATATGCGTGTTTTGTATCTGTGTAAGTGGCGCTGCCCTATGGGACACGTAGTCCCCAGCTCACGGGAACAAGCAAATACTTGAGGTGTAGTGGAGAACTGTTTAGCCGGTTGTGTGGGTGCTACATTTTCTGCACATATGGGAAAGGGATCTGACTGTCACCTTGTCACTGCGCCCTCCTCTGTGACCCCGCTCTGTTGCTGTATGGTTGACTTTTGGGTACGTCTGTTGAGAGACGGTACCTGGGACTCTAGGTTGATTATGTTACCATCTGTTGCAGTCATTGGCATTTCTGGTTCGGGATACGTTATATTTCCGGGACGCCTCAGCCTTACAGGGAGGCAGGTCCGTCTGCGTCTAGTGGGGTTGGGGCGCCCCGCGCCCTGTACCCGTTGGTAAATCCACTCTCTCTGCTGTCCATGCAGGTGTTAAGTACGCTCCAGTCGCTGTTGGGATAATTGGATGCAAGACTTCAGTGGCTCCAGTGGTGCGTAGTGTGCCTGTTGAGGCCCCTCGCCCGAGTCTCCCCAGGAATTCGCCTCCGGTGCGGCTGCCATTGCCGGTGGGGTTGTGCATTCCACGAAGTAATCCAGAGTAAGGGGAGCTGGTCGATTCGGAGGGTGGGCCTCGTGACCCACTGTCAACAGTGTCCTCGTCGCCCAGGATAGAAGCTACCCGGGATACCGACCAAGAGGTGGAACCGCCTAGTAGCCCAGCTCCGCTGTCTCCATCTGATATTGGGACTTTTCGTGCTATGATGGCAAAGGCGTGCCAAGAATTTGGACTTGCTCCTGAGGAGGAGTGAAAGGACGGTTTTCTCTTCAGTCACATGGGGAAGCGACAGAAGACTTCTCGGTCCCCATTTTGGACCATGTGTGGCAGGAGGGCCTGCACACGATGCGCCATCGTTTTTCGGAACCAGTCGTGAAGGGGCTTCTGGATAAAAAGTTTAAGGCACCCCCAGGTGCCTCAAATTTCAGCACACGCCGGAGTCGGTCGTTTGCGGGGTCTGCTAGTCGGAAGGCGAGGAGCCAGCACAAATTGTTACTTGGCATTTATATAGTGCCTTATGTATCATTGGTATGACCTCAAAGCGCTGGTAGGTTGAACGCCCTCGGGAACCGCAGTTCAAGTCTGAGCGAGTGACGTACGGTGTGTGCAGCTGGTGTTTGTTGTATGATAGCTGCTTCTTAGCGGCAGGTGTGGTGCTGAGGAAATCAGTTGGATGTGTTCAGTCTGGAGGGTGGACACCCAGACCGAGTTCTGGCTGCGGTAGGCCTGAGGAGACGCCTAAACCAGCCGGTATGTGCTCAGCTAGCTGTGTTTTAATTAGGATGATGTGTTCGTGGGTCATGTTAGTATGAAAACAGCTATGCGGAATGTGTCCTAGCATAGCTGTGTGCTAGTTGAATGATGGTGTATAGGAGAAAGTAAGCGTAGTAGTTTGATATGGTGGTTATAAGCAAAGCGCCTGCGACCAAGCATGAGAGCAGGATAGGGGCTGTACCTAGCGGCATATGTATATAAAGCGACGGGATGCTGGATTGCATTCTGGTATTTGTAGTCTCCCAATCAAGAAGAGGAACATAATGCCACAATTGAACTATTTTTGCCCAACCTGTTTCTATAAGGATTTATAATGTTCATGGCCAAACATGGGGGGGGTGGGGGGCACATGGACAAACTATGAGCAGGCAAGCCATTCATTTAGATTTACCCAGATGTTGCAATCCTGGAGATGTTGTTTTCCCCTCATTGTGGCCATGTGTGTTTTTTGGGCATAAGTAGAAGATGCATGTGAGTGGATACACTTCTTTCAGAGGGTGGCTGCTACCCTGCATGGGTATTTTTGTGCCCAGCAAACTTGCTTCGGTGTTCGGCTATAGGGATTTCACCAAGATTCACTATAGACTTTTGGGATTAAAAGGTTACCTTTTACACTTTGCCAGCATATTTACTGGGAAATCTCCACTCTTAGGTAGGTCATGGTGGTGTTTAATGTTTAAGTGCCAGTGCTCTTGCACTTTCTTCTAAGGGGAAAGGTCAATTGAATCAAACCTGTGTATTTCACCTTGAGATATGTACACTTACTGTGCGAATATTCATAGGTACCAGCTTTTGATTTTTGCTATAGGGCCAGAAGTTCCCACACCGAGTGATGCGAGGAAGCCGTATCATCCCATAGTCAAAACACCACATTTTACAGCACATTTTGTAGTAGCATTGGGAAAAAAGCCATATGATTTACAGGAAGATATAAACATAACATATCAGCAACAGTCACCTAACCTGCTCAGTTGCCGTTGCAACATTCTGTTATGGGATTTCCCTGCTTCCCCTTTCAGTTAATGCACCCCACCAGTTGTGGCCTGCTCATCCCCTCCAATGAAGGCTCAGGGGGTACATTGATGAGGCTCGTTTCTCATTGCGTCTGCTGATGTCATGATGTCAAGTGTTACGCCCATGGACAGTGAGGCCAGAAAACAAGATGCTTTCAGGAAGAAAGTCCTCACGGTGGGCGCTACGACAGTGAAGGCGGTAAATTCCTTGGCCATTATGGCCTGTTATGACGGGGAGATGTGGCACCGGTTGGCCCCGGTCTCATCTCCCGCAACAACAACGCAAAGAGGCTATGCTGCTGTTATGAGAGGGGAAAAGGGCCTCCAACCACAGCATCAACATTGCAGTGGACTTGGCGGAGTCGGGCCTCAAGTAAATATATAATGGTGTGCTCCGGAGGCAGACGTGGCTGCGCTGCACTGACTTTCGTCCAGAGGTCCAGCATAAAGTAGCGGATATGCCCTGTGAGGTGGAGCAGCTTTTTGGTGAAAAAATCGATGAGGCGCTAAAGGGAATGAAGTAAGACACTGAGACAGCGTATTCCCTGGGGGCTCTGCAAACGGGCCGTTATTTTCGCCCCTTTCGGGTGTTTCAAAGGGCCTCTGGTAATGCCAGATTTGTGGCTTCCCGCAACCAAGGTTACAGTCGCCCCAGGTATTCTTCCCAAGGCTTGAGGCGCTCGTTCCAGTCGGCGCAGAAAGGCAAGGATTATCGGGCGCAGCATAGGAAGGGTCCTGCCGCCTCAGCTGCTAAGGGGCGGCAGGCTAAGTGTCACCAATGACTGCCATGTGGGCAGTTAACTTGGGGGGGCGGTGGAGGGGGGCCGGAGTGTCACGACACGTTGACTAGTGAAATCTTATTACTACGGACCGCTGGGTACTGGATACGGTACGTCTCGCCCATTCGTTGAGTTTCGGCATCTTCAACTCCCAATTCCCCAGGTGCACATGGTGCAGCCGCACCTGCCTGTCTTGTGGCAGGAGGTAGAACTCATGTTGCCGAAAGGGGCGATGGAACCAGTCCTGGTGTTGGAAAGGGGCCAGTGTGTGTACTCCCAGTATTTTGTCATTTAAAAAGCCCAATGGAAAGTGGAGGCCTATTCTGGATCTTTGGCTGTTGAACAAGAATCTGCAACGCCTCAAGTTCAAGATGCTTACGCTGCAGGATGTGATCCGGGCGGTGCAACTGGGAGAGTTCCTGGCATTGTTCGATTTGGAGGATGCTTACTTCCATATCCCAATGAGGCCAAACCGTCGTAAGTTCCTGCTCTTTCTAGTTGGGGACGATCCTTACCAGTTCCATGTCCTCCCGTTTGGGCTGAAGTCTGCACCCAGAATGTTCACAAAATGCCTAGCTCCAGTCGCTACCTCCCTCCGCAGGGGGGGAACATCATGTGTACCCGTATCTGGACCACTGGTTGGTACAGGGGCTGTCGCCGGAAAGGGCGTTTGAGTCTCTGTAGGCGTCCATGCACCTGTTACAGCGGCTGGGGTTTGCAGTCAACTTTGCAAAATCCTTTCTGACGCCATCCAGGGAGTTGGTTTTTCTCGGTGCTCAGTTTCTCACACAGGACAATCTGGTTAAGCCTTTGGACGAGAGAGTGGTGAAGTTGCAGTCCAGAGCGGCCGAATGGGGCCAAGGAACTGTGGTCTTGGTTCGCAGTTGCATGTTGCTGCTTGCATTCCGCTTATCCCAAATTGTCGCTTGTTCATGCGGCCGGTGCAGGAATTTCTCGCAGACAGGTGGTTGCAGAGTTGCGGGTTATGGTTGGAAAAGGTGGTCATCTCCCGGGGACTGGTGGACAAACAATCTTGTACGGGACATGCCCCTGCTGGAGCTGTACTTTCAGTTCATGATAGTGGTGGACGCCTCCCAGGTGGGTTGGGGGGCGTAACTCAACCAGTCGCAGGTCCAGGGCCTGTGGTCTCGGGAGGAGGCATTAATGTACATCAACGTACAGGAGTTGAGAGCAGTGCACTGGGCCCTGAATTACTTTCTAGTGTTGACAGACAATACCACCACAATGTTCTATTTGAGGAAGCAGGGGGGGGGGGGGGCATGCATTCTAGGCTCCTGTCCAGGGAGGCCCAGGAGGTGTGGCATTGGGCCATTGCTCGGGGAATTCACATTACTGCTTACCGTCTGCCGGGGGTCCAGAATGTGCAGGCAGGGGCTCTCCGCAGAGACAGGGAGAAGTTGCACAAGTGGACGCTGAAGAAAGAGCAGGTGACAAAGATCTTCAGGAAGTTGGGATTACACCCCCCCCCACCCCCCACCTGTCGCAACTTGTTTGCCAAGCCAGAGAACAGGCAGTGCCCATTGTTTGCCAGCAGAGTGGCTCATCCAGAATCAAAAGACGTGTTTGGGTATTAGTTTCCGCTCGTTTGGCGGATAATCCATGGGTGCGCAAATACCTGTGCAAAGTGATCTTAGTCTCCCCATTCTGGCCCAGACAGACGTGGTTCTCAGATCTCCTTCATCTAGCAGTGGGGTCAGAACAGGATCTGCTGTCGCAGGACGAAGGGAGAGTGTGGAATCCCGATCCGGCATCTCACAGCCTGGCTGCATGGGTCCTGATCACTTGGAGTTCGGTCATCTAGGTATCTCGCAGGAGTTTTGTCGGATCCTGGATGCGGCAAGCGCGCCTTCCACTAATATCTCTTACAGTAGAAAATGGGCAAGAATCAGCAGCCGGGCTTGCAGCCATTGGAGGTGTCCCCAGCCCAGGTTCTTCCATACCTGCTGCATCTGGCGCAGGGGGGCCTGGCGTTGTCTTCACTCATTTTAGTGGCCATTTCCAGATTCACCCGACGGCGCAATGCTACTCCTCTCTTTAGTGACAGATTGGTTAAGCATTTTCTGAAAGGTCTTTTTCAGACATTTCCCCCGGAGAAAAGGTTTGCTCTGGTATGGAGTCTGTGTGGTTCTCGCTGCTCTCATGAAACCGCTGTTTGAGCCCATGTCGACGGCGTCCTTGAAATTCCTCTTGTGGAATGTCTCATTTCTATTGGAAATCGCATCTGCCAGAAGGATTTCGGAGCTTCAGGCGCTGGTCATTGACCCGCCGTACCTGCAATTCATGAGAGACCAGGTTCTCCTGTCTACTAATCCCGCACCTCATACCAAAAGTGCCTTCGGCGTTTCACAAACGCGTACAATTGCCTTGCCCTCGTTCTTCGCTAAATCGACCATGCCGGCGGAAAGAGCCCTGCATTCCCTGGACGTCAAGAGGGCGCTGAAGTTTTATCTGGCCCGTACTCAGGACTTCATGCAATTGAAACAGCTGTTTGTGGCGTTTGGTCCTTCCAGCAAGGGAAGATCCATTTCCAAGCAAGGACTTTCCCATTCGGTCTCGTCCACAATTTCGTTTTTTTCACGGAAAGGCTGGCAAGCCCTTGAGAGGCAATCCTAAGGCCCATTCTACAAGGTCCACGGTGTCGTCTGCTCCGCTCTGGGCTGGAATCCCGCTCACTGACATTTGCCAGGCAGCTTCTTGGGCGGTGTCGCGTATCCTCACCAGACCACCTGGGTCAGCAACATGTGGAAGATGTGCAGGTGGGACGGGCAGTCCTTCAACGCCTGTTTCAATAAGGTAAGCCCTGCAATTTTCGGGGTTGGATGTTATTCATTATGTTCGTGGTTATGGCCTGGAGGCATGGTGTTGGTTTGCCTGTCATGCACCTCCAGTGGTTGGCCATACTGCTATGTAATCTATTCACAGCATGTGAATCCATGAAAGATCCAATGCTGGAGAAGGGAGTAGTTTCTTACTTGTAACTCCATTTCTCCAGCATTGGTATCTTTCATGGATTCACATGCGCCCGCTGGCCTCACCCTGCAGGCAAACCGTGATTCGGGTTCCCTCTACTTTGGGGGTTAAAATCTGAAGGGAAGCGGCAGGGGCAGGGCTGTATATACCAGACACCCTATTGGTGTAGCCTAAAGCACCCAAAAAGGACATTGATGGGACACTAAGGTGGCCTCGTTTTCCATAGGAAAATGCTAGGTTAAAGTTACATAGGTTTCCCAGCCTGATGGGAAATATTCACAGCATGTGAATCCATGAGACACCAATGCTGGAGAAATGGAGTTACAGGTAAGAAACTACTCCCAACTTGACTAAGGGAAACTGTTTCCCAGTAATGACAGCCTGAACATGTCAGTTTCCCCATACCAGATGATGAGCAAACGCCAGTGTAGTGAAGCTTAAGACATTCACTGCACTGTAAAAAGAAGAGCTCAGATAGATAAAAAAAAATAAAAGCAAAAGGTTTGGGGGTCCATAGAAATGGAAGGAACGGTGCAGTAAAGGGGAATCTTTTTTAACATCCCAGACATGCCAGGTCTATTGCCGGGGTCGAGGGACCCCGGATTTCCACCGATAGACTTTGATAATGGGCTTCAAAAGCTTGGTCAATGGCTCCCCTTTTGTGTGCTCCGCTCCTTTCCTGTCCTATATAGCTCGGACCCATCTCGCCCCTTCCTCTTTTCTCTAACCACTCAAGCATATGTCCCCTTTTGTCTCCCAAATCGTACACCTGGGCCCGCTTATCCAGGTGTGCCTGCTGGCTTCGTCCGTCGCCACTTCCTTATACTCCCTTTCGGCTCTGGCCAGTGCCTGTCTGGTTTCTTCCAGTGGTGCTAGGGTATCCTGCTTCTCCACCTCCTGCTCCCGCATCTTTTTCCTGCAATTTGGCCCGCCTCTCCGTTTCCTGGGCCTTATTGCACATCTTGCCATCCCCCTTATCACTGCCTTATACACTTCCCATAAAACGCGGGAGATTACTCTGGATGCCTTCTTTATATTCTGTGCTTTTTAACGCAGTGACAGACTAGGGAGATCGCGACATAAAAAGCTTTTCCATCTGCCAGTGCTTTTTGACAAAAACCTGCTAGGAATGCCAAAGCAGTTTGGTGGCATGGTTATGATATATGATAGGTTATTTATAACGCGCTTAATACCCAAAGGATTCTAAGCGCGGACCCGGGGTTCGAACCTGTGGTGCTTCGTGTCGTCTTGCTTCCAAGCCAAGCATGTTGCCCCTGAGCTAGCCTCCCGAGACTTGCATGGTTGGATGAGGATGCCGGGGCCTCTGACTTGACCCCGGTCTGCAGTCCTGCCTCTGCCAGATGCCGCATGCCCTTGGAACGCGCACTCTAAGAGGTAGAGGTCCCACGAGGAACCTTCCCTGGGGAAGAAACTCAATGAAAGACTGGTCTAATAGCCGAGTTGCTCAGTCTACCTAGTCGACGACTCAATCAATGCCTGCTTAGTCATCAACCACCTTGTGTATGCCTACGGCCGCCTCATCTGCAGTTGTGGTGCATGAAAGTCCATCAATTCTTCAGAAAAGCAGTGGTCATCAAAAACGAAGTCTACTGCTACGACTCGGTTGCTGACTCGTCCCCAAAGTCATCGACGACTACCAATAAGCACCAAAGCCTTTGTAGACGACGCATCTCATCAGCGATTCTGTCTACACCATCCGCTTTGTCCACGACTACCGTCTTGGCATGCAAGACCATTCTACTTCGTCAGCCAGTTCTATGGCCAAGATATGCTTGCCAAGGAGACAGTTGTTTGCACCATTGATTGCCCGGGTCCAGGGACCCGTAATATACATATTCTCAAAAGGAGTTTGCATTGACTGGGAGATGCCATCTGCTTTGACTTTTCTGCCAAGAGACACGCAGCATCAGACCTGGTTCACTCTGGCCCCTTATGCTCCGCCTATGACTACCTACCAACCCTCTGCTCCACCTGAACAATTGCTTCAACAGGGTGAATGTTCGGATGCTGAGCCCCTGAATGCTTTATCTCTGCCCATGAGGAAGTGCATGAAACATGTCTGTACCACTCTCTCGTAATCAAACTCTTCAGCCAGTAGCGCCGGCAGCCCCACTAGGTACTCCCCCTGCAGCCAGGTATCTTTCACTGGATATACCGTCCACCTTGCAAACCATGGTGTCAGAACTCCAGGAACGATTTCCTCCTCTTCCTCCAGGTTTAACTTGGGATTTCCCTTCAAGAGAGGGTTTGGCCCCACTTCGGTGTCGGTGAGGATAGTATTGACTGGAGGGAACTGTGGCAAAGGTCTATATGGCTGACTATGATCTAATGCACAAGTCCACAGACACTCATACTGTAGATGAGTTTGATAACCTTGGCAGATCTACTGGCTTACCATAGCCTGGGACAAGAGACTTAACTCTGAATTAAATTTTGCCTTTTTCACGCCCTGGTGACTCGTGCAGCAAACTAATCGAAAGTATTCTTTTCCAGAGGCACGAACCTTCCAGAAAGTCTGTAGTCTCCATCTCCATGTTTGAAGATATCTGGGAGGATGGTCTTCTGATCATGAAGAACCCCTTTTCAGCGCCTCCTAAAAGAGACCGCCTGCAGAAAAAGTAAAATGTAACAGATTCAGCTCCATGAACCCTACCAATACTCTGTAGTCTCTGTAGGTGCACGAAAACGACTGCCAACCCCTCCTCCCTCTGCATGGTGCCCCCTGAAGAGGGTAAGCAGCTCGACTTCTTTAGGAAGATGGTTCTATCCACGGCCGCAAACACATTGCTGATTGTTAAGTAACGTTTGATGCAGTACCCTCTGCGACCACTACAAGCAACTAGAACTACAGGTGTAAGCAAACCAACCTTTGGTATGGGTCTGTCCTACACAGTTTTGGTAGAGGAGCTGAGCAGCCAGGCTTATGTCAAGAGGGGAATGTGAGCAGTAATGATGTTACACAGAGATCTACAATCACAGGTGTTCAAATAAACTCTTACACTCAAGGTTTCTTTGATAAATATTTATCTGTCAGTT
This sequence comes from Ambystoma mexicanum, assembly GCF_040938575.1. Lineage (NCBI taxonomy): Eukaryota > Metazoa > Chordata > Amphibia > Caudata > Ambystomatidae > Ambystoma > Ambystoma mexicanum. The sequence continues at coordinate 145,392,136 of NC_090939.1, read as the reverse complement.
ATAAAACATTCATAAGAAGGAGGCAATTATATAAAACGCACAAATATACTTCAATACTATTTCAGAATACTTTTCAAGAGGAGTAAAAGGCAACGGTTATTGGAACATAAAAGGTTAGTTATTCTTAGACATTACAAATACTGGAGTCCGAAGAATGAGCAAAGGAGGTAGGGGGCCGCAACGAGTTGCGTTGTGGCATTTAGTGGAGTGCATAAAGCACAAAGTAATCCTTAAGTATGAGTACACACAATGTTATTTCAGGTGCGCATGGGTCAGTCAGTCTGTCTCAGGGCCACCCAAGACGGCAATGGGGAACAAAAAGAAACAGAACCTGTTAATTGCTAACAGGAGACCCACTGGCGCACTCTTATGGGGATACAAATCCCATATTTACTCTCACAGCCGAATTCTGGGACAAAACATCCACAGAACCAATGTTAATATTACCTAAACAAAGTAATCACATTCAATATGCCTGTTAAATAAACATTTGGTTACGAGCAATTATTTGCAATGAGCTGTACTGATGTGAAGGTGTCTACTACCAAATAGCAGACACCACATTAATTATATTTCCTTTTTCATTTTTTAGTGTTAAAAAACAATAGTAAAGAGGAATGTCAATTCTAATACACCATTGACATAACGATTTCCCAGTACTGAATTAATACATAGTCCACTTAAAATGCAGTGGTAGGGTACAAAGTTATGTTATTGTCACACAGATATAAATCACATTCCCATAAATATTGAAAGTCTGAAATCTAATCCTAATAGGCTCCTGAGGGTGTTATGTATATGCAGACGGATATGATCAGTCTTCAGGGCCTGGTGCCTATTGTTCCTTGTGAAATTCAATTCTGTTTTCAGTGCTGTCACTCTTCTAAAACCTAAAAATAAAGGTTGAGGGTGTTTGCCTTAATATGCTGTTAGATGTTTAGCCCAAAGTATCACTAACCTTGGGGGTTTTTGCTAGTGCATGTGTATAAATCCAAGGTCTATTAATCCAAAATTGCTGGTCAGGATTGCAAAAGTAGGCTGGCTGCCCTTGTTGGAGTAGCAGTACATGGCACGTAGCCATGGGGCCAGAGACGGAGCGATCGTGGTCGTTCCGCCAATCACCTAAAAGGAAAGTAGGTTGTTTTAGAACGTGTAGCGTAGTTACTAGTGTGCTCATTGGGGTGCAGCCATGTTACGGGCGCCCCATGCGAGAAAACAAATGCATGATTATTCAGGGCTCGTGATTGGTAATAGACATTAATTGCTAGTATACCATGAGGACCCCACCATATTGTTGGGGCCCAGTGTTAGTATTGGGTGTTTAAGACATCCATGCTCAAAAATCCCACTCACATAGAGGGGAAAACGCTCACCTACTGGAGCTCCACCGCTCGTCTGCAGTAGTGAAACTGACTTGCAGACGCTACTGTGTTTGTATATCCTGCGTTTGTCGAGTGACGCCCGCGCATGTGCGGTGTGTTGCAAGGTAACCAGCTTGGTGTGGGACCATTGTCATGGCAACGTCCCACGCTGCCGTTACGGCATTGCAGATCAGTGTGTCACTCGGGTAGCCAGTAAGTCTTAGCTGTATGTGATGTAAGCGGTAAGTTTGGTTCCATTAATAGTGACAGGGGGTGGGACTCGCAACCGAACAGTGTCGGTCGGGTGCCCCTAACCCTGTCTAATTCAAAAAAGTGTGTGTAGAGCCTGTGACAAGCGCGTCACTGGGTCCCTTTATATTTGGGACCAAATCCTATCTTTGGTGCATGGTTCTATATACGACCTAACTCCGCTTCATGCTTTTACTTAGCCCGCAATTACATGGATTAGCAGATTCACCAAGTACGTACATTGTTATTCGTTCAGATGTTAATGTTAAAGGTCATTTGTACCGCGCACCATCACCACCGGAGTGGTCCCCTGGCGCTCTGGAACAACGTCTACGAGAACTCTTAAGCATATAAAGGTTCAAAAACGTAACTTAGCATTTTTACTACACGTGTTGAGAGATGGTAACTTCACAGTGCAAACATAATGCAAAACCAAAACACAAGTGTGTCTTAAAAACCACAGCCAGTGATGAATAATGATGAAAGGGCATCAAATGTGAAAGTTATGATGGGTTAGGCTGGAGATTCAATTGAACAGAAATGCATCAATCATATTGGCACCTTAAAACACTTCCATAAAATGTAATCATCAGTTGAGAAACAACATAAGACAAACACAAAGTGTCCATTGATTTTGTAGGGCAAGGGGTCTATTGAATATTAAATACTTGGAGTCCACCAGAAGACTCAATTCAATAGGCTAGGCCAGAGTCAATGGACTAAGGTCTTGGATAGGACAAAGCAGTTCTGGTAAGTAGACGGAAAAGTCTCTGCACAAGTTCTTAGGGGTAGTTTGTAGCAAGAAGAATCATCTGTTGGGTCACAAGCTGAATAGGCCTGTGAGTTGCAAAGGTTTCAAGCACTTTCACCGCACGAGGTGAGTACTCTTGTCGTATTTCACAGTACCTTACAATGAAGAAAAAGATGCAGCTGAAGACTTCTGTTCCTGGCAGTTCCTGCATATCTCGCTGTTCCTATGCCTTAGTCGTGGGGACAGGAGGGAGGACGTCAGGGGACTCCTGCACTGGGACTGGTCAAAAAACTTGCAAGTGGCAAACTTGAATTCCGGTGGCTGTAAGTAACGCACACAAGCTGGTGTCCCTCTCTATTATATGGTTTCCTGCAGCACTCTGATGAAAATACAACCTGCTCCAAGATGGATATCCAGGTGGCTTACTGTCGAGTTGATTGGTCCCACCAACTCAAAGGGAGAAGTTGTCCTTGCAGGTCTTCTCTGTCGAGGTCAACCTGGCGTTTTGGACCTGCAGCAGGTCTTCACCGGGTAAACCAACGGTTCAGGAGTTGCAGCAGCCGGCCTCTTCAAGCTCTTCTTCGGTTCTTTCGTTCCAGTGGTCGACACTGCCTTCCAAGCCAAGAGACTAGCCTTTTATTCAGTTCTCTCCCATTCCTTCCAGCCTAGCTGTCACTCACCCAGCAGGGTGGCTGTCCTTGCCGGACAGTCAGCCAGACAATCGCCACAGAGTTTCGGGCCCCTCCCTCACTTCCTGCCCACCCCAGACACTCGACCGCGCCAGATGCGGTCTTCACTCCTGAAGCCCACAAAAGGCAAATGAACAAAGAGATCAAACTAGTTTTGGCGCGCAGAGACAAACTCTAGAAGGACCTTTCCACAGAGAAATGATGAAAAAAGAAGACTGGGACATGTTTTTGTAGAGGGGGCTCGGACGCCATCTTGAAAAACATGGCTCCTGCGATTTAACATTACCAGAGCTACGAGTAGTTAGCGGTCGGTAAAAATCATGGTAGCTCGTTGTAAAACCACTGCCACTAGCCATTCTGAGAGGAAAGGGTAGGATTTGACTGCTACATGAGTATCTAGACACAGGGGATACTAAGTAACCCCTCCAGCACTCTATTGTAACATAGGGTGTGCTGGGTCTAGGAATTTAAAAGACTAGTAAAGTCAATTTCACTTTAGTTACTCTGGGAAACAGTAGTTTTATCCCAGAGAAGGTATTTAAACCTTGGAAAGTCTGAAAGGCTTCCCTGTGCCACTGCACTGAGGGTTCTGTGCGACACAAATGAAAAGATGATGCCTATGGAGTTGTTTAGACTCCATAACCAAAGAAAACGGAGGTAAAACGCATATCAAAATACATGAGGGGGTCGGAAAAAGGCTCGCACTCTCCAGGAAAAAAAAAAAAAAAATCAAGTTCTCAAAATCCAGCAAAGTTGCTGGTGGTCTCTAAGGTGAAGGGAATTACCACATGTTTGAGAATTCTCCCCAACACTGATCCGCTCCGGATATGATCGCTCTTTGGTACAAAATGGGTCCCATCTTAGATTTTCTCCCAGATGATACGTGGAACGAGGCTCTCGATACATGGAACGAGGTATGTCTTGGCAACCCTCACATATTAAGTATCTTGGTCTTCATATTGCCAAAGACATACATACCACTATTACGCTTAACACCAACCTTTTAATAGAAAAAGTTACAGAAATGGTCTCAAAATGCCCCTCCCCCTTTTCTTGGTGGGGGCGATAAAATTCTATTAAAAAGATGATTTGCCCCATTATCTTTTATCGATTATCCCTACTGTAATTCACACTTTTTTTTATACAAAAAACGTGACTCCCTGCTTAAATTCCTATGGAATCAAAGTGCCTCGCATTGCCATCAACAAATGAATACTCCCTAAACTTTCAGGTGGTGTCTGGGAATTTGACTTTCAATTATACCATAAAGCCTTAATTCTAAAACAATGTAACTATCTTTAAACATTTTGTAACCCATCGTGAAATTGCTCCTCTTTGGGTAAGTATTGTAGATGGCTTTATTTCTCCACTTTCCATCTCCCAATTTCTTATCTCTTACCTCTTTTCATACACTATACTTTTTCAAATCCATTTGGAATAAACTACCTACCAATTCTTTCTCTAAAACCACCTCAGATGACATCTCTTTTGGTTTAATAAACGGAATCCCACCAAATCCAATTCTACTACTATCCACAGATGGGATTCATAAGGTATTAAATCAGTTAAACAACTTTTTCATAACTCTACTGAGATCCCATTTTCACAGATTTGTCTACAATGATATCCCTGAATCGGATCTCCCCTTTCACTCATTCCTCATTAAATCTTTAGTTAAATTCCTCCCTACCGTTCTGTCATGCCTACCCCCGGGCATCCGGACCAAGCCCATCAGCCCCGGGAATAGGCATCCAGATATTTATTAAAACCCCAGCAGCCCCGGCTAGGGGCTGTCTGCGTTCAATCCTGGTGCCATAGGCGCCAGGCTCATAGACATTACTTACCTCATGCAGACCATGCTGCAACTGAATCCAAGCCAACGTGAGGCTTGGATGGGACTATTTTGTTACAGGGACTATATTTTTTTACTCAGATGTGGTTCTGGGGAACTTCTTACCTGGAACTACTTTGGAGGCCATTTAAACCACGCCCGATCAGCAACACACGCTTCGCGTTATTCTGCATCCAGCAGCGTAACGCTCACCGTGCCTGCAGTCAGCATCCAGTCTTCAGCCACGCCCGTCTCGAATCCAGAGCTCCTAGCAAAGAGGAAAGAAGAAGGAAAGGTTAGAACACCGACATTATTTCAAGCCTTTCCTGATTCCGGATCCATCACATCTTCGAACTTGAAAAGGACATTATTTCTGCACGGGTCTCATCGCTAGCTGCAGCGCTGCGCCATACTCACCAGTCCTCACAGCATTTTTCGATCAGCGCTGCCTCCATCGTTTTCTTCGCCAAACTCCAGCACCTGGGGGAAAACATAAGAAACAACAAGGTGAGCCAAGAGAGCCGACAAATACAATCTCTAACCACCGGAGGCTTACCTGATTTACCACAGGAGGCTTACCTGATTTACCACCGGAGGCATTACCCTTTAATACGCCTCATCTTCAATGCCACACCTATAAAGGGAGAAAACAAGTTAAACTCATGCAACTTTTACCGGACAGTGTTGGGTAATACAGACTCTTACCTGAACGCCATCAGCTGCCTCCAACAAGGGAATGGAATTGGAACTTGCAACTGTCGTCTGACCTTTAGTCCCAACTGTGGAAGATGTGTCATTCAACGTCTGTCCTGGCCAATCTTACTCAAACATTTTCATTTTTCATTCGCTTTTCTCACACCCTTGCATATCGCCAAAGCCATTGATAATTTACCTAACAACAATTGTTGGTCATGTCACAAACCTAATGCTGATTTTTCTTCATTTCATTTTCAAGTGTAAATATGTGTTCGCATTTTGGACTAAGGTTTGGTCTCGCATACAACAGATCTTTCATTTTACAGAACCTTTATTGCTTTTGCTTTCTAATCTTACGATTGGCTCCGTTGCTAACCCATCAATACGACACATTGAATCTCCTACTTTATTTCATTTGTTTGTCGTTATTGCGTTTCATAATAATACTTGTAACTGGAAAAACTAGTCTAACTTAGCTTTTAGCCTCTTGTGGAATTCTATCTGTTCCAGTAATCGGATTGAAAATTGTCATGCTTCTTCCTCCGACTGTATACATTTAACAAAAAATGGAATGTATTTATGCTTTATCTCAACAATCCTGGCTAAATAAAATTACTTTTTGTAAACTTTGATGTCCCTTCCCTATGCTTTCCCTAAAGTTTTCTGTCCTGTTCTTTCGTTTTCGTCTCCCCCGAGTCTGTCCCAATATCTATTTAGTAGTATAATTTCATTGAATTTATTCCGTTCACCTTGTTTTTATCATCTGTTATAGATATTTTATTCCAAAAGAGTACATTTGTTGAAATCTGTACCTTTTCTTGTACTAGTTTACTCTTCTAAAAAAAAATAAACTTTACAACAAACAATGGTTATCAGGGTAAGCCGTGACAAGCACCACAATGTTAGTCACACTTCTCTCTAATGTTGCTTAAACATTTACACATTCGAGAATGTTCAATGTAGAAGAGAATTTCAATGCATCTCTTTGATCCCAAAATACAAATGGCAGCCCAGCCTGCCACTGATGGGAGTTACAGTAGGATGCGCTCTGCACCTGAGCTGGCACAGACTGCAAAGAAAACAGTGACCATAAAACCTTCTGTCACTTGAGCCTTGTCTCGGCGATACTGCTGAAAAGTCAGTCATCAAAGGGCACACTTCGAATCTTCCTTTCCGACTCCTCTCCAACACCCCCGAGACACCAATATATCTTCACACAGTACCTGGAGTATTAAACGCAAAAGCCAATTTCTGTCGTTAACATACTGCAAAACCGACACTGTGAAAATGCCCTCATTCGCTAGATTATCTGCGGCTCCAGTGAATCGTTGCACTACCGCGTTCCAGGGCCTTCACAAAAAAAGCAATTTACATCATGCCATGGAGGTGTTAAGGTGCTATTTTCCAGTCTCCTTCCTGAGCATAACTCAAAATCTCCAAACAAAACCTCCTTGAAGTGTTCTGATCAATCACCATATCCTCCAGTGTGAAGGGTGACATCACTAGTACCTTGTGTGCTACCAAGCCCGACAGAGCGCCGGCTCCATGACGGCTCCAACTATCGGCCGCACCCCTACACAGGTGGCAGACTGCTTCCTGCAGCTCCCAAAGCCTCCAACTCCTGATGCCTCCAATCACCTCAGATGCCACCTCATCTGGCACTCCCCTCCCCAAGCCCGTCCATGGACTACACGTCCCAAGGGGCTGGAAGGTAAGTGTCATGCGCAGCCGGGCCCATTGGCGGATACTTCCGCATTGGAGGCTCCGGCGCAGACCGTAGTTCCAGCACGTTGCTTTCTTTACGTGCAGCCGCGGTCTAGTTCTCCGGCAAGATGGCGTCGCCGGGAAGTATTTCAGTATCTCACTCCCGGCAATCTCTGCGTTGCAACCCCCATAGTGTTTTTGTTTTCCTGCTTTGGGTGAGAACGCTAGTATTTCCCTTACACGGCTTGGTCCGTGCCTTTACCTTCGCCTCTCCTAGTTTTCGAGCGAGGCTTCTTCCTCCTCTCTCTCTCTCTCTCTCTCTCTCTCTCTCTCTCTCTCTCTCTCTCTCTCTCTCTCTCTCTCTCTCTCTCTCTCTCTCTCTCTCTCTCTCTCTCCCTTCTCCCCTTTTGCTTTACCTTCTTCAGCTTTTGCGGCTTTATCGTGCCGCCGGCTACAGTCTCTCTCACTACTCCTTCTAGCAAGGCGTTTTTCTGCCTTGTTTCTGCCATCATCGTTTGTCATCATCCTCCTCAAATCCGTATTAGCCGGAGACCTACTCTTCTACTACTACAGACTACGTTTCATCATTATCCTTGGAAGACTCCGGTTTGGCTTCATACTTTGCAAGGGTTTTTTCTGCCATCCAGGCTTTTTCCCTTGTCGCCCACTACGGGAAAGGAGTCCCAGGACTGCTTGTTTCAAGCATTCACTGTGGCTTCCTCTCGTTGTAGGCAAGTATCTTCAACCACGAAGAGAGATTTCTGCTCACGTTGGCATCTCAAGACGGAAGAATTGGAGGATTACCAATCAGGTGAGGAGAGTGGGGAGGAGAGGGAGACGAAATTGGACAGTAAGTGCAACAGCGATCTCTAGCTGCTTTCTCTCGCCGCAGTGGGGCACAAACAGCTCTCCTTGACTTCTGACCAAAACTCTGCCCCACTCCCTGGGCGCAAAGCTTCCTGTGACGTGGCTGCTGCCCAGAATTGCTGACCCTTTCCAAAACGCCCATTCACTCTACACAGGGCTAACAGAACTGCAGCAGTGCCCTCTCTAATAATTCAGCTGCACAGCCAGTCGCTCCTTACTCCTCTGCCTCTCCACAAGGACTCTCCTTCAGCGGGCCTTATGTTTTTCAGCTCTCCGGTTGTCCTCTCCTTCCATTACTGTGGATTCCTAAATCCTTGTCGCCAAATTAAGTATCTTAGGAGCCAGTAGGAATGCAGGCAGGACTCTGGTAAGGCTCAGGACACCAGTATGTACAAAAGAAAGGTTCTTTATTGCAGTTTACAGTTAAGAAGATAAAAGCAGGAGAGATAGGTAGGGCTCCCATGCTGCTGGGCAGTAACTGCCATTCCTGGAACCCCAAGGTCCTTGCCAGGGTCCCTGCCAGTACCACATCCCATTCCGTCACTCGCCATTCCCCAAGGTGTTGCGCGCACACACACAGATAAGATACAGATCACTACAGTGATGCCTTCTCGTTCCCATAGGAGGGTCTGTTTCTCTATGCCAGTTAAATGTATCCCTTGGTATACAGGTCCCAACTCTTCTTATAAGTCTGTACTACCCAAAGGTTTGGAAGAATGGCAGAGCAGCCAGGCAAATCCTAGGATGACGATGTGAGCTGTAGGTCAGTACAATTAACTTAGTAAATACATAGACCCAAAGATACACTCACACACTTATAGTTATAGTAAAATCGTCATTTTATATACACAAGGAGAGGTCTATTCAGGTATGTAAGTACTATTTAAACTAACATAATAGAAAACATCAGCAATACTTTAGATGAGTAAACCAGTAGCAATGAAATGTACAGTTCACTGGTCATTAAAATCACTTATTATAGTCACTCAGGAAATTTTCTGTTGTAGAAATACAAATGGTTATTCAGCACCGGCAATAGCATTTTCCAACTTGTAATACTTCTCAATAATCTCAATACTTTAGCATTCCATCTCTAACTAGTTAGTTCTTCAGAGTCTGTTTGAAGGTGGTGCAATGTGAGGTTCAACGGCAAAAAAGGTAGAGCTCCTCAGGATACTTAAATTACTTGCAAGTAGGATTTGTATTTGTTGGATGCTTTTGCTGAGCAAAAATGTATCCGGGACCTTAGAAAGGACTCCCTATAGGCGCACAAGCATTAGGACTCGGTGAATGTTATGGATGATGAACACCCAAACATCGTCTACAGCACTCCAGTAACACAGGAGCAACAATTTAGTTTGAGGGAAGTACTACCCTTAGCCCCACAGTACCTGAGGCGTGGTGAAGAAGATGCAGCTGGATTCTTTCTTAGGCAGCTACGGTGGACCTGGTCGCCTGTTCTTGGTCGTGGTGACGAAAGGAGGGACTCTGGAAGGGGTGTTGCAGCAGCAGTTCGAGAAAGGAATCACAGCAAGGAATTATTCATACTCTTGTTGGTATGCAGTTTTGGTGCCTTTTTTCAAGCTCCAAGGATGAACAATTACCGCCCGGTCAATCCACCTCGATTCTTTGGCCCTGCACTCTGGTGAGGGGACTTGTCTCTGGAGGTCCAACTGGAGCTCTCCAGTTCTAGGAGGATTAGTTCACGGGAAGACGATGCACAGCAATTGGGCCAGAGGTTCCCCTGGTATTGGCAGTTTGCAGCCCTGGAAACTCGCAGCATGTCAGTGAGTGGGGGGAGATGGTGGTGGGGTGGTGTCACGTCGTCCTACGGCTAGTTGGTCCCACCAGCCAAAGGGAAGGAGGAGTCTTCTTCGGAGCTCCTCTTGTCGAAGCAAAAATGGGGTCAGGATAGCAGTGCTTCTGTTGTGGTTACTGGAAGGGTCTGCAGGTGTCTCTGGTCGTCTTCTTGGGATCTTCTGTTTCAGTGGTCAACTTGCCTTCTGCATCGGGAACCTCAACTTTTATCAGGATTTCACACTCGTCTGCAAACTCTCCCTGCAGTTTACTGAAAGGGGCGATGGCTGTCCAATCAAGACAGCCAGCTACCCAGTGGGAACTGTTTCCTTTCAGGCACATCAGATGATAGCAGCGTTTCGGGATCCTCTTATTATTCCTGACCTCGCAGACACACTGGTGCCTTGGCGGGCTACACACATGGTTCCCGCCAAAGACAAAACTCCAATTAGACCCCCCTCCCCACACCCCCTCCCCCCCTCAGGATGCTAGGGATGCCAGAAGGGCCACGAGAGAGCAACTACCCAAGAAATGGCAAAAAGAAAGGAGCCACCATGTAGGAACAAAGGTGACCCTCCTGTGTATAGCTGCAGCTGTGAATACAGCCTGCGGTGAAAAATTGTGCAAAAGTCGGTAGAACACATCCACTGCCACCAGCCATAACTATAGGGTTGTTATTGTAACAGAAAATGTACAGGAGCAGAGAGAAGGTGGATACTAGGTATTCCCCTCAGCACTATATATAAGGTGGTGTTTGCTGATCTCTCAAAAGGAAATGCTAAAAGGATAAAAAGTATCCCTCTATCCTTGAACGGTAGTTCTCAAAGAAAATAAAAGAATATAAAAAGGAGAGCCAAAGGTGCTCCCAGCAACACTGCACATAGAGTGCTGTGAGTTGCAAAAGTGAAACCCAGATGGAGGAAAGCATAACTTCACAAAATAAAGTAAAACATATGGAACACGGTTCCCATGATCAGAAAGAATGAACGAGGGTGAAAAAAAGGCTCCCCACATTCAGGACAACAAGAAAAAGGACCAGAAGTAAAGTGCTGGGTGTCTCACTAGAAGGGGGAATTGAGCATACAACTGATAAATCTCCCTAACAATGCCTTTCCACCAATCCCAATAATTATTTGAGTTCTAAATACACTCACAGAACTGCTGTGAAATTATCCTGGTGGCCCCAGCATTGCCATGCCAAATTTGGTACTTTACCTGCTCCACCTGTCGGTGGCACCATACATCAAACAACCACCTCTTTCTGACCTGCTATCCAATAAAGGCGGGCCAGTGCTACACCACAACCCAGCATCCCTCAATTTGACGGTGTGTGGTTCCTGCAGCCCTAGAATGTGGACACATTCCATTGCCTCACGAATGCAATCAAATTCTGGCCGTGGCTAGAACATCCCCTATGCTGTTATGTTCTAAGCAGAAATAGAAATGTTTTACAATTTGTGTGCATCCCAGGTCCTCAACCTGCTCCAAATGCAAGCGGCTCATGTCTTGCCATACCTCCTGTCTCTAGCTAAGGCAGGTCTGGCACACTTGTCCATCAAAGTGAATTTAGCACCAATTTCCTGCTACACACCCACCACAGACCAGCCTTCTCTGTGGTCAAAAAGGCTGATGAGTTCCTCAAGGGACTGTTCAGAGCATTCCCTCATTTACGAGCCCCAGCTTGGGAACTAAATGTGGTCTTCTACAAATTAATGGGCACGCTGTTTGAGCCTCTACATCATGCTCCATTAAAATGCCTCTTTTGGAAGACAGCATTTCTGGTGCAAACCGCCATGCCTGACTTTTCACCAGTCCAAGCTTGTTCTCAGAACTAACCCTACGTTCATGCCAGAGGTCCCTTCAGCCTTTCACCTGAATGAGTCTCCAATGTTGCCAGTGTTCTTTGGTTGTCCCTCTGCTCTGGCGGAATGAGCCTTGCACTCCGTCTCACGTGCCCTCAGTTTTTATGCAGCTTGCAGAAGCGAAACATCAGTCATCACAACTGTTAGTGGCATTTGAACCTGTGGGCAAAGGCACGGCCGTAGCAAAATCTTCCATTTCCAGATTGCCACCAAGGTGCATTTCACACTGCCATCAACCGGCCCCTACCAGAAAGACCAAGAGCACACTCCACCAGAGCGGTGGCGTCAACTACGGCCTGGTGTTCCCCTGCTCGACATCTGCAGGACAGCCACGTGGAGGTCTGTCCATACCTTCACAAGGTTCTACTGCATTGATGGGGATTCCAGGGAGGAGTCCTGTGTCGGTCAAGCAGTACTCCGCCACTTGTTTTCATGAGTGTTCCAGAGGGGATTTAATTTGCTTCTATAGAACTGTACCGTCTCCCTTTTGGTTGTGTATATGTACTGCTGTGGAATCACATTCTTTAAGCATGTGGATCCATGAAAGATCCAATCCTGGAGAAGGAACAATTACTTGCCTGTAACTCCTGTTCTCCAGCATAGATATCTTTCACGGATTCACATGCGACCCTCGTGCGTACCACTCTCGGGCTCTTCTTGGCTCCTTCTGCCACAATACATGCACTTCTGAATCTGAAGATGGCCACCAGGGGTGGTGCTAAGGATGACCAATGTCATTGACTTGGGCAGTATGACCCAAAATTGACACTGATAGACTACAAAAGTAAAGGGCAGTTTTAAGCTTTAAAGCTAAACTGTCTTAATATTACAGAGGATTCGCAGCCTGAGGGGGAGTATTCAATAAGCATGTTAATCCATGAAAGATAGCAATGCTGTTGAACAGGAGTTACAGCTAAGTAACCTGTTCCTTATCCTTTTTTTATTGTAATGTTCTAATAATGCTATAAGTGGTTTTTGATGACTGGTCGTCAAAATGGTAATGAACTTTACTTTTTTTGTTTAAACCTGCTCTTTGTCATATTTGCCCTTTTTTCACCAAGTCAAATCTCCCATTGTCTTAATGTCCTACCACAGGATTACTCCTTGCAGCCCTCCCATATTTTACAACTCCCATGATCCTTCACCAATGACTATATTGGCTATGGCTGATGGGTGTTAAAGTGTGAAAAAACTAGTAGCCGCATCTATCTGAGATTTTGATTGACAATTATTTAACTGCTGTGATTGGTGCCTCTTAATTATCTGGTGTAACAGCCAAAATCTGTAGGAATCCCATTAACTGCCAAATCGATGAACGGAAGAATTGCTGCGTAAAGTCAGATTTCAACACTTGTGTCCTGCTTGGATATATTAACAAGCAAGTATAGTCCTTGTGAGATCTTACCCTTTGAGTGTAGATGTGTTTATATTGCATAAACTAAGCTGGCTTGCACCAGAGCACTGTAGAATGAGGAATGACTCTATTAAGTTGGTTAGGGGTGGGTAGAGTTGGAGGCAAAATGGGCAAAGACATTGGGAGGGAGATAAAGAGGGACAGTTTGGGAAGGCAGTCGTGACTATTCCTTGAAGAGTAGAGCCCTCTGTTCATTCCAGCAGGGCCCTGCCATGAATGCCCGTGGACACTAGCACATTTACATCTCCAGATTCTTGGGGAGGCAGAAAATCCACAAGGTAACAAAGTAACTCCAGGGTGAGATCCTTCAGCACAGCACGTTTTTTTTCAAATGTTTTTCACTTTTATCTTTTTGGAACTAGCAAATCAAGAGAAAAATAATTTGCTATAGGGGAGGGTATTGCGTAGTGGGCTCACCGCCCTAGCTCACAGGAAAATGCTACCCATAGGGAGAAGTGACGGAATCCTGCAATTCGTCACAGTAACAAAACCCAGTCCTCCCAGGATGCCATATTGAAGGGACCTCTGGTACATTTGCCTCTGAGAAAAGCAAGGATCTAGACTTTTTTGGCAGTTCAAGAAGGTGGTGTGACCTGACCCACATTTGAATACTTGGCATCTGAATTTAAAGTTCTTTCTCCTGAAATAGTGGGCGTGGTGAGTGGGGGACAGTGGGAGCCAGAGTAACGACAATCTCCATACAGTTATGTGCGCCCTCCTTTGTATTACAGCAAAATCCGCATTTGGACCCACGGACCCCTGCCATAATTTTCATAATTTACATTGTGCTTGAAAAAGGCCTCATCCGACCCTGATCTGGCCCCTTATGCACAGGTGTGCAACTAGCACCATTATAGTCCACGAGGCATTTGGCCGTTCCAAAATGGCCGCCCACCATCTTGCACCCGAGTCCTATGTGTAAAAACACACCAGGACGAATATCCGCATCCGATTGGTGGAAAAATGCTGTGAGGAGACCAATCGAGGGCTGGCAGCCTCGAGCTGGCCCACTTTTGAAGGCACACTTTTCAAGGCTGTGTACCCTGTTGTGTGCCTGTCTGGAGCCACAGAGCCCTGAGCCACGATTTCTGCCCCAACCGCTTCCCTGCACTCTGATCATGCTGCAAAGTTCCTTCTGGCCTCCACACAGGGTATGTACCCCGCCGCAACTGCACTGATGCCGGAACTATATCTACACAAAAGTAAGATTGATGTTACACAGTGGCGTAAAAACTGTCCCTCTCTTCGCACACACGGTGCACTTGCATATCGCTGTCCGAGATGCACATTCTTGTCTTGACTGCCGCTCACGTCTAGCCTAATTTACAATATTGTATTATGGTACTCCAGCCTAACGATAGCACTAGCAATATACTGGCTGTCTCACCTGTACACTTAGCACAACCTTGCCGCGAAGCCATTATGTTGCCTAGTTGGGCGTAAACCAGCATTTTCTATTGTTACCTTTGACTAATCATGTCTAGTGACCTACATGCTGCATGCCTGTCACCCTTAACTCAGCTACATGCTTGCATTGATGCCAACATGCTGCTATGATATATAGCCTTAGATGGTGCTATTTTGGATTATCAAATCTTGCTTATGCTCATCTATCCCAATTGCTGATTTACCTAGCCCTAGACGGCCCCATGCGTGATTATTGCATTTAGCCTATGTTGATCTGCCTATGTTTTGATGCACCTAGCCCTAGGCGGCCCCATGCTGGTCTATTGCATTTAGCCTATTCGCACATCTCCTATTACTGATTTACCTGTGTCTTGTTACACCTAGCCCTAGGCGGCCCCATACGTGACTACTGCATTTGGCCTTCTTCCATGTCCCCCTATTGTTGATTTGTATTTATTTTATTTATAAAGCGCAGCCAGGCCCGGGGGCATATGGGCGCGTAAGTTAGATCTGGTTACAGTTACAATTTAAAGCAGTCAACAATGGTTACGTTACAGATAGGTACAAACATAGTATTTCGAGTGCGTACAACTATACATTAAATTGCAGAGTGTGCCGATAATAGTCTAGCGTGCTGGGTTCAGGAGGTTAGGCTGTCGTAGAGTCCAGATTGTGAAGCCAGCACTTCGTGTTGTGTTTGAACAGGTTGAATGAGGATTCTGCTCTCAAAGGCACAGGGATAGTGTTCCATAATTTGGAAGCTTGTACAGGGAAGCTAGCTCCACCCGAGTTATGAAGTTTGAATCTCGGTATGGTCATAGTGTTAGTTTGTGCTGCTCTGAGTGGTCTTGAAGAGGTGTGGGGTGTAAGTTAGTTAGTAAGGTATGCTGGCGCAAGGTTAGCCCTGGCTTTGTGTATGAGGGCCAGTGTTTTCAGGGATATTCTATGCTCGACAGGGAGCCAGCGTAGTTTACGTCTGGTCTCAGATATGTGTGCCTTTTTGGGAATGTTGAGGGCAGCCCTAATGGCATTGGACAACTTGCAATTTGTTGATATTTTTGTGACTAGTGCCCAAGTAAAGAGCATTACAGTAGTCTATTTTGGATAGGACTAATGCTCGGGCAAGAGTAATGCAATTGGGTGCGGAGATGAACGGTCTACATGCAGTGACCAGCTTACAGGTGTATGCGGATGATGATGCTACTGCATTAGTTTGTTCGGAGAAGGATAAGGTGGCATCGATGTAGATACCAAGGGTTTTAGTGTTATTTGACACAGGGATGAGATTGCCATCTATGGTAAAGGCTTTGAATGAAGGATTAAGATTTTTGAGTTTGGCATGAGTGCCCAGGATGATCAACTCAGTGTTTTCGTCATTGAGACACAGTCCATGATGTGCCATCCATGCTTGTATTACAGAGTAAATTTCATTGAGGGTGGTGCTGTCAGTTTCGTAATCACCCGTGATAGGAATGAGTATCTGGGTGTCATCCGCATAATTGGTATACGTGACACCCAGATAGTCCAGGATATCGAAGAGGGGTTTTGTGAATACATTATAAAGTGTCGGGGACACGCAAGAGCCTTGCGGGACTCCGCAGGGTACTGGTGAGAGTTCGGCAGAATCCGTTGGAGAGAAGACCCTCATTGTTCTGTTCGCCAGGAAGGAATTGATCCAAGCCGTGGCTGCGTCTGAAAAGTGTGCTGCAGATTTCAAATGGTGACAGTGTTTGGTGGTTGACCAGGTCGAAAGCTGCTGACAGGTCAAGCAGTAAGAGGAGTGCGAGTTTGCCATTGTCTTTCAGGGTTTAGATCTGGGTAGTGAGGTCTATTATCGCAGTTTCCGTACCGTGTCTCGGTCGGAAGCCTGATTGCCTAAGTCCTAGGAGGTTGTTTGATTCTAAGTAGGCCTGTATTTGTAAATAGGCTGCTCTGTCCAAAATTTTTAATAAGAACGGTACAGTTGTTATCGGCCTATAGTTAGACGGGTTGGCTGGGTCAAGAGTAGGTTTTCTGAGAAGTGGAATGACCCAAGCGTCTTTAAGGTTGTCAGGTACTATTCCAGATTTGAAGGAGGCATTGATGAGGTTGGTAATGAATGGTGCTAGGTCGTGCGCGGCCGCTTTGATGATCGGGACAGGGCAGGCATCACCTTGGCAGTTTGAGGGTTTAAGTTTCCTGATGATGTTTTCTACTTCCCAGGTTGAGAGGGGTGAAAAGCTGAACGGTTTACAGGTTGATATAAAGGTAGATGGTTTGTTCGGTAGTTGTTTATAGTCAGGGTCAGCTAGTAGTAAGGATTTTTTTGCGTTGATTTTGGATTGTAGGCGAGCTATTTTATCTAATAAAGCCTTCTGAATATTGCTACACCATAGTGTGTCAGTAGCACATTTGTCTATGGGGGCAATGGGGGATTCTAGTTCTTTCAGAATCTTAAGAGTTCTTTTGTGTTTGATTCCGCTTGTGTAATCCTTTTATTATAGGTATCTTTTTTTTAGCAAGAAGTATGGCTTCTTTATTCTAGGTATCTTTTTTTAGCAAGAAGTATGGCTTCTTTGTAGCTAGAGGAGGCTAAGGTTAGCTCAGTCTTATTGGATACTGTGGGGTGTTTTTTCCAATGAGCCTCGGCGGTTCTTTTAGTTTTGCGTAGTTCTCTTAACTGCGGCGTGAACCAGGTGTTAAGGTGACGCTGTGGTTTAGGTTTCAGCAATTTTAGAGGGGCAATGGAGTTCAGTGCTTTGAGTATAGCTTGGTTGTAGGTATCCACTAAGACTGTGGGGTCAGCATCTGAATCAATATTATTCAAAACAGGGAGTAGTATAGGTAGGAGTTTGTCAGGAGTAATATCTTTCTTGTTTCTCGTGCAGGTGGCAGGGGCGATGATGGGCACCGGGAGGGGTGTGTTGGCTTTGAGAGCAAAGGTTAATTTATGATGATCCGACCAGATGCAAGCGTCATTGGATAGGAGGTCAATAGGGCAGTTGAGGTGGGAGAGCCAGTCTAGTGTTCTGCCTTTGATATGAGTGGGTTCATGGATAATGTGCGTATGACCCAGTTCAGATAAGGTGTTGGCAAGGTCATGGGCGTTGGTGTCCTTAGGGTCGTTGAAACCAAGATTAAAGTCCCCAAGTAAGATGGTTTGAGAATTTGGTTTGGTATTTATGGTTATAAGTGATGCAATATCCTCTATAAAAGAGGAAATGGGTCCTGGTGGACGGTAAATAAGGTGCAAGGTTGCCGTGTGGTTGGGTGAAAGAGGTAGTTTAATTGATAGGGATTCAGCAGAAGGGATTTGAGCGTCTTGGATGACTTTAATGTCAAAGGTATTTCTGAATATGAGGGCGAGTCCGCCTCCCTTCGTTTGAGTGGTGTTTCTATCGGATCTAGTGATAGCATAGTCATTAGGTATGGCGAGGGCCAGAGATGGGCCGGATGCAGCATTAAGCCAAGTTTCTGTGACTGCGAGGAGATCAAGATTTTCATAAGTTATAAAGTCAGCGATGTCGAGAGCATGGGCAGGAAGAGACCTTGCATTCACCAAGGCTGCTTTGATTAGTTTCTTTTTTTGGAGATTTTTAAGATGGTATCGGTCGACTATGCCGAAGGCTGTGGGCTAGATTGTCTGAGTCAATATGGGAATTGCCAAGGTTATGGTCAATATGCGAGTGTTTCATGCTACGGGCTCTTAGTCTAGAGTTTCTGGATAAGATGCTAGGGTGGTGAGAGTAAGGAGAGGTAGGTGGGCTGGTTCTATAATTCAATCTAGCGTTTCTATTCAATAGGCTAGGGTGGTGAGAGCATGGATAAGTAGGTAGTCTAGTTCTAGAATTCAGTCTAGTGTTTCTGGTAGCGATGGTGCAAGGTTGGTTAGGTGTTGGTCTAGTAGCAAAGTGGCGTATCCAGAGTGCTGGATCATCCAAGTACGGATTTGCAGGTGTCATGGTGCTGGGCCACGAGGAGAGGGTGGTGGTTACCATACATGAGCTGGTGAATGTGTCTTGATTAGAATGTGGGTTGGGTTGACTAGTCCAGTGTCTACTGTATCTATACAGTAGGTGGATGAGAGTTGATAGGCACCAATACATGATGTGGGTGGCGTCGCTAGTACACAGGGTAGCAGGTGTGGTCTGTTAGCGACCAGAGGCACAGCACAGATCGATTCAATGTAGTCAGAGGCTAGTCATAAGGAACAACACAGCAATCAATGTGGTCTGTTGGCTACCATAAGGAGTAACACAGCAATCAATGTGGTCTGTAGGCGACCGTAAGGCACAACACAATCAAAGTGGGCCGTTAGTGACCATAATGCGCAAATGCAATGGGGGACAAATTAAATGCATAAATCAGGGGTACCTAGATTCTAAATTAGCATGAGCCAAAAAGGCACTAACTTAAAATGCAATAGGACACAAAATAAATGCATAAATCAGGGGTACCTAGATTCGAAATTAGCATGAGGAGCCAAAAAGGCACTAACTTAAAATGCAATAGGACACAAGATCAAAATGTATGAACAGAGAACACAACAATGTAATTTTGCCAAAGGATGAGAGGGCAAAGTAAGCATAGTAGGGATGCCCATCAGTGTGTGGAGAATATAGGGCAGACTGGGGTGGCGCACTGTTGTGGAAGTTTAGGCAACCTTAGCAACCTTACTTGACCATGCCCTGCAGCTAGACCTATGCTGCTACCTGTGCTTGCTGTATCAGCCCTAGGTGGCATTACATTGCAGTGCCTTATATAGCACCTGACTTTTTGCCACTAACCTCACACCCTGATTCCGATATGCTGCTGCACCTCTATACCATCTGCCATCTCACTGCACTATGGGCTCTAGTAACTCCCCTGACTAGACAAGTGTTAAATGCCTCATTACTGCCCTATTCCTCACACAAGGCTAACCTGGACCACACGTCTACCATGCCACTAGATCTGATTCTGGCCTCTGCGCCAATAGCCCATCATTCCACTGCACCTATCTCGCCTGCTACACCGATACACTGCTCTACCCAGAAGCCCAACTTCCTGCACGACACTAATCCATACCTGAACTCTCCTGCCTTAAGGCTCCAACATTTTGCTACTAACCCCACGCCTAACCAACCATGCCCGTTACATTTAAGAAATACCACACTAAGAACCAGATTCCTTTAAGTACCCAAACGCCAAACTATTACCCACACTAACCACACTAACGCCAAACACATCCTGCTCAGGTACAACCAGACAACCTTAAGACATCGCTTAAAAATGAGGTGAGGGGTGCTCTTATCAATGCTATATCCCTTGCAGCCCATGCCCTTGACATCGCTGATCTCATTACCACACAAAGCCTCGACTTTATTGCCATCACGGAAACATGGCTTCACGCAGCTTCAGGCCCTTTACTGGCACTTGACATTCCTAATGGATATTTCATTATTAGAAATGACCGCAACTCTAACCTCTCCAAAGGAGGTGGAGTTGCATTCATCCACAAAGATGACATTAACATAAGATTGATCCCTAACACACAATTCAGTTCTGCTGAGTCCATCTCAATCAAACCTTCTCTCTCTCACAACAATACAGCCACTATGCACCTCATTTACAGACCCCCGGGCCCACTTGCTACCTTCTCCAATGATATCTCAACTATTCTGGCAGACAACACCAAACCAAACTCCCACTACTTGGTGACCTCAACCTTGGATTTTCTGATCCCAATGACTCGCATGCTGGCGAGATTGCCAGTAATATCTCTAATCTAGGATTCTCATCGCATTCTTGAACCTACCCATTCAAAAGGGAGGACGCTTGATTGGATTGGCGACTTAAATTGCAACACACATATCATCTCTAATGATCCATGTGCTTGGTCTGACCATCACATCATCATCATCATCATTTTTTTAACATATCAGCCACAGATCCCCACACCAAACCTAATATTGCGCCATCCATTCCTACTAGAAATAAAAGGGATATTACCAAGGCCAAACTTCTCCCCCTGATCTTGCTCATACTTAATAATTATGCTCTCTCACCAGATGACCCAACGGTCCTGGTGGATATCTTCAACCAAACCTTGCTCAAAGCCATCAACACCATAGCACCTCTTAAAACTAGGAAACCCAAACAGCGTGCAACCTCAATTCCTGGTTCATGCCATATCTTTCATCCCTCCGCAAAGCGGAGCGCTGAAGCACTCTGGAAAAGTCTACCCTGCGAGACTAACAAAGACAACCTCATCCTAGCAACCCTCAATTACAAGGAAGCAATTCTACAAGCCAAAAAAGATACCTACAACCAACGTATCTCACAGGCCAAATCCAACACGGAGTTATTCAAAATTCTGAAACCATTAGAAGCCCCTTCCTCCACCCCAGACCACTGCAATAAGGATAGCAACTGGTGTGAGAATATTCAAAAAGCTCTCCTTACTAAAATAACTACACTACAAGCTAAAATTAATATCAAGCAAAATTGCCTGCAAACCTCCTCCCTTAGCAAACTGTTGACCAATAAACCTAAAAACCCAATTTTTAAGCCCACTCCCTTCAGCTTTGCCCCTCTTACCATTAACGAGGTGGAAAGTATCATCAGTAAATTGAAACCATCCAACTGTTGAGGCGACTCCTGTCCTGCTCCCATCATCGAGGAATCTACCCATGAACTTGCTCCTTTCATCACTGCCTTTATTAACTCCTCGTTCCACTCGGGCATTGTCCCCAACAACCCTAAGGATGCTTGGGTCATCCCACTGCCGAAAAAAACATCGCTGGACCCGAGTATCCCCACTAACTATAGGCCGATCACTACAGTCCTTTTTCTTAATGAAAATTCTGGACAGGGCAGCGTATTTACAGATTCAAAATTACCTAGACAACAACTTACTTGGCACAAGACAATCTGGTTTCCGTCCCAGACACGGGACAGAAACAGCCTTACTAGATCTGAAAACCCAAATTGAGGACTTAAAAGATAACGTTAAACTGGCCTTAGTACTACTCCTCGATCTATCGGCAGCTTTTGATCTTGTCAACCATCAAATCCTCTGTCACCACCTGAAATCTGCTGTACACTTCTCTGATAAAGCTACCCAATGGATCAGCTCCTTCTTGGACAACAGGCAGATGAGGGGATTCTCACCTACCGCTTCTGCAGAACCCACTCCGGTACCTTGTGGGGTACCTCAGGGCTCTTGTACCTCACCTACGCTTTACGTTTTCACAAAACCACTGTTTGATGATCTTGATTATCTGGGTGTCACCTACACCAACTACGCTGATGACACCCAGATACTCATCCCAATCACAGACGATTACCTAGTGGACACAAAAGCCTTGAATGATATCTATCAAGTCATCCAAGCATGGATGGCTCAGCATGAGCTATGTCTTAATGATAAGACAGAGCTCCTCATCCTAGGTTCTCAACAACGACTAAACGGACTCGGCCTGGCCTTCAAAACCTTCAACATTGATGGTAACACTATTAAAGTCTCTACCGACACCAAAACATTAGGAATTTACCTAGTTTCTACCCTATTAATTAATAGACAAACTAATGCAGTTGTCTCGGCATCCGCCTACACATGTAAGCTTATTACAGCATGTTGCCCCTTCCTCACCACACAGAACTGTACTATCCTGGCCTGGACATTGGTCATGGCCAAACTAGACTACTGTAATGCCCCATCTCTTGGGACAAGCCAACGTAACCTGAACAAACTACAGGTTATGCAAAATAATGCAATTGGAGCTGCCCTTAACATTTCCAGATCTTCACACATTTCTGAGACAAGAAGCTTACATTGGCTATCAGTGACGCAAAGAATTGCTCTGAAATCTTTTACCCATAAATGTGTGAACAATCAGGCCCCCACCTATCTTTCCTCTCGCTTCTCTCACTACACACCCGCTAGACTACTCAGATCGGCTCAAGCACACTGTCTGACCATCCCCAGATACAAACTGCAGAAGGCTGGGGGAATCAGCTTCCCTGTCCTTGCCTCCAAACTATGGAACTCGATTCCCTTACCTGTTAGATCTGAACACTCTCCCACCCTCTTCAAACATAGAACCAAACTATGGCTAGCTAGCAATGTTGCCCAAATGACCAAACCCATTTCAAGACCCTCGCTCGGCTCTTAACTGCCTTTGCCTACATGTATTCTTGCTAACTGTAGATATTGTGCACAGCACATTGTTAACTATGTATAGCTCTACCGCGACTGTAGATACATCGCACATTACATTGTATATTATGTCATATTGTATGTATATATTGCGTTAACTTTCCACTTTTAATTGTAACCAGTACTGTATTACACTACCTTGTCAAGATATGCGGCCGGTTGCCCTTGGCCCTGGCTGCGCTATATAAATAAAATAAATAAAAATACACCAATATTCAGGTGTATCGGGTGCTACTTGCAACCATTGCAAAAGCTTTGTTGCCCCTGCCAACAAAGCATTACGATCATCTAACCCTGAATTAGTAAGTGCTTCCATCACCAAGGCGCAGGCTTATTAAGGGATAAAAGGTAGAATTTCCCCCTAACCTTAATTGTCAGAAAGCAGGCCACACTAACTGTACCATAGACATGGGTGACCCAGGCTAAATCTTGGCCACACCAGCACCCTAGGTTATTAACCTTTAATTTGATGTGCATCAAGGAGGGAAAGCAGCTAGTTCAGGAGGCTCGCTTCAAGGACCCAGTAAGCACTCTTTGACTATCCATGAACATAACTTTTGTTTTATTCATGTGTTCAGTTGCAACCAATTGATCTTCATCCATATTTTGACTACTTTCAGACAATCCCCCACATTCTGGGGTGGGACTACTCTGTGAGTGAGAGCTGGTTACCCTCTGCTTCAATAGTAGTTTACATCAAGGGAATCTATTAAAGCGAGTTCTAATGTAGATGTTAAGTGCAACTGGGGCGTATCGGTGTCCTGTGGAACCCCACACTCGTGGACAGCCCAGTTAGAATAATAATTCATAAGTGAGGCTGCTGACAAACACTCCTCTAAGGATGAAAGCCATTGGATGGTGCCAACTCCTGCGTTCCGACAATTGAGACAATAAGATGTTGATGTCAACTGTGTGCTGTGATCCAAGAGTATCAGTAGTCACTACTTTATATGGCTGGTGGCAGTGGTTTAATTTTCCTACCATTGTGCTTTTCTACCGCAGGCTGAATCCTCTGCTGCAGTATAGCACCCATGGGTGACAATTTTGTCAAAATGTCCCCGGTCTTTTTTCGTCTTTTTCTGTGAGGTCTTTCTTGGGTTTTACTCTGTGCGTTGAGCCAGGTCTGAGCCCTTTCTTCGTTTTGCCTTTTGGCAGGCTTCAGCCCTGAAGCGCGCCTCTGACCCCAGTGTCTAGAAAGGCATGATGTGAGGGAGGTTCCCTCCCATGTCCTTTGTCTCTAGGAATGGCTAAATGCAACCAGTCCTGATTGGCTGGCTGTCCTTCCAGGACAGCCACCCTGCTGTGTGATTGACCCCCCTATGTTGTGCGTGAATGGGAGTAACCTGCTTAAAAAGCGAGGGTTTTGGGACTAGAAACTGAGTCGACCACTGGGAGAAACGCCCGACAAAGGAACTGTGAATGAAGCTGCTGTGCTGAAACCTTTTTTTTTTTTCTCTCTAATCGACAAGAGAAGCTATGGAAGGGACGACGACTTTCCTTGGGTTAGTGGGACCAACTAACCCTGAGACGAACTCCACTGGACCACCTTCCCTGATTGGCTGTATTACTTCGCTGCTGGAAGAACTGAGTGCCAGGTCGCGAAATCTAGTCGAGTGCAATGTCTGAAATCTGGCCCGAAGCTCCAGGAGTCTCCTAAGGACCCTCCAGAAGCAGGACGACCAGAGCACGAGTCCCCTCACCAGAGTGCAGATCCCAAGGAGTGAAGGAAGACCAACCGTTATCCGAGATCCACGGTGGTGCTGCTTACAGAGCGCTGAAACCGCAATGTGCTGCAGATCCAAAAAGAGCCCGTAGCTCCCTCTTGTCCCCACGACTGAGGCTCAGGCACCCAGGGTCTGCACCGCTGAAACAGGACAGAATCCAGCTGGTCCAATCTTCTTCAAGCCAGAGGTACTGTTAGACTTTGGGTACTTACCTCAGTGTCTTTTGAGCTGTGCTTTTCTCAGTTGAGACTTGCATTGGCTTACTTTGTAGAGTTGGTTCTAAATCTGCTGTTCACAAGCTTAGCAGCGTGTGACCCTACAGGTGATTTCTACAACTCTCTAACTTTGTGCAAGACTTTTATTATTTAACAACTTCCTCCGCTTCAATTGACTTTGGCTGTCCTGGCTCCCTGCAGACTCTTCTGACCCATTGACTTTGATTCTAACTGTCCCTCAGTGGTAACTTGTTTAAAACCTATTGCTGGGAAAGGCTTGTCTAGACTTCATTGGAAGGTTTAAGTGTACTTGCATGCCCTGAGAACCTGTTTAACCTTTTTTCCTTCCTTTCTGCAACTTCAGAATCCGCAAAGTGATATATAAATGCCATTACTGTCCTTGTGAAGGTGTTGGATATGCTTCTTACACAATTCCTAAGAGTATCCACTAACTTGTGCTGATTCTGGAAAGTATTTTAAAGTCTATTTGATGGTTACATATTTTGCCCTTTTTTAAAAAAAATGCTTAGTTAGAAATTGATGTTAAATAACTATTTATAACTGAAATCTGAAATCTTGAGTGTTAGTGTTACTTGGATATGTGTATTTGTGAATATCATTGCTACAGCTCACATTTTACCCCTCTTGAGATAGGCCTGGCTGCTCAGTCACTAGACCTATACCAAAAGGTGGGTTACGTAACACCAAGCAGATAAGTGTTGTGTAGTCTCACACAGTGTTACTACACCAGTTCTTGCGTAACAGGCATTTCTGCTTTTGGGATTTCGGGCAATAGGTGTTTTTAATAGACGGAATCCTGACTGGTTTTCATTACTATTCCTGATCTACATTTTCTTATCTTTAGAATCATTGCATGCACATTTACCCCATTAATATTAATGAGGGATATCCTGAAAATCGGACATGTTTCTGGCCCTCGAGGCCTGGAGTTGGTCAACCCTGGTCCATAGCCAATCATAAAACCTGGCAAGCTTATCCTGGACATTCAGCATCTTTGTATCAGCTGCTGCAGCCGGTTTTGGCTGTGTGTATTTTCCTCTATGCCACTTTCTGTCCTGGGGATTCATACATCCAGCTAATGCTTTCTGTAGTTGCAAGTTTGATGTTAATTGGATAAATCGTATGCACACTGCTGGTACCAAGCAAGGTTTTCATGCATTTTGAAAAACAGGTTAGTTTGAAAAATGTTGTTGTCATGTTGGAGAAAAGTGTCTACTTATTTGATTTTATCGCACCCTTCACAAGATGACCTTTAAGAACCATTACAAATATACTAAGATGGACCTGTGGGGTACATTCCATCTGAATCGGGTGAAAATACAAAGAGTGGAATCTGTGGTCATCGCTTTTTGTTTTTAAATATAGTTTAGTTATGCCCTTTATAAGTAACCTGCGACTTTCCAGTTCATGAACATGGTACTGAGAGAACCTCTTGACATGTATGTTAGTATTCATGGGCATAGAATCATTTTCTTAGCATAACAAACAATATTTACATAGTTGACTGAGAACAGCGTTGATGAGGCTTGTCTCTAGAAGACTGGGTGGTCAAGGCATCATTGTGCTGCAGTGGACCTCTCTTGCTCCCATTAAGGAAATGCAAAGCTTTCTTGGCATTGTCAATATCTGTTAGTATTTTTTATTTATCAGCTGTGATCTATTATTTGTGGTTGTAGCAGATGCATCAAGCTTGACTAAGGATGCAGAGTTATTAGAGAAATTTGAAAATAAATAGTTGCGGCCTACTGTCATAAAGCTCTAGACTGCAGGAAAAAATACTTAACTGAGGAACCTGTGACCATTAGTTCACATTCATGGAATGTCATTTATTAGGAGCCCATCTCACTATCCCTCATATTAAAAAAACAATTCTCCAGCATGGGGTCTGGCATGGATTCACATGCTCATGAAAATTCCCCGTTGTCAGGCCGGGGACCCTCGATCAGAAAAAGAAAGCAGTATTGCCTTAAAAGCTCGATTTCTGCCTTGCACCTGATATCCAATCACTGTAGACTGGGTCATACTGCACCCATCCAATGATGGTTGTCTCCCCGAGTCAACCACTGGGCGGCCATCTTCAGATTTGTTTACTGCAAGTTTTGGTGCAAGGAGTCCTCGAGTTTTGCTCTCTGCTTTTTTCGATAACTGTTCATTTTTTTTACTTTTTTTTTTTTTTACTGCAAATATTAAAGACCGCTGATGGCTACTGGGGTCCGGTAACTGGGCTCTGTTGCTGGTTAAGTTTGTACATCTACACTGCCTGTCAATGTGGAAAGGCCTACTTCGTGCCTTGCCATGTCGGAGGAAGATAGGAGAAGTCTCTTCAGGCTCTGCTCCCAGTATGGCTTGAGGAATATGTGCGTGAAGGACAAGTACATGAGATGTCTTTGTCTGCATCCTGATCATGAAGTGGACCGACGCGACATCTGCCAAAGTTTTCTAGCCAAAACCAAGCTGGACCACTACCTACGGTTGGAGGACGGGGCCCCTGGCATGGCCTCCGGGCACCCTCGGGCAAAGCCCAGATCGGGTCGCACTTCAGCGTGCTTGCCACCTGGTACGATTGGCCAAGGAGGTACCCCCCAGAGGGCACCAGTAAAACCAGTTGGTTAGGCTAGAGACTCCACTGATGCTGCTACTAGTACAGGGCACACACACACTGTGGCTCTACTGGGTTCATACTGGCACCTCACATGCTTCCAATCTGAAGAAGGCCGCCAGGGAGACGACCGTCATTGGATGGGTGCAGTATGACCCGGTCTACAGTGATTGGATATCGGGCAAAAGACAGTATTCGAGCTACTAAAGCAGTACTGCTTTCCTTTTCTTACTGAGGATTCCTGGCCTGACAGGGAATATTCTGGAACATGTAGGTCTATGCCGGACTCATGCTGGAGAACAGTTACAGTTAAGTAACTTGTTCCTTACGGTTGTGTATTACCATTCGAGCATAACCTTCGTTTAGGAGGAAAGGATGGAGGATGTTTTGTAATGTGTATGGTTGATGGTGTTGGGCGCAGCAAGGCTTTCGAGCTTAGCTCACAAGGAAGCAGGACGAGTGAGTCTGGAGGGCGTTGGAACAGTGAATTCTTACAGAAGCTAGGAGATGTGTGCTTGCTCTTGCCTACCCTTCTGTCAGTGGAAGATATTTGCCCAATATAAATGTTACCTCAACCTATTTTTCCGACAGATTTGTATTTTGTATTTTATTTATTTGTATAGCGCACCAGGCCTGTGGGCAACCGGGCGCATATCTTAAGCAGCAGGCACATAAGTGTCAGGTTGCAGTAATAAATTACAATTGTTCATTTGACTTATATAATCAAAAACAGTTACAGCAGGTTCAGTTACAATTAGTCGTTCACTTGACTTACATAAGCAGAAACAATCAAGGACAATGCAGCTGAGGGTATTAAGGATTGAGGGCGATCAGTTGGCCCCGGGTGAGGTAGCTAGCCAAAGCTTGGCATTGTGTTTGAATAGGTTAAGTGAGGGCAGTGTTCTGATGGTGAGAGGCACATTGTTCCAAAGTTTGGCTGCCAGGACGCCTCCAGCTGTCTGCAGTTTGTATCTGGGGACCAAGAGGCATTGTGCTTGGGCAGAACGGAGTGACCGTGTTGGGATGTGCCGAGAGAAGCGTGAAGCTAGGTAAGTGGGGGCTTGGCTATTTATACATTTATAGGTGAGGATGGCCTTAATGTTGTGGAGCAGTGAGAGTGCATGCCAAGGAATCGGAGCACTTTTGTTAATATGCTGCTGGAAGGCAATGTTACTGTCTATGATAAATCGGGGATTTGGAGTAGGGTACGAAAAGGATTGAACCCATCCAAGTGCTTGTCACTCTGCAATCTTTGGATTATTTCCTGTCTGGATGATTGACGGAGGAGAACAAATTCCATTTTGGTTAGGTTGAGCTTTACATTATACGCTTGCTAACATTTGAATTGTGGGGAGGCATTTCTGGAGGAGTTTGTCGGGGAGCAGATCTGAGGTACAACCGGGTATCCTCTACATTTTGGTGTAGAGATGTTTGTATCGAGTAGTGAACCTAGCATGTCCAGGTTGAAAAATCACTTGGCAGAATATTGAGTCCTTTGGTGCTCTGCAAGTAACCTAAACACACATACATTAATAGTTCTCCTTGCTGCTGCTTTCAAGGTATTAGCTACCTAGTGTACCTTCCCAGATGCTAGACCTGAAACGCTTTGCCTTCAGGGGCAATCCTTTACAAAGTGACCCTCCTTGATGCAAAGTAAGGACACAGTTCTGCTGCATTATGCCTCTGGCCTCCTAATGTCCTTGTTTATCAAGTCCACCCTTTGACCTTCTGGCCTGAAGGGACATCCAATCGCCCTGCTTACTCTTCTTCACTTACCCCTGCATTCATTCAAATGAAGATGCATTATCCGATCAATTGGAGACTCCAATTAGTTGGCCTTTCTGCAATCCCATGCTTTCTTGAGCTTATGCTGTACTCCCCTCCGCTCTGATGTCTGCAGGTCTCTGTAGGAATTTGTGGCTGGTGCAATCAATGTTCCTTAAGTGCATTTGGTGTCAGCGTTTTTCTGAGTTACAGATGGATGAAAGTTTAGTTTGTACCATCAATGGTCTGAATCCATGTTGTGCATTGTCAAAAAAGGGAGCGTTGGAGGTAGGACAGTAGCTGGCAGGGTCTTAAAGAAAAATGTTTTTTCCCGTGCATAATGGTACTCTGTTTATTGGAGAAGGGCTGCAAACCCAGTTTATTATGGTTTGGTAGATGTTTGGCGGGCAAGGATCCTCTGATGATCCTGCTGAGTTGCTAGAGTTGACTGCTTACAAATTCCTGCATGGAGAATGGGCAGAAGGACATCGGTTTCCCTGTGTGTGCTTAAGGTTCGGATTCTGTTTTGTAATTTGTTGTTGCAGTTCTGCCATTTCTAGCTAGATTGTCTTGTGTCTGTTTTGACTATGGTTAAGTATGTGGAGATTGATTTGCGGAGTAACTCTCGACTCTGAGTTGATGGCTGATGTTGGCATTCAAGAGCGCCTGTGGGTTGAAAAAAAGCCTTGCCCAAAAGAATGGGCTCATGGCAGACTTTTTCTTAAGTGTTTGTATTATATCACTTAGTTATGAAGTAAGCCCTGTCTGGTACTATTCCAATAGGCATGCGGGTAGATCTGATCTTATGGGTAAGAAACTTAATTATTCTCCTTGGAATAAATCCACCCTCGCACCCCTTCATGTATCACCACAAAAATGATGCCTCGATCTAGGGATTAGGCAGATTAAAATCTTTTGACTAAGTGGTTATGGGCAAGCGATAGATACATGCTTTACTGCAGAGTTTGACATCCCTGAAGACAGATGGCTCCTGTTTCGCCTCCCGTCTGGAAACTGCTATTCTTTCATAATGGAGCAAAGAATACAATGGCGTACGAGTTGTTCACTGTGTGGCATGAACCCTCTTGGAGAGTAGTTGAAGGACTGGAAGTTATTGTTAAATGAACCAAGATGCCTTATTCGGTCACCCAAACCAAATCAATCTCCTGCTCATAAAGTACTATTCATAATTTTTACCACGTAGTTGATATTTTGCACTGCTGCATAGCTACTCATGGTTAAAGGTTGCATTTCATCTTTTCCTTTTGAACATGCCCCATAATTACTAATACATTTTGTTGTCCTTCTCTAGATATTGTACTATTTATCGGGGCAGTCCTACCCTGGAAGTGATCCACTTTTTAAGGACCGAGTCACTTGGGCTGGAGACTTTAACAAAAAAGATGCGTCTATTTACATAGAAAATGTTCAATTCCGTGACAATGGCACCTACACGTGTGATGTCAAGAATCCACCGGACATTGCTGGCTTGCCTGGGACCATCGTACTGCGTGTTGTTGCAAAAGGTGACTCCTTTCTTTATGTTGTATTTTTGTCAAAACCTTGCGTTGATGTTTTCCAGAAAGTGTTCCTTGTCTCTTTCAATAAAAAGGATGTACAGTAGATGGTTAGAGTGAGATGCCACTGATTGGGTACACATCTTTTAATTTTTACAAGAATGTATTAGCAGAGGTTGTTCGAAACCTTCACTGTGAGGTATCTAACCATTTCCTTCACCATCTCTGAGAAATGTTCTTTGTTGAGAGAACGGCGGTGGGGTACTACCTGGAAATCAAGTTGTCCCGGCAAAATCATTTTTAGCGTCTTGGGGAAGATCTTGACGGCTGCTGGAGCATGCTGTATACGCCCCTAGCAGAAATTGCACGGTCTGTGGGGGGCATTTCTTCTATATTGCCTCCATGTCCAGCTTATAACAAAGATCCAGTGGGGCCTTCGTTTGCCCCAACGTGCAGGGCGTTTTGAAAATTCTTGTCTCGGGTAATCTTGGTATTCTATGCAAAAGCATATCAGAACTGCTGCCTGCATAGCAGCTCAGTTTGGAAGCTGCAGTGCACTGCTGCCAGCAGCCTCAGTGGGCTTAGAACTTTGCTGATTCAGTGCTTTCCTGAAGCAATCAATGTCTTTTGGTATCTACAGTGAATTTCCCAAGAGATAATCGGTGATAGGAATTTTGTTAAAGGTGAGTGAAGAGCTCCAGGAAAGTCTGACAGAACACGGTTTGATTATGATGGATTGAAATGCCAGAAACTGAACCAGACCTTGCTTCGAAATGAAGAGGGGCACTTATTTCAGACCTACTTCAAAGATGATCTGCACCCTATTTAAGGGAGTGCAGCAACGAGATAGCTGCAGTAACTCGTGCAATTGTCAATGGCAAGGCAATGATCATGCTAGGAGTGAATTGTGATGCTTCAAGCACAGAATAGGTGTTCGCCTGCCTTCACCCCCCACTCACCACAACTCGGGAGGGAGGACCAACCTGAATTCCAGGCTCTCTTATGGGTGCGGCTGATCTTCTTCTAATTGCACCAATCCCTGCTTTGATGTTAATGCCAGGTTTCAAAAGAGCCTCCCCTGTAATCACCTGAAAGTGGCTTTTGTTGGAGTGAAGTTTGTTTCTCATGACTCGGTATGACTCGTTTCTAAAAAACTTTATTTTCCGAATTGAAATGTAGTCTGTATTGAGAGCCTTTCTATTTAAGTGGGTAGCGTTTGATTTCATTACAACACAAATGTTTGCATCGAGGGCTTCATAAAACTATACATCTGAGACCGTACTTAAGCTCCCTTTTTAGTATACGTCTAACACCTGAGAATGTTGGTAGCATGGACAGAGCAGCCAGGCTTATCTTAGGAGGGAGAGAGGACTGTAGCTTGGTACAAAGAAATTGTAGCAGACATATGGTCCAAAGAAACACAAACCCTATGTATTGTATTTAAATAAATCCTTTATTTTTTTGCAATGCAAGTAGGCCAAGCTAAGTCTTGAGGAAGTAAGTACTATAACATGGTTTATAGTGAATATGTCAAATGAAATTTTTTCAAATGCCATAATGTCAGGAAATAAATGCTGAAAAAATGATTTCGGTGTTTTTTTTTTTTTAAATGTGGGGGAGGGGGGTTTATTTACAAGTTATTTTTACTAGCTAAACCAACACAAAAAATACAAATAAATTCGAACTTTTTTTTTTTTTCCGGCATTCTTTTTTTCGACATTATTGCATTCGATACTTATGGGTTACAACCCACAGTATAACCTTATTTTGATTACAATAAGCAGTCAAGGTGAGTCAAACCTACAACACATTCAGAATGGCAGTCAGCTATTCTTGGGGAGTAAAACCATGTTCTATGTACTTTTAGAATACCAGCAGTAATTCAAGGGTACTACACTCTGTCAGTAATGCAGTGACAATTGGTTAGAGAAATCACTTAATAAACCAACCCAGTTACAAGGATACACCTTGTAGCAGATATTACTTTGTAGAACACAGTTCCGAGCTAGTAAAACAACTTGTATACTTTCTGGAGGGGCCTTAAGCTACTCATTGATGGAAGTATGAACACTCAGACTATTTTAGAATGCCCTAAGCAATTTGGGGGAAAGCAAAACCCAATTACACTTTGAGAGGCACAATATATTTCAAGGTAAGTAATTGACCTATTGGTACAAAACTATCCGCTACCGAATATCTAGTTATACCCAGTATACTTTTAAGTGTGTAATACAGTTTCTAAGGTAAGGAAGAACTATATGCAACTATTTTCAAATAGCACCAAAGCAATTCAGGGAAGCACAACCCAGGGTTACAAGTTTAGAAGAGCAGAAGAGTAAGACCATATACTTTTAAGAGTAGCTTCTAGCCACACAGAAGACTCGTAATAACTTGGACTGTTTTAATCGGGGAAAGCAAAACCCAATGGTACTCTTTAAGAATGACTTTTATTCATGGTAGGGTTAACCCTATTGGTAAGCTTTTACTCTCATTCAGTTAAGGATAATAAAACGGAGGTAGGTGGCCAACCGGCAACGGAGATGGCCACATAGTTGCGGAGCTTCGAGAGCAGAGGAAACTTCTTATCTTTATGAACATGCTGTTCGACGTGCATTTCATTTCTAGTTGCTACTTGTGAGTGGGGTCAGCAGTGGAACTCAATTCCTGAAGCCTTCACGTGACTGCAGCTTCAAACAACATTCTCTCCTAATTGCTGCTGACTTGGTTGCAACTTTGCATGGCCCCTACTTTCCTCTCAAAAGCCTCTCCCATCATCATTTCACGTCACCCGGCTGCATTTCTTTGATGGGCATATGTATGGTGCTTACCCCCAGGAAAATAACTTTGTTATGGCATTCAATGTTCTGTTTGTTGCTCGTTGACTCCGCTGGTGACCTGTAAGCAAATTGCTCGTCTGGGATGGTGGGCAAGGCCTACAGCAGCGGCTTTGCATCGGGAGAATAGCCTACACGTTCTGTCAGCTGATGCGGCATACGCGAGTAAGATGACCTACTCGCTTTAAGGAAATGTGTTTCTTTCACTACAAGGCCGGTGAGGTATTTGTATTTATTGTGTTTATATAACGCTTTAATCCAAAACTCTTCACATTTTAACAGAATACATATAACATAACAGTAGAAGCAATTTACAATCGTGAATCAAACCAACAAAACAGTAAGTAGAGCAATTAAACTGTGAGGGAAGAGTGAGGAAGGGAAGGAGGAGGGAAACGGAAGGGGTATAAGGGCGAGAATGAATGAATGAATGGGAAGGGGAAGGTAGAGGATCATAGGGAAGATTTGAGGGAAGGAGAGGGAATGAGAGAGGGAAGGTTTCATGGCGGGGAATGGAGAAGGAGAGATTTTCAGGGAAGTGCAGAAGGTAGGTAAAGAGCGGATTGAGAGAGGTAAGGAGTTCCAGTGTAGGGGGGCTAGGAGCTGAAACGGGAGCAGGCACACTGGGAAGGAGGAACAGTGAGGAAGTGGTCAGCTGAACAAAGGGAGCGGGAAGGAGTGTAGAAAGAGCGGAGAGATGAGAGGGAGCAAGGTCATAGAGAGATTTTAAGACTAGACGGAGGAAATGAAATTTAAGTTGGGAGTGATAGGTAAAGTTTAGTAGCACGGAAGGTGAGAGGAGCAGACTTTGCGAATATTAAAGAGATGGTAGAGACAGGCGCGAGAGGTAAGAGAAATATGGTGGGAGGAGTCAAAGTGAATGCCTAGATTGCGAGCGTGGGCAGAGATAGGAAGGTTAGAGGGAGGAAAGTGAATGAAAGGTGGAGGAGAGGGAGGGGGAAGAGTGTTGGAGGGAAAAAAAGACTTCAGTCTTATCAGTATTGTGGGAAAGAACGCGGGATGACATCCAGTTTTTAATGGCAGTAAGACAGGAAGAGAGTTTAAGGTGGAGGTCAGAAGAGAAGGAAGAGCAAGAAAGGAAGAGTTAGGTGTCACCAGCATAGAAATGGTGAGAAATACTGAATGAAGAGAGCAGGGGCAAGGAGGGAGGTGTAGAGAGAGAATAGGAAAGGGCCAAGAACCGAACCTTGGGGTACGCTGTACTCTGAAGAGAAGGTAGGCGAGGAGACAGCAAATGAGTGGGAGGAGAGGTAAGAGGAGAGCAAGATAAGAACAGAACCTTTGAAACCAAAGGAAGAAAGAGTGTTGAGAAGTAGGGGGTGATCAACCGTGTTGAAAGCAGCAGTAAGGTCAAGGAGAATAGAAGGGATGTGGCCTAGCAGTTCGGGCTGGACTGCCCCTTTTGGGGTGGGGCCAAGCCTGATTTGCATATGGTATTTCCCTTCTGTAATGGCTTGGCAGGCGAAGAACGGTGGTCTGGAGGGTTGCCCAGAGCATTGCCAGTGGTTAAGATTAAGTCTAAACCTTCCAGCCATCACCTCTTTGTTTTTGCTATGTCACCCCGAGTGGGACGGGTATGCCCAGACGTGGGTCCCGTGCCTGCTGGGCCTAGAGACCCAAGCTACTCCTCACTGATGAGCCCCAACAAGGGCGAAACATGTTTGGGGATGCTTGTGGTCTCGTGCAGAAGGGATGTGGCCTAGCAGTTCGGGCTGGACTGCCCCTTTTGGGGTGGGGCCAAGCCTGATTTGCATATGGTATTTCCCTTCTGTAATGGCTTGGCAGGCGAAGAACGGTGGTCTGGAGGGTTGCCCAGAGCATTGCCAGTGGTTAAGATTAAGTCTAAACCTTCCAGCCATCACCTCTTTGTTTTTGCAAGGAGAATAAGGACATAGGATTGCTTAGAGTATTTATAATTCGAGGGGATTGTCGTCCGACGTATTCCACATCTATGACAGTAATGAACACAGCTGTGCTGCTTCGGAATATTTTTCGGCGTAGGCGTCCTGTGTCAATGACCTCGACACCCGTCCTCGACACGCTGCGAGGACCGACGTCACCGGATGTTATATCTAGGACGCCCGTAGCCTCAGTTCCGTTTTTTTCCGCATACATGTTCGCTTCAGAATCTCAGCGCGCTCGATTCTTCTACTTTACGAAAAGGTCTGTCTTCTTCTACCCCGAAGTCGGGCTTCAAAAAGTGTCGGGACTGCAGTTCCAAAATGTCCATCACGGACTGTCGAGGGAATCTCTCGAGGCCCCGGCTCCAAGGAAGTCGTCGACACCATCGGCGCCGAGGCCGTCGAAGGACACTCGGGGCTCCGGCCTTGAAGCCTATTGAGGAGAATTTACTGGAGGTGCCCCGGAGGGTAGAAACTCTGAGGAAAGCTCTCAATAAGTCAGTGAGGCCTGTCTTTGAGTCCTTTTCTGGACATCCCCCCCCCCCCCCTCCCCAGGCATGATTTATTCCAGCCTTTTTGACTACATTTCAGAGGTGGAAGGGTCAGATGAGGAGGGCCTTGTGCCTCCTGAGGTTCCTGATGACCTGTTGTCTGGTCACAGTCAAATGGAAGACCTACGTCAGTCTTTACATGACGCCAGTAGTCTTGACACCTCTCCGGAGGTTGAGTTTGGCAGGCCTGAGTCTGGTACGCATGCCGAATCCTCGTATCGGCGTCTCATGTCGAGGGTGACTGAGTATTTGGGGTGGTCTGCTCCACCTGTTGATTTTCTGCAGGATGGCCGGACGGATATCCTGGACCAAGCTCCACCCACTGACCCAGTGTTACCATTTCATTCAGCTTTGCAAAGAAGGGTGGCCGTGGCTTGGACTGCTCCGGAGAGTCTCCCGGCAGTGAATAAGTCGCTTCTGAAAAAATACCGTCCAGCTAGTGGTGACCCCTGCTACTTGTCTACACACCCCACTCCGGAGAGTTTGGTGGTGCATGCGGCTACGGCCTCAGCAAAGCAGGCTGCGTACCCTACCATCCCTCCTGATACGGACGACAAGCGCTTTGATGGTTGGGCGAAGAAAGTATTTACATCTGGGGGTATGGCTTTAAAGGCAACCAACTCTGTTTGTGCCTTGGCAAGATTCACTCACACTCTGTGGAGTTGTGCATCTTTGGTGGCTGAGCATACTCCCAGAGGGGAGGAACAGGATGTTTTTCTAGCCCTCGTCCAAGATGGGAAGGATGCCATGTGTGAATCCGTTCAGTCTGGTCTGGACATGGCAGACTGTGCCAGCCGGTCCATGGCGGCAAGCACCGTGATGCACAGGTTTGCGTGGTTGCGGAAGTCGGGGGGAGGGGGGATTTGCTCCTGATGTGCATTCCCAGCTTCTTAACATGCCCTTTGATGGTGTCCATCTTTTTGGCAGCAAGGCTGACGAGAGCCTTGAGAGGTTGCAGACCTCCAAAGCTGTAGCAAAGTCTTTGAGCGCTGCAGTACGCCAACCTCCGCCTTGTCATCCTAGGGGACAGCAATTGAGGGGAGGTTCCTTTCGGTACTACTCTTCCTTTGGTAGATCGAGAGGAGCCACCAGTCAAAGGGGAAGCTCTTTGAAGCGTACAGATCCGCTCCTTGCGCAGGAAATCCTATCCCTGCTGGAGAACTGGTGCCTGTAGCGGAGAGGAACAAGGGATGGTATTCCCCATATTTTTTTATCCCGAAAAAAGACAGAGGATTGAGACCCATCATGGACTTGCGTGGTTTGACCAAGCTCCTCTTTCTCAAGTCCTCCAAGCCCTTCAACTTCAGGATTGGTTGGTGTCTCTCGACCATAAGGATGCTTACTTTCATGTGTTGATTCATCCTAAGCACAGGAAGTACCTGAGGTTTGCGGTTGGCGACTCGCATTTTCAGTTTCTGGTCCTGCCGTTCGGATTGACCTCCGCCCCCAGGGTCTTCACCAAGCTGATGGTGGTGGTGATTGCGTATCTCATGTAAAGGGGATTCACGTCTACCCGTATCTGGACGATTGGTTGATCAGGGCGCGCTCTCCCGAGCAAGCCCTGTATCATCTGTCCGTCACCTGTGTTGGGGAGAATTCTCATTCTATGGCTAATTTCCCTTACCTAGTGAGTCCCTCAGGAGCTTTGCTGGATCTCTGGAGTTATTTCTTTCCACTTGGTAAGAGTGTGAGCTTTTCCCCCATTCTTGCACCTATTTTGCTATGTGTCTTTTACCTGTTTTTTTTAAGATTGTGAGCTCTGGAGTACACCACTTCAGTAGCCCCCTTGTTTGTGAGTGTCACGCAGCACCTTCAGTGCAGTGACCCAGGGTTGTCGTTCAGACTTCCCACTGACTCCATTTCTGAGGTGACTACTGTCCCCCTGAAAAGGTTAAAGTTACCATTAACTTTACTTAGTCAAATTTAACCACAGTTCCAGTACACACCATCTTACATGGAGTGCTGGAAGGGTTAACTCTTAACTCTTTGTATCTGTACCTCCTAGAGCATAGTTTCGCTCTTTTAACATTTAGACATGGCTGGTGGCAGTGGTAGCTACCCTAAATGTCTACTGTGGTTATCTTATAAAACCGTGGTAATATTGTAGGCTATTGTGTTAGCCTCAGACTTAAACCCGCTTGACCAAATCCTTTTTCGTTTGGCTCTGGCGCGGTTTATTCGCCATTTCTTTTTGTTAAACTCCTTCTTGTGTTTTTCTTTGCATGGCAAACCAGGTTTGCCTTCTTTGTTCACTGTCTTTTGGCTGGCTTCTACCTAGAAGCCCTCCTCATGGCGCCTGGGTGTCTATGTGGGCTGAATGTGAGGGAGGGGTGTAGTCACCTCCTGCACAGGGTATCCTAGGAAACCCAAGTCACACTTTGACATGATTGGCCGAGGTGGTTGTCCGGGCTGGATAAATTCCCCCCCGCTGGGTGGTTGACAGCTAGGCTGTGTGAATGGCAGGTCTCTTGGGCTGGAAGTCAGTCGCCACTGGAACTACAAGGAACCAACGAGAAGTGGAGGAGAGGTCAACTGCTGCAACTACCCCGTACCGGGGAAGCCCTGCTGCAGTCCTGAGCTATCTACCCTTCAACGACTAAGAGGAGATCCAGCCCGGCATCTTCTTCCCTTGAGCCTGGTGGGGATAACCAACTCATCTTCAGCCAGAGTTGCCACTGGAACTACAAGGAACCGACGAGAAGTGGAGCAGAGGTCGACTGCTGCAACTATTCCGTACCGGTTGTTAGGCAGAATTCTCATTCAATGTATAATTTCCCTTACCTATAGAGTCCCCCAGCAGCTTTGCTGGATTTGAAGGGTTTCTTTTTACCTGCTAAGAGTGAGACTCTGTTTTTTCTCCCCACTCTTAGGCATTTTTGTCATGTGTGTTCTAGGCTATTTCTGTGTTTTAATGCCTATGGGATCTTTCTCAACCTCATAGGAACCATTTTTATGCACATGTGTTACACAGCACCCTCAGTGCAGTGACACAGGGGTGTCGTAGCTACCCCCAAACATAGACTCAATACCCTGGGACTGACTGTCTCCCAGGACATGTAAAGTCCCCATTGACTTTACTAGTGTAATCCTATGAACTAAACCAGTACATCTTACTATGGAGGTATTGGAAGGGGTTAATAGTTTTCCCCTATGTTAATTTTCGAGAGGGTACCGTACAGTCCCTCTCTCAAAAGTTTCTGGCTGGTGGCAGTGGTTACTACCATAAATATACGACCGCAAATATTTTTCTACAGGATTTTCCCATTGTTCGAGGCTACCACTTTTTCTGACAGCCTCTAACGTACCGCCGGTGCATTTTAATATTAACTTTGCTCTGGTATGGTTTATTTGCCAGAACTTTAATATAACTTCTTTCTACTTTCTTTCTCTACGATCCTAACCCAGGTCGGGGATCCTTTGTTCGTCGGTTTGGCGGGCTTCTGTCCAGAAGCCCTTCTTCCGGCACCACTGAGTCTGGGGTGGGTCCATTGTGTGGGAGGGGGAGTATGACCTCTGGACAGGGTTGCCTCCGCAACCCATGTCGCATTCTATACTGATAGGCTGGAGGGTCTCCCGCCAAGATGACCACTCCACTGTGTGAGTGACAGCTAGGCTGTATGAATGGGGATATTTTTGCATAAAAGCAGGGTCCTGAGGACTGGAAGAGCAAGACGTCGCCACTGGAACTAAGAAGCTGAAGAGGAGAGAAGCCAAAGACATCTGCAACAACTGAACCACCGGTGAAGCCCTGTTGCAGCGTCTCACCACTATCTCCACACGACAAGAGGAGATCTTCATCTGCAAGAGCTTTCTTCCCTTGAGCTGGTGGGGCCAACCAGTTTGCCAATCGCCTTCCCGGACCTGCCTTGATCGAATTACCAGTACCCTGTACTCGGAGGCTGGATAGCCAGGAACCAGTCCACCCGGACCGCGATTTAAAGGAGCGTACCTTTTTATTAGTCAGGCAGCACCGCGGCTGGTTTCATCCCTGGGTAGTGCAGTAACTCGAACCTTCCTCCACGACGAGAGCCTCTCTTCCTCTGCTGGATCACCCGAACTGCACGAACTACCAGGAACAACCGCCACCGCAGGAGCCACGTCTTCATTTAAAGGTACATTGTCCCGCCAGGCCGCCCTTTCTTCACGGTAGCACTAAAGGTGTTTTAAATCCTTTACCTACCTGTTGGGTTGGCCGTCTCCCTCTCTTAACATTGTCTTTCGCCCTCTGCATCCACCTTTTCAAAATCGTTAACCAAAGACTTGACTGCAGCTACAAGAACATTTTGCTCCTGGGCCCTTGCCCTGTACCACTGACTCTGGCACAGGCCTACTGACTCTGGCTACATGTGTTAGAACTGCCTTCTTTAGATTGATTCTCATCGAGAACTGTGTGGTGCACCTATTTCGTACAACTGCCCTTTCCTTTTCTAATCATTGTGAAATGCCATTTTGCTCAGTTTTCATTTTAAGTATTGCCTATACTGATGCACTGCCTTGCTGAATTGGTTCACAAACATTTGGGAAGTGTTGATGGGGTGTGTAAGAAGGCATTTCTGAATAACTTGTGTTTTCCCTCCCTTTGAGAAATTGTTAGTGCAACCCTTGTGTGTAGTTTTCACTGTGCCCTTTTGCTCAGTTTTCACTCTGGTTCACTTGGTCTACAATTTATATAAGGAGTGTGCATATTTTTCCTTGTCTTAATTTAACTTTCTTGATGACTGTGAAAGATGTGTTTAATTAGAAGTGTATAAAATAAATATTTATCTACTTTTTAATACAAAGCTTTGGTCAGTGTTTCTTTGTGCCATAGTACTCTAGGCCTATTGTGTAAACCCTGAATACTGCTCATCTCCCTCTTGAGATAAGGCTGACTGCTCAGCCACAAATACCAACTAAATCTTTGTGGTACGGACTGATACCAAAGGGGATTTATTGCTCTCACCTGTAGTCCTAATCTCGTGTAGTGCTCCCTAAGGGAACTGCACAGGATTCTGCCTAACACTGGTGAAGCGCTGCTGCAGTCCTGAGCTATCTACCCTTCAACGACTAAGAGGAGATCCAGTCTGGAGTCGTCTTCCTTGAGCCTGGTGGGGATAACCAGCTCATCTTCTTAAGCCAGAGGTCGCCTTTGTGGTCGAAATCGCTGCACACTGCTGTATTGGTCCGGATACCCACCTGAAGAACCGCACCTGTTTTTTTAAGGAGCGCACCTTATTCCTTGTTTCTGCTGCCGGCCTCATCCCTATGTGGTGCGGACCCCCTCATCGTCCTTCGTGCTGAAGCTGCAGGAACGCGTGGGTCTGCGGGAAACCAACAGAAACAACTGCTGTGGCACGAGCTTCGTTCTTTGAGAAAGGTACTGTGTCCTGTTTGAGGAATTTTGGGTGAAATTCCTATTTCTCTACTTTAAGGCTTGTCCTTCTCCCTTCTTATAACTTTTGCTTCCGAACATTGACAATATCGAAGTACTCTTGGCAACATTGAATCTTGAACTGTCAGACTGTGTGATCCTCGACAACAGGCACCCGGTGTCACTTGACTTTGTCTCCGGCCCTTTGACTCTTGAATTCCTGTCTGTGTGTTCTTCGATTCTGTCTGTCTAACAAACATATTGCCTGTGATTTCTGCCCCCAACTCGCTCTGGGTATCTCGGGTGCGAAGTGTGTTTTTGCCCCGGTAGCATTTCTTGCTGTGGATACGCGTTTATCTAGTAGACCGAACTGTCAAAAATTGATCGCAATTGTATTCACGGTAACGTGTTCGGTTTCGTAACACCAGTCCATTCAAACACAGGGTACTTACCTTGAGTAATACTGTACAAAGTGAATTGGTTAGTTGTAGTATATTTTAGTGTGGTTTTGGAATTAATAGAAGTGTTGTGTTGATAACAATTAGTTTAAAAATAAATGTAATTATATTTTGTACCTGAAACCTTGAGTCAGTATTTGCTTGAGTCACAGTAATTGTGGTCCCTTTGTGTAATCTCTGTTACTGCTCGTATATTCTTGAGATAAGCCTGGCTGCTCAGCTTCTGTTACCACTTTAACATAGTAGTACAGGCTTGTACCAAAGGTAAAACTTGTATTGCCACCTGTAGTCTTGTGTGTAGTGGTCCCTAAGGGCACTGTGCTGGATTCTGCCTAACAACCTGCCACTCCCTTCACAAGCTGGGCTTCTCCATCAACTTAATGAAGTCTCATTTGACACCTACTCAACTGCTCCAGTACATCGGAGCAGTGCTCGACACATCTCGGGCAGTGTTTGCCTCCCCAGGTGAGGGCTCATCACATTCTGCAGATGGTGGGCAAGTTTCAACGTGCCCAGAGTCTCCCGGCGTTCGAGTTCTTGAGGTTGCTCGGCCTCATGGCATCTCTGCAGTGGGCTCTCAAGATGCAGTGGTCGCAGTTCTCCGGCAGGATGTCGGATCCCGTGCAGGTGCTGCCCTCGGTCGCCCAGGATCTTCTGTGGTGGGCCGTCGAAGGCAATCTGATGAGGGGAGCACCATTTTTGCAACCCTGGCCGGAGGTGACAATTGTGACGGACGCATCCCTCACGGGTTGGGGAGCTCATGCCAACTAGCTGACGGCCAGTGGCCGTTGGTCTCCGTCGGAGTCCAGACTCCACATCAATCTGTTAGAGCTGCGGGCTGTCAGGCTAGCGCTGAAGGCTTTTCTGCTGTCTGTGTGGGGAAGAATGTCCCAATTATGATGGACATTACAGTGGCCATGCACTACCTCAACATAAAAGGGGGGGCAGGGTCACTCCCACTGTGCAGAGAGGCGATGCAGCTCTGGTTATGGGCCATCTAGCAGGAAATTTCGATCTCGACCGTTCATCTGGCCGGAGACAAACGAGGCGGCGGACGCTCTGAGCAGGCAGAGCACGGTCTCTCACGAGTGGGAGCTGGCTCAGGAAGTTCTTTTGGAGATCTTCGCCCTTTGGGGAACCCCACAAGTGGATCTCTTCGCTACCAGTGTCAACCGGAAGTGCAAATGATTTTGCTTGCAGGAATTTCCTCCAAGAGGAGCCTTAGGGGACGCGTTTGTAGTGGAGTGGTCCTTCCCACTGCTGTACGCGTTCCCTCCAGTCCCTGTCATTCCGCAAGTGTTGCAGCGGTTACAGAGGTTCGGTTCCTGGATGATCCTCATTGGTCCGGCATGGGCCAGGAAAGCGTGGTACCTGGACCTTCTAGGCATGTCATCTGCCCTCCACGCCGTCTTCCCTATCAAGACTATCTGCTCTCACGGGAGGGGGGGTCGGGTTCTCCATCCAGAGGTCCAGTCTCTCAGCCTTCATGCTTGGTATCTGAAAGGTTGAGGTATAAGGATTGGGACCTCCCCCGAAGACGTGATGGAGGTGTTGCTTTCGGCCATAAGGCCTGCAACAAAATCCCTGTACCTTTGCCATTCGAGAAAGTTCTGCGACTGGTGCAGGGTACAGAATGTGGATCCTTTCCAATGTTCCATTCCTTTGGTTCTATCTTTTTTTTCTTTTGTTAGCCCACAAGGGCTTATAAGTGGGTACCATTAAGGGTTACCTGGCGGCATTGTCAATATTTAAGCACTCGTCTGAGGGGTGTTCTTATTTTAAGATTCCTTTGATTTCTCAGTTTCTAAAAGGGCTAACTAATGTGTTTCCACCGTCACCTTTCCAGGTGCCGGGATGGGATTTGAACTTAGTTTTAAAGTTCCTAATGGGAGCTCTGTTTGAGCGCTTACATTCTTGTCTGCTGAGACTGTTGTCCTTTAAGACTGTATTTTTAGTAGTTACTTCCACACGCAGAGTGAATGAGTTGCAGGCACTTTCCGCCAAGCCACCTTTC
Organism: Ambystoma mexicanum; assembly: GCF_040938575.1. Lineage (NCBI taxonomy): Eukaryota > Metazoa > Chordata > Amphibia > Caudata > Ambystomatidae > Ambystoma > Ambystoma mexicanum. The sequence continues at coordinate 145,348,360 of NC_090939.1, read as the reverse complement.
ACGGTGTTCCATAAAGACAGGGTTGTCTTTGGGGTTCGTCCTTCTTTTCTTCCGAAGGTTGTGTCGGAATTTCATTTAAGCCAGAAGGTGATTCTTCTGGCATTTTATCCTCCTCTGCATCCTGGTAAGGAAGAGGAGAGGCTCCATAGGTCGGATCCTAGGAGGTCTTTGACTTTCTATCTCTCACGGATGTCCCAGGTCAGAGTGGACGATCAGCTCTTTGTTGGATACGCTGGAAGGCGTTTAGGTCATGCTGTTTCCAAGCAGACCTTGTCCAGATGGATCATTTTGACGATCTCTGAATGTTCACGTTTGGCGGGTAAGGACCCTCCAGTAGGCTTACAGGCTCGCTCTACTAGGGGTGTGGCTGCTTCTACGGCCCTAAAGAGGGGCGTTACAATTCGCAGTATTTGCGAAGCAGCCACATGGGCTTCTGTCCATACCTTTGTGAGACACTATTCCCTGGACTCCATCCATGGGCAGGATTGGCCTTTGGTAAGGCAGTCCTGTATTCAGCAATTTGATTGGGCATTCTAAAATTCAAAATTCTTTTCCCACCTCCATACGTTGGTACTGCTTTGGGAGTCTGTCATAGATGTGGAATACGTCGGAGGACACAATCCCCTCGAAGAACAAGTTCCTTATCTTACCTGGTAACGTTCTTTCGATGGGATGTTCCTCCGACGTATTCCACATCGCACCCTCCCAGCCTGCCCCTCTTCAGAATTTCTTATGCGATTGCAGCTTACGTTTCCGTAAGGCTTTCTGCAGTCATACTGGCAGGAGATTGGTGCCACATGTTCTGAGGGGGGAAAAACTACAACTGAGGCTACAGTCGCCGTGCGTCCTAGATATAACATCTGACGATGTCGACCCTCGACTGAGGCCCTCGGGGGACAGCTTGTCGATGTCATCCACGCAGGACGCCTACGCCGAAAAAATTTCCAAAGCAGCACAGCTGTGGTCATTACTGTCATAGATGTGGAATACATCGGAGGAACATCCCATCGAAAGAACGTTATCAGGTAAGAAAGTAACTTGTTCTTTCAACACACAGGTGCTTGACACTATTTAGTAACTTTCTGTTCTATCCTGATACATTCCTTGTCATGAATGTCTGAAATTTGCCATTTGGAGCAGCTTGGTATTTTGAATCTCATGGCCACTGAAGCTTTATCTGTCAAGGACTGCTTGGTTGCACAAGTGACATCATTTAAATACTTGCGCTCATAATTGCCTGGATTCTACAATGAAATATCACTGTGTCATAGCTAGATATGTTAAGGGATTATAACATGGCTGCCCGAGTATCAACTAACTGCGTTCCTGGGGCAACTTGCTCATTCTTTTACAAGAGCCCGCAAATCTTAGTTTTGCTATAAGTCTTAATTGGGTGCACCATCTTTATTTCCTCGGATCCATCAAATCAATTTATGGCAGAGTCCTTTACTTGTCTCCTTTTGACGTTGAAGCTCTCATTACATTGTCTGGCTTTTCAATCACGTTATCTCCAGACTTCATCAACTCAATGCGACCTACTCACTACTGACCTCCGGTAGCGGAATTGCAAAATTCACATCTTATTCTATTTTGAAGTCCCTTTTGATTTTCACTCATACTTCTACGTCCCGTCCCCTTTCCTCCATACTTGTGGGACATTCCGTCCTTCGTGACGGAACCGGAGCACTTTTTTCAAAAAGCTTCAAAATTGTACATTTTTGTCCTCTTTTTACACGGGGCCGTAACCCTGCCCTCCTGAGCTCTGCATCACCCTTCAGTCCTTTTCTCTGCACGGTCGGGGCTGGACACACTTGCATCACCAGGAAAGATTTTTCATTCCTGTTGTCCTTCTCCCCTGCTCCGGTTCTGCAGTCGCTTAGTCTACCGTCTATGCCGGAGCATCTGGGGTTTGTGTCCTGTTCTTCATGCGAACGTTGCTGTGCTAGGGCGGATCCCCATTCTCTCAGCTTGGAGTGTCTCATCCCGGACTACAGCTGGGATTCGTGCTTCTACTGCGATTCGCTCTCCGTCCAGGCACTCCAACGCAGTCTTCTTCGGTGGGAGGACGTCTTTCAGCGTGTTCCTCATCTTCAGCTTTTCATAGATGAAAAGAAGATGCCCAGTAAGTTCCTTACTTTTTAGGGCGCCCCGACCGGGGGAACTCCTTCCCGGGGTCCAGGTGGGGCTGCTGCAGCTCTACCGCCAGGGTTTCCCATGAGGTGCCTGAGTTTTCTCCGAGGGTTCCCACGACAGACCTGCCAAGACCAGACCATGTTACGAGGTTCACATGTCGGGTGCTAAACTTCAGCCCAGTTCATCTGTGGCTTTGGACACCGGGGTTCGCTCAGAGGTCTCCTCCGTTTCTGGAGCTTTCTGTAACAAGCCACGGCTTGAGGCCACTCATGAGGGCGCTACACATACTGGGACGAAACCCGAGGTTCCTCCTTTTGAGACAAAGGTCTGTACCGACAAAACCGAGAGACCGGCTCTGAAGGTCTTGTCTGTGAGGATGATTCCTCAGCATTCCCACGCTCTGGGACGGGGTGATCCCGGTTCTGTCGAGGGGGCAAAGAGGGTGGTCATAAACTGTAATTCCTGTGTTACCGGCTCTGCCAAGGTTTCTCCTCTCGGGGCTAATTTTGGGGCCACCTCCAGATGTCCAGTAAACATCTGAGACCCCCCCAATGCCGGTTCTGCTGAGGATCCTTGTGTCAAGGCTAAGGTATTACTTAAGTTCCCTGACCAGCCTGAGGAGACGGTTGCCTCATCTACACAGTTGTCTTCAGGCATCGACAAAATGGTGGCTCAACCCTCATGGTCCACAGTGATTTTTCCTTTACATCTGCATTCTCGACGCCAAGTATTCTGTCCAGCTACGAGACCTGCGAAGAAACCTGAGACCTGATTGAAGAAGAGCCCTGTCTTGCTCGTGATCTTTAGCAGTCCTGCGAAGGAGCTGCGACCCTTGGAGTGGAGGGACCATCCATTCCTGACGTCTGCTTGGTGCCCGGCCAAAGGAAGCCTTCGGAAGTGCCCTGGAACCATACTGTGGCTGACCAGCTTAGAGTTTGGGCTACCGTGCTGCCGGCATCACCGTTCCGAGTTTTGACCTGGAACTTAGGGGAATCCTCAGTTGGCCCTACAAGTCTGACCTCTGCAAGATTTTGGCATCCTAGCATCGAGGGGACCCGAGATGGGAGGGAATGTCGCTGTGCTGCGATGACCACCATCCGAAATTGCTTACCTGACCAGCGTTCAGTCCTGAGACTGGTCCTGCATCGTGTTTTACTGCAATCTTTCATCGAGAGTCCTTGCAACAGTGAAAGATACCAACCAGAGATCAGCTCGCACCTAGAACCCCTGGTAATGAAGGACTGCGACTTTCGGCAGAAAAAGCAACGTCGGACCCTCTTCCTTTTTCCTGCCAGTTCTGGGGAGAATCGGAGTACGGGAGGCGGGGGGGGGGGGTTAGTTGGAGATTCTTACCTACCCCTATATTCCCATTGTAAGTCTATGGTCTAATAATAAACTTTTTATTCTAACAATCTTGGCTTTGCCATTGCTTGCTTGTGCAAGATCTCTGAAAGTTGGGGCTTCTTACTTGTATGCTAACCATAAGAACCCTTCACTGGACCCCAGAGACCCTACCTGCATTTCTTTCCTGCATTCAAGCTTCTGTGAAACTTTAAACGGAACTATTGGGCTAACGGCCCCAGACAACTTCGGGCTGGACAATTTTAGTTGGGGATAATTCTCCGTGGACCTTTAGTGCATTATACTGTTTTAACCTTTACTTTGCAGTAGTTTCTGGTGTGTATTATGCCCTATAACAAGTTAATGTATATATATATGTCTGTTTTAGTCTTGCGTGATAACTTTACTTGCTAGTAGTCATTTTTATAGTGTTTTTGGCCAAAATAATACTTGTTTGTATAAATCCTGTCTGTGTAATCTGTGATTCCCATTGTGTGACCTCATTGTGGACCCCTTAAAAGCTCACCACCTCTGAATAACTTAGCCTAGACCGCCTGTCACTGCTACCTGAACTTGTTTGGCTACAGCTCCCCAGAGTTGTCCCTGTCGCAACATGGGTTCGTCTTATATACATCTGTCCACCAGGCCAGAGTATAGAAAATCAGGGAGGTTAGCTGGAGGTTAAGATTCTGGAGTAATGGTGCACCAGGTGTTCCTTCTCATATGTACCGACTTGTTTGAGTACTGCTGCAATGGCATGAAGTGAGGCATCTGTCTCTGCTATGTTGGGAAGTAACTGGTTGGGTTGTATAAGAATTAACGCTGAGCAGTAGGAGGGTTTGAGGTGCTGAAAGGCCACCTTCATTTCAATCAAAATGCACTTATTTCTTGAGCTGGTTTGTGATGGGATGAACTTTGAAATGTCTTATGAATCAACAGTGAAAGTAAGTTAGGCTGAGGAAACGCTGCACTTGTGTTAGAGGAGGGAGCGGCCATTGAAGAACAGCAGTGGTCTTGCACGGATAAGATGAAGCCAAGATGTGATATTACATTTATAACGCACCTATACACAAGTGTGTCAAGGTGCAATGAGGCAAGGAGGGGGGGGAGACGGAGGGAAGACAGAGGCCACGAGCTTACTAGGCCAGGTGACATTTAGATCGTGCAGGGAAGGGGGAAAAGTGCGGGGGCAGTGGGCAGTGCATAGGATAACAGTAAAGACAATAAATGTAAAGTGTGGGCAGCTGGTGGCAAGTGCAGACATCCGGTATCAAGTGCTGGTAGATGGGCTGTAGGGATACAGAAACAGTTGCAAGGGTTGCCAGGGGGCCAGTGCAGGTGTACAGCTGGCGACCTGGGTCTGAGATCAGAGGGTAGCCAGGTAACCAGTGCAGCATATGGCACCAACTGCACCTCGAAGAAGCACTTTTCGGGTTTTAGCAGAGAGATTGTGTGCATGAACACTTTGAGATGTGTTTGATGTAGAGCTTTGACGGAATACACCAGAATGTCTAAATAGATTATTGATTGGAAGAGCAAGTCAGCGAATATCCTCTCCATAAATCTGACTGCAGGAGCATTCACTAGTCCAAAAGGCATCGCTTGCGATTCAAAATGCCCAAACGGTGTTCTGAATGCAGTTTTCGAGTCATTGTTGTCACAGATATGAAGGAGATGGTAAGCTCCACAGAGGTAAAGTTTGGTAAAACAAGTGGCTCCTTGAACCGCCACCAGAATGTCCATCAACGGCATAGGCTATACTGTCTAGCACAAGGTCTAAGGCACAAACATCTGGTCGATAAGGTGGTAGCTCCTTGAGCATCTTGTCTTCAAAGACATCCTGGAATTCAAAATAACTTGAAGGTATGCAATGTATGCCTACAGAGGAGCTGTGCTCGTGAACAACCACGTTATGTTCTTGCAGCATTTCTTTGAAACAGTGTTTTATGCAAATCTAAGAGGTGATTTGAACTATCGTTAGTCTAATCGATGAGCAGATTATGCTTGTAAAGCCATGGGATTACAAATATTATAGGAACATTAGCTGCAGGTATAAGATCAAACACAAGTCTTATGATAATTATTTGTCCATTGAAATCGGGATGGATCTTTGAGTGATAGTGCCATGGTTAAGAGGCCTGCCATTGACCCTGGCACCCTCTTTCAGGTTGTGAATCTTCATTGTCGAAGAGCCAGAACCTCCACAGGTGATTTCCCTTCAATCCTTATTTTGACTGAGAACCATGATTCTGGTGTTACGACTGTGTTAGAGGGACTATAAGAACATCCCTTTATACTTGTCCCTTCGAGAATCGGGGTCTGACGTTTCCCTTGGGGGGTACCTCTGGGCAATACCTGACAAGGTGGCCTATGGATCCACAATACAAACACAGACCCTGGTCCTTCTCTTTTTGTTCTGTTTGGCAGACAGTGGGCCGCAGGCCATAACTGCATTGGTTCCTCAGGCGATGGTATCTCTCCAAATGGAATAGGTGTCAACAGACGTGGAATAGGAGTTGCGTCTTTTTGTTACTTTTTCTTTCGTCACTGTGCTTCATCAACCTAAATTCAGTCTTTAGAACCATTGAGACCAGATCAAAGACTGTTGCAGGACGAGGAACTCTGGCCAATTCGTCCTTTGTCGTAGTTTTTTTACCTCTCCTAAAGAAGGTATACTGGGAGGTATCAGGCCAACCAGCTTCACCAGCAGTCTTCTTGAAATAGGCTAAGACACTAGAAGATCCCTGACTTACATCAAGGAGTGATTCCTATGCAGAGAATGTAACTTCAAGTCTTTCAAACATGTCCTTCAGTGCCTGAACAAAGGCAGAGTAGTCTGATAGCCGCATGCCTGCTGAAGTGACCAATGGTATAGCCCAAGCCAGAGGGTTGCCAGTCATGTTGCAAACCATAAAACTGACCTTGCTCTATCAGAAGGCGAAGTATCCAGTGCATGAGTCCAGAAATTCATGCACTGTTCCGGGTGACCCATCGAATTTTCCGAGGGTAGGCTTAAAGGAGGCAGATCGGTGCCCAGGGAATCTTGGGCAGTTGTATTTTTTTACTTGTATTTCTAAAGCACCCAAGGGCTTCAGGGCGCTGTTTCGACTGGTTACACTCCTCTTATAAGTTTAGCCACAGCTGTTTCCACTGTTTACATGTGTCTTTATAAAAGGTTGGAAACACAGGGATGCAGACACACACATGGCCAGCCACGGCTGGGAAATATACAGACATATCGTACAGATCCATGGACTGCCATAATGGTAGTGGCGCAGCCAGTCCAGTAATGTTCAGCTCTAGTGTCGGAACTCGGGAGCACCTAGGCAAACAGCCAAGGCTTTAGGGCCTTACGAAAGGGCCAGTATGAAGTTTCCATTCTTAGGTCAGGAGGAAGTGCGTGCCACTGGGTTGCAGCTTTTGTGGGGAAACTAGATTCTCCACCCCCTTACTTTATTACTTTTGGGTAGGGCTGCCCTTAAACGCAAGTGTAGGGCAGCTGAGCGGAAATGGAATTAGTCGGGCAGACCCTCTGACAAACTGGCCTGCCGCCGCATCCTTCAAAGGCAAGATCTACACTGCATCCACACCAAGAAAAGTGTTTATTCAAGCCTGCATCTCTGCGGCATAAAACACGGCTGAACTTTTCAAAGTCTGTAAGGAACTGGCCAATCCTGCAGCAGCCTCTTCTGTCACACCCACCCAGGACCTTTGATCGGCTCTGGCTGCACACTTCACCGCAAAAACCCAAGACATCCTTTCCTCTTTCCTCCACACCACATCGTACACCAACACCTCTGGAGCCTCCTTTGGCGCTTCCAACTCTTCTCCCACTCCCATTACACCTAATGAGGTCGCCAGACAAGTCCTTTCCATGAAGGCTTCCTCCAAACAGGTGGACCCCTACCCCTCCAAAACCCTTAAGGACAACATTGACTCACTCGCTCCAGCCTTGGCTGATCTCTGCAATCTCTTTTGCCACTGGAATTTTCTCAACTTCTCTTAAGCACTTCCTTGTGCACCCTCCACTTAAGAAACCCTCTGCCGACCCCTCCATTCTTGCAAACTACTGCCCCATCTCTTATCACCCCTTTCCTGGCAACTCCTGGAGAATCTGGCTATCTCTCCGCTCACCCTCCACACTGATGACCGATGATGACGAGTATCTAGTCGCAGCGGACGGTGAATCTCCACTTTCGGATGCCCCACATAGGCTGTCCCCACCGGATGAGGTGGGATCATTCCACTCCATGATCTCCAGAGCCTCTAAGCTAGTCCAGCTGGTGCTCGAAGAAAGCAAGAAGGGAGGGATTCTTGTACCAGAGGCGCGAGGCCAAGAGGAAGAGTACCATGGTGGTGCTGCTTCTGGATGACATTTGAGATGAGGGCATGGACCTCATGAAGAACCCTTGGACGGCTCCAGCCAAACGGGATAGGCTGGAGTAGAAATGTAGGGTGTCGGACTCTGCACACAAGTGCCTGAGGTCGCAGCCATCACCGGATTCAGTGGTATTGGCGGGCGCAAGGAAACAGTCCATGTATTCGGCCCTTCCGGACAGCGAGGGGGAAAAGGATGATGGATGCCATGGGAAAGACAGTGATTTTATACTGTGGAGTCCAATATCAAGGCGGCTCACACACTGGCGATCGTGGCCAGGTACGATAGGGAGTTGTGGTATAAACTGGGGCCGATTCTGGAGTTCCTCCCCGACAATAAGAAAATTGAGACAATCTCTCTCTTCCAGGACGGGCAAGTGGTGTCTGATCACGCCATCACAGTGGCATTTGACGTCCCCAACACAGGTTTCCGACAAATGGGGAACAGTGCCTGCCTTAGTTGCCAAGGTTTGATGAAAGCCACGAATTTCCGTCAGGAGGTCCAGGCGAAGATGCTAAACATGCCCTTCGATAGAGAGAATCTGTTTGGCAAGTTCGTTGACGCGTCCCTCCAGGCCATCAAAGCGGATACTGAGCTGGCCCATTCCCTGGGCACGCTCCAGCAGCACTGTTATTTTCACTCCTCCAGGGGAAAGTCGAATAGGTCTTCCAAAGGTGTCTCTGCTTCGTACCAACAGATCCACTGCGCAAGAAGACTACAGAGGCAGTTCCCAGGCCTACAGTAGCAGAGGACAGTGTCACACTCGCCCTCCGGGCAGGATGCCGGGACCGAGGCAAACCTGAACCGGCCAGAATGCCGGGCCCCCTAACTAAGTTTGTCAGCGAGTGGAGAAAGATCACCATTGACAGAAGGGTGCTGGATGCTCGCCCAAGGACACACCCTGGAGTTTCAACACAGGTGTCCGCGGATCCCTCTATTTACCCGTCGGGAGAAGCACATCCCTCAGCTCCTGGTAGAGGTACGGGGGTCATGCTGCGAAAAGGGGCGATGGAGCTAGTTCGCCCAACAGCTAGAGGGCTCCACAGTCGCTCCAGATACTTTCTTGTCCAGAAAGAAGACAGGGGGCTGGAGGCCTATCCTAAACATACGAAGTCTGAACAAATACCTAAAGTCCTAAAAGTTCAGGATGGTCCTGTTGCAACACATGCTCGGCTAACTGGAAAGTGCAGACTTCTTGTCATTGGACCTGGAGGACACCTACCTCCAAGTCCCCATTCACAAGAAACACAGGAAATGTCCACATTTTGTGGTGCAGGGAGAGCACTACTAGTTCAAGGCCCTACCTTTTGGCTTTAAGTCCGCCCCCAGAGTGTTCACAAAATGCCTGGCACCAGTGGCAGTACATCTACAGGGCATACACGTGTAGCCATAGCTGGGCGACTCGCTGATTTGCCCCCGTTTGTCGGAGCTGGCCGATGGACAAACTGAGGCAACCGTCCAGCTACTAACGCCATCACAGAAAACGCTGTTCCTAGGAGCCAGACTCAATACGGTGTCTTGCCTGGCTTTGCCTTCGGAGAAGAGGATAGCAGCCATTTAAGGGAAGGTAAGACTGCCACAGTGCATGTTGCTGTGCATGATGTCGTCCTACATCTACCTTGCCCAGCTCTGCAGATTGCAAATGCAACACCTTCAGGAATTCCTGGACGCCCGTTGGATACAGGTGTCCGGAAGCTTCACGAACAAGATCTCTATCGCAGAGTTCTGTCGGTGGAGGCATAGGATGGTGGGCCGTCGGCTCCAACATCGCCCAGGGCACAGGATTTCAAAGCCTGCCATACCAGGAGACGGTCACCACGGATGCCTGCCTAAAGGGATGGGGAGTGCACACCGGACATCTACACGCCAGAAGCTTGTGCCTGCCGGAGAAGGATCTTCATATCAACATCCTGTTGCTACAAGCAGTGTTCTGGGCCCTCATGTCCTTCCTACCATCTCTGAAAGGCAGAGTGGTGAGGATCTTCACAGACACCACCACCATGTTCTACATCGGGAAGCAGGGGGGGACACTGAATCCCCGGCGCCCTCCAAGGAAGTGCAGAACTTGTGGCGCTGGGCCGTCGGACATGGGATGTTCCTCGTCCCTTGTTGGGGAGAATTCTCAGAAATATGCTAATTCTCTCTACCTTAGAGACCCCCAGCCACTTTGCTCGATTTTGAGGACTTGACTTTTTTAACCTGGAGAAAGTGGCCCTTTTTTCCCACTCTCTCATGTATTCTAATGTGATTTGGTACACTGTTTCTTTTTGGTTGTGGAGTCTGACAAACTCAATAGGCATCATCTTTTATATTGTGTCACACAGCACCTTCAGTACAGTGGCACAGTGAAGTCTTCCAGATTTCCTCAAGGTTTAAATACCTTGTCTGGGATAAACTATTGTTTCCCAGTGCAGTAAAGTGAAATTGACTTTACTTACATTTGTAACTTTCTAGACCCAGCACACACTATTTTTCAATAGGGTGCTGGAGGGGTTACTTAGTATCCCCTTTGTCTAGCTTCTCATGTAACATTTTTGTTACCTTTTCCTCACTGAATGGCTGGTGGCAGTGGTTTACTTTTTACTAAAATTATGGGATTTTACCACGGGCTGCGTTCACAGCCACGGTAAAACGCCCATTGGTGCAATTTTTGTCAAAATGGCCTGGTCGTCTCTTTTCGCCATTCATTTGGAAAAGTCCTTCTTGAGATGTACTGTGTGTGCCAAACCAGGTTTGGTCCCTTTGTTCATTTTGCCTTTGGCGGGATTCAAGAGTGAAGGCCGCCTCTGGCTCCCGGGTTTCTGGCAGGGGCAGGAAGCAAGAGAGGTGCCCAAAACTCCCTGTGCTTAGTCTCCTCGGAGACAGGAATGCACTCTTAGGTAATTGGCTGGTTGGCTGTCCGACAGCTAGGCTGGAATGAATGGGAGCAAGCTGCATAAAAGGCGAGGCTTTTTGGCTTGGAAGGCAGTCGACCACTGGATAAAGGAATCCGAAGAAGAATTTGAAGAGGATGCCTGCTGCAACTCGTAGATCGTTGGGTTTGCCCGGTGAAGCCCTGCTGCTGTGCTGAAACTCCAAATTCATATCGACAGAGAAGCCCCTGCAAGGACGACTTCTCCCTTTTGAGTTGGTGCGACCATCAACTCCAAAGTAAGCCACCTGGACATCCTCTCAAAGCTGGTCGAGTATCCACTGCAGTCGCTGCTGTAACCAGATAGCCAGGGAGAGGAACACCAATTCGTGGGCGTTGCTTTTCAGCTGGCCAAGAGCTCCAGGAAGATCCTCCGGACTCCCAGTAAGCAGGACTGACCGAGCCTGAGCCCCCTCATCAGAGTGCGGGACCCCAGATGCAAGGAAAGCCCATCTCGACAGCCAAGAACTAGTGTGTTGGGATTTGCGGTAGACGTGAGGAGCTGAAACACCGAACAGCCACTTGTTTGAAGTTTGCCGGTTGCGAGCGGTGACCGTCCCATTGCAGTGCAGGGACCCCCAGAAGTCCTCCCTCTTGTCCCCACAACTGAGGCCCAGGAACAGTGAGATCTGCAGAGCCGCACAGGAACTGAAGTCATCTGCTGCACTTTTTCTTCAACCTAAAGGTACTGTAAAAGTCTAAGAACTTACCTCTTGTTGTGTAGCCACTTGTCCTTGTTGGAGACCTGCTTGGTTGCATGTGTAGAATTGCTTGTAGCTTCTTTACCTCACAAGCCTAATTAGCTTGTGGCCCTATTTTGATTGCTTCTAGTCTACCAAGACCTTTTAAACATTGGAAAAGACTTTCTACTTACCTGCAAGAAGAGCTACAGTTCACCTTGACATTTGCTAACAAAACATTGGCTGGCCTGGCTCCCTGAATGACTCTTAGCTCTTCTGCTTATGTGTTTTGCCTTCCTTCCAGGAAAGGGTTAACTAACTTTGCATTGGGGGGGTTGTTTTGAATGTACTTACCTACTTCAGAATAAAACAAGTATTCAGTTATTCTTAACTCTTCTCTTTAACACTACTCCCAAGAATATTCTAAATGCAACAGTAATATATTAATGCCAGCAGCACCCTAGCTATTGAACTCACCTGAGGGTGTAGGTAGTGCCTGTGTGTCATCCCAAATGGGTATTTGCTGATTTAGATAACTAAGAGTGTATTTTTGGAGTGTATTTGTGTGGTTTTCTCTTGCTCCCTTCTGAAGAAGGTTTACTATAACTGACTGGAAAAATACATTAATTGTTTATTCAAGAAACCTTGTGTGCAAGAGTTTATTTGAATACTCTTCACTGTGAATCTCTGTAACTCCCCTACAGCTCACAATGAACCCTCTTGAGATTAGCCTGGCTGCTCAACACGCTACCAACCTGTGTAGTACAGACTTATACCACAGGTTGGGTTCCTATTGCCTGGAGGTCAGGGCTGTTGTGTAGTGCACCTAAAGGGTATGGCATACAATCTTGCCTAACATCCCTCTCCACCTGGCGGGAATCAAGAACACCATTGCGGACTAACTCAGCAGGGAACTGCACTCCTGCCACGAGTGAGCTTTGTCAGGATCAGGTGGACCGCCTGTTCGTCAAATGGGGCGAGCCACAGACGATCTATTTGTGCTGGCGGCAAACTCTGGTGCCAGATGTTAGCCAGCAGATTCTACCAGCCACGGAGCCTGGGGGGGGGGCACGTTTTCCTTCCCGTGGGAACGGCTGTTCCTGTACGGGTTCCCTCCGTTCACTCTCCTGCTACGAGTCATCCACCCACTCAGTGTCCATGCAAAATGTTACTCATCGCTGCGGCGTGGCCGAGACAGATTGGTATCCAGACCTTCTCAGCCTGTCGGCGTCTCCTGCGGTCAAGCTGCCGTTGGTTCTGGATCTTCTCACCAGAGAAAAAGGCACAATCCTTCATAGCAACCCAAAGGTCGCTGAACCAGAGAGCTTGGCCCCTGTAGCCCTAGAATTTGGAGGATACGATTTGCTTGCGGACTGCAGGGAGGTCCTCGCCGAGGCAGGGCATCATTAACTTTGGTGCTAGGGTCACAAGTGGAAGCGCTTGGCTACCCTGCTGAGGGTCACAGCCCGCAGATCCTTCCATACGTAGTATTCTTGGCCAAGGCCGGACTGGTGCATGCATCTATCAAGATATATCTGCCGGCGATATCCCGCTTCACCAGGTCTCCAGGAAGATCTTCACTTTGGTCCCACCGACTCGTCAAGGAATTTCTCGAGGGACTTTTTCAATCTTTCCCGCCGGTGAAGGCTCCTGTCCCGGCGTGGGAGCTCAATGTGGTTCTGATGAGGCTCCCCTTCGAGCCTATGCATCAGGCCCCTCATGTTCCTCTTGTGGAAAACTGCTTTGCTTGTGGCCATCACCTCTGCCAGAAGGGTAGGTGAGATCCAGACCCTATCCTGCAAGCAACCATACCTGATTTTCCACAAATCGAGGGTGTTGCTACATACGCACCCGTCTTTCATGCCGAAGGTTCTGTCGGAATTCCACCTCAACGAGAATTTGGAGTTACTTGTTTTCCCCAAAACCTTTGTCACCAGCAGAAGAGGCCTTGCATACGCTGGACGTTGCTCGTGCCCTGAAGTTCTACGTGACACGCAGAAATATTTTTCGGAAGACTTCTCCAACTGTTTGTGAACTTTGATCCTGTAAACCATGGGAAGGCCCTGTCCAAGGCTTCCAGGTGGCTCTCCGGCTGCATCACGCACTCATCGGTTGGGGAACCCACTGCTTCCCGTCCGAGAGCTCACTCGACCAGAGCGATCGCTGCAACGACGGCAATCCTATCTGGTGTGCCCCTGCTGGATATCTGCAGGGCTGCAACGTGGAGGTCCACGCACTCCTTTATGAAGATCTACTGCGTCGACATGGAGGAGTCCAGAGTTGGCCAAGCAGTGCTATACAACCTGTTCGCTTGAGGTGAGGCTGTTCCGGAGGTAAGAATTCATTGCTTCTGTTGATCCTTGCCACCTCCCGTGGTTGTGTAATGTTGTGCTGCTATGTATTCGTTATTCATGAGCATGTGAATCCATGCCAGACCCCATACTGTAGAAGGTAATTTACTTACCTGTAAATATTGTTCTCCAGATTGGGTCTGGCATGGATTCACATGCGAACCCTCCCTCTGTCCCCTGTGCGGCTCTTCTTGGTCATACTGCCACTTAACTTGCTTACCAAATCTGAAGATGGCTGCCAGAGGAGGGGCTTAGGGAGAGGACTGTCATTGGATGGGGGCAGTATGACCCAGAGGACAGTGAATGGTTTAGAGGAGAAATATTGTTTTGAAGTGAAAATGCAACCATTTTTTTTCCTTTACTGAGGATTCCCAGCCTGACGGGGTATATTCATGAGCGTGTAAATCCATGGCAGACCCCATGCTGGTGAAGGTTCAAGTTACTTAACTGTAACTATTGTTTTCCAGCATGGGGTCTGGCATGGATTCACACGCTCGTGAATATTCCCAGTCGTCGGGCTGGGGATACTCTGTAAAAGAAAACAGTTGCACTTTCACTTGAACTGTATTTCACCTCTACTGTATTTCACCAATCGCTGTCCTTTGGGTCATACTGCCCCATTCAATGACCGTTCTCTCCCTAAACTCCACCCCTGGTGGACATCTTCAGTGCTCTCCAAGCATTTCTCGAGTTTTTAGTAAAATGGGAAAGTTTTGATAGATTTCTGGATTTATTTTATCGTTCGTCGGTCGGCTACCGGCAGCGGGGATCCGCTGTCAGTGAAGATCAAACTACATTGAGGATCTTTCATTGGAAGGCCCAGGTTTGGGCGGGGCTACTTCACGCCTTTTCACCATGACCGAGGAGAAGAGAAGACTCTTGAAACTCTGCGTGAAATGTGGACTAAGGAATGTTTTCGTGACGGATCTACACCGCAAATGTCTTTAATAACTGTATCCGGACCATGATGCGAGGTCTGCTGTGGTTTTTCGAAAAAGACCAAGAAGGACCGCTGCAGCAGGTTGGCGGCGTGGTTAAAATCAGGTAAGGCCTCTGAAGCGGCCACTGGGTTTGGTCATGCTCCCCCTCCCACGCCCCCCTTGAACGGCTGGTCCCTCACATAAGAGGTAGAGGTCCTTTGAGGACACCCCACCCACAGGGGTACGAAAGAAGGCAAGGCCGCACACCACGTATCCCACTGCATATGACACTGCTGCGGGTCCCGGCTCGGGAAGAATAAGGTTGCCTTCACCGACCACATCCACGGTGCCGGCAAGGGTCACACACTCAAAGGAAAGTCCTTGACCCCTTTGAAACTTTGCTTGCCATCCCATCCGCGGTCAAGGCGACGAAGGAGAAATCCAGGGTGAGGGCTCTAATCTGCCTCCATTGATATATCAACCAGCCAAGACAACACAAACGGGCAGAACGACTGCTGGTGCCACCCCATCGACAGCCTCGTCGACGACCACTACTTCAAAAGGAGGGCAGGCCACGAAGGTGGTGCCCAGTCACAGCAAGTGCGGGTGTCCTTACTGGCATGGGGTGAGGTAACTGCCACGGCTTTGGCGAAGAGCCCTGGGAAGGGGACAGGAGCTCCCCCACCAGCCCCTCCCCCTCTCAGCCAACCCCCTGCTCCCCACCCCCTCCCACTGAAGTCTCAGGAGAGGGGAGGGAGTAGGGGTCCGACGATCCCTAGGAAGGGTACAGAACAAGGAGCTGAGCCAAGTGTGCCGGGGCACATTTATACTTGCTCCGTTAAGGGTGACACCCAACACAAGGGCTACTATTCAAACCACAAAGGGGGCCAGGGACCCTTGTTGGAGGGTGAACCATATTGCCTACCTCTCCAGAAGATGAGTACAAGCCCAGAGCCTCCCCGTCTCATTCCTTCTACACCTCAACCCAGGGGCGTTTCTTTGGACATTCTGGCCACACTGAACACACTGGTATCAGAAATTCAGCAAAGACTGCTGCCCACAGCAAGCCCTGCTCCGTCTGGAAGTCCTTCAAGACCGCTTTCCAGAAGTCCTTCTCGGTGCAAAGGACTCTGCTGCTCCAAGGCCACTGCCTCCTCCACCTCAGGTTTTGACCCCAAAAGAGGATCCTGCCACGCACATGGATACAGTAACTGACACCGAGGCTGATGACCACCCGCGCAGGTTCTCTCCACTGGATGAGGGCGGCGCCTTCCACTCAAAGATGTACAGGGCCTCTAAACTTTTTCAACTGAGGAATTGAGCGATATCTGGGATGAAGGCCTAGCACTGTTGAAGAATCCGAGCATGACCTGCCCAAGCGAGACAGGCTTAAGGAGAAATACTTGTCCCCCCAAGTGCTTGAGTTCCCAGTCTTCACTAGACTGTGGACTCAGCCGCAGCCAGGAAACATCCTGCGAATCCGGTGTCCTCGTCCACGGTACCCCCGGACCAGGAGGGGAAGAAGCTGGACGCTATGGGGAAGAGGATTATCTATACGGCTGCCAGCACCATTAATGCCTCTAATGCACTGGCCATTTTGTCGTGCTATGACCGGGAGCTCTGGTATAAGCTGGGCCCGATTCTTGACTTCCTACCTGACGAGAAGGCAGAAGCACTTGAACTGATTCAGAAAGGGGATGTGGCCTCAGACCACGCCATGACAGTGGCGGTGGACATCGCAGACACCAGATTCCTTCGGATGGGAAACGGTGTCTCTTTGTCGGCAGGGATGGCTGAAAGCCACCAACTTCAGGCCGGACATTCAGTCTAAGGTATTGGACATGCCATTTGACGGAGAAAACCTGTTTGGCAAGACAGTCGACGAGTCTCTTCAAATCATCAAGACTGACATTGAGACAGCACGTTTGCTGGGCACCCTGCAGTAACATCGGTGGTAGCCCTTTCGTTCCTCAAAGGGAAAACCTGACCGGTCCTCTATGGGCTACATCACCCCTTCTCGGCAGCCTTCCTGCTCCACTAAATGAGGTGTATAGAGGTTGCTCGCAGGCAAACGGCAGAGGACCCCAGCATCTAAAACGGCCAGAGCCCACTGTGGACATGACAAAAACAGCACGTGGCGCAGCTGCTGCAGGAAGGCCAAGCCATGTTAAAAAAGGGGGGGGGTGATGGAACCTGTTCCCCGACACCTCCTGGGTGTACTCCAGATAGTTTCTAGTCCGAAAGGAGACTGGTGGGTAGAGGCCGGTCCTGGACCTTCGACGCCTCAACAAGTGCTAAGTCCCAGAAGTTCAGGATGGTCACTTTGCAGCGCATGCTTGGCCAACTGGAGGATGGTGACTTTCTGGCGTCTCTGGACCTGGAGGACGCCTACTTCCACATCCCCATCCATCAGAAGCACCGCAAGTTCTTGCGGTTCGTGCTCCAGGGGCGGCACTATCAGTTAAGGCACTTCCCTTCAGCCTGAAATCGGGCCAGAGGGTGCATCCACGTCTACCCTTAACTGGACGATTGGCTAGTTCGATCCTGTTCCCATGCTCTAGCGAGCCAGCACATGGCAAGGACTGTGCATTTGCTGATGGATATGAGATTCTTCATAAATTATCCAAAGTCGTCCTATGAGTCCTTCCAGAACACTCTGTTTCTGGGGGCACGACTTAACACAGTGGCTTGCCTGGCGGCTCCCTCGGAAGAGAGGCTGGTAGCCACCCTAGGGAAGGTGTGCAGCACCTGTCGTCAGCACGGTCCGCTACTGTGAGTTGTCACATCGGGCATGATGTCGTCCTGCATCAACCTTGTCCTCCTTTGCAGACTACAGATGAGGCCTCTCCAGGAGTTTCTGGATGCCAGATGGCTGCAAGTCTCAGGATTCTCGACTGACAAAATCCCCCTCAACGAGGTGTTCCAACGAGCAATACATTGTTGCGGCGTGCACGCTCATCTCACGCAAGGGGCCCTATTCCAAGTCTCTTACCAGCAGACAGTCACCACGGATGGTTCTCTGGAAAGTTGCGGAGCTCATAACCGACAGTTGCAAGCCAGTGGCCTCTGGCTGCCAGAAGAAAAGACCCTTCACGTCAACGTTCAACGTCCTGGAGCTTCACGACGGCTTCTGGGCCTTCAAGTCTTTTCTGCAGTCAACGGGCAAGGTGGTGAGGATCTTCACGGACAATACCACCACCATGTTCTACATCTGGAAGCGGGGCGGGACGCGCTAACTAGCTCTCTTCAGGGAGGCCCATGATCTGTGGCACTGTGCCATTCGTCAGGAAATTTCTCGTCTTTCTCCCCCCCCTCCACTTGTCTGGGAACAAGAACACCATTGCTCAGCAGGGAGCTACGTTCTTGCCACGTGGCAGCGTCACCAGGATCAAGTGGGTCTTCTATTCCACAAATGGAGTCCACCCCAGATCAACCTTATGGCAACGAATTCCAAGTGTCAGAAGTCAGAAGTTCGCCAGCAGGTTCCCACAGCCGAGGAGCATGGGGGATGCATTCTCGGTCCTATGGGAGGTACCTTTCTTATACGCTTTTCCTCCGTTCCCACTCCTGCTACGAGTAATCCACACACTCCGTGCCACGGCAGGATGATACTCGTCGCTCCGACTAAGTCTGTCGGAGGTTCCGTCCATCAAGCTGCCACTACTTCCGGACCTTTTGTTTAGAGGAGGAGCGATTCTGCACCATGACACAGCGCTGCTCAACCCCGGGGCCCAGCTCCTGCAGCCCTAGAGTTGGGACATTATGCTTTACCTGCAGAGTTTCATTAATACTCCTACGTCCCGGCCTCTTTCCTCCATACTGTATGGGCGTCACTCGCTAGGGACGGGAGACAGGACCTTTTTCACCAGAAAAATCCTCTTTTCTCTTGGATGCGCGCTGTGATGCGGCCCTGGGAGCATGCGCTCCCGTGACTTGCCCGCCACTCCGAGTCCTCTTTTCCGCATCTAAAGGGAATGGGGTGTTTTTACCCTCGCTCCTGGGTTATGGACTATGGACTAGTAATTCCACATGCTCTTCCCCGGAGACGTATTTTTGTCTTCTTTTTTCTTTTACATTGGTGTCATAGAAATGCTGTTATTCAAACTAAGTTTGGGTTAGTTTGCGTACGGGTTGGTTTTAGGGGGAGAGACAAGTTTTCAGTAGTTTGCGGAAAGATATTAGATCTTCAGTTAGGCGGATGTGGGGTGGGAGTGTGTTCCACATTGTGGAGGCCAAGGCTGAGAATGATGATCCGCCTAACCTGACTGAGTTTGTTTTAGGTATGACTAGGAGGCCGGCTGAGGAGGAGGAGCCCTATTGAGGTCCGGTTTTATGCACTGCTCGATGAGAAATGCATAAGGTTTTGAAAGTCACCCTTCGGGCCACTGGAAGCCAGTGCAGAGTTTTAAGGGCTGGGGAGATATGGTCTCTCGGGCCAAGCGCTAGTAGTAGTTTGGCTGCAGCGTTTTGTGCTCTTTGAAGTTTATTCAGTTGGTAAGCGTGGACTCCGAGGTAGAGCGGGTTAGCGTAGTCCAGTCTTGATATAACAATTGATTGGACCGCGGAGAGTCTGTTGGGGAAGGGAAGATATGGAAAGATGCGCCTAAGAGTTTTAAGGTGGTAGTGGCAGGACTTTGAGACGTTGTTGACTTGACGCGAGAGTGTTAGGTCAGAGTCAAGGGTGCATCGTTTTTACTGAGTTAGAGGGAGTCTGTGAGTTGCCCATGGCAGGTGGCCATGGTAGTGGGTGTGGAAGAAGTTCGGCGTTGCCTCATACCATGATTTCGGTTTTGGAGGGGTTTAACAAGAGGTGGCTTTGGGTCATCATAGCTCTGCCGAGGAGGCGATGTCAGGTCGGCGGTTGGGTTTTGAGTTCAAGAGTTTTAGAATTAGTTGAGTGTCATCAGCATAGTTGTAACACAGGATGTTGTGTGAACAAATTGATGGGAGGGTGATCAAGTAGAGATTGATCAGGAAGGCAGATAGGCATGCTCCTTGTGGAACTCCCGTGTCGACTGGTTGGGCTTGGGAGGAGTAGGTGGAGAGTATCCTTATTTGGTACCTATCTTTCGGGAATGAGGCTATCCATTTGAGAGCGGTTCCACAAATTCCTAGGGAGTGGAGGCGGTCAAGGAGGATTGAGTGATTGATCGTTTTGAAGGCGGCGGGTAGGTCGAGAAGGATTAATGCGGCGCATCCCGCAGAGTCTGCTGTGATTCTTTTTTTATTTTTTTTTTAAGGTCATCCCAGATTGAGGTTAGGGTGGTTTCAGTTCCGTGCCGGTCTCTGAAACCTGATTGTGCGGGGTCAAGGAGATGGTTGGCTTCGACAAAGGCATTTAGTTGGGTGTAGGCGGTTCGGTCAATGAGTTTGGCAAGGAACCTGGTGGTTGAGATTGGGCGGTAGTGTTTGGGCTCGACAGGGTCGAGGGAAGGTTTTTTATTAGAGCTTTGACATGAACTGTTTTGAATGCATCAGGAAAAATACCAGAGGAAAGGGAGTCATTTATAATGGATCTTGCTTGTTCTCCTGCGCAGGTAGAAGCATATATTTCTTTGAGGTTTGTGGCCGGGCAAGGGTCTAGCGGAGAGCCGGATGGTTTGCGGGCAGAGAGAAGTTTGAGTAATTGGTCGGGTGATATTGGACTAAAGGAGTCGAATGTTGGTTGCGCTGTGGTTGCAGGCGGTGGGTTGGCCGGTATGCGGGGAGGTTGCCTGGTGGATGTAAGAGAGCCAGTTTGGTGGTTAGCGCATTTGTTCTTTCGAGAGCCGTGGCATAAAGGTGGAGAGAGAGTGAGTCGCACAGAGATTGCGAGTGGGTCGGGACGGTGGTAGTGCATGCAGATTTGGTGAATTCGTTGATGATTTTGTGAAGTTCTTTGCTGGGGTTTTTGCAGTTTAGGATTCAGGAGTTGTAGTGAGCTTTTTTGCTTTCCGGATTTCAGCCTTGTACTGATGAAGGTGTCGGGCCAAGGTGGCTCTGCTCTCTTGGGTTTTGTCTTTCTGCGATTTGCATTCTAGGTATTTATATAGTTGTTTAGTGGTCTTCAAATCGGGTGTGAACCATCTAGGGAAGAGGCCACGGCGGGCTGCTGGTTTGCAAGAGGGTGTGAGCCACATTAGTGAGGCGTTGAGCCATGAGTCGAAGGCGTCGGGCGGGGGGGGGGTTATTTTTTTATTGAGTTGGCAGATAGGTGGAGGAGACTGGAGGAGTGCATCGGCTAGGTCAGGAACGATTATTAGTTTTTTCCAGCATTTGCGTAGATTCGGAGGTTCAGGTTACAGTACGGGAAGCGGGTCAGTTGAGCGAATGGTGAAAGAAATAATGAAAACCAGATGATAGGGGTTGGGGGGGGGGGGTTTGATGTCTCAGGTTGTGGGAGCTAAAGATGGCATCAAGAGTGTGTCCTTTATAGTGAGTCGGGCCGTTTGTGGGGTTAGAGGTTAATCGTGTCTAGACCGTCAACCAGAGAGTGAGTCATAGGGTTGGTGGGGATGTCGAGCCATATGTTGAAGTCTCCAAGAAGGGTGAGGTTGGAGTGGTTTAGTTGAAGGGTGGCAATGGAGTCGCAGAGGTTGTTTGAGAATTGTCTATCGTAGCCAGGGGGTCTGTAGATTATTAGGAAAATGTGTGTGAACGACGGGGAGAGGGATAGTTTAACCAGGAGTGAATCGCAGGAAGGAATGGAAGGTTGGTTGTCGATGATTGCGGTCTGGAAGTGAGACTTGAAGACGAATGCTATTCCCCCTCCTCCAGAGGATCGGTTCAGTGGGATGAGGGAGTAGTCGGGGGTGGGGGGAGGTTTGGGTTGGGGGGTTTTTGGAGGGGTGGGGTTGGGGGGTTGGGTGGAGGGAGGCTTCATTGGCGATTGGGGCAAAGTAGGCAGAGAGCCAAGTCTTGGTGATGAAAACCAGGTCTATTGGGCACACTTCTAAATTCACCAGGTCACGCTATTAGTCAGACTTCTAAAGTCAGCCAGAGCACAGAGAGGCTATTGGGCACACTTCTAGCTTCAATGGTTAGTTTCATGCTTTATAAATGCAACTATATCACAGACATGTTTGTAAATGCGATCTTCAGAATGTAATGCTAACACAATGTGGAGATTTTACAATGGTTTACTGTGGCAATAAGCTGGCATGGCTAGAGGTGTCGATATGGGCCACAGTAGATTCCATGAGGTCATGCACCACCAGCTTGGCCTCTGCCAGCCCCGCCTTAATACGCGATTGGCTCTGCATAGGGAGTTCCGTGAGGAAGTCTGCAATTTCCCGCCATAACCTCTGGTTGGCGGCCACCAGCATGGCATCAGCATTGGCTTGACGAAGGCGCAAGGACGCGTTGGAATAGAGCTTCTTTCTGTACGCCTCCAAGATCTTCTCCTCCTTGCCTAGCAGAGCCGCAGAAGAGGCGGCTGAGGATGACTGAGGCTTGGCGTATAGTGATGCCGCGGCGATCACCGAAGAGTGTGGCTGAGGATGGACCGAGAGCAAGAGTGTTTCCCCCTCCATCTGCCTGCACTTGGCATCAGGACGTCGATTGACCAGCTGGGCTGAGTGGGGCTTAAGCCAACTCTTCGTGGCAAGGGAGACTACATCGGTCTGCAGAGGAATCCCTGTTTCGGCAGAGGGGTGTTGCGTGATGACTGCAACCAGAACCCCCGCTGCTGGCTGCTCGACCTCGGGCTGGTGAAGCCCAGTTATTCCGCCAGCCCAGCAAGACGTTCTTGGAAGGCCCTGGCTGAGGATGGCGTGTCTGGATCCTCATCATCCATGTCCTGCGGATCAGGAGGATCCTACGGAGGTGGAGTATTTGGGGCCGTAGGCTGGGGCACAAGGACTGCAGCCGGGGGCTGAGGAGGCGGCGGAGGCTGGTACGGAACCGCCCGAGGAGTCGGCTGGGGCGCCGGGACCAGCGGCTGCACCTGGGCTATCGGTGGAGGCACTTGTGGTGCCGCTAGCATAGTCGGGATGACTTCCATGATGGCGTCCTTGAGGATAATCCCCATCCGAGGTAACTTCATGAGGCCGAGGAACCTCTATAAAAGCCCTTCTTCACTGGCCAAAGAGGTGGCAGGGGCTGCTGATTGGGTAGCCGGAAGCTACTGGAGACGCTGTGTACCCTGCCCATATGGACGCCCTGGGAAGGTGCCCTGAGCATACGAGGGATAGGCTGTAGACCAGGTACCAGGTTAAGGCCAGTCCCACCTTGACACTCGTTCTTCACCAAATTCCTGGAATGGCGGACGGGTGCCTCTGTCTGGCGTGGCGGCCATCTTGTTGAGCTGCCTGCCACGTGCCTGCCACGTGCCTGCGACGTGTTGCTCACCTCGCTGGGCCCAGCCTCCTCCAAGACTCTTGCGTGTGGATCACAAGGCCTACCCTGCTCCTCGGGCCTAGGTCCGGTAGGTGTGACGCCCTCGACCCAGAGTTCAGTAGAGCTGCGTTTAGGCACCCCCTTGGACAAATTGCCGGTACTAGGGCGTAGCTCCTCAGGCATCTCGGTACAAGGGCGGAGCCCCTCAGATGATCTGGTACAAGAACCCTCTGGTCCCTCAACTCTATCACCGGGAGGATCCCTCGGCCCGAAGGCCGGTAGCTGCAGCAGCCTCGGTGCAAGTGCTGGTACAAGGACCGGACCCGCCTGCGCGGGAGAGTCCTTGGGACGGCATATCCTTTGCGGGGTGCGGTGAGAATAGCGACCCCTACCTTGTGCTTGGCTCGAAGCTTCACGAAGTTCTTGAGGTCCTCTGGAGGAGACTTCTGGAAGAGCTCCTTTCACCTGGTTTGTTCTTCAGTGCTTTCGAGGACAGCCAGCCACACACTGTACAAGCTTGCCAACCGTGTTCTGGGCCAAGGCAACAAAGGCAGAGGGTGTGGGGGTCTGAAGGAGGAGCCCGTTGCAGGATGGACACCTGCTGAACCCTATGGAAGTCTACATGCGCCGTAGACGAGCGTGACACCTGAGGACCGAGTACCTGAATAATAAAAAGGAAAAAAAAGACAAAGGTAGTATCCACACATGGAATTGCATTGCCGTAGCCAAAACCCAGGAGCGCTGGTGAATTCAGCTCGTTCCTGTAGACGTGGAAAAGGGGACTGAGTGATGCCAGGGGGACGGATCAGGGCAGCGCATGATCCCTGGGCTGCACCCCTGCGTGCCTCTAGATTTAAAGGGAAAGAAGATTTATTCTGGTGAAAAAGGTTCCGTCTCCCATCCCTTGGAAGGGACGCCCATGCAGGATGGAGGAAAGGGGACAGGACGTAAGAGTAGGTCCGGGTGCCATGTCCTCCTGGCCCAGTCTGGGGAAATTAGGATCATGTGTTTCCCAAACCTTGTCAACCTCCTAATTATGTGAGGAGTCACTGGGACTGGAGGAAACGCGTACAGAAGTGGAAACTCCCAGCCCACCACAAACGCGTATCCTAGAGCTCCTCTCAGAGGAAATTCCCTTCATTACAGTTCGCAGTTCTGGTTGGCACCGGTCGCGAACAGATCCACCTGAGGGGTTCCCCAAAGGGTGAAGATCTCTTGAAGGACTTCCTGTGCTAGTTCCCACTCGTGGGAGACTGCTCTGCCTGCTCAGAGCGTCCGCCGCTGTGTTCTGCTCTCCGGCTAGATCAACTGCCAACAGAGATTCATTCTTGTATTGCCCACAACCACAGCTGCATTGCCTCTCGGCACAATGGTAGTGACCCTACGCCTCCTCTTGTTGAGGTAGTACATGGCCACCGTATTGTCCATCATTATCAGGACATTCTTTCCTCTTACAGAGGGCAGGAAGACCTTCAGCACTAGTCTGATTGCCCTCAGCTCCAAAAGGTTGATGTGTAGTTTGGACTCCGATGGAGACCGACCGCCGATTGTCAGATCGTTGGTGTGCGCTCCCCACCTCGTGAGTGAGGCGTCCGTCACTACTGTTATTTCCGGCCATGGTTGCCAAAAAGATTCTCCTTCGAGGAAATTGTTGTTGCAAGCCCACCATAGAAGGTCCTGAGCAACTGTGCTTGGAACTTGCAGAAGATCGGACTTTCCCCAAGAATTGGGACCACTGAGTCCCGAGGGCCCATTGAAGGGATCTCATCCTCCCATGAGACCGAGCAACCTCAGAAAATCGAAGGCCGGCAGATGCTGGGCATTGTGGAACTTTGTTACCATCTGCAGAATGTGATGGGCCCTCCTCAGGAGGCGAGGCTTTCCCCAGAGGAAGTGTCTAGGACTGCTCCGATAAATTGGAGTCTTTGGAATGGTACCATATGGGACTTCTTGTAATTGAGGGAGAAGCCAAGTCTGTGTAGTGAGTGGCAGGTGATTGATAGATGACCCTGAGCTTGTTCGGCGGAAAGAGCCCTGATCAACCAATCATCCAGGTAGGGGTAGATGTGAATTCCCCCCCCCCCTCCTCTCCAGAGACTCGCTGCCACAACCGCCATCAGCTTGGTGAAAACCCTTGGGCGGAGGTCAGCCCGAATGGCAGAACTCAAAACTGAAAGTGAGAACCGCGAACCTCGGGTACTTTGTGTTTGAGATGGATTAGCACATGAAAGTAAACATCCTGAAGGTCCAATGATGCCAACCAGTCTTGGGGCTGGAGAGCCTGAAGGATCTGAGAAAGGGTTACCATCTTGAATCTGTCCTTCCTGAGGAACTTGTTCAAGTTTCTCTCAGTCCTCCGTCCTCCTTTGGAATGAGAAAAGAAGGGGAGTACCAACCCTTGTTGTTCTTTGCTACAGGTACATGTTCTATTGCACCTTTCTCTAGCAGGGTTAACATTTAATGCACAAGGAGCAGATCTGGAATGTTGACAGAGTTGGTTGCCGGTGGATATTCCGGAGGCCTTTTTAGGAAGGGAAGGCAGTAACCTTGAGCTACTGTTTCCAGTGCCCAAGCATCTGAAGTAATGCCCCGCCATTCGTTCAGATGCTGAGAGATTCTGCCTCCCACCAGGGTCTTGTGTGACGAGGTCTCAGAGTGACTTGGAGGGGGGAGCGGCTGTGGGCAAAGATGCTGCTACTGAGGCTGATTTCGCACCTCTTCCACCACGAGGGAACTTTTTTTCGCCTTCCTGCACAGCCTGTCATATTCCTCTACCAAATAAGGAGTAGTATCGAAAAGAACAACCTCTCCAGAAAGATGCGCCCGAATAAGGTTTTTGAGGCTGTCGCATAGAGGCGCTAAGGGACTTAGCCGCCGCTTTGGAGGTCTGCAGTTTCTCAAAGCTCTCATCAGCTTTAGTTCCGAACAGCCTCAAGCCTTCAAAAGGCATGAGAGTAGCCTGGCCTGAACATACGGTGCAAAACCAGACTTAATCAACCACGCCAATCTGCGCAGTACTGTGCTTGCAGCCCTGGATCTGCTGATGCGGTCAGCAGTATCCAGTCCTGATTGGAGACCCTCTCCCATTGCCCCTTTGCCATCTTTAACAATATTCAGCAAGCCTTCCCTTTCTTCGCCTTCTAGAATATGTTCAGCCGCCGCAACACAATCCCACCGGGTATGGGTGAACCTGGCCAGGGTAGAGGTAACATTAGCGGACTTCAGGGTTATACTGCCCGAGGTAAACACCTTGCGAGCCCAAGCGTCCACTTTATCAACTCTATCAGAGGGGATAGATTGCTAGGCTGACTCTTGTGGAAGGTGCAGCTTGTACCACTAGACACTCAGGCGTAGGGGGCTTACTAAAATAGTCAGGGTTACAGCTTGATGGTCTATACTTTTTGGGGAAATTCCCATTGACTGCTGATCCAGATTCAGGAGCCTCCCAGTTTGCTACCACTGTTCTTTGAAGAGCCCCATGAAAAGGAAGAACTGGGTCTGTCGTGTCATCCTGTTCGAAGGTTGGTGAGGATCTACCCCAACCCATATAATCAGCAACCCTGTTCATCAGGTTCCTGTACCCCGAGTCTGCATGTTCTGCAGGATCAAGTTTTGCAAAATCTAACTCTGGTGACATATCAAGGCCACTGCCAGACAAACTACTAGATCTTGAATAACAATAAGACAAATAACAATACAACATCACAATCCATGCGAGAAAGCACCAACTAATAACCGCTAATGTAAACTAAAAGGACAAACAGAATAAAACGAGTGAAGTAGATCAAAGCAGTAAAGTGGATAAAAAGAATAAAACGTACAAAAACAGTAATGAGGTTTAAATTAATTAAATGGATGTAATGAATGCAATGGACAAATAAACAAAATGGGCGAAATGAATAAAGAGAAGAGGATGGAAATATGAATACAAAAGACCGTAATGAGTGCAATGGAAGAGATGAGAGCGGATGAATGCGTTGAGCAGATGAATGTGCTGACCGGATGAGTGTATAGAACGGATGAGCGTGTTGTGCGGATGAGCGTGTAGAGCGGATGAGTGTGCATGTGCAAACGACTTTGTGGAGCAGATGAGCGCATGAAAAGAACGAGTGCATAGAGCGAATGAGTGGCGGGAATGGATGAGTGCATAGAACGTGATGGGTGCGCAGAGCAGGAGAGGGCGCAGACTGGGAGAGGACGTGGAGGAGTGTGTAAAAACAGTGGAATGTGTAGAGTGGATGAATGCGTAGAGCAGACAAGTGTATGGAGCAGAGGAGTGCGTGAGAGCGGAGAGGTGCGGGTGAGTGCATAGAGTGCGAGAGGACATAAAGCGGACGACTGCGTAAGGCTGTTGTCTACGTAGGACCGCTGAGTGCCTTGAGCAGATGGAACAGGTGAAGTTTGTGGATGCAATGGGTGACGTATGTGGATAGATCGAGTGACGTATGTGGATGAAAGGGGGTGAAATATGTGGATGAAAGGGGGTGAAATATGTGGATGAAAGGGGGTGAAATATGAAATATGTGGATGAAAGGGGGTGAAATATGTGGATGGAGTGGATGAAGTATGTGGTACGGGTGAAAAACGTGTATTGAGTGCATAAAACAACTTAGAAATACTCTGGATGGATTGGAGTGCGTGGAACTGATTGGAGTGCTTGGAGCGGACTAGAGTGCATAGAATTGCGCGACTTACACAGAATGGTTTGGAATGCATGGAACGTCTGAAGAGCACGTAACCTACCATATCACATCATCACGCTTACTCTCTTCTTTACACCACCATTCAACTAGAACACAGATACTATGACAACATTCGGTATAACTGTTCTCATACCAACATTTGCCTCATGCTCCCATCATACTCCCATCACTCTAACTAAACACTGCTGGTTACACACCCCCCAGCCAGGCGTTCTCCTCAGCCCTAACGCAGCCACAATTGGTCTGGATAAATCCTGCCAGAACAAACACATACTCTTGATCTCTCAACATCCACAACACCTTGCGGGGTGCGGAGATGAATGGGGCACCTACCTTGGACCTGGTCTTCTGCTTCACAAACGCTTTGAGGTCCTCTGGAGGCGATCTTCCGAAGACCTCCCACCACCTGTCTAGTCGGGAACAACCGGGGGTAGGGTTACTAGCTGAAGTTCTCGCGCTACGCCCTACTTCTAGAATGGGAATCCCACTTCAAAAAGATGACCTAGCCCTTGCCAAAAAATGTTGGCTCAAGCCACTCTACCCAGCCTACCAATAAGCGTTTTGACGCGAAGTACAGGCAAACAGAAGGGGAACCCCTCTTATTGTTGGCGCACCCCCAACCACATTCCTGTGTTAGCGACAGCATCACTATACTCCAAGCCACAATCTTCTTCGGCAACTTCGGCAAGGAGGAAAAGATCTTGGTTGCGTTTTAGAAGAAAATGTATTCTAACGCCACTCTCCGCCTGCGCCAGGCCAACACTGATATCATGTTGGTGGCTGTCAACCAGAAGCTATGGAGGGAGATTGCAGATTTCCTCCCGAGCTCCCTGCCCACAGCCAGGCTCGCTTCGAAGCCAGGCTGGTGGAGGCC
This sequence comes from Ambystoma mexicanum, assembly GCF_040938575.1. Lineage (NCBI taxonomy): Eukaryota > Metazoa > Chordata > Amphibia > Caudata > Ambystomatidae > Ambystoma > Ambystoma mexicanum. Next base: position 145,319,753 of record NC_090939.1, on the reverse strand, counting down.
AAAATCGTGGTACCAGACGTAATTTAGTCCACGGTGGCCCACATTGAAGGACGTGCCATTTGTATTGCCACGCACATGAGCAGGATGGCTTGGCTCAGGGCAACAAAATTCAACCCAGATATGCAGGAACGCATACTAGACCTGCCTTTCGAGGGGGGTGACCTGTTCCATTCGACAACGGATGAGGAACTTGATAAGCAAAAGAATAGCTCAGACAGCGAAATCTTTATCCTCACCAAGTCCACTCCTAAGACCTACAGCCAAACGCAACAGTGCTCGGACAAGGGTCGGTCCTTCCGAGGCTTCATAGACTTCCAGGAGAGACGGTCTAGGCAACCAGACAGATCCCCTAGCCAGCACAGGCTCAAACAGCACAAGGCGGCTAACAAGGGATTTTTCCAGTCCCGCTTCAGCCCGAGCCTCAGAGGGGAAGAAATTGTGACCGGCCCAGCCAGATCCATGAGTCTCCTTTGGGGGCAGGCTTGCCCTTCACATACACCGCTTGCAGACAAAGTTCACGGACCCTTCTATCCTCTCTGAAGTATCCATGGGCATCCGGCTTCCTGTTCCTCCTTCTCCACCTTCCTCCCCTCAGCTCCCGCAATTTGGGACAGCAACTCTATTTGCGTAAATATGCTCGCTAGTAGCGAGAAAGGCAGTGGAGGAAGTCCCAGCCTCACAGCGAGGCATGGGCTTCTATTCACACATGTTCGCCATACACAGAGTCCGGCTGGCCTGAGTTGATAGACCTTTTCACATTGAACCTTTCCCTTCCCCCTGTAGAAATTGAGATGGTTACCCCAGCCTTCATAGCGGAGACATTGTGTGCAGGAGATTGGATGGCTCCCTGGATCTTAAGGATGCCTGCCTACATGTCCCGATCTGGAAACCCCATCGGTCTTTCCTGAGATTCAGGATGAAGGGTTTTCACTTTCAATACAGGGTTCTACCCCTTGGACTCAATTCGGCCCAAAGGTCTTTACAAGGCTAATGAACACAGTGGCAGCCCTACTCTGGGCACTACATTTATCCATATCTAGACGACTGGCTAGTCAGGGCGAGATCCAACATACGGCCTTTGCCCTCATGGATACACTATACGACCTGGACATTTCTATCAATCTCAAAAAGTCAGTTGGTGCCCACAAGTCTGACCTTCCTCTGCCTTATCTGGGACACGAGCTCCGACAGGATCTTCCCCCTCAGAGGACCAGATCAGTCATCAAGGGGGCCACTGGGCATTTTCTCAGCACAGCGGTGACCTCAGCGTGGTGGTACCAACACCTGCTGTGAGTTATGGCCGCATGTGTTCTTGCAGTGCCACATACGAGGCTCAAAATGAGGCGGCTGCAGCTACCCATCTCGGCCTCCTCGAACCAGGAGAATGGTTCGTAGGCAGAGCAGGTCAGCATACCAAGTCTCCACCTGGATCTAGTATGGTGGGGTGCAGACGACAACCTGCGGATAGGTAGGCCCTTCCCGCAACCATCACCTCGGTTCATCATTACCACAGATTCATCCCTAGAGGGATGGGGAGTGCTACCCTTGACGGCCAGTGTCCATGGAGTATGGTCCGATCAAGAGCAGCCGGTGTACATCAACTGGCTCGAGATGATGGCTATCTGGCTTGCTCTCATAGCCTTCCTAACCATTATCACCGGAAAGGTGATTCTCAAACCGACAACTCCACCTGCATGTATCGCATCAACAAGCAGGGTGGTACCTGGTCCCCTCCCCTATGCAGACTGGCAGTCGACATTTGAGAATGAGCTCTGGAGAACATGCACCTGTCGGCAGTGCACCTCCTGGGGGAGTCCAATTGAGAGGCAGACAGGCTCAGCAGGCTGGCTGCAGACAACTACGAATGGCACCAGCAGGTCCTTCAGGGGATCTTCAGCAGGTGGGGTCATCCGCAGGTGGACCTCTTTGCCACCAGTAGCAACAAGAGGTGTCCCCCCCCCCGTTCGCCTCCTGGCTGGGGTAAAGCATGTGTTTGCTGGGCGATGCAATGCAGATCCCCTGGAACAACATGAACGCATATGCTTCCCCCCCCCCTACTGCTCTGGTGCACAGGGTCATCTGCAGGATCAGGGAGTCTCGGGACCTTCGAATCATCCCGATAGCTCCATGGTGGCCAGCAAGACCCTGGTTCTCAGAACTGCTCAGCCGATCGGACCAGGCCCCGGTACACCTCCCGCTGGGCCCAGCACACCTACTTGCTCAGCAGGGGGGCACAGTAATCCACCCCTACCCGCAGAAGTTAGCCCTAGCAGCTTGGTTCCTGAACAGACCGGTCTCCCCGAAGCATCTGCACCGGTCACAGGCTAACCTGGCCATTCTATAGGGGGCTAGGAGCGATGCTACCAGGAGCCAGTACAAAAGCAAGTGGACCAGGTTCTGTCACTGGGCAGAATCGAAGGAAATTGATCCCTTGACTTGCACGCTGGACGACGTGCTATCCTTCTCTGCACACCTCGCACACTCGGGTGTGCAAGTAGACACATGCCGCACGTATCTGGCAGCCATTGGACCTTACGAGAACTCGGAGGAGGAGATATTCTCATACGCAATCAGGTAGTTAAGAGGCACCTGGCGGCCTGACTAGACTATATCCTCTTATCAAGAAACCACATCCGGTGTGGGACCTCAGTGTGGTCCTGGGTGTCCTGGCACATAAACCTTTTGAGCCTGTGGCGTCTGTGGACATCAGGCTAGTTACCATCAAGACAGCCCTCCTAGTGGACCTTACCTCGGCCCGCCGAATCTGTGAGATCCAGGCGCTTGTGGCTTCAGAGCTACATACATGTCATAAGGACAAGGTGGTGCTCAGAACACACCCTGCATTCTTACCTAAGGTTGTCGCCCCTTTTCACTTAAATGAGGAGATAGTGTCACCCGTAACCAGTTATAATTTCAAAAAAAAGTTTCTAAACCCAAAACTTTCGAATACAAAGTTTTTAAAAAAAAAAAAAAATTCAAATGCATTTTTTTCAATGTTAGTGTTTATTTTAGTTTCGTATAGTAAAATAAGTGTTTTTAGAAAAAAAACAGGGGTTTGGGGGGGGGGAACCTCCCCCCAAAAAAAAGAAATGCATTCAAATTATTTTTTCAATGCTTTGTTGTTGAAGCATTTGTTTTTCGAAACTTTGTCGAAAAAGTCACTATAAACCAGTGTTACCAACTTTCTTTGCCGACCCTAAGGATGACGCTCAGAGGGTACTGCACTGTCTAGATGTCAGAGGTGTGCTAAAATTCTACTTGGACAGAACCAAGAGCTTCCACAAATCAGACGCCCTTTTCATCACCTTTCGCCGGGGGGGGGGTGAGGGGAATGAGGTGAGGGGAGGGGGGTTAGGGGGGGGCTAAAACCAGGCTGTCGGGCCTCCAAGACTTCCATAGCAAGGTCGATGGTTATGGCCATCAAGGAGGCATATGAGAGGCAGCACAAGCCATTACCAGCAAACCTGCATGCCCACGCCATCAGGGCTAAGGCCACTGCGGTAGATTTCCAAAGACCGGTTCTGTGGCAGGTTATCAGCAATGCGGCTATGTGGGCTACTCCCTCGGCCTTCTAGCACTTCTGCTTGGATGCCACCGCCAGGTCAGATGCGGCATTTGGTCATGCAGTGTTAAGGAACTTGTTTTCTTAGGAGGGGCAAAGCTCCACCCTGCGGCTACATTCAGTTGTAATCTCCCATACAGTATGGAGGAAAGGGGACTATGGACTAGTAGTACGTTAGTCACTACGGTGAGTGACTTATAATGTATCTGTTAATTTAAGTCTGTGAAAATTGTGTATTTCGGGGGCTGGGGGTTAATACATTATGGTATAAAGATGTGTTACATTTGAAATGGTCGTTTTGGGAAGTTGAACGTAACTCCTATCTAATGGCCATCTTGGACAAGCCATTAGGTAAGGAAAACACTTTTCCACTGTACCTTGTCTATAACACTGGAAAATACTTACATACTCTGCCATTGCAAAAGATATTTTAACTCCATGACTCGCCTCCTGTTACCCGGTGAAGATACCTGTTACCCGGTGAAGATAACCATAACTTTGTACATAATGACAGTGATATATGTAAATAGTTGTATACCCTGCTTTGTAATAATGCTCAACACTGTTTTCCTGTAACTAAGCTTCGCATTGGCTTGTAATTGCTGTGCCCTGCTACCCTTGGGTCTGGTGCGCATTATAAATAATAAACAAACTTTCCTCCATAGTAAACCCTTAAAGATACCCATTTAGGTCTAGTTATCCATGTTCCATTTTTCCAGACGGTATATTATAGTGGGAATCTCCTTGCCTTTATAGAGTCGGATTAAGGAAAATTGACCGTATAGTTGCTTTATTCATTTCTTTTCTGCACCATATGCCAGCATTGTGGATTTTAATATGAAATACAAGGAGCAAAGGTATTGTCTAAGTTGATAACCCAAATAAATTAGATGAAGTACTCAGTGCTCCAGATAAGATTTGGAAGTGGGAGTATGTTACTCCCTATTTGTTAAAGTTGTGAGTAAACGACTGAAATCGATTCCAGCCTTGCCCTCTTCCTGGCAATAACATCAGCCGGCTCCCCGCCGGTCAGCTGGTCCCCGCGGGAGGCGGACACCTTGGCCTGGCGGCGCTGCCAACTCCAGAGACTCAGGCCGAGGCTCGGGACAGTCCTGCGGTGGCTAGCTGCGGGCCCGGCTGGGTGTGCGGCGCTGGGTGAGCGGATGGCACAGCGGCCGGGCCGCGCTCCGACGGAACCCGGCGGCCCCATAGCTGCTCACCGGGGTCCCGAGCAGCTGCAGCCAGAAGACACCCACGGAGGAGTGGGCGGTGGGCTGGAGCCCAGCAGGTACGGAGCGTACGGGGGGGGCAGCTTGGAGGGGGCGCGCTCGGCGGGAAGAGCTTCAGATTTGCAGCACTTGACCCAAGCCCATACTCACTGGCCCCCCCCGGGGCTGAATGACTGTGCCCCTTTGGGTTGCTCCCACCTAACAACCCACCACCATCCAGCAAAGGACCCCAGCCCCCACAATTCAGTGAGACCATCATGGTCAGCCTGCGCTGGCCATACCACCTGGGACCCCACAAGCGCGGCGCATGACATCCGCGCCAAACAGGCCGCATATACCCTACCGGCCCCAAAGCACGCTGAAAGCCTAGCCCTGAAGAAAGCCTTGAAAAGATAATAACAGGCGAAGTACCCACATAGACAAGAGAATCCTCACGGGCATTACAGACACTCTGTGGTTTTGGCACCCCGCCTGGACTGTCACCCAAACCCCACTATTAGGCGATCAGCGACACCACCCATCCGCACTCCGCACTCGCAATGGGGAAAACCGATGAATGGCAGCATAAACTGAACTTTGACGCAGGCACCTCTGCAAAAACTCTGAGACACAACAGCGAACCAGAATCCCCGCCACACCGAGACAACACTGAACCCCAACCACTCTACATCGGATCGCTCCTTTTAGAACTGAAATCTGGAATCAACAACTTGGACAGCAAGCTGGCTGTCCTTTCATCCAAAGTTGATCAAATCCAGCATCGTCTAGACACCCACAACGAGCACCTGGACGAGGCAGAGCAACGGATCTCTAATCTGGACGACGGAGTATCATCCCTAAATACTAGGGTGTCATCTCTTGAAGCCCAAATTAAGATAACCAACGCAACAGACCTCGAAGTGCGCTCCAGAAGAAATAACATTCGGATAGTAGGGGCACGAAAAAAAGCACTACAAGGCAAGATGGAAGACCACATTGGAGGAATGTATAAAACCCTTTTTGGTCCCGACACTCTCACCCCTATTCATCATCGAAAGAGCCCATAGAATACCGACGTCAAGACCTGCTCCCAGAGCACCATCGCGACCAATAATTGCAAAATTACTCAACTACAAGGACAGAGACGCGATACTCCGGATGGCCAGGGAGAAGGGCGAGCTACAGTACGACGGCGACACTGTCCACTTCTATCCCGATTTTTCTCCAGATGTCCAGGCACAAAGGAAGTCCTTCACAAACGTCAAACAGACTCTGCTCGAACCAAATCCCCTACGCGATGCTGTTCCCGGCCCATCTGAGGATACAACAGCAGGGCAGAGCCCAGTTTTTCCAATCCCCCAAAGAGGCACATGTATACCTCGATCGGGCGGGCTGTCAGCCACCGGGGAACAACCAAGCACGAGCACAAAGAGAAAGGGCCCAGAAGAATCCACCATAGATAGACGCAATAGACTACAGCTCACTGAGATCATCAATGCTGCCGGAACACGAAATGGAGGGTACGATACACTCAAGGCCGCGCGACTTAGGAAGATCCAAGCGCCCCTATCACATCAATGTTCAAGTTTACAAGTTACACGTTAAAGGGAGAGGGAACCACATCGAGCCAGTTGGGGGTTGCTCGCGGAAATTGGGAGGGATACACACACAAGTTGGGAGTTAACAAGTTTTATGGCACCCCGGACACCCTACGTGCTCCACTCGTGAGAGGAACATGTTGCAAACAAACTCATCACGTCAAGATCCAACCCCCCCGCCCTTCAGCGCCCAAACGCCAAGAACCGCATGCACAAAGAATTAAAGACACAGCGCCTTCACCGTAGCCACATGGAATATTAAAGGTGGGAATCAGCCAGCGAAGGTTAGGAAAATGACATTGCCCTCATCCAGGAAACGCACCTACCCCCGAACTCTGAGCATCCCTGGGCAAAGGGATGGGGATGTCACCGCTACTTCGCCTCCTTCTCGTCCTATGCTAGAGGAGTAGCTATAATAATCAATAAAGCGATCAATTTCAGACTTATCGCCCAAAAAAGGACACAGAAGGCAGATCACTCCTGCTACAGGGAACGATAGACGGGGAAGAGGTCACTCTAGTGAACTCATACGGCCCAAACACTGACGGTCCTATCAACTTGGAATGGGTGATGGCACAACTGAGCACGATCAAGCAATCTACGATCATCTGGGGCGGTGACCTCAACACACCGCTGAATCCGGACAAAGAAAAATCTCACAACACAATCACGACTCCATCTAAGGCGTCTCTACAAATTTCTGAAATCTGCAGAGTCTACGACCTGGTCGATATCTGGAGGCACAAGAACCCAAGCACCCGCGACTTTACCTTTCACTCCTGGGTCCACAAAACGAGCTTGAGACTAGACTATAGCCTCGTATCCAGCCACAGCCGCTTACAATGGGGTGAATGCCACATTCTGCCAAGATCCCTGTCAGATCATTCCATGGTGTCCCTAGTTTGCAATAACACACAAGCAACCGAACCACGTCCTCATTGGAGATTCAAACCACGAGCACTCCAGGACACGGTCTTTGCAGAGGAACTCAGAAATGAACTAGAACACTTCCTTGACTCTAACTGCGGCTCAGTATACTCAGCCGGGACTCTGTGGGAAACTTTAAAATGTTTTACCAGAGGGGTCTGCATGACGAAAGAATGTGGAATCTTAAAACTTCTGCGGAGAGAGCTGAACACTAGCGAATCAAGACTCCAAGACCTCGAAGGAGCTCTCCGAACAGACAACACTCCACAAGCGCTAGCAGCTATCAAGAAAGAATTGGAGACGTTCCGAAGCGCAGCCGAAAGGGAAATAAAATTCCTGGACAGACACCATACTATCCGGCAATATGGTGAAGGTCAACAGCCCAGGGCCCTCCTCGCGAGGCTTATAGCTGCCGACAGACGACCCACAGCGATCGACTCAGTGAGAGACCCCACAGGCAATACTGTCCACTCGACAGTAAACATCGTCGAAAGCTTCCTCAGATTCTACCAAGACTTGAGCGACTCGGGCTGCTCCGCCGACCCAGCTGGGCTGACACAATACCTAGATGAAATCGAACTATATTGGGTCGCCCCCGAGCTCAGAGAACCACTGAATGCCCCCATCACCGTTCCTCGAGGCCATCAAGGAACTACCTAACTCCAAAGCACCAGGACCGGATGGCCTATCCGGCGACTTCTATAAACACTTTGCAGACATCCTCGCCCCACTGCTGCTCCAGGTCTACGACGAGGCCCTTACCAGGGACAAGCTACCACCAACATTATATAGAGCCAACATAATCCTCTTGCACAAGAACGGCAAAGATCCAACAGAATGCGGCTCATACAGGCCAATTCCATTAATAAACATGGACAACCAAAATATTCACAAGTCCTAACCAAAAGGCTACTACCTCTCATGCCCGCCATGGTGTTGGCAGATCAAGCAGGTTTCGTCCCTGGGAGGAACACATCATATGGGATAAGAAGGATGTTCGGAGCAATGGAAGCCCTAGAACCGGACTGTCAGGTCGTGGCAGTGCTGCTAGATGCCGCGAAGGCTTTCGACTCGGTTGAATGGCCCTTTATGTTCACAGTCCTGGAGAGGATGGGTCTGGGCAAGCGGTTTTTACACATGATCTCTCTACTCTACAAAAAACCCATCTCCAACATCTTGCTAGGCGGTCACTGCTCTGCCGATTGTCAACTGCGAAGAGGAAGGAACAAGACCAGGCTGCCCACTCTCTGCACTTCTGTTCGCTCTGATAATGGAACCCCTAGCCTCCGACATTTGCATGCACCACCTCCACAGAGGTCTCTCCTTTGGCCCACACAAGATGATCATCTCACTCTATGCATCTCACTCTATGCAGATGACATAGCCTTGTTCCTAAAGAACCCAGATGAGAACCTAAACCCGGTAATAAGGGCAGTAATACAGTTTGGACACTTCTCAGGGCTGAAAATTAATAACAAGTCCGTAATCTTCCCGCTTACCCTCGCCACTACTGAATTTACCAACGCCTTTGGCTTCCAGTGGCAACACACGCATGTGAGGTGCCTCGGCATCTACATGTCCCGCTTGAAAGAAGAAATCATTAACGACAATTACGAAACCACCATGGCCACCATCCAAACCAAGATCGACAGGTGGAAATCGCTACCAATCAACCTCTGGGGCAGGGTCTTGATAGTAAAATGATCGTTTTAGCAAAACTACTGTACCTCTTCTCCAACATTCCCTTGCTTCTTACACTAAAACCTTTCCAACGCATGAAGAGTATGGTGTCCGACCTCATATGGGCTGGTAAAGTGGCAAGGGTCGCATACTCCACACTAACCCTACCAACACGGCAGGGTGGACTAGCCCTCCCAGACCTGGAACACTACTACTGGGCGGCCCAAGTGCAATACCTCAGCCAATGGTACGCAACGCAATACATAAGACCGCACGTCCAGATAGAAAGAGCTCTGGCAACACCACATCTCCTACGATCCGTAATCTTCGGGCGATTCCCAGTCGCTCAATCCGTAATGAACCCAGTTGTCGCCACATATTCAATCTGGAAGAAAATGGCCAAAGATGACGACGTGTCCAGATATTCCCCACTTTTGCCGATCAAACACATTCCCGGAATAGCCATCACATCTGAAAAAGTCTTCCTACTTTGGGCAGAAAAGCTACCATTACACTCCATGGATGACCTCTTTCCAGCAGGGACCTTCCTGACAATACAAGCAAGAGAAAGAGGAGCCAACAATGCCCTAGACACGTTCATATATCACAGACTGCGTTACTCGCTTCAGGAGGTTATTCCAGACTTCCCACAACAACCGGCAATCTGGTCACTGCTCCATTACGCAATCCAAGCCCAAGGAGACGGGCACCTCGTAACAAACATCTACAAGGGTCTATTCCATGAGATGAATCCACCCTGTGCAAACATCAAAAAGAGATTTGGGAGGGGTGGGGGAGGGGAAACACTAGGCAGCACAATCCCAGACGAGGAATGGGCCTACACCCTAAAACTCACACACAGAGTAGCGATCAATGCCAGGTTCAAGCTGATCCATTTCAACTACCTCCAAACATACCACTCACCGGCAAAACGTCACTCTCAAAGGGACTCTTATTTCGGCGGAATGTTGTAGATGTGGAGCACCCACAGCAGACTTTCTTCACCTGGCATGGTCTTGTCCTCCAGTGGCCACCTTCTGGAGAGCAGTGCTCGAAAGAACTTCAGCAATAATAGGAACGGAGCTCACCTTCGAACCAAAGGCAGTATTGCTAAGCCTAACCCAATCCCTACATAGCACAGTTCAAAGACTAACAAATCTATTACTGGTTCTAGCGCGAAGAATAGCCTACACATGGGGCAGAGGCCCCCCTCCAACTCTGCAGCACTGGCTGAAAGACGTAACATTCTGTCAAGATGTAGAAACAGATTTCATCAGGACTATGCCACTACACTCACGTCCTCTGGACATCTGGGGACAGTACGTCGCATATTTGCTTTCAACGACCGACGATGTCGATACACATCAATCGGATCCTTCGCAAGACTCAACCATCAGCCTAACCCACAGCGATGAAACTGTAACAGCGCCGCCACACAGATGAAAACCAACGGCATAATGACTCCTTTCATCAAAACTGGCGGGGGGGAAAGGGTGGGAAAGGGGATGAGAGGGGTGCAGTTCTTACAGTACGACAGATGCCCGGTCTTACGATTTGTTTTGTTGGAAAATGCCAATAAAGAAATTTTAAAAAGTTACATGTTTACTTCTTCCAATCAGATAGTTTGTAGTAGTTTCTTCCTGTGGTACTATGTGCACTACTGATCCAAACGTATCCATGGAGCTGCGCAGGTGAAAGCTGGGGCACAAGATTCTACTTGCCTTTTTCCTATTTTTTTGTTGTGGTATTTTTACTCCCCATTTTTATTTTTTGGGAGTATTTACCAATTATTAGGGCGTAAAAGGATACGCCCCTTATCTGTAGGGCTGGAAGTTCTATTCCCAACAAACCAACTACATTTGTGACTGACCTAAAATTCAGAGCTCAAATCCACTAAACAAAGGTTAAAAAGGCAGAGTGCCAAGATGTAACTCTGCCATAGGCTTCTATGGGTCTTAATCTTTCCCGATAAGGTTCCTTCGGTGTTCAGACAAACACGGATGTAGATCTCAGAAGGAAGATGTATTATTATGCTTACTAGGTCAGGTGAAGTCCCCACATGTCCAGTTTCCTCCATAAATTGCCTCGATTTACATAATGAAAAGCGGCAGTAAGGTCCATACTAGCTATATAAATGAATCTCTTCATCATATTTTGTAGCAATGCCAAAATAAATCCATTTGATTGCGTTCCTGAGTGTCTTCTGAAGCTGGCGTGCCATTTTTTTGAATTATATTCTAAGAAACCCATGTTTGCAGTTTGCACAAGATGACTGAAGCAGAGGTCTTGCTTCTATACAAAGCATTAAGAGCAGTCTTCGGGTTAAAAAGAAACGACCATTACTCCTACGTCCCGTCCACTTTCCTCCATACTTATGGGACATCTCTCCGTCCTGTGGGACGGGACCAGAGCACTTTTGTACAAAAGCATCCAAAATGTTTCCAATAATTTTGTCCTTCCTCACTTTCCTGCGTGGGGCCTGGCACGCTGCCGTAACTCCGCCCACCTTGGCTCCGCCCCGCGCATCGTCCATCAGTCCTTTTCTCCGCTCGTTCGGGACTGGACGCACTTGCATCCTCGGAAGATTTTCTTCCCTTTTTTCCTCTCTGACTCTCGCTAGCCATCGTGTGCTAGTCTGCCTATGTCGTTCAAACTAGACTTTCCAGATTGTTCATCGTGTCACCGTCGTTCCGCGAGGGCGAATCCCCATCCTCTTTGTTTAGAGTGCTTGAGTCCGGATCACCGTTGGGACTCCTGTTTTTACTGCGACTCCCTTTCGGTCCGGGCACTTCAACGTCGGTTGTAGCGGTGGGAGGAAGTGTTCCGACAAACTCCTCCTTCACATTTTCAGGCGTTCATCGACGAGAAGAAGAAATGCCCGGTAAGTTCTTTACTTTTCAGAGAACCCCAGCCGGGGGATACCTTTCCGGTTTCCTCTTGGGCCGGGAGGGGTGTTGATCGCTCTGCCACCGGGGTTCACCCTGAGGTGCCCGTTGGGCCTAATAATTGTGCCGGAGTTTTCTCCACGGGTCTCCGTAAGGGTCCTGTGGATACCAGAGCACGCTACGCGGCCCCTCCTGTGGGGTCTGTTTGTAGACCCAGTTCTATTGAGTCGTGGGGTACCGGAGCTCGCTCTGAGGCCTCTGTTGGCTTCTCTCAAAAATAAGACCGGGATGCGCCCCAAAGCCTTGGGTGGGTTTGCTGTTACCGAACGGATGTTCGAAGCCCGCGCAGATAAGGCTGTTACCGGACCTAGGTCTGAGGTCCCTTGTTCAGAGGCTAAAGCTACCAACAGTTCTGAGAGGACCGACAAGGCCTTGTCGGTGAAAGCTGTTTCGAGGGGATTGGGTCCTCCGATGTATTCCATATCTATAACCGTAATCACCACATCTGTGCTGCTTCCGAAAATCTTCGGAGTCTGCGTCCTTCATCGATGGCGTCGATACGCCGCCCTCGAGGACCTCCTCCGACAACACTGGATGTTAGAAGTAGGACGCACAACGTCCGTAGCCTCAGTTCCGTTTTTTCCGCGAACGTGTTGGCTTCGGAGATCTCAGCGTGCCTCGACTCTTTGGAGTTTCTGTTCTTTCTCGGTTCTTCGAACCTGTTCGTATGGTGAAGTATATTCTTTGTGAAAATGTCTACCTAGTCTTCCACCCCGCGTCCGGGCTTTAAGAAGTGCGGGGACTGTGGGTCCAAGATGTCAGTGATGGCCTCGCACAACGCCTCTCTCTGGTGCCTCGGGGAGGCCCATGACAGGGATGACTGTGTCGACTGGCAGTCGCTCACGTCCAAAGCCTTGCGGGAGCGCAAGAAGTTGTTGTCGGTAGGTAAGGTGTCCAAGCCACAGAAGTCGAGGTCTGCGGGGCTTTCGACGGATGATTCGAGGGGCGACTCTGCAACGTCGTCGAAAGTCCAGTGGGTCTTGGTGCCGGAGTCGGTCCCGCCACTCCTCTGACTCTTCAAGGCACTCCCGGAAGCGCCGTCATCGGTCGCCTTCCCCGTCCTCATCCGAGGACTCTGCCCGTCGGCGGGTCGCTTATCCCACCAAGCATGCGACGTCGGAGCAATGGGCTTCCTTCTGGATGAAAATGTCAGCGATTCTCGAATTGCTGGGCACTGGTCCATCCGCGTCTCCGAGAGGGATCGGTCGGAAAACACCACTCGCACGCCTTCGGCCTCAGGTGGTCGGCACGATTCGCGGGAGAGGTCCCGCTCGGACAAGGGGAATCGTTCTCGTCATGCCCGTTCCAGGTCCTCGACGCGCACGAGACCGTGTGCACCAGTGATGTCTTCGAGGAAGACGCCGAGGTCGTTGAGACTTTTTCGAGGCCCCGCCTCTGAAGAAGTCATGGACGCCATCGGCGCCCAGGCTGTCGAGGGACACGCTCGGGGCTCTGGCCTCGAGGCCTGTGTCGACGACATTGATGCTGTCGGTGCCGCGTTCACTCGACGCCTTTCGAGGCTGTTTCGACAGGGGTACCCCGGGGCTCGGTGGAACCCCCTAGAAAGGCTCTGGCCAAGGTCAACCATGGCTTTGTTCCACATTCTGTGCCTTCTTACCGCCATCTTTAGTTTATTTCCGAGGTGGATGAGGGCTGAGGGCTCTGATGATGGCATGGTTCCTGATACGGTGCCAGATGAGATTCTCTCGGGACATAGCCAAATTGAGGACCTGCGGCAGTCCCTGCACGATGCCGGTGGGCTGGACACCTCTCCGGAGGTGGAGTTTTGGAGGCCTGAGCCTGGCACTCATGCCGACTCCTCGTACCGGCGCCTTATGTCCAGGGTCACCGAGTACTTGGGGTGGTCTGCTCCCCCAGGGGATTTTCTTCAGGATGACCTTACGGATATCCACGACCAAGGTCCACCAACTGACCCGGTACTGCCAATCCATATGGCTCTACAGAGGAGGGTGGCGGCGGCTTGGACTGCTCCGGAGAGTCTGCCGGCAGTGGCCAAGTCTTTGCCGCGAAAATACCGCCCAGCCAGTAGTGATCCCTGCTACTTGACCAATCTGCAGGATGGGGAGCTCATGCCAACGAGTTGACAGTCAGCGGTCGTTGGTCTCCGTCGGAGTCCAGACTCCATATCAATCTGTTGGAGCCGAGGGCCGTCAGGCTAGCCCTGAAGGCCTTTCTGCTGACTGTTTGAGGGAAGAATGTCCTGATCCTGACGGACAACACGGTGGCCATGCACTACCTCAACAAATAGGGGGTGCAGGGTCACTTCCTCTGTGCAGGGAGGCAATGTAGCTCTAGTTCTGGCCAATCCAGCAGGAAGTTTCGATCTCGGCAGTTCATCTGGAGCCTTAGGAGACGCGTTTGTGGTGGAGTGGTTATTCCCACTGCTGTACGCGTTTCCTCCAGTCCCCGTCATCCTGCAAGTACTGCAGAGGTTACGGAGGTTCAGTTCCCGGATGATCCTCATTGCTCCGGCGTGGGCCTGGAGGACGTGGTACCCAGACCTTCTCGACTTGTCCATCTGCCCTCCTCATTTTCCCTACCGAGATCTGCTCTCAAGGGAGTGGGGGAGGGGGGGGGTCAGGTTCTCCATCCAGAGGTAAGATCCCTCAACCTTCACGCTTGGTTTCTGAAAGGTTGAGGTATAAGGATTGGGACCTCCCTGAAGACGTGATGGAGGTGTTGCTCTCGGCCAGACGGCCAGCAACAAAGTCCCTGTACTGTTGCCATTGGCGTAAGTTCTGCGACTGGTGCAGGGTTAAGATTGTGGATCCTTTTGCATGTGACATTCCCATGGTTCTGTCTTTTTTGCTTTCTTTGGCCCACAGGGGCTTGCAAGTGGGTACCGTTAAAGGTTACCTGGCGGTGCTGTCAATATTTAAGCGCTTGTCTGAAGTGTTCCTATTTAAAAAATTCCTTTAATTTCTCAGTTTCTGAAAGGGCTCACTAATGTGTTCCCTCCGTCACCTTTCCTGGTGCCCGGTTGGGATTTGAACCTTGTTATCAAGTTTCTGACGGGTGCTCCGTTTGAGCCTTTGCATTCATGCCCTTTGAGACTGTTGACTCTCTTGGTTGCGGTCACTTCCGCTCGCGGAGTGATTGAGGTACAGGCACTTTCAGTTAAGCCACCATTCACTGTGTTTCATAAGGACAGGGTTGTCCTTAGAGTTCGTCCTTCCTTTTTTCCAAAGGTGGTGTCGGAATTTCATTTAGGCCAGAAGGTTGTTCTTCTGGCGTTTTATCCTCCTCCACATCCTGGTAAGGAAGAGGAGAGGCTCCATTGGCTTGATCCTAGGAGAGCGTTAAGCTTTTATACATCACGCATGTCCCGGGTCAGAGTGGACGATCAACTCTTCATTGGTTACGCTGGAAAGCGTTTGGGACAAGCTGTGACTAAGCAGACTTTGTCTCGCTGGATTATTCTAGCTATTTCTGAGTGTTACCGCATGGCGGGTAAGGACCCACCGGTAGGCTTGCGGGCCCATTCTTCCAGGGGTATGGCTGCCTCTACTGCCCTACAGCGGGGTGTTCCTATTCGTAACATCTGTGATGCAGCCACCTGGGCTTCGGTACATACTTTTATACGTCACTACTCTCTCGATTCCATCCGTGGGAAGGATCTGGCCTTTGGCAAGGCGGTCCTTTACTCTGCAATTTGTTTGGGCATTCTAAATTTGTTTTTCTATTTCTTTTCCCACCTCCTTGCATTGGTACTGCTTTGGGAGTCTGTCATAGATATGGAATAGGTCGGAGGACCCAATCCCCTCGAAGAACAAGTTACTCTCTTACCTGGTAACGTTCTTTCGATGGGATGGTCCGACAACGTATTCCATATCGCTCCCTCCCTGCCTTCCCTGCTACAGAATTTCTTATGCGATTGCAGCTTAAGTTTCCGCAAGGCTTTGTGTGTCAGACTGGCAGAAGACTGGTGCCACATGTTCTGGGAAAAAACTACAACTGAGGCTACGGGCATCGTGCGTCCTACTTATAACATCCAGTGACGTCGGCTGTCGGAGGAGGTCCTCGAGGGCGGTGTATCGACGTCATCGACACAGGACGCAGACGCTGAAGATTTTCCGAAGCAGCACAGCTGTGGTGATTACTGTTATAGATATGGAATACGTCGTCGGACCATCCCATCAAAAGAGCGTTACCAGGTAAGAGAGTAACTTGTTCTTCTCACCTTTCCCGCTCTCGCAGCAACACTTTTTTCGGTAAATTTCAGATGCTTATGCGTACCGACCCATGAGGGAGTATTTCAAAAGGCTTTTTAGGGAGATATGTCCTCCCGCGCCTCCGGCTCTACCTGTTCCTCTGGGGTTCTGCCGGGGCCTCCCTTGCCTACGGTGGCTCCCTAACTCTTCCCCCTTTTCCCCCCATTGTCCCCTGTGGACAAGGCAGCGCCCGACACGGTTCAGCAGGATCCTGATCTGTCGGATGACGCACAAGGTGATCAGGTGTAACGCTCACCTGATTCCCGTAGAGGCGCCGGTCTTGACTGGGCGTATACCGTATCTTCAAAGGTGATGTGTAACACACGGCTGGCTCTTTGGGCTGGACCTCTGTGCACTGTATGTCTGGCTCGAAGGGTAAGATGTCTTGGGTAAGTGAACGCCGTGCTCTCCATCTGCCTCGAGGCAGGGTGCTGTAACCAGTTTCTTCACTGGATAAGAGGAGCAGGCCTCTTGACTTCAGAGAACTGCTGTCCGTCGTTTACTGCACGAACGGTAAGTTTCGAGTAATTCTAATGTCTTTAAAGTCTTTAGTAATGATGTCTCTTGTTTTGCAGGGTTCCGGCGATGGCGGATGGCAGGCTGAAGTGAGTTGAAGATGGAGCCCGTGTGATGAATAGAAGCGCCTGGAAGCACGTAAGTAAGCGCTTGTTGCCTGCTTCACGATGCGCTCTAACTGTCTTTTTATTTTGCAGGTACAAGTTCGGGGCGGCTGCCGGTATACCCACTGGGTTAGATGTGGAAAGGAGTAATGGCACGTGAGTATTAAAGTTCCCCAATGTCTTTAAATGCACCTTGTTTTGTCTTTCAGATGCGGGATGCAGCGCCGAAGGCCTCCGGAGCGTGCGAAGAGTTGGTAAGCTTTTATCTTTCAGATGCCGGAATGCAGTGTGAAGACCTCCGGAGCGCACGAAGAGTAGGTAAGCCTTTGTCTTTCAGATGCCGGACTGGAGCGCGAGGCGTTGGTGACAGCCGATGGACCAGGTAAGTGAAGAGCTGTCACTGAAGACCGTAATGCTAACCTGTTCTTTCTTGTTTTTATAGGTGTTGCTGAAGACTGGATTCAGAATGGTAAGCCTTTTTCCTTAGGCCCACGATCAGATGCAGAAGACACGATGAGCGTTCTGCTGCAGAGGATGCAGAATAACGCAAAGCAAGATTCATCCATCGGGTGTGGTTTAAATAGCCTCCTGTAGTGCTTAGGTGTCTCCTTCCACAGCCACGCCTAGGTAAGAAAAGAGTTCCTGCTTTCCAGAAGAGTTCCAGTGTTCTGAATCTAGGGAGTGGCTCCTGCCCCACCCAACAGGAAAAGTAGTTCCAAACAGAAGAGGATCAGAGACTCAACTGGCAGGCAAGTAAGCAGCATGGTCTGCTGCAGGTAAGTCCACCCAAGCATTATGAGCCCGGCGCTTCCAGCGCTGGGACTGGGCATATTTATGAGCCTGGTGCCACTGGCGCCAGGACTGGGTCCAAAAGGTCCCAATTGGGACTGGTTGGCACTCGGAACCTGGGTTATGGATCTGCTTCCAAGGGAGTTGGGAAAACCCTGACCTTTTGGAAGCAGAGATCATGACATCAGGACAGCAAGGACCTTCCCCGCTCTATCAGAGCTTTTCATGACCGGGTACTGGACATGATGAACTTCTTAGATGTTCCAGTGCCTGAGGCACCCGCTCCGCTCCTGCGGTGTGCTTTCTGTGGCTTTCACCCAGTCTCCCTTGGAGCATACCAGCCTGTTCTTGCAGAAGGACGTTCTGGCCGAGGTCCGCAGAGTCTGGGAAAAGCCACACTCTGGACTTTTTGTCAATAAAAAAATTGACTCAAGATACAGGCTGCATTCTTCGGAAGAGGTGGCCCTGTCGTCTTGTCCGCCCCCTCCTCCACAGTGGTGGCTGCGGCCACTTTGCAGACCAGGCCTTCGCATCCCCTTCCACGACGGCTACTCAGGTTCTGGGAAAGGAGGACAAGCGCCTCGACTCTCTCAGGAGGAAAATCTTTGCTAACTCAGCCTTGCAGCTCAGGCAGGCCAACGCTGAGTTGATATTAGCGGGAGCTATCATGCTGATGTGGAGAGGTGTGTCAGAGTTTGAGGAGTTTATCCTGGTCGAGAAACTGGAAGACTTTAAAGGAGGCCTTTCCGACACCAGGGTCTTGGCCCAGGATCTCCTGGAGGCTGCAGTTCATCACGTAGACACCTCGGCTCTGGGCCTTATGCTGGGGGTTAATGCCTCACGGCAGCCTTGGCTGCATGCAACTAAATTTTCAAAAGAAGTGCAGGACTAGGTGTTGGACCTTCCGTTCGATGGGAAAGAGCTCTTTCATTCTACAACAGATGTAGAGCTCACCAAGACAAAGGATAGCACTCAGACAGCTAAGTCCTTGTCTGTCCTGGTTAAGGCTCCATTCAAAACCCAGAGACCGTTGTCGCAAAGTCGACCTTCCTCTGGCTTTAGGGGCTTCATCGACTGCAAATATCGTAGAAGGGATTCTCTGTGGGGAATAACCGCCGTAGGCAACAACGGATGCGGTTTTTCTCCCGCTCCGCAGCCGCCTCCTCAGGTTCAGGTGACACTGCCACCAATCAGCCTACTAAATGAGGGTTTTCCACGCTTGCACGAGACCCCGGTGGGAGGACGCATTGCGTTTCATTGGGAGGCATGGCAAGCCATCACAGAAGACAGATGGGTCTTGTCAGTCGCCCGAGCGTGCTTCCGCTTTCCTCTACCCCCTACCTCAACCCTCCTTTTCAGCTGTTGTGCTCGCCCTCCCTCAAAGCCGAGGTTCAGAAACTTCTGGACCTCAGAGCTCTGGAACCCGTTCCCCTTGGGGATCGAGGGGAGGGCTTCTACTCCCAGCTGTTTACGGTGCCCAAACCCAACAAGGCTGGCCTGCGCACCATCCTAGACCTTTCCCAGTTCAATATTTTCCTACCCCAAGAGAAATTCAAGATGATCACGCCCAGCCAGATACGGTCCTCCTTGCAGATGGGCGATTGGCTCAGCATTGTGGATCTTCAGGATGCGTAAATGCATATCCTGATTTGGAACCCACACAGGAGATATCTCTGCTTCTCTTTGGGAGAGGAGCACTCTCAGTTTCGAGTTCTTCCTTTTGGCCTCAGCTCGGCGCTGCGTGTCTTCATGAAGATGATGTTGGTGATTGCAGCCTATCTTCGTCTCCAGGGTATCCATGTGTATCCATATTTGGACGACTGGCTCTTATTCAGCGCTTGTCCGCTGCAGCAGTGGGCAATCTCCAGTCTCTCCTTCAGCTCCTGTTCCATCTTGGGCTGTCGGTGAACTGGCGGGAATCTTCCATGACGGCCTCGCAGGACCTGATTTTCCTGGGTTTTCGCTGCAACACGAAGAGGGACCCAGCCCCCACGGTGACGATCATGACAGACTCCTCCCTTCTGGGATGGGGTGCGACGTTACATCTTCAGGTTTCGCACCTCTGGTCGCCTCAAGACAAGCTCCTGCACATAAATCATTTGGAGCTTCTGGCGATCTTCCTAGCGCTCAGGGTGTTCAGACCGCTCATTGCCAACAGGGTGGTCCGCATACACACGGACAATGTGGTGTCAGTGTATTACATTAACAAGCAAGGGGTGGTCGAAGTCTTCCACCCCCCGCCCCCCTCCTCGTGGACCTGCCCATCCAGATATGGGAGTGGACCGTGCTTCATGGTGTCTGGCTGCTTGCAGTCCACATCCCGGGCCAGCTGAATGTCACTGCAGATGCCCTCAGCCGGTGGACAGTGGTCAGCTACGAATGGGAGTTGAAGGTGGAGGTCCTCTCATGGATTTTCTTGCTTTGGGGCACACCGGAAGGTGGACCTCTTCGCTATGGCAGTAAACAAGAAGCTTCCTCAGTATGCCTCCAGAGGGGGGCTGGGAGCCTCCTCTCTGGGGGATGCTCTCGAGACTCCATGGCACAACATGAGCGCTTACGCCTTCCCGCCTCTGCCTCTAGTCCATCGGGCGATTTGGAAACTGAAGAACTCTGTGAACTGTTCCCTTCTACTCTTAGCCCCGTGGTGGCCGGCCAGGTTTTGGTTCTCAGAACTTCAACACTTGTCGGTGTATCCGCCGATCAGGTTACCAGTGACCCCCGATCTTCTTCATCAAGGGGAACAGCAGATGTGGCACCCCTCCCCACAATCGCTCAGCTTGGCGGCTTGGTGCCTGAGTTCAAGTCTTTAGAGCATCTTAACTTGTCTACGGATAACAAGCGGATTATCCAGGCAGCCAGGAAACCCTCGACCAGATCCCAATACAGAAGTAAATGGCTCAGGTTCTGTCATTGGTGTTTGGAAAAGCAGTTGGATCCAAGGGTGGCTACGATTGACACGGTGCTGTCCTTCGTGTCCTCCCTAGCAGAGTCGGGTGTTGACGTTCTGTCATGCAGAACTTACCTTTCAGCGGTTTCCGCTTATCTTTCTACAGACCAATGCTCTTATTCTCTGAGTAATCCAGTGGTTAAGAGGCGTTTTGCTGGCTTGACATGTCTCTACCCTTCGGTTCGTAGTCCGCACCCGCTGTGGGTTCTAAATGTAGTCCTGACGGCGCTGTGCCATAAACCCTTTGAACCAATGGCCACGGTGGACCTCAAGTACCTATCCTGGAAAGTGTCCTTTCTGGTCGCCGTTACGTCAGCGAGGAGAGTTCAGTGAGCTCCTGGCCTTGTCAGTGGAGCATCCTTTCTTGGTTTTTCACAAGGACAAGGTAGTCCTACAGACAAACCCGGCCTTTCTACCGAAGGTGGTAACTGAATTCCATATGAATCAGTCGATCTCCCTACCGGGCTTTTTTCCGAACCCTGCCTCAGAGGCTGAAAGGGTTCTGCACTGTCATGACGTCAGAAGAGCTCTTAAGTTCTACCTTTACCGCACTTCCGAGCTTAGGAGTTCTCACATTTTTGTGACCTTCGGCAACCCTCAGGGTAAGCAGGCGTCTAAGGCAACTATTTCTTCGTGGATCGCCGCTTGCATCAGAGTCTTTCACCGTCCAAGGGCTGAAACCTCCTATGGGTATTCACGCACACCTGGTGCGGGGCAAGGCAGCTGCGGTTGCTTTTCAGAAATATGTCCCCTGGGAGTCCATCGCTAGGGCAGCTACTTGGGCCTCCCTATCTGCTTTTTGTAAGCATTATTGTCTTGACATGAGCTCAAGAGCTGATGCTCATTTTGGTCAGGCTGTGCTGAAGAACCTTTTTCAGTAAGGGGTATTTCCATCCACCCGTAGTTCCTGTTAGGAGTGCTTGGGAATCTTCCATAAGTATGGAGGAAAGGGAACGGGACGTAGGAGTATAACCAGGTTACTCCCCGTAGTGACCACCTTACTCCTAGTCCATAGTCGCCTTTCCTCCATACGCCCGCACGCCGTCCCCTCTAATAAGGTTCCTCTGTTATTGCTAATAGATCTCTGACCTGGCGATAGAAAAGGACTGGTGGGTGATGCGCGGGGCGGAGCCAAGGTGGGCGGGGTTACGGCCGCATGCCGGGCCCCACGCAGGAAAGGGAGGAAGGACAACATTTTTGGAAACATTTTGGATGCTTTTTTACAGAAGTGCTCCGGTCCCATCCCACAGGACGGAGAGATGTCCCATAAGTATGGAGGAAAGGGGACTAGGAGTAAGGTGGTCACTACGGTGAGTAATATGGTTAATCTCGCACATCAGGAGGGAAATACACTGGCTACCCATCCCAGCAAGAATCTTATTAAAGACACTCACTATCACACACAAATGCATCACCAATGATGCTCCATCATAACTCAACAGCTGTCTCCTTAAAGTCACCCACATCCCTCAGATCGGGTTCCAGCGCACATTTATATGTCCCAAGATTTAAGTGCTCTAAAGCAGGGGGCGTCAGCTTCCTTTTAGCGACACCTTATATCTGGAACTCACTCCCCATGCTCATCAGAAATAATTAACCCTCCCACCAGTGCTTTAAGAACCGCATCAAGACCTGGCTTCCACAAATTCTAATCTGGTGTGCCCACTCCATGCCTCAATGAATGAATATTCGGCACCCACTGTTTGTTCTCATGCTATTGCTTATACTGTAACCATCTAGTCTAATCCATTTTACCAGCCTCTGCATTGCAACAAAGGTTTCCTCTTTTTTATCTTACCTGTATTGTATTCACCTGTAACCGGAGAAGCACGTTTATGTAACCTACACTGTGATACCTCTGGGTTTGGGCGTGTAATAAATGCAAAAATAAAATGTTGTCCATGAGAGCAATCTGTGTTCTGTGATGCAATCAATCTTTTTTTGACAAATTGGGTGTCACCTATACCAATTATGCGGACGACACCCAAATACTGCTTCATATCACTGGATATCATGACATAGACACCAAGTCCCTGAACACCATTTACCTAACCATTCAAGCCTGGATGGCACAACACGAACTATGTCTGAACGATGATAAAACTGAGCTCCTCATTGTTGGCAGCTTATCTAGGCTACAGAACCTACCACCAGCCTACAAATCCTTTGACATTGACGTACCTGGACTCGTCACGCTCCCTAACTAGACAAGTGAACGCCATCACAAAGGCATCAGCCTATACTGCCAAACTCATTACTTCTTGCAGACCTTTCTTAACCACGGACAGTTGCATCTCATTTGCCAGAGCTCTAATTCTTTCTAGGATTGATTATTGCAACTCTTTGCCGGATCAACAGCCAAAAACATGAACAAACTCCACATAGTACAGAATAATGCAATAAGAGCGGCACTCGATATCCCCAAAAAATACCATATAGATTCAGTCAGAAGAAACATCTACTAGCTACCAGTGCGGGAACTAATGAAATTTAAAATATTATCCCTAACACACAAATGTCTAGCTAACACTGCTCAGTTATACCTGACGAAGCAAATCACCACGTCCAATCTACAATACCCACCAATGCGTCATACTCTGGTCATTTAGCCACCCAGAGCTGCAAACGACAAAAAGCAGGAGGTTCCAGATTCCCGGTTAACGCAGCCAAATACTGGAACGCCATGCCCAGAGAGTTAAGAGTAGACCCATCTCTCTGGTCCTTCCGTAGAAGCCTAAAAACTAACCTAATGCACTGTCCCACGATTGTGACCACCGTTAACCTACGCATCCAACTATTGTTTTGTTGAACCTATGTATGTAACTCGTCTAACAATGTAATCCAACCGACTTCTTAAATATTAGTGCTCAGTATGAGCCAATGTAACCAATTTCTTAAATACAAGTGCCTAGATGCCTGAGGGTTAGGTGCGCTTTATAAATGTAAAAATAAATAAAAATGGGGACATGTTAACATGTTTTCTGTTGTCGAGGAAGAATAGAGGTTTACGCCCCATACTAGATCTGCAGCTCTTGAAACTGTACCTGCGAAGGACAAATTCAAGATGGTTACTCTGGCGCAGATCCTTCAAGCACTCGACCTGCAGGTCTGTCGAGTCTTGCTGGATCTCCAGGATGCCTACCTCATGTGACCATGAACCGGATTTGCTGGCAGTGTCCATTGCTTGCTGCAGAAGGGAAAGCATTCTTTGTTCGAACTTGCCCAAGACCAGACATTGGAACACTTTTTCCGCACTTGCAGCCTGTTGCACAGCTTGGGCTTCTCCCTGAACTTAAGGAAGTCTCGGGTTTCGCTGCTCCAGCAACTCTGTTTTACAGGGTCCGTCTTGGACTCTTGCCTGAGCAGGAACTTCCCATCTGAGGATCAAGTGGCGAACAGTTCCAACATGGTCCACATCCTCCAATCACAAAAGATGGTTCTGACCGTGACCTTTCTGTACCTGCTCAGTTTTATGGCCTCCTGCATTCTTGTAGTGCCATAAACTTGGCTACATATGAGGTCGCTTTACTGGCTTCTCAGTTGTCAGTGGTCTCCGTTTCAGACACATACTTCGGACCTTTGAGTCTCAGAAGTATCCACATAATTATGGTCTCTGCAAGACAACCTGTTGAAGGGAGCGTTGTTTCAACAAGCATAGCCCCAACTGTCACGGATGCGTCCTTAAAAGGCTGAGGTACTCGCCTACAAGACCTATTGGCGAGGAAACTGCAGTCTCAATCCAAATGCTTAGAACGCACAAATTTGCTGAAATCTAGGGCAATCTTTCTGGTCCTAGTCACCTTCCTTCAGTACGAGACAGGACTGTGCTGGTCCTGACGGACAACACAGTAGTCATGCATTACCTTTACAAGGTGGGTGGTGTGAGATCCTTGCCTATTTGCAGAAAAGCATGTGACTGTGATTCTGGGCGCTGGAGAACATGTCTGACTGCAGCTCAGCTGGCCTGGGACGGAGGCCGGCGTGCAGAATACGGCCTCCCACAAGTGGGCGCTTTATTGGGAAGTTATGGAGATTTTCTTCAAGTGGGGGATCTCCTCAGGTTGACCGCCTTCACTTTCTGTGAGAATAGGAAGTGCAAAGGGTCCTGCTTTAGGGAATTTCCTCAACTAGCAGTTATGGTGGATGCGTGGACGGTCGAGTGGACTTTCCATCTACTCCGCTTTCCCGTCATCATTCTGCTGGTTCTCTGGAGACTGCCTGTTCAGGTCCACAATGATTTGATCACTCCAGACTGGTTCCTGAGAACATGGTACCTGTAGTTGCAGGGTATGTCCATCTGCCCTCCCTGGTGCCTTCCACAGAGAGCGGATGTGTTCTCCCTTTCGATAGGATGACCCCGCTGCCTGAACTTCAGCCTTGAACCTTCATGCCTGCCTGCTGAAAGGTTGAGGTACGAAGAGTGGGATTTGTCAGAGGGCGCCATGGAAGTGTTCCTCTCTGCCAAAAGGCCTGCCACCAAGTCCATTTATGCCTGCAGCTGGCGAAGTTTCAGCTTGGTGCCTGGAGATGGATCCTGGACCCTCTTACTTGCACCACATTCTCCTGTAGCTGCGGTGCCCAGCGGCGAGTACCTGAGAAAATAAAAGATGCCGCTCGATAGAATAGCGGCTGCCTACACAGAGAGCAGCGTTGCGCCTCTGTCTCGGAGCGCAAGGAAAGCTGATAGACCCACACAATACCCAGGGGTCAAGGAAGTGCAGGAGAGGAGGCACTGAGGTGTGTGCGGGCTGCACGGATAGCGCTGCTGGAGCAGCGCAGGGAAGTGGAGGAGTCCCCTGGGCTGTCTTGAGTGGCGGCCGTGCTGCAGACCACCTTGCCAAACCCCTTGAGAAGCACGGGTGGCAGGCGCACTGTGTTGGATGGCACACCTGCAACATTTTTGGGTGCACAACTACGACCTTGCTCCTGCCCGCTATTGAGGCACTCGCAGCGGCATACAGGGGCCCGGGGGAGCAGCACCCTGGGGCTCCTTGCTGCTATCGCCGTTTTCAAGAGAAACCCCCCCCCCCCGCCCCACCACCAGGGCTAGTTTTTCATGATTTCCAAAGTCTGCAGGGATTGTGCGATCTGTTTCCCCCCACGTCAGTTTGTTGGTCTGGCTTGGGATTTAAATATAGTATTTACATTTTGGTTCGGAAATCCTCCTTGAACGGAGCAAATGGATAAGCCGTACTATGTTGATAAGCATGGCGAGAGTGAAAGACTGCCGTTAATGCTGCCTGGAGTGCGGGGATGAACAGGTGATGAGCTCTTGCAGCTGAGGTGCCCGGACCACGGTCCAGCAGCGGTCCCCCGGCAGCCAGCACCCGAGAGAAATTGGTCTCAAAGCTTGCAGTATGGAGCAGGGCTACCCCATAATGCGGGCCACAGCAACTGGGTTGAGGCCTGCAGCCTTAGTGGGGAGGTAATACAGCGAATTGGCTGTGCACAATCCGGCAGCTCTGGAAACATCAGCTGAGGTGCAAACACTTGCATTCTATGGGGCACCATTAGGTACTACCTCTGCTTTGGAGCTTCCCCATTTATTAACACTGCTGGCTTGTAAACGTGTATTACATACGGCAAATACGTACGCTGAGACTGAGGATTAGTGTTTGTCTGCTCCAGAAGCAACTTTTATTTTAATGTAACTTTCTTTTCTTAAAAGGTAAAAGGATATGTTTTCAACTTGGTCGACGCCTTCAATTGTAGGGAATAGCTTCCTGCAGTGGAATTGGACTCAATTAATTAATTCTTTAAGGAAAGTATTTTGCTTTATCTCGCCTTGAAATATACAGTCTGTTTCTCACATTCAGTTCTGGTGCCTTTCTTTCTCCTTCTGAGTTGCTGTCCGTAGTGACTTTGGCACCTTGCTTGTTAATTTCTACAGTCCTTAACTTCTCTTAACAGTTTAAAGTTCTTTTCCTCTTGCTTCTCATGTCACTTTAGTAATGACGTTCTTTCTTGAGTTATTCAAGCATTCAAGCACTGTGGCTCCTGTCTCTCGTTCTCTCTCTGGTTCGTTCTCTGTGCCTGGGCTTGGGAAGCTGTGTTCCCTCTTAAACGTGCTTTCCAGCGTATTTGATGTCAGATTCTCCTCACTTTCATACACCGGTCAATGGTATGAAGCTTGACTGTCTTTATTTCTCTGAGCCTCTCATAACACTGGAACGCCGTTCAAAGCTCTACTCCAGCTGTGCTGACATGGACGAATTTGGCGGCTCTTGTACGTTTTCCTTCAGCGGCACTGCTATATGTAACTCGGCATCTCCGAGTTTACTCTGCCCCTTTCTGCTTTGCTTTCCCCAGCCTTAAGCACCACCTTTTCGCTCTCCCGCTGCCGTTACAACGATCTTCAGATCGAGTGCGTTGGGAGGGGTTTTATTCCCACTATAACTGCAGCCACAAGTGGGTCGCTTCTCGGTCTCTCCCCCTCCTTTATCCCAGGGACGGTTTTCCCTCTCACCTCGTAGGTGGCCGCTTTCTTTGCGGGGCACAGCCCTCGGTCGCCGCTTGCTTCACTCGGCAGGTCGCTTCATAACTTTCACGCAAATAACTTGTTAAAGCGCAACGGCGCAACTCTTTTCCTTATTTAAATAAACTACGGGTTTCTTCGTTCCCTCAGGAGCTTTTAGTAAGCCCAACTGTAACTGTCTTCGTCATTCTCCTCCAACTCCGTATCCTGGCAACCAGCAAAACAAAAGAGAGAAGACACCAGCTTGAGACCTTGACTTGATTGGCTTTAAGCCCTGTCAATTATCCTCTCCCGGCTGACAGGAATAGTTAACCCTTTGTCACCCTAACCTTTCGGTGCCCTGTTTAGCCTGGTATTGCCAGAGACAGCGTTGATGGGAGTTTCTCCTAGGCACTTCAGCGTGGATTCCTCACATGGCTGAATTGTGACTGGTGACTAACCTGGACCCCACTACAGGAGCAATGCTGAGTGAGCATCCAGCATTTTACAAACGTGCCACCATAGTCGTCCTCCTTTCTGATCACATGCAGGACAAACAACACAAGAGGAAATCCAGGCAAACCAAAATGGAGGCCCCAGATGAGGGCTTGGCTACAGACTACACATCCCCCTCCCTCCCTGCGCAATCAGGAAGATGAGAACCAAAGACATTCACGCAGTGTTTTTTTTTTTTTTTGAATTTTTGATCTAAATGAGGCACTATTCTCTGAAATAAGTTTGAATGTTTTGAAGAGAATTTTTTTCTCCATTAGAGTGACCAGGTACATGCCCCATAGGCGCTGTGTGGCACAAATTGCAACCAAATACTGATTGCCATTGTGGCACTGCAGACGTTGATGGAGAGGAAGATGGAGGAAGTGATTGTGGATGTGGGCTGCCTCCATGCAGGACATCCGGACACTTGCTGACCAAATGAAAACTGAAGAAATGCATGGATCCCTCCAATTGTTATCAATAGAAAATAATAAATCTTTCAGCATTAAGACACCAAATATCCGAAGCAAGCTGGAGAAGCTTGCTATCTGATCACCCCAACATCCATATGGGAGGGGCAACAGTTTTCCTGGCCAGTTAGTCAAGACATCCATTTAGTGTCACATATTATAAAATTAAAGAGGAGTGGGGGAGCCCTTCTACTGAGAACGAACAGGAATCCAATTATGGAATTTCTTCCACTTTGGAGAGTCTACAACCATGTTTTAGCTCACTGCACCTGTCGGAGGAGAAATATGCATTTGCATAGCCTGATCCCACCAACTAGGCCAGTCCACTATCGAAATGCTAGGCAAGTCTCCTCTGAACAAAAGTACAATCGGCAACCCCAGAGGCGTGTTTCGGCTTTGTTGGGCCTCCTCAGTGAGGTGAAGCTGAGCCTCTCTAAGGAACGTACAGTGAGCAGTAACTAAATTGCACAGTCCTAAATTTCGAAAATATAATTTCCATTAATGGTCTATACCAGGGTTGTCCAACCCGAGGCCTTGAAGGCTGTAAACATGCTGGATTTTCAAGATACCCCTTATTAAGGTTCATGAGGTGCATGAGTTTTTTGTTTCTTTCGTGAATATTAATGAGGATATCCTGAATGTGTCAGCTTTCCGGCCCTTGAATCATGGAGTTGGACAACCTAGGTCTAGACTAACCTTGATGCTCTTTTTTTTAAATTTGCAAAGATATCACATCGCCAATGAAGATCACTTTATCCCCATGATGGTGGAAATGTCATATTATACTCTGTACATTTACAGTGGAGGTTGTTTCAGCCATGTATTATTTGCCATATCATTTATTTTTAAGTGCTCATATACACAATCACATACAGGTTCAGTTTGCTTATAGCATGTTAGCCAAGGGTAAAATAAAGTGTTAATACAAGGGAAACAACAAGTCCATATTTTAATCGAGGATAACGAAGGCAGTGATTTGCAAGCTTTAGTGGTCGGGAGGAGACGAAATGAAGAATTTGAAAAATGGTACGGCTTAGCGATCCCCATCTGGAATTCCTTATCTGTGACTGTCTGTGTACCTGATTTCTAGTTTGTTCAGATGGCTATACCTTCGAAGGGATTGTGTCCTCCGACGTATTCCTTATCTTAGATAGAAATCCTTCAGCTTTGCTGGCCTCGGAAAATTTTTTCGCCAGAGGGCGCTGCGCGTCGATGATCGCCGAGTCGATGACCCTCGACGGCCTCCGTGCCGACGTCGACGTCATCCTGCCTATAAAGGCCGCGCGCAGCGTCCGTTGCTCAGTTCCGTTTTTCCGCGCTTCGTTGTGCCTCGGAACACCGTTGCTCAGTTCTCGTCAAGATAACGTATATAATAACTACTATTTACCTCGATATCGATGGCATCCTCCTCCGACCCGACGACCCCTCGGTCCGGTTTCAAAAAGTGCCGAGACTGCGGGAAGAAAATGTCGTTGACGGACCCTCACAGGGTCTGTTTGTGGTGTCTGGGAATCACGCACCAGAGTTCGGAGTGTGAGGAATGCCTTTCCATGACGGCGAAAGCCTTGAAGGAGCGTAGGGGGAAGCTCGAGAGAGGTAGGTCAACTTTAACTTCCTCGAAAGCTTCTTCGGTAGAGTCGAGACGTTCGTCTCCTCACCATAAAAAACACTCTCGATCTAGATCACGAAGTGGCTCCCACCACTCGTCGACATCGAGACACTCGAAGAAGAGACGTAGGAGATCCCCTTCGTCATCTTCGTCGAGTTCTCCTGAGAGAGTTCATTGCCCCACAAAACGCAGCTCGCAAGCTGAGTGGGAGGAATTCAGGAAAAAGATGCTAAGCGTCTTCGAGAAAGCGGCCTCGTCCCCCTCGAAGACAGCTGAGGGTGATACCCCGGGTAAAAAACCCAAAAAATCTAAACGCCGCGAGTCGCAGTACCCGGCGGAAAAGTCAACCCGAAAGCGCCTCGAGCCATCGGGAGATAAAGCATCATCGACGCCATCGTCGAAAACTCCTTCGAAACAGAGGTCGGCGCCATCGACGCCGTTGTCGAAGGATTCATCGGCGCATCAGTCGATCGAGTCGACGCCGACGTCGACGCCGATATCGACGCCGGTGAAGGAAAGAACCACGGCTACTCCACAGCCAACGGTTAGACAAAAGACCTCCGACTCGACGCCGAGAACGTCGACGTCGTTCTCGAGCAGGACTCCGATCCTTTCGAGTTCTTCGAGGCCTAGTACACATTTCTCGACGCTTTTCACGGCGCCTTCGAGTACTTTCACGTCGGTGTCGACGACATCGACGTTTTCAAGGCCTGTGATGATGGCTCCTTCTGCATTGGAAATGGGGTTTATACCATTCCAAAAACCAATGTATCCCCCTTTAACCTCGATTTTTGAGGAAAGGGAGGATTCAGACCAAGATATTGATTTACAGAGGACCACATCACCAGAGCCAGAGACTTTCGCCTCTGAGGAAGGAAGATTAAAAAATCTTCAGGATGCACTTCAGGAAGCTAGTGGCTTGGACACTTCTCCTGAAGCAGAATTTATCAAACCAGACCCAGGAGAACATGCGGAGACTCCATATAGAGCTCTGATGTCTAGAATCATAGAATTTATGGGTTGGTCTGCACCTTCTCCTGCCTTTCAGCAGGATGACCTCACTGACATACTGGACAAGGGCCCACAGGAGGATCCTGTGGTTCCATTTCACTCTGCTCTACAGAGAAGGATTTTGACAAACTGGGAAACGCCAGAAATTATCCCGGCAGTAAATAAAAAACTGTCAACAAAATACAGGGTGGCTAGTTCTGACCCTGAATATTTGTCAAAACACCCTACTCCTGAGAGCTTGGTTGTACAGGCTGCAACCTCATCAGGCAGCACATCTGCATACCCCACTGCTCCGCAGGATAGGGATGACAAAAAGTATGATGCCATGGCTAAGAAGGTTTTTTCTGCCTGTAGCATGGCGTTAAAGTCTATTAACGCGACCTGTACGCTCGCTAGGTTCAGCCACACCCTTTGGGAGTGCGCTTCATCAGCGGCTGACTGCCTCCAAGAAGGAGAGGAAAGGGACGCATTTTTAAACATCATCAGGGATGGTAAAGATGCGATGTGCGAGACCCTACAAACTGGCCTAGATTCTGCTGACAGTATCAGCAGGGCCATGGCGGCAAGTACCACAATCCGCAGGCATGCGTGGTTGAGGAAGTCTGGTTTTGCCTCTGACGTGCAGACCAGGCTTTTGAATATGCCCTTTGACGGTTCTACCCTCTTTGGAAAGAAGGCGGATGACAGTTTGGAGAAACTGCAAACGTCCAAGGCAGCAGCCAAGTCATTGGGAGCTGCTATCCGTCAGAATACCTTTCGTCCTTCGGGATCATCGTGGAGAGGACGGTCCTTTCGTTACTATTCCTCATATGGAAGGGGCAGGGGACGACCGGCTCAAAGAGGCCAAGGAAGATTTACCCGTGGTGGACGGGGTAGGGGAAAGAAAGCCGCACCCGCAGGAGCAGGAGCCACTTTACCTTCGGCAACTGCATCAGCCGCTTCAAAACCACTCTGAGGTCTCCCCTCACAGAACACCAGTAGGGGGCAGGTTAACTCACCATCTGACGGAATGGCAGGCTATTACGTCAGATGCTTGGGCTCTGGAGACAGTGGCCCAAGGTTACTGCCTGCCCTTCCTACATATCCCTCAGAGTCATCCACCGGGGAACAACCCTTTGAAGCTTCCAGATCCGCTCCTCTTGCAGGAGGTTTTAGACCTGCTAGAGAAAGGTGCCATAGAACTGGTACCTGTAGCGGAAAGGAACAAGGGTTGGTACTCCCCCTACTTCATAATACCGAAGAAGGACGGAGGACTGAGACCCATCTTAGACTTACGGGAATTGAACAAATTCCTCCGAAAGGACAAGTTCAAGATGGTGACTCTCTCTCAGATCCTTCAGGCCCTCCAGCTTCAGGACTGGTTGGTATCTCTAGACCTCCAGGACGCTTATTTCCATGTGCCGATCCATCCCAGGCACAGGAGATACCTGAGGTTCGCAATTGGCAGCTCTCATTATCAATTTCGAGTTCTGCCATTTGGGCTAACCTCCGCCCCGAGGGTCTTTACCAAGCTAATGTCGGTTGTGGCTGCAAGTCTAAGGAGGGAAGGGATTCATGTCTACCCTTACCTAGACGATTGGTTGATCAGAGCTGTATCTTCGGAACAGGCTCAGAGACAACTAGATTATGTTTGCCACTTCCTTCACAAGCTGGGCTTCTCCCTCAATTTAAAGAAGTCACAGATGATACCATCACAGAGACTCCAATTCATTGGAGCAGTCCTGGACACTTCCCTGGGAAAAGCCTTGCCACCAGAGGTGAGGGCTCGAGATATTCTGCAGATGGTCATCAGATTTCAGAATGCCCAATATCTCCCAGCCTACGACTTTCTGAGGTTGCTAGGCCTCATGGCATCCTGCATATTCCTCGTGCCGGAGGCTCGCCTGAGAATGAGATCCCTCCAGTGGGCACTGAGAACTCAGTGGTCACAGTTCTCAGGAAGGATGACAGATCTCCTTCGGATCCCGGTCAAAGTAGCCCGAGACCTTCAGTGGTGGGCCTGTCGGGAGAACATCCTGAAAGGAGAAATGTTTTGGCAACCATGGCCGGAGATAACAGTAGTCACGGATGCCTCACTCACGGGGTGGGGAGCTCACGCCAACGACTTGACCATCAGCGGTCGTTGGTCTCCATCGGAGTCCAGACTACATATCAACCTGTTGGAGCTGAGAGCCATCAGACTAGCGCTGAAGGCTTTTCTGCCGTCTGTACGGGGAAGAAACGTCCTAATAATGACGGACAATACAGTGGCCATGCACTACCTCAACAAAAGAGGAGGCGTAGGCTCACTACCACTGTGCAGAGAGGCGATGCAGCTCTGGTTTTGGGCAATTCAGGAAGGAATCTCTCTATCGGCAATTCACCTAGCCGGAGAGAAGAACTTGACAGCGGACGCTCTGAGCAGGCAGAGCACAGTCTCTCACGAGTGGGAGATAGCTCAGGAAGTCCTTCAAGAGATCTTCGCCCTTTGGGGAACCCCTCAAGTGGATCTGTTCGCCACCAGTATCAACAGGAAGTGCGACAGATTTTGCTCAAGGGAATTTCCTCCGAGAGGAGCTCTAGGAGATGCGTTCGTAGTGGACTGGGAGTTCCCACTTCTGTACGCGTTCCCTCCGGTCCCTGTCATTCCTCAAATGATCAGGAGGTTGAGAAGGTTTCGGAAGACCATGATCCTAATTGCCCCGGATTGGGCCAGGAGAACGTGGTACCCGGACCTTCTAGACATGTCCATCTGCCCTCCAATTCGACTGCCATACAGAGAGGATCTTCTCTCGCAGAAGGAAGGTCAGGTTCTCCATCCAGCCATCAAGACCCTCAACCTTCACGCTTGGTGTCTGAAAGGTTGAGGTACAAGGATTGGGACCTTCCGGATGATGTTATGGAGGTGTTGCTTTCGGCCAGAAGGCCGGCAACTAAAACTCTATACCGCTGCCGTTGGAACAAATTTTGCAGCTGGTGCAGAGAAAAGAATATTGAACCCTTTTCTTGTGGTACACCTATGGTGTTGTCATTCTTACTTTACCTGGCTAATTCAGGCCTACAGGTTGGCACAATTAAGGGCTATCTCGCAGCGCTATCAATCTTTAAGCGCACTGCAGAGGAGCCTTCATACTTCAAAATTCCATTGGTAATACAATACCTAAAAGGATTAACTAATGTTTATCCCCCGAAACCTTTTCAAGTTCCCTTATGGGATTTAAACCTAATTTTAAACTTCCTAAAGGGTGCCCCTTTTGAACCACTACACTCTTGTTCATTGAAGCTTCTCACCCTCAAAACTGTTTTGCTAATAGCATTGACATCTGCTAGAAGGGTTAGCGAGTTGCAAGCCTTATCATGTAAACCTCCACATACAATCTTTTACAAGGACAAAGTTGTTCTTCAGGTGAAGCCTAACTTCCTCCCGAAGGTAGTCTCGGAGTTTCACATCACTCAGAAGATTATATTACCTTCTTTCTACCCTCCTCCTCATCCGGGGAAGGAGGAAGAGAGACTGCACAGGCTGGACCCTAAGCGAGCCTTGAGCTTCTATATCAGCAGATTGGCTAAGATCAGACAAGCAGACCAACTCTTTGTAGGTTATGCAGGACATAAGTTGGGCCTTCCAATAACAAAACAAACCATCTCCAGATGGATTATTTTAGCCATTCTGGAGTGCTACAAATTGGCAGGAAAGGAGCCTCCTCAAAATCTAAGGGCTCATTCTACCAGGGGTATCGCAACATCCTCAGCCCTTCAAAGAGGGGTGCCAATTCGAGATATATGTGCGGCTGCCACATGGTCGTCCGCACATACATTTACCAAATTCTATAGCCTGGATTCCTCCTCTAGTCAAGAAACTAGATTCGGCAAGGCTGTGTTACACTCTGTCCATTCTGGAAGGGTAACATAACTTTTATTACTCCCGCCTCCAGTCACAATACCACTGCTATGGGAGTCTATCTAAGATAAGGAATACGTCGGAGGACACAATCCCTTCGAAGAACTAGTTACTCTTACCTTGTAACGTTCTTTCGATGGGATGTTCCTCCGACGTATTCCTTATCGACCCTCCCATCCATCCCCGCAGTATGACTTCCTGTGGGTTTGCAGCCTATGCTCCTTCAAGGTGATTAGTCTAATCCAAAAACATTACTGGGGACTACAAAACGGAACTGAGCAACGGACGCTGCGCGCGGCCTTTATAGGCAGGATGACGTCGACGTCGGCACGGAGGCCGTCGAGGGTCATCGACTCGGCGATCATCGACGCGCAGCGCCCTCTGGCGAAAAAATTTTCCGAGGCCAGCAAAGCTGAAGGATTTCTATCTAAGATAAGGAATACGTCGGAGGAACATCCCATCGAAAGAACGTTACAAGGTAAGAGTAACTAGTTCTTCTATATGATAAACTCCCCACCCAAGAACAAGACTGTGTTAAGGGTTTGAATAGTAATTGTTAGGTGGGGAAGGGATCATTGGAACTAAAGAGAAGGGAGAAAAGAAAATGCACAGCCCACCCTCCCAGAAAGGCAGGAGGGGATGAAACGGTATCCGTCATGGCAGGGCAGTCCTGTTGAAGATCTTGTCAGGTCAGGGTAGTCCCTTTGCAAACTCATTTGTGGCACAATCATCCACATATCATGCGTGTGCCTCCTGAAAGGCCTTTAGGGAGGTGGCACACCCACTCATGTTAGGCCTTTGTGTCTAATACCATATCTGGATTGTGTTTCATCAGTCATGAGGCAAGTGTGTGGTCTGAGATGACACAGGTGGCCTCAGGCTTGTAGGAAGCTTGTGGAGTTAGGGCTTTTTGAGGGCAGATAGGGCTGGGCCGAAGTGAGCCTGGCCCTCATCCATTGCCTTAGGCTGGCGGGGCTGAAGCCATCAGACCGATGCCAGTGAGGGGCTTTGGAAAAATTGAGGACATCGGCCTGAAAGTTGTGATCCCGCAATCTCTATTGGTGGTAAGTCTATTAGTTGGGAAAGTGCCTCATAAAACAGTGATGTACATTTAAGCTCTCTATGTGTATTGGAAATGTGCATGAATTTGCATTCATAGATCTTACTGGCCTGCAACAACCCCACAGTACAGCAATTTTAGATCACAGGGCATGAATTGATTCTGAAAAATGCTTACCAACTGTTTTGTCCCTTGTGCTTCGCTTGATACTCGGACAGTGGAGGTTTGTGCGCTTATGTAGCTGTAGACCAGTTTCCCTACAGTGGGCCCACCCAGTTTGAACATTTATATAGTAAAGTATACAATGTTGTTGATTGACATGTAATTATTGTGTAGTCCTGTCACATTGTGTGGCATCTTGATTGTATCCAAAATGTCTATGTGGACAGTTGAGGCATCTTTTGTTTTTTGCATGTCATGCCTCTGTTTTATGTGCTATTGTTTTAGTTTGCTTCTTATCAGTGGATCTTGGTTTCCCTATAACTACAGGGGGCTCCCTTTAGAGTGTGTGTGTGGATATATATATATATATATATATATATATATATATATATATATATATATATATATATATATATATATGAGAGAGGGAGATATCATGTAGCAGGGTTACCTGCAGAAAACCTAGGAGTTGTCTACAGGAGTCAGTTTCATTTTCAGTGCTATACAATATGGAAGAGGTTGTCCTAAAGCACTGCATCACTGTCAGTTTATGTAGCAGAAAAAAACAAGGTTGTACCCCAGTCAAACACTACAAAAAGAACCTACCGGACAAAAATGCCTGCACTGCAAATCTACCGCCAGTACCCCAACTTCATTTAATGTAAGCATGTCCTAATCAATGTGTAACCCACTTACTCGCTTTGAAGCTGTATAATTTTAGGTTTCGAAAACATCCCATACATAAGTAAGGGATGAAAAAATGCTCCTTAACCTAATGCTTTTTCTGGCCAATAAGAGAGGAACATTCAGTTGGAAAGATGCAGAGAAATGAAATGTTGTTGCACAATCTGCTATGGTCTGTGATGCTACAACATCCACACTAGCTCTTCATCCACCTTCCATACCAAGCCGTTGCAGTATGTGGCTGCTATTGGCAATCTTTCTCTAGTGAGAACCTGACAATTGCACATTAACACCAAGCCTTTCCCAAACCTCCACAAAGTTGTGTAACAAGTTATGAGTCTAGACCATTATACAGTGCATGTTGTGGTACACGCTATGTGGTCAGTACTTCATTCTGTTTTCTAGCCCCGATTCATTCATTTACATTTTTCTTGGCTTTTCAGTCCACACTAATTTAGTCTTGTTTTGTGTTTATTTTTTTTTCTTTTCTTTTTTCCAGAGGATGATTGTAACGAAGGATCGTACTCTCTATCTCCAAGCACACTCTTTATTGCACTAGTTGTGCTTATCAATCTTTCTATTTATTATTTTGTGTAAACTGTTACTCTGATCTGTATTTATAAGTATTTGGTTGAAATGTTGCTCATTGTTTTACTAAAAAAAATAAAAAGATTTGAACAAGAGAAACATGTCTGGTCTTTTCAGGTTTGTCACCTCAATACAGAAATGTAGCCATTCCAAGACTAACTGTATCCCATGCTTAGGGCACTATAACACCTGTCCTTAAATCTACAGCCATTTAGGTTTATAAAGTGTATCAGATTAAGAAAGTGGTGTTTTTACTGGGTTTTCGCATAATCTTTTGATAAGGAAGTGAACATGCCGTTTTTGTTGCATTTCTTTTCCACCACCTGCTTACTTTAAATGCCTTATTCCTGCTTTCTAGAAGCATTGAAACACTTTCCCCTTCCTCCTTTGCCTCCCTGCTTAAGCTTTGAATTTGACCAAGTTGATGGTTGTGAAGTTTCGATTCATAAACTTTGACTCTTGCAAGAGGCCCTTGTATTTTTTGACTAGTTACTCCTCGTTTTGCTGATTTCTAATCTGAGGCCTCATTAGAGGTGTATAAAATTGATGTGGCCCTTAGCAAGACTGCCTTCCTCAGGGCTGAAGTTCACAAGGTATGCTATTTTGTCTGGTGTGAACTCACCTAACTGGCTGTGACAGACCTTGCTAGATTACTGAAACGGGCCATACTCTGGGGTAGCTTTACAAAGTGCCCTTTTAAAATAGAATATGGTGTACTACAGTCAAGCACTTCATTTTTCTGTGTGTGGCTGAATTCCTGAAAGCATGCAGAGGGCTTTCCTCACCTGAATTTCAGACAGGCAAGTAAAGCAAACTTGCATGGACGTAATGGTATACACCGATTGTAGTCTTCTGGTCTTTTCCTGACCAAGCCCTGTTGGGTGAGCTCAATCGCCCAGGTCAGAAAAGTATGAAATGTCGTCTGGGGCTTTCACTGTGAATACAAATAAGAAACAAAAACTATGGGACAAACCCAGAGGTTTGAAGATGGTGTTTCACCAATGATGTTTAAAGGTAGGCATCTCTAAGATGGGCTAATGAGTTTCCTTCACGGCTCCAAACCTCCCATGAAGTGAGGACCTGAATTATTACTTTGTTCAGTGCTTAGATGAATTACCAAGGGAACTAAAAAGTCTTAACCAAAGAAGTGTGTAGAAGTTCTCAGATTTGCAGCCCACCCAAGAACAGCCATGATGTGAAGATTTGTATTGTGGGTACAGAAGCATCTGGACCAGGCAAGGACCCTCAACTGTCCTTGTTCCCTTAACTCGGTGGGAACAAATGAGTCCTTCACTCTGCTCACTCTACCAAGAGCTGGCAATGTTTGGCCCTGTGCAGACATCATGACACAGAGGAAAGCACCTTACAAAACAAGCGCATGAGCAACCAAACTGGGCGACCAGTTTCTGGTTACTACACAATTGGATTACAAGCTTGATACTGGCTGTGTTAAAAGATCATTGGTACCTGAAAAGGTAATTCTGTTTACCTGCTGGCAGCGCTGCACCTCCATTGTACCATCCCAAAACCCGACCTTGGGATGGATGGGTTCCAGTCCTCTACAGCAACAAATAATTAACTTCTTCCTGCAGTGTCTGGGAATACTTACCATTGCTGGAGTTGCCACAGCTAAGTGGTTGCCCTGTGATAGATTTGTGGCTTGCTGCAAACTGACAAAACCAGTCAAACTACTGCCGGTTTCTTGCTTAAAGGTTCTGATCTTTAACATTAAGCCTGACACCTCCCTGTAATCCGATAGTCACGAGTGCTTTTCAGAGGAAATGCCAGTTTGTTTAAAACCTATATCCTTTGTCTTCTTGAATCTCAACTACAGCTTTTACATAGTAGGAAGTATCATAATGGTCATCCATCATTATACTATTTGAAAACATATAACTAAAAATGAAGAAACTGTTTAAAAAAAAATCAACATGTATATAAATGCAACACATTTTCCCATGAGAAGAAAAGACAATTTGGAGACTTGCTCTAGAGCAAATTATTCTCCCAACAAAATAAACCAAAAATACATGTTCTATAAATTGTATAAATGTTTGTGTTGGACCCTCACGGTTCACTTCCCTTATTAGTATTGGACCTTCTTTAGGGCTGATGGTAGGAGTTTGTCTGGATGGAGAATTTATGGAAACTATTTCAGTTGGAAAAGTAATATGTTAGGGGGAAATTCTGCTACTGGCAATCATACATTGGAAGGTGCAGCTTAAGTATATTGCTCTTGCATCAGGGCTCGAAATTTGCACTCTACACTATCCATTGGCTAGTGATAAATGACTCTTCAGGAGTAAACCATTTTGTGCTGCGTGTATGTATAGAATTGAAGTGTTCGGTAACTTTTTATGGTTGGCTAGTAGCTTGCAACTGGACATTTGTACCTCTGTTTACCCGATTAGTAGGTAATTAGTCAAAACATGAAATGTTCTTTCTATGGCCTCTACAACTCCCTTAAAGGCGGGGTGGACCGAAGATAAAGGAACAAGTGGGAGGAGTCTGTATCTAAATGGAATACACAGCGAAACCAGTGTAGGAGCCAGTGAAACATGGAAGGCTCCAATGGAGCTGTAGGTCTGATTAACAATGTTGGTATATTGGCTCCGAATAGCAGGGGTGGTGGAGGGTAAAGAGGCTCATGCAAATGGGGAGAATTAAACTTCAAAGCAGATGTGCATTTTGGTAGTAGCACATAGGTGCACCAGCCTCACTGAAAGGAAATTATAATACTTTCAGAAGTATTGCTGCCTTACTTGTATGTTGAAAAGTTTGCCAAAACCAGGAGTGATCCCCCATATCCTGCAAATGTATGGTGTCTTTCTCAGAAGCTATGTACACGATGGCCAGAGTAAATAAAAGGATCCCTGTTTTCGCTGACATCTGTAGTGAAGAGGGCCGCTAAAGTCCTTTCATTTTCATTATCAAGTAAAATCTTGGGTAGGACATATTCGAGTGAACATGCAGCTGTACAATGACACTTGCTAAAATGGCATTTTTATCTTGAAATGAAGTCCTCTGTGCTATATTTAAAGGCACCATTATCTTGTTATTATGTGGAAAAACCGGTTCCTATCAAATACCCAAATCTTTGGTTCATCGGAGGAAAACGATATACAGTAGATCTGGACAACATCATTGCATGAGATGAGATATTGACGTGGGAAAAACGGTCCATAATACTTTGCAAACTATTCATAGATGACGTTTTTAAAAAAAGGGGGGTGGGGAATACAGATTTCTCAGAAGTAGACCGATTTCTGAAGAAACAACGTAAGTACAAATGGTTGGATTTTAGGGATATAAATCGGATGTTCTAAATGCCGTAGTTTCGTTCTGTATGTTCGACAGAATACACTGGCCAAACCGGCCAAAACTGCTAACTTTCATTTTGTTGCATGTCAATGTAGGAACCGATTAAAGGACCAGCAAGGTTTTTATTCTGTATCCAACCAGAGGCTGTTCTGTCAGTTTTATTTTTTTTAATAATGCGCATTGTCGTCCCCACATACTTCTTCTAATTGTACGGACACATCGGAATGTAAACCACTATCCCACTATTCCAATTCATAAAGGCTGTGTCCAAGGTTAAGTAGTCACAAGTAGATTTGATTATTTTGCGTTAATTTACGCAGATAGTGGCCTGTGATTGGAGGGAAACCCCAAGAATCTTTGAGTGTTGCTTGTGGGACCAGTTTAGTTGGGCAAATGTCCATAGACCAGCTTGTGGTGCTCCTTGTAAAA
This sequence comes from Ambystoma mexicanum, assembly GCF_040938575.1. Lineage (NCBI taxonomy): Eukaryota > Metazoa > Chordata > Amphibia > Caudata > Ambystomatidae > Ambystoma > Ambystoma mexicanum. The sequence continues at coordinate 145,279,082 of NC_090939.1, read as the reverse complement.
AAAGGGGGGGGCAATTGTCTAATTCCTTTAGAGGGTTCCTCCTTGCATTGGATCCACTTCTTTTCTCTAAGGACTGATGCAAGCTTTGGTTGCCAAAATTGTTGATTGTGGTTTATTCCTTTATCATCCGTTCCATGGAGCAGCTGTACCGTTTATTTTTTTTTAAATCACAATTGTTTAGTCTGTTTGAGCTTCTGAAATCTATCTTCATGTTGCCTTGATTCTGCTTAGTAGATTTTGCATACTTGGAAACTGGAGGTAATGGGGTACTGCATCAATTGTATGTTCTGCTCTAGGTGACTTTCACTCCTACTACTCGAAAATATGCCACTGCAGATAGTGACTCTCAGTGTAAAATGTTGTTAGACATTGAAATGGAAGCTTGTAAAGTCTTTTACAAAAATTATTCCCTGGAGCACAAATTAGAGCAGACCGACGTGGTAAAGGATACCTTGCTACTATGTGTAAGTATGCGAGTGTGGGGAAGGACACCTTGCTGGATGTATTTAGTATCAGAAGATCTCCTCTGTTGGCACAACATCCAGATTGGCATATGGCCAGACAAACTGTCTTGTAATCAAAGGACCTTTAATTACAGCAAATTAGTGTGCTGCACACATGGAGCGAAGATTATAATAAAGAATGAGGCATAATGGTAATCCTTGCAGCCAATCTTCTTCTACAAGTGGGGCATCTCTGAAAATTCCCATCTAGTTTGGCTATTCGATGCTGGAGAAGGATTAGCAGTGCATGTTATGGTTGTGTACACCAGTGTGATGGGGCCATGTGTTTAGTGCTCACCTCTCATTTAAGGTTAGTCTGCACTGCGTAGGTTTGAATCCCATTGCTTGACCGACTCCACTCCATACTCCCAGTTGAATAAATTGAGTACCTTTACATTGTGTAATACCTCTTATTACAGCTATTAGAAGTATGAAAAAGCATGCATGAAGTACTATACAAGAATAAAAGTTAGAGCCCTCAGAATACGGAGAGCATTATTATTGGACAATCTAAAGGCTATAAGAACTGGTATAGACATATTTTCAATGGTACATTCTAAGGCTACCAGCAGGGCAGAGTACTCACAGAAAATTCCCTGCAAGCACCCATGCGGATTTTTGTACTGCCAACCTCTAGATACTTTTATATACACCATATATTTTAAAGAGTGACGCAGGCTATAAAAGCTTTGTATACTTCACCTTTGGGCTGTACCGGGAGTTATGGGCCCATATACCTTGTAGAACTACCTTGCTGCACAGTTGGTTTTTACTCAGTCCTCTGGCCTCCTAACTCCCAGTACAGCCTTTGGCCTGATTCTATAAAAGGCATTCTTATTGCTTAAAGGAATGGTGCGCTCAAAAGCTTTGTCCCAATCGTTCGGGCATGTGGTTTTAAGCAAATTGTGATCAGTCGTAAAAACATCTCCTATGCACCTTACCTTAGTTTAACACACTTTTACACATACGAAATCAACAAGCGGGCACGGCCATCTCCTTTCCCCTCAATCTCTAGCCGGCCTCCCTTGGCCCTCCTCCTACCCCCACCTGCGAGGCTAAGAACCTCGGGGTCATCTTTGACTCCACCCTTTCCTTCTCTGCACACATCTGAGGTCTCTAAAAAGTCAAATATCCTACTGCACCTCCTCAGAGGTACTCTGCCTTTCCTCTCCTTCCCCCAGAAGATCATGGTATCCCAAGCTCTGGTTCTCTCTAGCTTGCACTATTGTAACAGCCTCATTCTAAATCTACATGCCTCTACTCTCCACCCTCTGCAACTAATCCAGAACAGGACTGCAAGACTTGTCCTTGGCCTCAAGCCCTGAGATCGTATCTCTCCAGCTCTGAAATCTCTCCATTGGCTCCCAGTGGATGCAAGGATTAAAATCAAAACCCCCTGCACTGTCCACAAGGCTTTCTGGGGTCTGGATCCAAAATACCTTCAGCTATCCCTCTGTAAATACCTTCCCTCTCGAGCTCTTAGCTCCTCTACCTCCAACTCCCTCAGGGTCAGTTGTTTTTCAAAGAAACGAGCTGGGGGTAGATCTGTCTTCGGCTGGGGCCTCCCTCTGGGACCGCCCCCCGTGCCACTCTAAAACTTAAGAACCATCTCCGGTTCCGGAAGCACCTCAAGACCTTCCTCTTTTCTTCGGCCTTCGCTCCCCCTCTCCCCTGCTGATCTGTTCTCTTGGCACTGTGCACCTGGCCACTCTGTCCTCCGTGCCCAGGTACCTGCTCACCCTGCCACCCTCCCGCACTGCCTCCGGGGCCACCCCTTTCACTGCACTGGGGTCTGTATATGTACCCACACAGCCCCCCCCGCCCTTTTGCTTCCTGCACTTATCAGACCTACCCTGTCTGCTGTCTTAAACCTAGCACTTGCAAATTGCTGGCTGCACTACCACTGTTTGTTGCCTTTATTATTTGTTATTTATGTTTCTCCTCTGCTTCGCACTTTCCACTTCTCCCCCTTCCATGCCCTTTTCCCCTCCCCCTCTCCCATGTACTTGCGCGTTCTCAATGTCACTGGGCCTAGTAAGATCGCTGTTTTGTTCTCCCCTGTTCCCCTCCCTTGCCTTGTCACGCTCTGAAACACTTGTGTATGAGCACGATAGAAATAAAAATCAATATCAATCTTGTGCTAATCTTATCCGTGGATCGATCGCCCTAAGTTCAAGTGCCCCTGTGACACTAAATCATATCACCCGCCCCTGAAGCTGACATCACTAGGCGCGTACAGCCCATTTCACAACGCAAATGCACGTCTCGTGTCAACCTTCTCTGTGCGCCAGCTAATGATGTGTCTCCATGGAAATGACAGGACGACTCTTTCCTCAATAAGTATAAACAGACCGTTTCTCAGACAACATCAGTTACTTTTTCAATAGTTTCACTGTTTATTTTTTGTATAGCCTGTGACTCGTTTCTTCTGTTCAGCTATCTTCGTTGCACGGAGCCCCTGCGAACAGATACTTATGCTAGCATTCCTATTTATTTCAATGTTGTTGTATAATGGAAACCATACAGCCCTACCAGTACGAGCCTTAGTATTCCGAGGCGGAATTACTTTGAGAAGATGCAGAAACGATGGGGCATCGGACGACAGTTGGGAAGAGGAATCAATGAATCCTGAGCCAGAGCCTAGTTGCATGGAATACGTTTTCACCTGGTGTACCTGCAATCGGTGCAAGGTCATGCCAACCGAGGAGAACTACTGCTGCGGAGAATACTCTGGATGCCTGGCTTACATGTCGGAAGAAGACGCACCACCGCTATGCGTTACCGAGCTGAATGACTTCATGGCAGCCTGCCTCACAAGGTCCGTGTTGAGGATTATGATGGTGCTTTTTCTCAAACTTTGCAACAGTTTGCCCTCGCAATCCAAGTAACGAGTAAGTGTACTCTAGATGTGATGTCATTTTGACCACTGAGGCCACTAACATTTCTTGTTTGTCTCCTATATTGTCGTAACTTGGATTTATCTCTGTCAAATGAATGTAGTCTGCCAATTGAATACATTTCTCACGCTTTAGGGGAAATCAGAGTGTTCATCTTATGTCTTTCACGTACAACTAAAACAATATTTCTCTGTGCCCCAAATTGTATGGATTTCATGGGTGTACACTTTTGTAATGTTTTTACACTTCAAAGCCCAAGTTGATTGATCCATGAAGTAACATTTGTACGGGCAACTATGCCATAGGATACAGGGTGCATTTTCAAGTAAGGTTTGTACACTTATCAGGTTCATTTAAATACAGTGTGTTTCTCTTCCACAGGTGGTACGGGCTGGTGGCCTACCCTTCATTTACATTGTGGCTTTATGGGAGGCTTGGATTCCGTGTTCGAGTAATACCTGCCTGTGTCGTTGGAGCCATTTGCACCAAATTTCCGAGTAACAGCGGGCAGTACAGGGGATTTTCCCACACTGTGCTGCAACCCAAAGTATACAATGTGTAGTATATTTGTGCCATCAACATCAGCAACAAAATAAAATACAAAAGAGCTATTATGAATAGTTTCAATTTTTCATTGAATCAAGGACACACTCACTTGTCTGAGGGACATGAAAGAATGGTTGGTGCCCTTTTACGCTCACCTCCTCTGCAACAATCCATTCCCCCCACCATTCTAAACGGGCAAGGTGCCAAACACCATGTGCACTTCAAAGGGATCTTCTGCACAGGGGCCATTGTTCACATGGCCTCCACCGACCCAGTGTCTCTTGGCTCCCCTGAAAAAGACCGCGCCCCTGCAATCCACATAAGTGTGTCTCCCTTGAGCAGTCTTCTGGCCCTTTTCTGCATGCCTCTTGTCCATCCATCCCCCCCTCCACTGTCAATGGCGGTTCACACCTGCGGCCGTGCACTCCCAAGGGTGCTGGCAGGGTGGGAACGGCCAAGGATTCCAAACAATATGTACACTTGAAAGGTATCTTCCGCACATGGGCCATTGCTCACATGGCCTCCCCAGAACCAGTGTCTCCAGGCTCCCCTGAAGCAGACCCCACCAGAAACATGTCACACCTTCACTTACACACCCACTTTTCTAATCCTTTATAAACCCCTTGATATTTATCCGGAGAACATCTGAGCACTGGAAGTCAACTCTTGATCATGCTACCTGTTCTCCTGCTACTAGTACCCCTGCTTGTTGAATCTAGTTTGTCAAGGTAAGGGCAGGTCACCTATTAACTTCACTATATTCATCTCTTTCTGATCTGAAAATGTCTATCTTTTTCAACCTAATGTACCCAGTAGTCTAATGTTCATCCATCGTAAAGACATTACCATTGGCTAATGTTTCAAGTTGTTCTGATCTCGATATATAGCACATTTCATCAGTCCGATGTAATAGAATTGCCTTTTTCTCAGACCATGTCTATAAGCAGGTTTCCTTTTGATGCATGAAAGTGCATTCAATGGACGAGTAGCACGTTATGAGTTGCGTTATATCAATCAATTCTGTATGAAAGTTATCCCAGTGTATATTCGACTACGCTACACAGGTTTTGCTTCTTTGGGCAAAACAAACATTGCATAGAAAACCGTGATAATTCCATCAATCTCATGCATACAGTACACATTTTATGTAATTATTTATACTTTTTATATGCAGATCTTAATAGATTTTTCTAGAATGCCTGCTTGTATGGTTTTGGGTTGCCGTTTTAGGAGCCATGTCAAGTCAGGGCACAATCCTGCATACATTCCCGAAGGATATTGATTGAATAAGAAGATGGGTTCGATTTTGTGGTTTTGCGATGGACGAGAATGAAAGTAGAGCCCAGGCTGTCTGGGGAGACTTAAGGGCCAATCGATTCTGAAGCCTGCACTTTACACAGGATATGTACGACCAATAGGAAGTACACAAAAAAAGCGTTGACCCAGAATATTTCATAAATTGCTTCCAAATGCAATCCCAACTCTATTGATGCACACATTTCCTCAGGTGAGTCCTGGATGATGAATTAGCTGTGGGTTGTGGGGTACTGAACAGGTAACTCCATGAACGGATTAGTGCTTTCGGTGTAAATGTGTATTATTAAAGTTTGCATATTTACCAGATTGTATTACATTTTAACTATGCCACATTTTACTATGCATCCGTCCCTGGTTTATGGAGCCTCAAATGAAGTAATTATGACCATGGAAAACAATGCCATAGTGCCCTTCACAAGAAGCATAGTGTTTCGTGATCGGTTGTTTGATATGTACATTTTTTTAGGAAAGCATATTGAAGGAAGAACAGAGCCTTTCAAGTGACGAAACCACTGACACGTCCAGTATACCAATGGTGAGCCCTATAGACTTGCAGAAGTTCATATTCTCGACAGTTTGATCTTCCCACATCTAATATAAATCTAATTTCCCCTTTTACCACTTCATGGCAATGCACTGAAAATGAAGGAGCAAGATTCTGCATCCATTTATTTTCAAGAGTTAAAAACAACTTCAAGTGCCTATCAGGTAATTTTATTTCATTTTTCAATTACGAGAAGGTATTATGCTTGGAATTTCAAATATGAAACTGTTTATGAATCCTGTCGGTTGTTTACACTAGGTGTCATTTATGGGATTCTCTTTATATGTTCCGTTGTCTGCATCACATTGTCTCTGTTCCGTTTCCCTGTTTTCATCCGAACTAAAACAAGTACTGTGTTAAAGGGTTATGCTGTTACTTCGACTACAATTACATCGTCCTTTGCGGCTTGCTCAGAGTATAAGGTACGCATACTTAAAGTTCCCTTGAATGAGATAGTAAATCCTACATTGGATACTATTAGACAGTGACATTCTTATAAACGTGCTGTGTTTCAAACTTTTCTGAATTAAGTTCTAATGTTACACTTCCTCCCTAATGCAGAATACATTGCAAAATGTTTGAGGGCAACATTACAATCAGTATGTTTTGCACAGTGTTCTCTGATCAAGTACACTTGCCATCAATCGGTTGAAATTTGAAATGTATATTTTGACTAAATGACGTACACTGTTTGCAAGGGTATGTGTGCAAGCACTGTGCGATGAAAGATTTTAATTTCCAATACGATTGAATTAGAAGTGGAGGCACATGGATCAGAGGTGGTGGATCAGGTTGCTGGTGCGGCCGTTACAGAGAAGACCACGGTTTCACAGAAAATCAAGAAAACAAGGGTAACTAACAATTTTGTTCTCTCAAAGTGTTTTGGGCTGGTGTTTTCTTTATAACATGTTTTTATATTTAAAGTGCTATCTGCTGTATGTGTGCTATACATTGGAAAATATTTTTACAACACATCTCCTAGAGGCCCAGAAGGAAAAGAAGTATAAAGACACAGACAACAAATTAAACCAAAGATGTTGCTTGCCAAACAGATTTCATCATGGAGCAACTACTATTTGAGGTACAGTGTGGTCCAGTCAATAAGCAGATTCATGATGCTTATGCCCAATGGCCTGAAACTGAATTGAATGTGACCGGCAAAGCCAGCAAAGTGTTCTTGGACCATTGCAACAATGTGAGAGCTCGACAAGATGAAACTGAATATAATGAAGATGCATTGGAATTCCTCGTAGACCACTTGACACAATCTACACCTGCACTAAAAGGTCCACCCAATACACATTTGAATTTGACGGTTTCTCCAATTCGTGTGCAAAGAACACAAGCTGAACTAACCTACTGAAGCTTCAACTCAATTGACCGATTTAACTTGCCAAAGATTTAGACTTCATTTTGGCTAGTTCGGCCGATTTGTCCACCACAGCTGAGTCACAAACCACATTCGTGCAGGACGATTGGCTAATAAAGGAGCAAAAATACATTGTGTTCGACAGCTGCCTGGTAGACATTATACTGATGCTGAAATGTGTCCATACATTGAGGGGGTAAATATGCGAGCAGCCGTTGGTGCATGTCTCTTGTATTACAAGGCACTAACCTGAGAATCCAAGCCAGCTGTGTCTACCTCCATCGTACATTTTCGTGGTCCGCACAACCGATGCTGGCCAAAGTGCCAGCTGGAAATCTACTATGTTCAGCAGCTTTACTTTTCAGTGGGTTGACTTTCAGTAAAATGTCCAGTTTCTGTCAAATTGTGGGAGTTTGGTTCCTTGCTAAAACACAGTACTACAAATTTCATAGGGAATTCTAATTCCCCGCTATTAGTCATGCATGGAAAATTGAACAGATGTCAATTGAAAGCACATCCTTTGGCAAACGGTTCAGGCTTGCTGGCGACGGACCGTGTGACAGCCCTGGATTTTCAGCAAAGTACTGCACATACCACTTTCAAGGTATGGAAACTAACAAAATTGTGAGTTCGGAGATTGTGCAGGTGTCCCAATGTAAATCCTCAGTGGCCATGGAGAAAACATGGTTTCATCAAATCCCTCAAACATCTTCAATCGAGGGGAATGCAAATAGACCTCATAGCCACTGACAGACTAGCCAATGCCATGCTAGTGCAGTTTCTAAACAGTCGTCATCAATTAGATGTATGGCACGGTGACAAATAAGTGAATAAAAAACCACAGCTGCTGGTTAAAAAATAAAGGGTCCGGAAAATATTTTATTAGTGGTCTGTCTTTCAGCAACCAGCTTTCGCAGAGCTCCAAAACCTGTGATGGGTGTGTGGAAATTCTACTTGAAAAATGGCACTCATTGATACACCACTGTTCCAACGTTCACTCATGGACAGAAAACGAACATTTTCACGAATGTGCACACGGACAGTTATCGGAGGAGCAGCAACGCAAGAAGTGGTTGGTGCCATGTTCACCTCCACACAAAGCTCTTGAGAAGATCGTGTATGACAACACTTTCAAGAACCTAAAGGGACTCTCAATTCTGTCACACCGGAGATTTGGAGGTGTTCCACAATATGTGCCTAGAGTACAGGCCCAAAAGGTTGCATTTCGGCTTAGACGGTATGCAAGCTAGAACATTACTAGCCGTATTCACGCATAACGAGAACCTAGATAGAGAACAATAGAGAGCTGCCGGAAACCTTGAGATGCCTCGTTACACCTTGGCCTTTGCAAAACTAAGCAAAAAATGGGTGGCAAAGCCGATATAACAGGAAATGGAATTCGATTTAGGGAAAGTTTCACTTTGACTGTGTTGGCCATGCATACTCATGGAAAGGATCCTGATTTTGTTCCTAGGACACATACAATGCCACAAAACATTGCAAACGAGCCCTGTCCACCTAAAGCTGAACTTGTTGAACAGTTGACTTCCCGGTATAAATGATTTGCATCAGTGTTCTTAACGTGCTCAATATAACTTTTGAGATATGTTCCCCAATGTTTGTACATTTTACACCTACAATTGAATGCTATTAAACTCGAATTTCAATGCTACAAAAAGTATTAAGTGTTTAATAATACAGATTTAATCCGGTTTATGATTAATTTAGGTTTTGCCTTCCCTTCATTTATATTACTGGTCCTCGAACTATAACGTACATGTCTGTGGTTGCTAGGTGCCTGTAAATCCCTCTGCTACACCCAAACCACATCCACATGTTGGGGAGAATTCTCATGAAAGTGCTCATTTCCTTCCCCTTGGACACCCCCAGCAACTTTGCTGGATTTTGAGGACTTAATTTCTTTACCAGTAAAGAGTGTGAGCTTTTTTCCCCCACTTTCATGTATTTTGATGTGTGTTTTACTTGTGTTCTTTGATTGATACGCATCTTTTCATGTGTTTACACAGCACCTTCAGTGCAGTGACACAGGGATGTCTTTTTAGACTTCCAAAAAGGTTTAAATACCTTCTCTGGGATAAACTACTGTTTCCCAGAGAATGTAAGGTTAAATTGACTTTACTAGACTTTTTTAAATTCAGAGACCCAGCACACACACTCTTCCTATAGAGTGCTGCAGGGGTTACCTAGTACCTCCCATGTCTAGAAACTCGTGTAGCATCAAATGATACTCTTTCCTATGGAAATGGCTGGTGGCAGTGGTTTTACAACGAACTACCATGCTTTTTCCCGACCGCGAACACTGCTAACTAACAATCGCGGGAGCCATGTTTTTCTAGATGCCGCCTTAAGCCCCTTTGTTTAAATGGGTCCTGGTCTTCTTTTTTTGCCATTTCTTTTTGGAAAGATCCTTCTAGAGTTTGTCTCTGCGCGCCAAACCAAGTTTAGTCCCTTTGTTTCTATGCCTTTGGCGGGCTTCAGGACTGAATACCGCCTCTGGCGTCTTGAGTGTCTGCGGTGGGCAGGAAGTGAGGGAGGTGGCCGAAACTCCCTGTGCTTAGTCTCGTAGGAGACCCAAATGCACTCTGGCATGATTGGCTGGCTGACTGTCCGGCAAGGACAGCCACCCTGCTGGTGAGTGGCAGCTAGGCTGGAATGAAAGGGAGAAAACTGTTTAAAAGGCGAGTCTCTTGGACTGGAAGGCAGAGTCGACCACTGGAACGAAATAACCAAAGACGAGCTGGAAGAGGACAGCTACTGCAAATCCTGGACCGTTGGTTTGTCCGGTGAAGCCCTACTGCAGGTCCGAATCGCCAGGTTTAACCTCGACAGAGAAGCCCCTTCAAGGACGACTTCTTCTTTTGAGTTGGTGGGACCAATCAACTCGTAAACCACCTGGATACCATTCTCCGAGCTGGTTAGGATTAACCAGGGGGAAGGACACCAGCTTGTGTGCTTGACTACAGCTACTCGAACGGAAGTAACTCCATTTTGTCCGCGTTTTCTGATGATCCCGTGCAGTGCAGGAGTCCCCCGATGTCCTCCCTCTTATCCCCACGACTGAGGCTCAGGAACAGTGACATCTGCAGGAACTGCCAGGAACCAACGTATTCAACTGCATCTTTTGCTTCATATTAAGGTACTCTGCCAACCCGTTTGAGAGAACGCATCTCTCGCGGTGAAAGTTCGTGGAACTTTCCCAACTTGTAGGCCTAATCAGCTTGTGAACCAACATATGATTCTTTTTTGTACAAACTACTTCTGAGAACTTTGGCAAAGACTTTATCGTTTACTACAAGAACTGCTCTTTTCTATCCAAGACTTTGGCCTAAACCTATTAAACTGAATCGAGTCCTCTAGTGAACTATTTGCACTGCTTAAGAAAGTATTTGTGCTCTATTCTATTAACTTCTGCCTTTTACTCCAATTTAAAGTAACTGAAATGCTATTTTGCTCCTATTTCAGGGGAGCCTAATTTACTCACTTATTGGTTTTGTATTGAAGTTTGTGTATATTAAGTTGCCTCCTAGTGAATGTTTTCTAAATGACTGTGTAATAAATTGTGTTTTACCAAGAAACCTTGAGTGGAAGTGTCTACTTGAACTACTGTGTTTGTAAGGCCTCTGTGTAACATTCTTGCACTGCTCACATTCCCTCTTGAGATGAGCCTGGCTGATCAGCTCGCTACCACAAACTGTGTAGTGCAGACTTATACCAAAGGTTGGTTTTTCTTACACCTGTAGTCCTAATTGTATGTGGTGGTCCCAGAGGGTACTGCATGCAATTCTGCCTAACACCACACATGCAGTGCATGGCTCTGGCGTTGATGGCCTAAATTGTCTTTTCAAATGTACCCTCTTTGTCAACATTTTGCCCTGCTCTTTTCCCCTTTCCCCCTCTACTGGACTTGCACGATCATCTGCCCTCCTTGGGTCCTCAGGATAAAGGTAGACGTGTTGCTTTTTTGGAGAATATATTACTTAATGGGATAAGGGCTGTTATGTGGGTCCTTGACTGATCAGGGCATGGGAGGGTCAGATGGATATCGGCATGAAAGGAACTGCAGGGTCTGAGCTGGTGGGCTCAGGCCTTGTGGGGTGAAAGTTGTTAGTGCACGGAAAGTTCAGTGGAGATGAATGGGCACTTGTATTTATGACTTGTCAGTGTCTCACGATATCCACAGAGCACATTCCTCCATGAGAACAGGGTGCGCGCAGACGTGGCAATTGGGAGGAGAGAGTGTGTGCTGGCTGAGCGAGCTGCTGTGGATGGGAGAGCTGCATTTGTACAGAGATGGATTTTCGGGCCTAGTAGAAAGATGTCATTCGGGCTATTTCAAAATGGTTTCCTAATACTGGGCTTGAAACTATAGTGTGTGTTATTTGAGATGGGGTGTGGTGTAACAGAATGTTGCCGGGGTTGGCTACGCCTCCCCCTTGGTTATTACATATGTTAAGTTTCGAGAGTGATGAACGAGGGAGAGGTGGGGAAAGGATTGGCTACTTCCCAAAACTAGTTAGATCGTTGTCTCTTCCCTCTGGTCCCCCTGCATTGCGTTGTAGCACCTTGAAGTACTTGTGCATTGGTGCGTTATAAATACAATATAATATCGTATGCTATCGCAGTCTGTTTCAGACAGACACAAATGGAATCTTAGGTTACACCAGACTTTCAGTGGCTTGTATTATCTGTTTTACTGACCTTCCATGTAACTGGTGGATGCCAGCAAGCAAATCATTTATTTTTCTAACATGTTTCGAATGCCACATTGTTCGGCCGGGCTCATCCATGCCATGGAGTGAAGGTCACTTCGTTTGTTGCTTGTGGGGAGTTCACACCGGCACATTTTATAAAGTATGTTTTAGATTTATGGCTTTACTTCACAAAAACGAAACCGACCAGGCATACACGCTCAAAAGAATCTTCAATTGTTATTCGACCTTGGACGAAATGGAGGATTCGCTATGGCTTGAAGGGCAGAAGGTGTCGGATACCCGCAAAAAAATTATAAGATTCACTATTTTAAAACTGGACATTGGAACATTTATTTTCCTTCTATTGAAACCATTGTTCTGAGCGGACACTCTGCGTTACGCCAAAAGAGAATGGAAATACCAAATATTATGTAAGTTTAACTATACATTGTTATGGGTTGTTGGAGCATATTGTGACGATTATTCATCGACGACCCGCATACAACCTGTATGCAGGCTAGTGATATCTAAACCACTTAGTCAGATGGCATATTAGTGTGTGCTATGAACATTGAATTATTGTATGAGCCGGGTGCAGAACATTTTCCAAGGGTTCTTGGTTCACTTGTCGAAAATTGATGTTGCTAGTTCCGTTACATTTTTAAAAACTGTAGCGGGCGCCCCTCGCTAGAAAGAACATGGTATGATAACCTGTTATGGTTTTTTTTCACACTGAATGTCCGCAGCTGTGTGTTTCCATTGTTTGTGGTTTGTGTTCGTTATTAGGTTTCACCCGGTGCAGAATCACAGGGTAAATGGATACATTTGAATAAAGAGCGGCTACTAAAATATTTGTATTCTACACAGCTACATTTTGCTGTACTGCAAATGCCATCGCTTCCAGATCCAACACATGGTTTCTTCATCCAGCACAGTGGCAGATATGCATAAACGGATGGATTTCCATTACGCTGATGTGGGATGATCGCCCGGGACCGATATGCCCTTTGACAGTACCAGCGACAAGGAGCAACCTGTCATCGTTTACCGTGGTCTAGCAAGCTGATGCTTAAGCCTTGCGATTGCAGGTGCGTCGAATGCGCATCTTCTCCAGAAAGGAACACCGTGTGCCTCATGATAAAGTTTTGAAACTATAACCCAAGGACTTTCAATAATTGTTAGTAAATTGAAATCGCTGGATGTTCTCAGTTTTTTGTGAAATAAAAGCACATTGTAAATTGCAGAGTATTGATGTTTCCTTTAAAAATGGTGTTTTCTATTCCGATTTGGGACGCGCTGTGCTGAGAGGATGTGTTGATAGTCCGGGTTCTGCGTCAACTGACGTTAAGACTTAGGTGATGACTAGGCGCGTTTGGCTACACTGCCCACTAACGTCCTGAAAATAGGTGGAGAATATCGCTAGGAATAGTGATGTCCGCTTCAGGGCCGGGTGATATGCTTTAGTGCCGCAGGGGCACTTGAACTTGGGGCGATCGATCCACGGATAAGTTTAGCACAAGATGGCCGCCCCCGCTCGTTGATTTCGCATGTGTAAAAGTGCGGAAAACTAAGGTAAGGTGCATAGGAAATGTTTTTAAGATCGATCAGTTTGCTTAAAACCACATGACCGAACGATCGAGACAATAACATTTTTGAGTACAGTATTCCTTTCATTAGAACTCGCAGATTATTCAGAACGCTACATTCCAGAGCTTTCTGCAGTGTGGAGTGTACATACAGCCAATTGCCTGTGACCGCCCAGGCAGATTTATGTACTAACCAATCCTATATCCTTATATATATGTAGATTGCATGTTATCAACTGCTAAGTGGGTTTGAATAGCTTTATAAACCCACCCTCAGGCCGCACTAGGCATTTTGGATATTACATACTCTTGTAACGTTCCAGTCTTTAACGCCATCTTCAAGGCTCAAAATGCCTAGTTCAACCCCCAGACTGGGTTTTAATTATAACATTGGAAGGTTGAAGCTCTCCGTCTGTCCCCAGAGTTTATTATCACGTTATTTATCTCAAAACGCAAATATTTGTTGCACTTGCAGTTCTACCACAATCCCACTATGAAGCAAAAATCCTTTGGCTTTAGCAATGGGAATCCCACAGAGTGGAATCCTAATAGGTATTTTTACACTATCAATAGTCTTCGCCAGAAATAGCACTGAAAGCACAAACTAGACATTTTTAAAAACGTTTCTAAAATTAATTTCATATTATACTTGAAAGCCCTGATCCCAGAAGGTCTGATAAAATCTGGTTTGAGGTGGAATTAACAAAGTTAAGTGCACTAATTGTTAATGTAAATGTATTGGCTTTGATATTTAGCATTCATCTGATATAGGAATTTGTGTTTATTTTTTATTTGGCATGCTTTTAAGTTTTTTTTTCTTTTTTTTTGCCAGAGATTTAAATATTCCGTAGGCAACCACATTTGTTTTTGTTTTCCTTTTTGTACCATGTTCTCTACACATTGTAATCCTTTGAGCTTTTATTTTTCCAACAGAACATTTACCTGTGTTTACGCCTGGCGTGGTGGCAGGAATTGCAATTGGTTCTGTAGCAGCTTTTCTTCTGCTTGTGGCCCTCATTGTATTTGTGGTCTGTATGACTGTCAATTCTGAAAAGGACTATTCAGGGTAAGTTGCATTTTCCCAAATTGCCTTTACTTTCACAGATGTTTATATAGTGCCAGTAGTAGGATGGCTAAATATGTAGTGTGAAGTAGTCTCTAGTAACAGCATGTTTAATCTATCAATCAGGATTGAGCAGGACACCATACAGTGCCCGAGGGAGTATGAGTGTAAGGTTCAATTGCTGCAGTTAAATGTGCGAGTTCAGAAAATTGAATGTTCGTGTCTGAACTAGATGGTTCTCCCATTCTCACTGTAATGACCAAGTTCATAACCTAATGAATTGCTAGTGCTGTTTTTAATTTGGCAAAATGTCTTTCTACCAACTGTGTTTTTGAAGTACTTGATGAGCGGTGGATTTCCCCTTTACAAATTCCTCTTGTTTTTCTGTGTTTAAGCACCTCCATCCTTTTCTCATTTGTCTTTTTTCAATTACTTGTGGTTTTGCTTTCATAGTCTGGTCCTGAATTGAATCCATATCACCCTGTTGCAGTGCGTTCTTCCGTTTACACTGCATTTCTTTCTTTAAACGTGTCTTCTCAAGTGCCCTACTTTTAATGTTGGTCATACTATTCCACTTGGCTTTTACTTGCTCTCCTTGATTCACTGTCTTGGCTTTTTTTTATTGGCCTTGACTCTAAAAATAAAATGAAAAAAAACTATTTTTGTGATTACTTGACTGCTTGGCTGCCTTTGGATTGCTATATGTGTGTCCTAATTGTGTTAGATATTGTCTTAATTGTATGTTAGCATTCAAGGATGCTGTGCAGAGATTGAAATAAAGATTTATTGAGCGGGACCTAGAAGCAACTCCTGGGAATCGGGCATCACCAAGTAAGCAGGGAAAAACTCTGGGGTATGAGGCGTTAGTACGTAGCGTCCTGCAAATTAATTTACTGTCCATGATATGTAACACATTATGTATCAGGTAGCTTCTAAATATAGCCTAATGCTCCTTTCTCCACATTCCTAAAAATAAAAAGTTCATTTCAAATGGGCTGGCTCAGACAGAAAAACGTACCTCCTTGAAGAAGTTTGACAAACTAGCCTACAGGCAGGAGATAAATAGCTCAGATTATTTTCAAACTTTTTCCCCAGTAAAAACAGGGCAATGGCATAGGTTTCGCTTGGTTGAATGGTAAAGCAAGTCATGTTTGCAGACTGATTATTTGGGGCATAGCAAAGTTTCAAAAAACAGCAGTTTGGGTTGCTCCAGCCTTCAGTGTTGCAACGTAATTGGTACACATTTGTTGTTCCTTAGCCGTGAGGCATCCCATTGCTTGTCTCAACATACTTGGTAGCTTTGCCATTATCTACTCGTACGTACCGTCCCCTTTCCTCCAAACTTGTGGGCGTCCCCCAACATGGGGACAGTACGAGAACCTTTGCTATTGAAACATTGAGCTTCGCCATTAAATCTAGTATAGCGTGCTGGGGCGTGGCCACACCCCACTGACGTTCCGGCACCTCCCCTTCGTCCATTTTTCTGCATGGATGGTGTCGGACCTGGCAGCCAGTGCAGAGACTTCTTTTTTTTTTCTTTTTAGCGTTCCGCTTGCTTCCCATTTTTGTTTTTTCAATCTTATTTAACCTCCCTTCGGTGCCTTGCCTCCCCCGGCACATTTCGATGCATGAGAATTCTTGAGATGTGCATAATGCAACCTCTCGTTTCCGGCCTCAGACCCCCCCATGCTCTTTCCTGAGTGTTTGGGGCCCGACCACCACTGGGATGCATGTTCGGCTTGCAGCGCTCTCGGTTGTTGCGGTGGAGGGTGATCTTCCGCACTTCTCCTCCACGCCACCTTAAGGACTTAATCTCCAGACCTCTCGTCAAGACAAGGTAGACCCTCTGTGGCTCCACAGCGCAGCGTCTCCTTCCCCAGGGTTCCTTAGATTCAGGTTCTGGCAGGTCCGAGTCCTCTAAGGGCTTTTCTGGGTGCTCCGGGGACAAACCTGCAGCTGCCATGGCTACCGACCCCCAAGCTGAGGCTCAACAGCCCTACTGGACTGTCCTCGGAAGGGCAATCAAGTTCCTCCTCAACCCCAGGGGGGGGGGTAAGGGATTGGTGCGTGCCACCTCCCAAGAGTCTGTCCTTGGTACGATCCAGCACGGCTAACGAGACAGGTGCCGAGGGTATCCAGCCTACTGTAGCTCACTCTGAGGTCGTGAGTCAGGGCGTTGCGACTTCCGGCCGGAGTGTCACCTGTGTCCCAGGGCACGGACTCCTCAACCCCCCCCCCCCTCCCCGCTCTGTAAGGTTTTTTGGTTGTTTTGGGGGCAGGGGGGGAAGAGTGCAATGACTACCAGCCCATTTTCCTCCCGTGCATATAGCAGAGTCTGTGTTCAGGGGACTGGATGCATTACCTGGACCACAAGGATGTGTTGCCAGCAAGAACCCAGCTACCAACCGCATCAGAAGTTTCTGGACTGGCTGGTGAGGGTGTGGTCACCCGAATGGGTGGTGCACTCCTGCTGGAGATTGGCAAATATCCATCAGCTGGGGTTCCCCCTCAATCCGAGAGAGTCAGTTCTGATTTTCCTTAGGGGTGCATTGGAACACCAACGTTCAGCGGGTGTTCCCTATCCCTGAGAGGCTCCTGTCCCGCCGCATGGTGGTGGGGCACTTTCTGCCCAATTCCACCACCTCGGCATGATGGTTCAATCACATTCTGGGCCTGATGGCCTCCTGCGTGTTCACTGTATAGCACGCTCGCCTCAAGATGAGGCGCCTCCAGCTCCACCTGGCGGCCATTTGGGATCAGGAGACTGGGTCTCAGTCGGACAGGATCCCAATACCACTGCTCCTACTGCCCAATCTTCGCTGGTGGATGGCTATTCTCCAGTGGGAGCCCCTTTCACCCGATCAGAGCCTTCCCTGGTGGTGACCGACTCCTCTTTCGAGCTGGAGGGCTACGCGATTCAAGGCGCATGGTCCAGGATGAAAGTGGTCCTGGCCTTCAAGGTGTGTTTTCCCCTCATCGGGGACAGGTCTGTTCTGGTCAGGTCGGTCAATTCTACTACGATGTTTAACCTGAACAAGCAGGGTGGCACCCATTCCCCCCCCCCAACCCCCCACCACCCCACCCCACCCCTCCTCCTTCCCTCCTATGCATGGAGGCGGTATCAATTTGGGAATGGGGGCCTGCCGGAGGGAGTTTGGATTTCAGCAGTCCACCTACCGGGGGACAGCAATGCAGAAGTAGACCAGCTGAGCAGCTTGAGGTTCAACACCTACGAGTGGGAGTTGCTCACCGACTCCTTGTTGCCCCTGTTCCAGCGTTGGATGTTTGCGGACCTGGATTTGTTTGCATCACCTCTGAATTACAAGTGCCCCCAGCTTGCTTCATGTGCAGGATGGGGTCAGGGGTCTTTGGGAGAGGCCTTCCAGATCTGTTGGCATTGCCACCGGTGTTCTGTGTTCCCGCCCACCCCTCTGCTCCAATCGACACTGCTCAGGTTTTGGGCTTCGGTGGGTTTCAGCCTCATCCTGATTGCCCCCCACTGACCTTTGAGACCCTGGTTTTCGAATCTGCTGCAGTTGTGCTCTCAGGGTCCTGGCCACCTTCCGATCTCCAGCAGGGGGATTCCTGACACAACAGTGTGGGGGTGAAACATCCAGACCTGGCCAAGCTGGCGCTGGCAGCCTGGTTCCTGACCGGCTGAGGCTTCAACAAGCTCAATTTTCCAATGACACCTGGGTCATCATTCAGCAGGCCAGGAGGTCCTCGACTTGGTCTCAGTATAAGAGTAAATGGACTAGGTTCTGGCATTAGGCGTGTGACAAGGGTCTGTATCCGGTCACCTGTCCTCTGGATGACGTACTGCCTTTTTCAGCACACCTGGCTCGTTCTGAGCATGTGTATTCTGCTGCCTACCCGGTGGTTAAGGTAAGGCCCACCTTGAAGAGTTGTCAAGGCTTTTTCTGCTGGTGCACCGGCCGCAACCGGTCTGAGAACACAAAGTGGTTCTTGCCACTTTGCAGCGCTTGCCTTTTGAGCCAATGGCCTCTGTGGACATCCGCTTGGTGACACTAACAACAGTTTTACTTGTGGCTCTCACCTCTACAAGCAGGGTTAGTGAGCAGGCGGTTTGGGTTGATATTTAGAAGAAAATAGCTTGTTTGCACTAAACGTGTTGAAACGGGACTCCCTCAGATGAGCACACACTTAGAATGTGGAGGGATGGGGAGGGTCTGGTCTACAGTTACTCGAGGTCACGTTGGTTGGGACCAAAAGCACCCATAACAAGGGTTTTGGGCTATAAAATGTAATGTCTTCTTGCCTAGGGAATAAAAAATGAACCAGAGGATTCCCAGCCTGACTGGGAATATTCACAGCATGTGAATCTATAAAAGATACCAATGCTGGAGAACAAGAGGTAAAGGTAAGCAACAACTCTCATGGTGTGCTGCAAAAGACCTCTGCCTCAATGCCAGTAAGACTGAGATTGTTCGCATTGGTATTCCTGCTTTCCCACTCACTCTGGCCGGCCTCCCTTTGTCCTGCACCCACCTGCAAGGCAAAAAAACCTTGGTCATCTTTGACTCCACTCTCTCCTTCTCCACTCACATTTCGGACACCTCTTAAAAGTCCAACTACTAAGTCCTCAGAAGTACTCTTCCTTTTCTCACCTTCCCCAGTGGCACACTGTCTCCAGAGCCCTGGTTCTCTCAAGGCTAGACTACTGCAACAGCCTCTTTCTCAACCTCCCTGCCTCTGCTCTGCATCCTCTGCAACTCATCCAGAACAGAACCGCAAGACTTATCCTTGGTCTCAAGTTCAGGGACTGCATCTCTCTGGCGCTGAAATCCCTCTACTGGCTCCCCGTGGCTGCAAGGATCAAGTTCAAGACTCTCTGCATTGTCCACAAGGCTTTCCGGGGCCTGGCACCTACATATCTGCAACAATGCCTAACTAAATACTGTCCTTCCCGAGCCCTCCGCTCATCTACCGCCAACCTTCTGCGAGTGAGCTGGTTATCCAAGCAGAGATTTGAAGGGAGATCTTTATCCTCAGCGCCCTGGCGCCTTGATGCTCATGAGTCCATGGTTGCGCTATATAAATATTTTAAAGTAAAGCAGGGGCCTCCCTATGGAATAGCCTCCCTGCTGCCCTCCGTCTTGAGTCTGATCTCCTTAAGTTACGGAAACTCCATAAGACATCCCTCTTCCTTCTCGCTCCCTCTACCCTTTCTCTCTGCTCTATCCCTCTCCCTCCTTTTCCGCACAGTCTGCTATGTACCTCACAGGTCCCTGGCACCCTTGCCAGTCCTCTCCCACTTGCCTCCCGGCCTTACACTTGCCTCCGGGCCTTACACTTGCCTCATCGTTACAGCACTTGGTCAAAGAGTGGCATCTCTCCGCATTTACCTCAGCTCCGTACTGACTGGGCGCACTTGGACTCCCCCTCCCCCCTTCCTGTACCGTCTTGCACTGCACAATCTGAACGTACCATGCCTTGAAGATTCATCTATCTGTCCTCCCCTGTCTGCCCCTTCCTTGCATGGTGGCGCCTCAATGCACTTGGAAAAAACTGAATCGTCATCGGACCCATTTGCTGTTATCTACACTGTTAATGGTATTATATGCACTTACTCTGCCTGTGCAGATTTGTATCGTTCAGAAATTCAAGGGCTCTGAATGACTGTTGCTTTTTCCCGTGTCCCCTCCCAACTTGAGCGCTTTTAAACACTTGCTGTATGTATAGGTGCTTTACAAATAAACATTACCGTTACTCCTTGAGCGATTTGTTGCGCTCTGTCCAGGACTTTAGTGACAGTCTGGTGCTTTCTGCATCTCTTGAGCCGGATGATCTCCTGCCTTCCCTCTATACCTTTTTGCCAGGCTCCATGAGGAAGCTTCAACTTCATCTGGCCCAGAACTGGAATCTGATTTAATTGATCAGTGTGCCGTCCCTTCCTATGTTTGAGGGAATTTACTCTTGTTGTCGCACAAAGTCAATCTCTTGCGGAAATTTCATTCTTGATTCCCTTCGATTCCCCATTAGGGCAGACTTGTGAGTTTTAGTCGTAGAACTGCAGCCTGAGGCTATTTTTCTTCCCCTAAAGCCAAGCCTTCTCATGTTTCATGTAGGCCTCCCCTCATTCAAAGGACTTGACAGTTCGGTGCATAAATTCCTAACTCTTGGCTCTTTGGGTTTGCAATGTGAATGTATTGACCTCCTTTGGGCAGCAAAGAATCATGTACCAGGGCCCAATACTACAGGAAGTCCTTTGGTCCCTTCAAGTGAATATCAATCAATTGATGTGCTCTCTGGATAGTGTCCTGTCATTGTGGTGTTTTTGGCTTCTTCCTGAGATTGAGTGGATTCTTGCAGTTTTTACTTGGCAGCCATTGGCACCAAATAAAATGGACGTTCCTTTTGTGGTTTTTCACCTACAGTGTTGGGGTGAAGTGCTGCCTGAGATCTTACCTCTCGTAAACACACCTGACCAAGCCTGGCATCAGTCCTTTCTTACAATCCTTTTGAGGTACTGCCCTCTGCAGACAGTAAGCTCATAGCATGGAAACGCCTTTTGTAGTTTTAACCTTGGCTCTTCTGTAGATTTAGTATTTTTCAGCTGAAAAATCCTATACTACAGTTAAACAAGGTGGGGGTTACGTACATCAGGTTACTGAGCCTACTGTAACCATTTTTTCTAAGGACTTATGCAATTAAAGGTCACTTACTCCAGGAGTGCCTTTCAAATGGATTGTGTCCTCCCACGTATATCTTTGATATACGATATCCTGCTTTAGCTGCTTCGGAAAACATTTTTCGCCAGAGGGCGCTGTGCGTCGATGCGGATGTCCCTCGTGGGCCTCCATCTCGAGGATGTCATCGAAGGCATATATAGCACGCGCAGCGCCCGTTGGCTTCAGTTCTGTTATTCCACGTAAGCGAACGCTTCGTGAAACTACGGTGCGCTTCCTTTGTTCTTTGTGATAATGTCTTCCTGGACACCTAGTACCCCCGAAGACTGGGTTCAACCAGTGTCGAGATTGTGATTCTAATATGTCGTTAACTGACCCACTCCGAGTGTCTGTGGTGTTGCAGGGTGGAGCATAAGACCTTGGTCTGCTCCAAGTGCCAGTCCATGACTGGAATGGCTCCGAAGGAGCGAAAGGGGAAATTGTTGGTAGGTAAAAAGCCCCAAAAATCCCAGACTACCCTGTCAAAGAAACCTTTGTCCGAGCCGAGAGGCCACTCTCCTCGAAGCAAGGTTAAAGATCAAAGTCGGGAAGTGGCTCCCACCACTTGTCGTTGAAGTCGAAAAAAGGCACCACAGGTTGCGTTCTTCGATTTCCTCGTCAGACACCTCCTCAGAGGCTATCTTGTCCCACGAAAAGCTCTACACTTGCTGAATGGAAAGCATTTAGATCTGAAATGATAAACCTATTTCAAAAACCCTCTGCAAGCCAGGCTCCCACCATGTCTTCCAAAGAAGCGGGTAAGGAAAGGGCTCAAGCCAAATCCTGAATACCCTCAAGCCCGGTAACGAAGGCCAGATCCTCATCGAGAGCTGTTGAGGCCTTTGAGCCGCAAGTCCTAAAATAAGTAGAGGTCTTAAACACCATCGACGCCGGCTTCGCCCTCGCAAACCGTGCCATCGAAGCCGAAAAAGATTTCGACGACTTCTCGAGCGTCGAGTTCACAGTTTAAGCCTTTGATGCCTATCCCAGACAAGACTTATATTCCTTGGGCAAGAAAAGATTTCAAATCTCTCACCACAATTTTGAGTATAATGAGCCATTGGACAATGATGCGCCTTTTGGTCTTCAATTTGGTACACCAAATGTGCCTGAGAGCTTTATTTTGGAAGAGTCTAGATTGAAAGATCTTTATGATCATTTACAAACGGCCAGTGGGGTAGACGCTTCACCAGAGCTGGATTTTGGTAGACCCAAAGCTGGTGAACACGCAGATGCTTCATATAGACAGCTAATGTCTAAAGTTGTAGACTATATGGGGTGGAGTAGGCCTACACTCCCCTTTGAACAGGATGATCCTACGGACATCCTTGATAGGGGTCCGCAAATGGATCCTGCACTACCGTTTCATATCGCTCTCCAAAAAAGGATGGCAGCAAATTGGGAGACAGCAGTGACTAATCCGGCAGTAAACAAATACCTGACCAAAAAATATCGCCCTTCCAGTAGTGATCCAGACTACCTGTCTAAACACATCACTCCAGAGAGTCTGGTGGTACAGGCAGCTACCGCAACTTCCAAGCAGGCAGCTTATCCAACTATCCCTCCAGATAGGGATGACAAGAGAGTAGATGGATAGGCAAGAAAAGTGTTTTCTGCAGGGAGTACGGCTCTTGGATCAGTCAACTCCACATGTGCCCATACAAAATTCTCATTTACTCTATGGGACTGTATTTCCATGGCGGCAGAGCACCTTGCTGAGGGGGAGGAAAGGGACTGGTTCTTGGCTATTGTTTGAGATGGCAAGGAAGCCATTTGTGAGTTTGTTCAATCTGGTCTGGATTCTGCTAACTGCCTCAGCAGAGCATGGCAGCAAGCACAGTAATACGCAGATTTGCGTGGTTGAGGAAGTCTAGCTTTGCGCCGGATGTGCAATCCAGACTCCTCAACACGCCTTTTTGGCAACAAGGTTGACAACAGCCTTGAGGTTGCAGACCTCAAAGGCGCCAGCCAAATCCTTAGGTGCTGCTATTGGGCAGCCTCCGCCTTTTCACCCCAGTGGGCAGCCTTGGGGGTGGGGGGTGCTGTAGATTTTTTCGCTACTACTCAGTTGGAAAGAGTGAGAGGAATGGTTGGCCAAAGAGACCAAAGAAGATTCACTCGTGGTGGACGAGGGAGAGGTGCAA
Organism: Ambystoma mexicanum; assembly: GCF_040938575.1. Classification (NCBI taxonomy): domain Eukaryota; kingdom Metazoa; phylum Chordata; class Amphibia; order Caudata; family Ambystomatidae; genus Ambystoma; species Ambystoma mexicanum. Next base: position 145,255,712 of record NC_090939.1, on the reverse strand, counting down.
AGCCAGCTCAAGCAGGGGCATCCTTGCCAACAGCCACTGCAATGTGGGAGGCAGACTGTCTCAGCATCTGATAAAATGGTGAGACATTGCTTTTGATGCTTGGGCATTGGAAACCAAAGCCCATGGTTACTGTCTTACTTTCATTCAGAGACCTCAGAACCGTCCACCGGGGAGCCACTATTTGAGGGTTCCAGATCTGCCCCTTGTGCAGGAATTGTTGACCCTGCTAGAGAAAGGCGCTATAGAGCTGGTGCCCGTAGCGCAGAGGAACATGGGATGGTACTCTCCATATTTCCTAATACTCAAGAAGGACGGAGGACTGAGACCCATCTTGGACTTGAGATACTTGATACTTGAACAAGTTCCTCAGCAAGGACAAGTTAAAGATGGTCACACTTTCTCAGATCCTTCAGGCCATCCAACTCCAGGATTGGATGGTGTCATTGGACCTTCAGGATGCTTATTTTCATGTGGCAATCCATCTCAAGCACAGAAAATACCTGAGGTTTGCCATTGGCGGTTCTCATCAGTTTTCAAGTTCTACCATCCGTGCGAACCTCCGCCTGAGGGTTTTCACCAAACTGATGGTGGTGGTGGCAGTGAGTCTCAGGAGAGGGGGATTCATGTCTTACCCTACCTGGACGATTGGCTGATCAGGGCACATTCTCCTGAACAAGTCCTGAATCTTCTCAACGTCACCTGCCACTGTCTTCACAGACAGCTTTTCCCTCAATTACAAGAAGTCCCATACAATACCTTCTCAAAATCTCCAGTTCACTGGATACATCCTTGGGGAAAGAGCTTGCCACCCGAGGTGAGGGCTCAAGACTTTCTACAGATGGTCTCCAAATTTCAAATTAACCAGCGTCTCCCGGCCTTTGATTTTTTTTTTTGAGGTTGCTCGGCCTCATGGCATCCTGCATTTTTCTGGCAGTCCACCTAGCCGGAGTGCTGAACATGGTCGCGGATGCTCTGAGCAGGCAGAGCAGTCTCCCGCGAGTGGGAACTAGCTCGGTTAATCTTTCAAGAGATCTTTGCCCTTTGGGGAACCCCTCAAGTGGATTTGTTCGCAACCGGAAGTGCGAACTGTACTGCTCAAGGGAATTTCCCCCAAGAGGAGCTCTAGGGGTCGCGTTAGTGGTTGACTGGGTATTTCCACTCCTATACGCGCTTCCTCCAGTCCCCGTGATTCCTCATGTAATCAGGAGGTTGAGAAAGTTCAGGAAAACCATGATCCTAATTGCCCCAGATTGGGCCAGGAGGGCGTGGTACACGGACCTTCTGGACATGTCATCTGCCTTCCAATACGTCTTCCACAAAGAGAGTAACTTCTCTTGCAAGAGGAAGGTCTGGTTCTCCATCCAGAGGTCAAGACACTCAGTCTTCACGCATGGTTTCTGAGAGGCTGTGCTAGAAGGATTGGGACCGGTCGGATGACTTAATGGAGATCTAGCTTTCGGCCAGGCGGCGAACAACAAAATCATTGCATCAGTGTCGTTGGAACAAGTTCTGTAACTGGTGCAGGGATCAGAATGTGGATCCATTTTTATGTAATACTCCTACAGTACTTTCTTTCCTCTTACACTTGGGCTATGTGGGGCTCCAAGTTGGCACTATAAATGGATATTTGGCAGCGCTATCTATCTTTAAGCGTTCCTCAGAAGAGGTGTCCTTTTTTAAAATGCCCTTAGTCATTCAATTCTTGAAAGGGCTGACAAATGTGTACCCTCCGACACCTTTTCAGGTACCCATCTGGGATTTGAATTTAGTCTTGCAATGTCTCATGTGTGCCCCTTTCCAAGCTTTACATTCATGCCCATTAAGACTTCTCACTCCAAAAACAATTTTGTTAGTGGCTATAACATCAGCCCGTAGGGTAAGTGGGCTGCAGACACTTTCTTGTAAGCCTCCTCACACCGTTTTCCATAGGGACAAAGTTATTCTAAAAGTCAAACCATCTTTCTTGCCTAAAATAATCTCTGATTTCCATCTGTCACATAAAATGACCTGACCTTCTTTTTACCCTCCTCCTCACGCTAGTAAGGAAGAGGAAAGATTGCGGAGACTGAACCCAAAAAGGGCACTCAGTTTCTACATTTCCAGATTGGCAAATCTTCGACAATGTGACCAACTATTTGTTGGTATACTGGACATAAATTGGGCATTGGAGTGTCTAAACAAACTCTATCCAGATGGATAATTCAAGCAATCTCGGAGTGCTATGAATTGGCTGGAAAAGATCCTCCTGATCGATTGGATTAAGGGCTCATTCAACCAGGGGCATGGCATGGTGTCCCGATGCAGGATATTTGTGCTGTGGCCACCTGGTCGTCCATGCACACCTTTGTGAAGCATTACTGCTTGGAATCCACTTCATATCAAGGAGGACTCTTTGCAAAAGCTGTCCTTCATTCAGTCCATAATTACATTTTCTGGTACTCCCTCCTCCAAATTCGTACTGCTTTGGGAGCCTATCTAAAATGAGGAATCCGTGGGAGGACACAATCCATTCGAAGAACAAGTTACTTACCAACTGTAATGTTCTTTCGATTGGATGTTCTTCCCACGTATTCCTCATCGGCCCTCCCAACCTACCCCTCTGTACAGTTTGCACCAGTTGCATTCGAACTTCCTTAAGAGCCTGGGGACTTAAAAGCCTGATAAACTGATGCAACTGTGAGCACTGTAAAAACAGAACTGAGGTAACGGGCACAGCTCGAGCCCTTTATACAGCGGGTGACGTTGACACTCGACAGCGGCCCTCGAGGGACTATGACTCCACGGCCTCGAACAAAATAAAATTCCAAAGCAGCAAAGCTGGGAGACAAGGTATCTAAGATGAGGAATACGTGGGAGGAATATCCAATCGAAAGAATGTTACAATTGGTAAGTAACTTCAGCTCTGAATGCATGTTTGAAAACCCACTCTTTCTCCTTTTCAAATCCAGTAGTGAAACACAATTTCAATGTTCTGTCACCTTTATCGTCCATTAAATCCCTTGCGCTAAGTGGTATCTCAACATGGAGCCTCATGCAATATGTCATAAACCTTTCAAACCCATGGATGGGTACTAGTGACATTAAATTGGTTTTATATGATGTTGCTTTTCTCGTGGCTATCTCATCTGCAAGAAGTGTTCACAAATTTGTGTTGACTAACAATTTACAACCTTTAATTGGGATAATGTAGTCCTTCAGACACATCCATCTTTTTTACTGAAGTTGTGACCGAGTTCCATAACAACCAAAAAATGTCTCCTTGAATGGTTTCCTGGACCATCCTATGGAGAAAGGGTCCAGCTTCTTGGGCCTCTAAAACCACAATTTCCAGGTGGACAGTTTCCTGCATCTTGGAGGCCTACTTTTGTTCAAGGTCTGATTCATCGAATGGGCATTCATGCACATCTAGTAAGGGCCAAAGCGGCCACAGTTGCCTTTCAGAAATTTCCACTGGGAACTATATTGCAAAAAGCGGCTACATGGGGATTCTCCATCTGCCTTCTGCAAACAATACAGCCTTGACTTGGGCTGATGCTCATTTTGGGCAGGCAGGTCCAGAAAACCTCTTAATATTGAATTGGGACCATCCACCCAGTAATCCTACTGCAGTACTTTGAAAATCTCCTACAGGTATGGAGGAAAGTGGACGGGACATATTCCAAAGTCCCTTTTTCATCATACACCTGCCTGCCTTGCCCTTTTAGAAATATCCTGGATTGTTAGTAGATCCGATCTTGGCGAGCTAAAAGGGTTTGGCAGCTGAGGCTGGGGTGAGGCAAATGAAGGCAGGTCTAAGGCCATACTTGCCCTGGCTCTCACACAAAAATAAACCAGCATTGGCAATTCCAACAGTTTGGGCTTTTGTGTAGGCATCGAAAAGAAACTGCTGAAGTGGGTATTAAGTGGACATTGATAGGCACAGGTGAAAAGTTGTGCGAGTACCCAGACATCAAATAGCAGTGCCTGGCTAATGCTGAATACTTATACCCAAGCAAAAACTGTTGTCTTTGCTAATGCTAGTTTTTAACAGGACTTAAGTGAAGGACACTCAGAAATCGAAATTCGAGTGGCTGAAGGCAGGCTGGGCTGACATTTAATAAAGTCACTCCTTCTTAGAAGATTGCTTTGGAAATACACTGGCAAACACTCGGAGTGCAAAGTTTGATGGTTCTCCGGCATGGTATCTGGCATGGATTCACTTTCTCATGAATATTCCCCATCGTCAGGCTGGGAAACTTCAGTAAAAGGAAAGTTTGATTTTCAAATACCAACTGTATTTCTCCTCTGAACCAATCACTGTATCCTGTGTCGTACTGCCCAAAGCCAATGACTGCCCACTCTCAACGCCCCTTCTCTGGCAGCCATCTTCAAATTTTTTCCACACGTTCAAGTGTTGGGAGTCCTCGTGCTTTGCTCCGTGAGCTATTCTACGTTATCGCCCTTTTTTTCCATCAGGCCTACTCCGCACTCCAGACCATGCCGGAGAAGCTCTGCTCCAGCTGTGGACTGCAGAATGTGTTTGTGGAGGACAAACACGTTCAGTGCCTCTGTCTCCATCCGGACCACAGGGAAGCGGATTGTAAAATCTGAATCTGGCTCTCCAAGCGACCATGAAGGATGTCACAGTAGACTGGTGGTGTGGCTTAGCGCCAAGGCCTCTATCCCGTGCGGCAAGCAGGGGCATACCTCACCCAGAACAGGCCGGTCTGTCGAGCTTCTAAGTCCTTTGAGGGCGCTCCATCCCAGAAGGTACAGGTGAAGTTGTCCTCAACGATCGAGTTGGTGGTGGCCACCCTCTCGAAGACCAAAGGGGCTGACCCAGTCAAGGTAGTGCCGGCAGTGCCCAGAGTATCACTACCCCTGAGGCGGGTAGCCTCGGCAGGACTGGTGGAGAGGACACCAGAAAAAATGACATCCCTAAGCCAAACCAGACCCCTCAGGATGCAAAAAAGGGTTGTGGGGGGTGAGAGAGGAGACCTCAGGACAGACTGTTCAACAGGGCACGGATAGGTCTTCCTCGGACGAGGAGGACCAGGTGCCCACACACATTCCAGGAGGACGAGGGGGACGACAGCAATGGCAGAAACGCTGACACAGGCCCAATAGGCCCACCGCTCTGACCCCTCTGAGATGTTTCGATGGAACTAATTTCGATTCTGCACACCCTGTTTGAAATTCAGAAAAGGATGTTGATGACTCCATCCCCCAACCAGCCACCGGATCAACCTCTGGCGAAAGAGGAAGCAGCACCATATGCTGCTGCATCAACCTCCACACATGTCGCATTGCCCCCCTCCCTGAGGGACCCGGCGACTACGGACGACTACATCGCCACAGTGGGCGGTTCGCCACAGGTTTCTCCCCGGACAAGGTGGGGTAGTTCCATGCCATGGTCGCCAGAGCGTCCAAACTCTTCCAACTGATGCCGGATGAGACCAAGAAGGAAGGTTTCCTCTACCAACGGTGCAAGGCCAAGAGGAAGACGATCATGGCTGTGCCTCTGCCAGACTATGTTTGGGATGAGGGCCTAGCTTTGATGAAGAATCTGGCCACTGTCCCAGCCAACAGTGATAGGCTGGTCGGGTGGCGAGTCCGCACCCAGGTGCCTGTGATCGCAACCTTCACCGGACTGGTTTCGGCTGCAGCGAGGAAGTAGTCCTCTAAACCTTAGTCTTCATCCTCCGTGCCTCCGTATAGCTAAGGGATGAGGTTCGATGCCATGGGAAAAAAGTTGATCTACTCTGAGGCATCAACAGTCAAGGCGGCCAACGCACTTGTAATCCTCGCCAGGTATGACAGAACTGTGGTATAAGATGGCCCGATTCTGGAGATCATGTCCGACGGCAAGCGGGTCGAGGCGATCGCCACCCTCCAGGAGGGGGAGGTGGCATCGGACCATGCCATCAGTGGCCCTGGATATCGCAGACACAGGATTCCCACAGATGAGGAGTGGTGTCTGCCTGTCGTTGTGGCTGGCTGAAAGCCACCAACTTCTGCCAGGAGGTCCAGACGAGGGTGCTGGTTCGACGACAACTTTGTTGGGAAGGCCGTCGATGAATCGTTGCAAGCCATAAAGACTGACATGGAGACGGCCCGTCCGTGGGCACTCTTCAGCAACACTGCCCTTCCTTTTTCTCCTCCAGAGGTTTTGGCGGAGGGTCCTGTATGTACAGTCAACCCTCCCGGGCCACAGCCCTGGAGGCCACAGGAACCTTTCCAAAGCTTTCAATGGAGTTGTCCAATGTCCCTGTCCCCAAGGCGGCACGCAGGCCCCGAAGCAAGACTGAACCGGCCAATACGCCGGGCTCCCACCCATGCACACCCGTGGGAGGCCGGCTGGTAGGCTTTGTCAGCGAGTGGAAGATATACACCGACCAATGGGTGCTGGGCGCTCTCACCCACACCAGAGTTCCAGCAAAAGTGTCCGGATTCCACCGGTGGCCCGGCAAGAGCAGCACATCCCTCAGCTCCAGTAGGAAGTACGGGCCATGAGAAGAAAGGATCTGGAGGACGCGTACTTCCACGTCACCATTCATGGGCAGCATCAGAAGTTCCTACGTTTTGTGGTACAGGGCAGACGCTACCAATTCAAGGGCCGCCCCTTCGGACTGAAGTCTGTGTTGCGGGTGTTACGAAGTGCTTGACACCAGTTGTGGCCCATCTACGCCTCCAAGGAATACACGTGTACGCCTCCAAGGAATACACGTGTACGCCTCCAAGGAATACACGTGTACTCGCACCTCGACTGGCTCATCCGGGCACAGTCAGTCCTGCTTGAAACAATCGCAGACCGCGCTGTACCTGGGGGGCCAGGCTCAACACGGTCTCCTGCCTGGCGGCTCCCTCAGAAGAGAGAGGAGCAGTCATGCTGGGCAAGGTGCAATGGCTGGCACTGAAGACTGCTGCGGACCATCAAGTCGCTGCTCGGCATGATGGTGTGCATCTACCTGATCTGACTATGCAGGTTGAGAATGCGACCCCTTCAGGATTTCCTGGATGCTTGCTTGATCCAAGTGTCCGGAAACATCGCAGACAAGATTGCTGTCGATGAGTTCCGTCGAGCAATAAAATGGTGGGGCATACGCTCCAACATCGCCAAAGGCACAGGATTTCAGAGCCCCTCTTACCAGGAGCCACGGAGGCTTCCCTGGAAGGCTGGGGAGCCCACACCAGAGACCTGTGTCTGCCGGAGGAGAGGGATCTCCTCATCAATAACCTGGAGCTGCGGGCAGTGTTCTGGGCCTTCAAGTCATTCCTTCCGTCCCTCAAGCGCAAAGTGGTGAGTATTTTCACGGACCTTCTCAGCATGTCAGCATCACCTCCGGTAAAGCTACCAGTGGTCACGGATCTGCCCACCAGAGAAGGAGGCACAATCCTGCATCATGACCCAGGATCGCTGAACCTGAGGGCTTGGCTCCAGCAGCCCTAGAGCTCAGAAGGTATGAGTTGCCAGCGGACTGCAGGGAGGTCCTTGCTAGGGCGAGAGAGTCATTGACTAAGTGCTATGGGCAATAGTGCAAGCATTTCGCTACACGGTGCCAGGCGCAGAAGATCAGCCCTCTGAGGGTCACTTCCCCACAGATTCTGCCATACTTGTTGTCCTTGGCCAAGGCTTGGCTGCCTCACTCCTCCATCGAGCTGCATCTGCCAGCTATCTCTCGCTACACCGGATCTCCTGGACGATCTTCTCTTTGGTACCACCGTCTCGTCAAGGGGTTACTCAAGGGACTGTTTTGATAGTTCCCACCGCTGAATGCGCCTGCCCCGGGAGGGAACTCGATGTGGTGCTGACGAAGCTCATGGGGGGTGTAGGGGGCCTCCTTTGAACCTATGTATCAGGCCCTTCAAGTTCCTCTCATGGAAAACGGCTTTCCTCATGGCCATCGCCTCTGCCAGAAGGGTAGTTGAGATCCAAGCCCTTTGATGACTTTTCACGAGTTGAGTGCGGTACTGCGGACACACGCCTCCTTTATGCCAAAGCTTCCATCGGAATTCCACCTCAATAAGCCTTTGGTGTTGCCTGTGTCCTTTTCGAAACCTTTGTCGCTGGCTGAAAGGACTTTGCACTTGCTGGACGTTGCTCGTGCTCTGAAGTTCTACCTGGCATGCACAAAGTTTTCAGAAGACGCCTCAACTGTTCGTGATCTTTGGTCCTGTGAACCGTGGGAAGGCCTTGTCCAAGGCTTCCATCTGACGGTGGCTCTCTGGCTGCATCCTGCACTGTCATCAGTTGGTGAACCGGCCGCCTGAGAGGCCATTCCACCAGAGCGATCGCTGCGACGACAGCGTTCCGGTCTGTGGTGCCCCTGCTGGACATCTGCAGGGCTGCTACGTGGATGTCTACGCACACCTTCATGAGATTCTACTGCATCGACAGGGATTGCAGGTGGGAGTCCAGTGTCGGCCAAGCAGTGCTATGCAACCTGTTCGCTTGAAGGTGAGCCTGTTCCAGAGGTAAGAGTAATTGCTTCTGTTGAGCCGTTCCACCTCCCGTGGTTGTATAATGTTGTAATGCTATGTATTCTTTATTCATGTGAATCCATGCCAGACCCCATGCTGGAGAAGGAACAAGTTACTTACCAGTAACTATTGTTCTCCAGCATGGGTCTGGCATGGATTCACATGCTATATCAGAAGTGACATGCCTACTCATATCTGTTCCAAACCTCAGTTTCATCTGAGGCAGTTTCGTTGGCACATAGTCTGTTGAGGTACTTGAATCGGACAGCATTCAGGGAGGGACATTCCATTTACAAATGTCTTGATGTTTCTATTGGACAGCCCATACAGCCTGCATTTAGCGTCTCATAATTCAATCATTTTGTACCTCAACCGAGCCTCCCTGGTACACAAAAGATGCCACCGAAATCTACAGAATTCATTCCTTGCTGAACTAGCTGGATAGACTAATACAACTGGTGCCACCACACCAGGTTTCTTATGGTCTGTACTCAATGAGCAATGGATGGCAGGGAGTGTAATAAGACTATCGTTTGAGCCCAATCCCAAAGTTTCAACTGATGTTTGGTATATTGAGGTCTATTAGTTCTTCACGTGAAAAACCTATCGACAAAATAAAATCCTTGCATTCTTTCTGGAACTTCAATGGGCCAAGCATGCATTGACAAGACTGTGACACCCTGACCTCTTTGTAAAGAGTGGAGCTATCTGCAGTGAGGGCATTTTAGTGCACGTTCTGAAAAACTCAAAACCTCCCATCGATCGAAGTGACTGGAGTCCCAAATCGTATCTCAATAACACTCCTGGAAGAGAAACTGTGAGTATGAAACAGTTTCCTCCAGAGGGAAGCCTCCAACCTAAGAACGTTCAGCATTACGATGTCCTGTATTTCAGACCCATACAGAATTTTCAGGACTATTTTTCCAAGATAGAACTTGAGTAATGGGAGTACAGAGTACAGAAAACCTTCCGTACATCCCATCAATTTTATTCTATTGAGATCCCAGGGTCAAAGTCTTGTTACAAGAGTTTCCATGAGCAATACCTTTGAGGGTTTCGAGTCAAACCGAAACTCCAGGTAAATCAAGGAATCGACTACTTCCAGTTTGTGGCCTTCCACCCATCCTTGATGGACACAGGCTTTCCTTTTTTTTGGAAAAAAATGTCAATACCTTGGTCTTCATGCATTTGATTGACAAATCATTGGCGATGCTATAGTTAACAAAAGCGTCAATTTCTGCAGACCGCGGGGAGTACAGTCAAACAAAAGGTCAGCCGCTGGTTATTCAGGCTGGGGGATGCAAAAGCAGCCTGTTCTAGCATGTCCCCCGCATTGGAGCTGTATAAATTAAATGGACATGGTGCAAGCATGCACACTTGTCTAACACCCAAGGTCTGATGATCGGAGAAGAAACACCCCCCCCCGTACCCACCCTGTTAAGCCTGACCCTCACTTTTTTCATGAAGATCGATAATCTATCTCAGCAGGCCCATAGGGATGTTCCAACTTGACATCTTCCATAAGAGATTCCTGTTAACGGAGTCAAATGCAGATCTAAGGTCGAAACAAACGACCTATGAAACCTTGGCAAAGCCTTTCAAAGCCAGACCTTTAACATATTTCAGTAGTAGGCCATTAAGGTTTGTTTTATGCTTTTTACGAAAACCGGTCTACCATTTTTTTTTTTTTTTTTTATTTAAACGCCCTGATTCAACAAGCCAAGCTTCCAGATGTTTAAGTAGCATGGAAGCCAAGATTTTACTGTCTGCATCCAGTTCTGAAATAGCACTGTAGTTACTGGGGTTATTTCGATCTCCATACTTGTAGATTGGGATTAAGTAGGCAGTTTGCCAATTTAGGGCCAATCTTTGGTCCTTTATAATCTGTCTGAAATAAAGCGTCACGTAACAGAATCATTCTTAAAGAGGAGATTGGAAAGTTTGTTGGGTCTAGGAGCTCTAGAATTGCTGCTCCCCTTTGATTTGATCAAATTCAACAGTAATATTCCACTTGTCCGCATTCAACCCCTGGAAGAGGTGGTTAGGGGAATCGAAAGTCTTTTTAGACCAAAGTTTAGATTGATAGTAGGAAACCCAGTGTTAATCGATGGGGGTTTAGCTGCAAATCGCTCCCAGTACGGCCCAAATGATTTATTAACCACCAAAACGAGGCAGATGTTTGACAACGCAGCCATCATGCATTCGGCCTCATTCTGCTAAATGATAAGTTAGCTTCGAAGGGATTGTGTCCGCTGACGTATTCCTTATCTTTGATAATACGTTTCCAGCTTGCTGGCCTCGGAAATTTTTTCTGTAGAGGGCGCTGCGTGTCGACATCCGCCGAGTCTATGTCCCTCGACGGCCACCGTATCGGCGCCGACGTCACCATGCCCATAAATAGCCACGCGCTGCGTCTGTTGCTCAGTTCCGTTTTCCCGCGCTTCGTGGGGCCTCTGAACGTCGTTGCTAGTTCAGTCAGGATAACTCTATATCTACTCGAATAATACCTACTTGTTCTCGATGGCTTCTTCATCGGAACCGACGCCGCCGCGATCCGGCTTCAAGAAATGTCGAGACTGTGGTAAAAAAATGTTGATAACGGATCCACACAGGAGATCCGCTTGTGGTGCTTGGGTTCGGAGTGTGAGGACTGCATGTCCATGACGGCGAAAGCCGTGAAGGAGCGCAAGGGGAAGCTCGAGAGAGGTAAGTCAAAAACCTCCTCAAAGGTTTCTTCGGCTGAGTCGAGGCATTCGTCTCCTCGCCGTCAAACATTCCCATTCTAGATCTCGAAGTAGCTCCCACCATTCGTCGAGATCAAGACACTCAAAAAAGAGGTGTCGAAGATCCCCTTCCTCGTCGTCTTCTGTGTCCCCAGAAAGGGTCTCCTGTCCCACGAAACACATCTCTCAAACTGAGTGGGAGGAATTCAGAAAGAAAATGTTAAGCGTCTTCGAGAACGCGGCCTCGACCCCCTCGAAGACAGCTGAGGGTGATACCCCGGGTGAAAAACCCCAAAAAAATCACGAGCCAACTGGTATGAATGGAAACCATCTTCGACGCCGTCGTCGAGGATTCCTTCGCCGTAGTGGAAGATTCCTTCGACGCATGGATCGGCGCCATCAACGCCATTGTCGAAAGGTTCCTCAACGCCATCGTCGACGCCAATGAAAGAAGACCAAGGCTACTCCACAGCCAACAGTGACTCCAAGGGCCTCCGGCACGACATCGAGACCGTCGTCGATGCCTTCGAGTAGGATCCCGATCCCCTCGAGTTCTTCGAGACCCCTTCCAGTTTTTTCGACACCGTTTTGTCGCCCAGTAATGACGAGTTTGGCTCCTTCTGCCTTAGAGATGGGTTTTACACCATTTCAGAGGTCAGAGTACCCTGGACTATCTTCAATTTATGAAGAGGGGGAAGATTCTGACCAGCAAACATTTGGGTTACAGGGGACCACACTGCTTATTTCAGAGGATTTCACCTCTGAGGAAAGAAGGCTGAAGGACCTACAAGAGTCACTACATGAGGCAAGTGGGCTGGACACTTCCCCAGAAGTGGAATTTGTTAAGCCAGACCCAGGGGAACATGCCGAACACCCTATAGAACCCTTAAGGCAAGAATTATTGAATTTATGGGTTGGTCTGCGCCTTCCCCTGTTTTTCAACAGGATGACCTAACAGACATATTAGACAAAGGAACGCAGGAGGACCCTGTGGTCCCCTTCCATGCAGCCTTACAAAGAAAAATTGCATCAAATTGGGAAACTCCTGAAGTTATCCCTGCGGTCAATAAAAGATGGTCAGCCAAGTATAGGGTAGTGGCTGCTGACCCTGAATACTTATCAAAACACCCGACTCCAGAGAGCCTGGTGGTTCAAGCAGCAACGTCATCTAGCAGTAGGACCGCTTACCTTGCTGTCCCACAGGATAGAGATGACAAGAGGTACGATTCTATGGCGAAGAAAGTCTTCTCTGCTTGTAGTATGGCGTGGAAGTCCATCAACACCACTTGTACGCTCGCCAGGTTCAGTCACACACTATGGGAGTGTGCTTCATCAGCGGCTGACTGCATACCCGAAGGAGAGGAAAAGGAAGCCTTCCTTAACATTATTAAAGATGGCAAAGATGCCATGTGCGAATCATTTCAAACTGGCATCGATTCCGCTGACAGTATCAGCAGGGCCATGGCGGCAAGTACAACAATCCTCAGGCATGCGTGGTTGTGAAAGTCTGGCTTTGCTCCAGATGTACAGGCCAGACTTTTGAATATGCCCTTTGACGGCTCTTCACTATTCGGAAAAAAGGCTGATGACAGTCTAGAAAAGTTACAGACTTCTAAAGCAGCAGCAAAATCTTTAGGAGCTGCTATCCACCAAACTCCTTTTCGCCCCTCAGGAACCTCTGGGAGAGGAAAGTCCTTTCGCTATTATTCCGCATTCGGGAAAGGCAGAGGACAGCTGGCTGAAAGAGGCCAAAGGAGATCCACACGAGGTGGAAGGGTCAAAAGTAATAAGGCTGCAGCAGGTGCCTCTTTACCCTCGGCATCTGCATCAGCCGCCCCCAAACCACTCTGAGGCCTTTCCACACAATACACCTGTAGGGGGCAGGTTAACTCACCATCTGACGGAATGGCAGCCTATAACGTCAGATGCTTGGGCATTGGAGACAGTTGCCCAGGGTTACTGCCTACCCATTCTACACATCCCTCAGTCATCCACCGGGGAACAGCTCTCTAAAAGTTCCAGATTCGCTCCTCTTGCAGGAAATTATAGACCTGCTAGAGAAAGGTGCCATAGAACCGGTACCTGTAGCGGACAGGAACAAGGGCTGGTACTGCTCCCCCCCCCCCCCAATCCTACTTTCTCATGCCAAAGAAGGACAGAGGACTGAGACCCATCCTGGACTTACGAGAATTGAACAAGTTCCTCAGGAAGGACAAGTTCAAGATGGTAACTCTCTCTCAGATCCTTCAGGCCCTCCAGTTCCAGGACTGGCTGGTATCTCTGGACCTTCAGGATGCTTATTTCCATGTGCCAATACATCAGGAAATACCTGAGGTTCGCAATTGGCGACTCTAATTATCAATTTCGATTTCTGCCATTTGGGCTGACCTCCGCCCGAGGGTCTTCACCAAGCTGATGTTGGTAGTGGCGGTGAGTCTAAGGAGGGAAGGGATCCACGTCTACCCCTATCTGGACTATTGGCTGATCAAGGCTGTATCTTCGGAACAGGCCTGGGCCCAACTAGATTATGTCTGCCACTTCCTTCACCTAATACTGGGCTTCTCCCTCAATTTAAAGAAGTCACAGATGGTACCATCAGACTCCAGTTCATTGGAGCGGTCCTGGACACTTACCTGGGAAAAGCCTTGCCACCAGAGGTGAGGGCTCAAGATATTCTACAGATGGTCACCAAGTTTCAAAATGCCCAACGTCTCCCAGCCTTCGACTTTTTGAGGTTGCTAGGCCTCATGGCATCCTGCATCTTCCTTGTGCCAGAGGCTTGCCTGAGAATGAGATCTCTTCAGTGGGCACAGAGAAGTCAGTGGTCGCAATTCTCAGGGAGAATGACAGATCTCCTCCGGATTCCGGACAAGGTAGCCCACGACCTTCAATGGTGGGCCTATCCAGAGAACATCTTGAAAGGAGAACTGTTTTGGCAACCATGGCCGGAGATAACAGTAGTCACAGACGCCTCACTCACGGGGTGGGGAGCCCATGCCAACGACTTGACCATCAGCGGTCATTGGTCTCCATCGGAGTCCAGACTACACATCAACCTATTGGAGCTGAGAGCGATCAGACTAGCGCTGAAAGCTTTCCTGCCATCAGTACAGGGGAGAAATGTCCTGATAATGACGGACAACACGGTGGCCATGCACTACCTCAACAAAAGAGGAGGCGTAGGATCACTGCCACTGTGCAGAGAGGCGATGCAGCTCTTGTGTTGGGCAATCCAAGAAGGAATCTCTCTATCGGCAGTCCACCTAGCCGGAGAGAAGAACTTGACAGCGGACACTCTGAGCAGGCAGAGCACAGTCTCCCACGAGTGGGAGCTAGCTCAGGAAGTCCTTCAAGAGATCTTCGCCCTTTGGGGAACCCCTCGGGTGGATCTGTTCGCCACAAGCACCAACAGGAAGTGCGATCTGTTCTGTTCAAGGGAATTTCCCCCCGAGAGGAGCTCTAGGCGACGCGTTCGTAGTGGACTGGGAGTTTCCACTCCTTTACGCGTTCCCACCAGTCCCTGTTATTCCTCAAATGATCAGGAGGTTGAAGATTCCAGAAAACCATGATCCTAATTACCCCGGAATGGGCCAGGAGAACGTGCTACCCGGACCTTCTAGATATGTCCATCTGCCCTCCAATCCGTCTTCCACTCAAAGAGAATCTTCTCTCGCAGAAGGGAGGTCAGGTTCTCCATCCAGACACCAGCACCCTCAATCGTCACGCTTGGCTTCTGAAAGGGTGAGGTACAAGGATTGGGATCTCCCTGATGACGTCATGGAGGTGTTGCTTTCGGCCAGAAGGCCAGCAACAAAGTCTTTATACCGCTGCCGTTGGAACAAATTTTGCAGCTGGTGTAGGGAAGAGAATATCGACCCTTTTTCATGTGGTACACCAACGGTGTTATCGTTTCTACTCTACTTGGCAAACTCAGGCCTTCAAGTTGGCACTGTAAAAGGCTATCTCGCAGCGCTTTCTATCTTCAAGCGCACTGCGGAGGAACCATCATATTTCAAACTTCCTCTAGTGGTACAATTTCTCAAGGGATTAACTAATGTTTATCCCCCAAAACCATTCCAGGTTCCCTTGTGGGACTTAAATTTAGTCTTAAACTTCCTAATGGGCACTCCATTCGAACCACTTCACTCTTGTTCGCTGAGATGTCTCACGTTTGAAACTGTCCTATTGGTAGCACTAACATCTGCTAGGAGGGTGAGCGAGCTACAAGCTCGCTCCTGTAAACCCCCACATACAGTTTTCCACAAGGACAAAGTTGTCCTACAGGTGAAGCCTAATTTCCTCCCAAAGGTGGTTTCTGAATTTCATATTACTCAGAAAATTACCTTACCTTCGTTCTACCCTCCTCCCCATCAGGGGAAAGAGGAGGAAAGGCTATATAGGCTGGACACAAGGCAAGCTCTCAGCTTTTATATCAGCAGAATGGCTAGGATCAGGCAAGCAGACCAACTGTTTGTAGGATACTCAGGTCACAAGTTGGGACTACCCATAACAAAACAAACCATCTCCAGGTGGATTATTTTGGCCATTCTGGAATGTTACATACTGGCAGGGAAAGAGCCACCCCAAAAGCTCCGGGCTCATTCAACCAGGGGTATCGTAGCCTCTTCGGCTCTCCAAAGAGGGGTACCGGTCCGTGACATATGTGCGGCTGCCACATGGTCGTCCGCGCATACATTCACAAAATTTTACAATCTGGATTCCTCCACTACTCAAGAGACCAGATTTGGCAAGGCCGTATTACATTCGGTCCATCCCTAAAGGGATACATAACATTCTCACTCCCACCTCCAATTACATGCCACTGCTATGGGAGTCTATCAAAGATAAGGAATACGTCGGAGGACACAATCCCTTCGAAGAACAAGTTACTTCTTACCTTGTAACGTTCTTTCGACGGGATGTTCCTCCGACGTATTCCTTATCGCCCCTCCCATCCATCCCCGCAGTGATACTTCCCTTGTGGTTGCAGCTTGCGCTCCTTCAAGGTCAATGACCAATTCAGGCATGACTTTTCTTATGCTACAAAACGGAACCGAGCAATGGACGCAGCTCGTGGCTATTTATGGGCATGGTGACGTTGGCGCCGATACAGTGGCCGTCGAGGGACATCGACTCGGCAGACGTCGACGCGCAGCTCCCTCTACAGAAAAAAATTCCGAGGCCAGCAAGCTGGAAACGTATTATCAAAAATGAGGAATACGTCGGAGGAACATCCCGTCGAAAGAACGTTACAAGGTAAGAAGTAACTTGTTCTTTTCTGCCATTGGTGCAGATAAGTCTTTCCCTTTTAATTAATTGGTAGAGATTATTCTTACTATCCCTTCAGGCTCGGGTCCACGACACGACTTGCATCTGCAGCCTTCAAGGTCCCGTACGGGCAAGGATTCGTAGCGTTGCAAGAGACGTGTCTCTAGGTCTCGGACCTCGTCCTCAGCGAGGCCGCAGTTACATACTGAGGTGTCAGCGCCGTGTCCCCCCATGATGCCAGTGCGTTGGACACTTCTCCAGGAGGTGGAATTCAGTAGGCCTGAGCCTCTGGCTCATGCAGAGTCTTCATACAGGAGGCTCATGGCGAGGGTCTCGGAGTATCTGGGCTGGTCCAGTCCTCCTGAAGACTTTGTGCAGGATGATCTAACCGACATTTTAGATCAAAGTCCGTCCTCTGACCCTGTTTTGCCATTTCATCTTGCCTTGGAGAAAAGGGTGGCAGCTGTTTGGCAGTCCTCGGAATCTCTTCCGGCTGTTAATAAATCTTTGACCAAGAAATACTGCCCTTCCGTTAGCGACCCCAGCTATTTATCTACTTGCCACACTCCCGAGAGTTTGGTGGTTCAGGCGACTACAGCCACCTCGAGGCAGGCGGCGTACCCTACCATTCCTCCGGATAGGGACGACAAGCACTTCAACGGTTGGGCCGGAAGGTATCTTCTGCTGGGAGCATGGCCTTGAAATCGGCCAACTCCAAGTGTGCCTTGGAAAGGTTTTCACGCACTCTGTGGAATTGTTTCCTTGGCGGCTGGGCATATTCCCGAGGGGGAAGAAAGGATGGGTTACTTGCTCTCGTGCAGGACGGCAAGGATGTCATGTGCGAATACCTTCAGTTGGATTTGGATACGACCGACCGCGTTAGCCGATCCATGGCTGCGAGCACTGTTATACGCAGATTTGCGTGGTTGCGGAAGTCTGGGTTTGCTCCGGATGTGCAGGCCCGTGTTCTGAACATGCCCTTTGATGGCGCCCATTTGTTTGGCAGCAAGGCTGATGAGAGCCTTGAGAGGTTGCAGACCTCAAAAGCTGCAGCGAAATCTTAAAGCGCCGCAGTGCGTCAACCCCTGCCTTTCCGTCCTAGGGGACAGCAGTGGAGGGGAGGTTCTTTTCGTTAATACTCTTTTGGTAGAACGAGAGGGGCCCGCCAGTCAAAGGTGACAGCAAAAAGGTACCCGTGGTGGTCGGGGAAATAGTGGTGCCAAAGCCGCTCTGGCAGCTGCCTCTTTGCTTTCAGGCACTGCCGCAGCCGCTTCCAAACAGTCATGAGGCCATGTCCCATGGTTCGCCGGTTGGGGGAATACTGTCTCAGCATCTCGAAGAATGGCATACCATTACTTCAAATGAGTGGGTTCTGGATACCATAGCCCACGGCTACTGCCTTCCCTTCCTTCATGGCCTCGCGTCAATCCACCGGGGAAACTCTTTGAAGCTTCCGGATCTGCTCCTTGCGCAGGAAATCTTGAGCCTGCTGGAGAAAGGCGCTATAGAACTGGTGCCTGTAGCGGAGAGGAACAAGGGATGGTATTCCCCTTATTTTATGACCCCAAAGAAAGACTGGGGATTGAGACCCATCATGGACTTGCGTTGGTTGAACAAACTTCTCAGAAAGGACAAGTCCAAGATGGTCACTCTTTCTCAAGTCCTCCAGGCCCTTCAACTTCAGGATTGGTTGGGGTCTCTGGACCTCAAGAATGCTTACTTTCATGTGCCGATTCATCCCGCGCACAGGAAGTACCTGAGGTTTGCGGCTGGCAACTTGCATTTTCAGTTTCGGGTCCTCCGTTCGAATTGACCTCCGCCCTGAGGGTTTTCACCAAGCTAATGGTGGTGGTGGTGGTAGCGTACCTCAGTCGAGGGGAGGATTCACGTCTACCCCTGCCTGGATGACTGGTTGATCGGGCATGCTCTCCCGAGCTAGCGTTGGATCATCTGTGTCACCTGCCGCACCCTCCACTGGCTGGGTTTCTCCCTGAATTTACAGAAGTCGCATCTGACACCTTCCCAACAGCTCCAGTACATCAGGGCTGTATTAGACACGTCCTTGGGGAAGTGTTCGCCTCCCAAGCTAAGGGCTCATCACATTGTGCAGATGGTGGGCAAGTTTCAACATGCCCGGAGTCTACCGGCTTTCGAATTCTTAAGGTTGCTCGGCCTCATGGCATCCTGCATTTTTCTGGTGCCAGAGGCCCAGCTGCGGATGAGATCCCTGCAGTGGACTCTCAAAATGCAGTGGTCACAGTTCTCTGGCAAGATGTCAGATCCCGTTCAGATTCCACTCTCGGTCTCCCAGGATCTTCTGTGGTGGGCCAACAAAGGGAACCTGATGAAGGGAGAACAGTTTTGGCAACCGTGGCCGGAGGTGACGGATGATTCCCTCACAGGATGGGGCGATCATGGCAACGACTTTACCGCCAGCGGTCGTTGGTCTCCCTCGGAGGCCAGACTCCACATCATTTTGTTACAGCTGAGGGCCATCAGGCTAGCCCTGAAGGCATTACTGCCCTCTGTGCGGGGGAAGTGTGTCCTGATCATGATGGACAACACAGTGGCCATGCATTACCTCAACAAAAAAGGTGGGGGGGGTTAGGGTCACTTCCGTTGTGCAGAGAGGCAATGTAGCTCTAGTTCTGGGTCATCCAGCAAGACATTTCGATCTCTGCATTTTATCTGGTGGGAGACGTAAATGCGGCAGCGAATGCTCTGAGCAGGCAGAGCACGGTCTCCCATGAGTGGGAGTTGGCTCAGGAAGTCTTTCAGGAGATCTTCGCCCTTTGGGGAACCCCGCAAGTGGATCTCTTCGCCACCAGTGTCAAACGGAAGTGCGACAGATTCTGCTCAAGGAAATTTCCTCCAAGAGGAGCCTTGGGAGACGCATTCGTGGTGGATTGGTCCTTCCCACTGCTGTACACGTTTCCTCCAGTCCCCGTCATTCCTCAAGTGTTGCAGAGGTTTGGTTCCCACATGATCCTCATTGCTCCGGATTGGGCCAGGAGAGCATGGGACCCAAACCTTCTAGAAATGTCCATCTGACCTCCACACAGTCTTCCCTACCAGTAGGATCTGCTCTCGCATGCATGGTTACTTCCGCTTGCAGAGTGAGTGAATTGCAGGCACTTTCATCTAAGCCACCCTTTACTGTGTTTCATAAGGACACGGTTGTACTGAGAGTATGTCCCTCTTTTCTACCTAAGGTAGTTTCTGAATATCATTTGAGTCAAAAGGTGGTTCTTCCATCTTTCTACCCTCCTCCTCATCGTGGTAAGGAAGAGGAGCAACTCCATAGGTTGGATCCTAAGAGAGCTCAGAGCTTTTACATTTCTAGGATGTCCACGGTCAGAGTGGACAATCGACTCTTTGTGGGATATGCTGGACACAGATTGGGGCAGGCTGTTACCAAACAAACCTTGTCCAGGTGGATTACCCTCAACATTACGGAGTGTTATCGATTGGCGGGTAAGGACCCTCCTGAAGGGTTGCAAGCTCATTCCACTACGGGCGTGGCTACTTCCACCGCCCTCCAGCGGGGTGTTCCTATTAGGAATATTTGTGATGCTGCTACATGGGCTTCAATGCACACCTTTGTTAAACATTATTCCCTGGATACAATCCACGGTCAGGATAGGGCCTTTGGGAAGGCGGTTCTTTATTCCGCAACCCAATTGTGTACTCCATTCTTTTCCCTCCTCCATTTACTGGTACTGCTTTGGGAGTCTGTCAAAGATGTGTAATACGTTGGAGGACACAATCCATTTGAAGAACAAGTTACTTACCAAACTGGTAACGTTCTTTCGACTATATGTTCCTCCAACGTATTCCACATCGCCCTACCAGTCTGCCCCTCAGAAGAATTTCTATGCGATTGCAGCTTCCGTTTCCGCAAGGCTAAAGTGCAGTCAAGCAGGCATGAAATGGGTGCCACACATTCTCAGGGGAAAAAACGTAAACTGAGGCTATGGGCGCTGTGCGTCCAATGTATAACATCCTGTGACGTCGCCCTCGACGGAGACCTTCGAGGGACATTGACCCGTCGGAGGACGCCCGCTGCCGAAAGTTTCCGAAGGGCACAGCTGTGGACATTGCATGTCAAAGATGTGTAATACGCTGGAGGAACATCCAGTTGAAAGAACGTTACCAGTTTGGTAAGTAACTTTTTCTTCTCTCCTGTACATTCCCCAAATGATTGGACAGAAATGAATCAAACTGGTTTACATTGAAAAAGATTTTCCAATCGAGTGTACTGGTCGACGGTTGATTCTCAGCTCTTCTATTAACCATAGAGGCCTTATGTGGATTCCAAGTAATTCGATTAGACGTTTGATTTACAGAAACTGATGGGAAGTGGAGTCCCGAGCGAATATCATTTTTGATCACGGAGATCTGTACTTTTAACATTAAATGTGCTACACTTAAGAAACAGAAGCTCATCTATCTATATATATATATATATTTCTGAGGCTTGTGGAATCTGCTTAGATCACATGCTGTGCATAGGCCGACATCTAGTGGAAGCTGCGGAGTATTACAGTTTGTTTTTCGAAAGTCGAAAATGGGCGTCGACACAGGCGTGCCAGTAATACTATCCCTAGTGTGACGTCCACTGTACCCAAGATCCCTCACGCGTGTAGGATCCTCAGATTGTTTTTTTCCGCCATACTGGTCGGAAGCATCTTGCGGAGTTCCCTGGCCTTAGCCATACTTTTGCTGTTATTATAATTTTAATTCTTATTCATTTCCTTCCCCACCCCAACGTCGACCCTCAACCTCGACGACGGCTGGAGAAGTCATCGACCGTCGACTGCTGCACGACGGATCTGGGCCTCGGTAGGCCGCTGGCCTCGGCCCGGGCCTAGTAGGCCGCTGGCCTCGGCCCTTACAAGTAGGGAGAGTGGGGGGTGGTACATACTCTTCACTCTTGATATATAGTTACATTTATATATATTCCTACACTTAGCAGCCCGCTGCCTTAAGGTGCGTATGGAGGGTACCCCTTTTCAATTCTGCCCCAAGTGCAATCGCAAATACCCTTGGGTCGACAGGCACGCCACGTGCAATCTCTGCTTGCCGAGGGATCACCCCGAAGCGAACTGCAGAGCGTGTAGTAGGTTTAAACCTAAGACACTTAAGGACCGTTCGACAAAGCGTTGGGCCCACCACGCCAGGCAGGAGGCCATGGCAGCGGAGGGCGCCTTCAGCGATGGCAGCGACGCCGTACTTTCGGACGGCGAGGGCATTACGGCGTCGAAAGACAGCCGACGAGCGCAGGTCCCCGACCTCGGAAGGTCGTCCGGCAAGGCGGCTATGGGGAAGACCCCCGGCGACGCAAGCGCTACACACCTAACACACACTAAACACACTAAGACCAACCGGACCTCGACGACGTCGACTTCCCGGAAAGAGGCACAAAAAGAACGGTCCGACTCGGTGTCCTCTGGGCGCTCTCGATCGAGATCGCCTCACGACGCAAGGCAATCATCCACTCTTGCCAAGAGTGCCTCGCTACACACACTAACGGAAGTTCGATCGTCGGGAGACGAAGACGACTTCCACCCCCAGGCCGCGCTCCAAGATACCGAGACCGCGGTTAACACCAGTGAGGCCCCACGCCCGAAGCACACAGATACCTTTCCAGACCCTCGACGCCAGGCGTCGAAAGTCTCTGGGGCCCCCAAGGGACAGGGAAAACATTTTTCCACGCACGGAGAAGGGGGGAAACAGCGGAAAGCACAGCCTTCCACCCCTGTAAAGCCTAAGCAGACAAGCAAACACAAGTCTACCCTTGAAAATAAATCACCTGCTAAAGTAATACCCTGTTCCAGGGAATGGTCCAGTGAAGACATAGACAGGGTTATGTCTAGGATGTCTTCCTTGGCTAATTTTTATGATAAGAACCCAGAACACTTTCTTTCATATAACCCTCAAGGGGCCACACCCTCAGGCTCCTCCGATCCTATCCCGCTAAGTAAAAAGCCCCGGGTCGAAAGACCTGAACCCTTCGAGGTTCAGCCTTACTCCACTCCATATTCTACCCCACTCCCCAGTTATCAGGGACAAGTTTTCCCTGAAGAGGACCAGGAGTTTGCAATTATGGAAGAACAAACCGGGACAGATTACTATGCAGAGGATGAGGACCTGGAGGAGGGAGAAGATGAGCAGGAAATTTACAGAGTAGATTCCCCAGTACAAAGCGAAGCCCCAGTTACTGACTCTCCAGTTGATAACCAGCCCCTCCTTAACGAGGTTCTCGCTCGAGCAGCGGAACACTTCCACATCGACACCCACGGTGTACAGGAGGAAAGGGACTTCGCGGAGGAGTTTGTAGGAGAGAGAAGACCGGTCGCTCAGACCATCCCTATCCTCAAATCCATCCAACGAAGAATAGATCCTTCCCTGGTGAATCCTAACCTCACCAGAGCTGTCAACCCCAGAATTGAAAAGATTTTCCGGGCAGCCCAGTCTGACCCTCTGTATATAAAGGGACATCTTAAACCAGATTCCCTAGTGGTGACCAACACTAGAAAGAGGGCTGGCACGCCCTTATCTTCATCAGAAGCTCCTCCCGACAAGGAGAGCAAAAAACTTTACGGGTTTGGCAGAAAGGTAGCCTCAACGTCCGCCTACCAAGCAAGGATTGCGAATTCCACCACCCTGTTGGCTAGTTACAATTGCCATCAATGGGAAGAAGTCGCGGCGCTCATTGCCTCTGCTCCAGAACCGTTAAAGGGCCAGCTGGCTCGGATCTCGGCAGAGGGGAGAGCCGTGTCTGGTTGCATTTTAAAAGCAACTTTCGACGCCGCTGACAACGCAGGGAGATTGATAGCAGAAGGTACTGTTATCAAGAGACATGCGTGGTTACGGCAGTCGGGATTCAAGACAGAAACCCAGGCTTCTTTAATAGACAAGCCAGTGGAACCCGACCTATTGTTTGGGAAAGCGGTCGAAGACGCACTTAAAAATGCCAAAGATGAATATGAGACTCTCAAATCCCTTGGCCAGCTTACCAACAAACCCCCTAACCAGAGGGGGAACAATAATTTTCGTCGCCCACGCGGCCAAAATTCACAAAGAGGCAACTATGCCCAGGGACAAGGTACACAATGGAATAACAACCAGCAGTCTACCCAGAGTTACGGCAGGGGTAACAAGAGAGGTCGTGGAAGAGGCAGAGGCAGCCCCAACAAGGGCGGTGGCACGCCTCCACCAAAACAGTGACGCTCAGTTCAGGGTCCC
Source organism: Ambystoma mexicanum (assembly GCF_040938575.1). NCBI lineage: Eukaryota > Metazoa > Chordata > Amphibia > Caudata > Ambystomatidae > Ambystoma > Ambystoma mexicanum. Next base: position 145,232,013 of record NC_090939.1, on the reverse strand, counting down.
TTGCCACGCAACCCCAGTAGGGGGACGCATTTCCACCTTCACCCAGGCTTGGGAAGGGATCACCTCAGACAGATGGGTGCTGTCAACAGTATCCGCAGGATATTGTATAGAACTACTGCAGCGTCCCCGGAATCATCCTCCACGACAAAGAGTGCACTCCCTAGAGCATCAAAGGATCCTTCTCGAGGAGATCGCCATTCTGCTAGAAAAGGACGCGATAGAACTCGTCCCAGGACACCAGGTAAACAAGGGTATCTATTCAACTTACTTCCTTGTGCCAAAGAAAGATTTGACAATGCGCCCAGTATTGGACTTACGGCCTGCCAACAAATATGTCAAGCCCCAAAAATTCCGTATGACCACGCTACAAGAGGTAATCCCCCTCCTAAAAAAGGGGGATTACATGGCAACCTTGGATATGAAAGATGCTTATTTTCATATTTCCATGCTCCCAGCGCACAAAAAGTACTTGCGCTTCAAGGTGGACAGTCGCCACTACCAATTCAAGGTACTGCCCTTCGGGATAGCTTCAGCACCAAGGGTATTCACCAAGGTACTGGCGGTGGCGGCTGCACACCTACGCAGGGAAGCAATCCCGGTGTACCCTTATCTGGACGACTGGCACCTCAAAACAGTTTCTAGGAGCTATCCTAGATACTCAGAAAGGATTGACCTTCCCTTCGGAAGAGAGAATTCGGAATATACTTCTGCAAATTCCGCATTATCAGTCAGGTCAACAGATAACAGTACGCAAAGCTATGCGGTTACTGGGCATGATGGCGTCATGCATTTACCTGGTCCCCCACGCGCGTCTGCGCATGCGTCCCATGCAGGAATGGTTGGCGAAACAGTGGTCTCAGGCAAGTGGTCATTGGGACGATCTAGTGGTCGTTTCGCCAACACTCGTACAGAGCCTACACTGGTGGACAAGAGAGAATCTCGCAAAGGGGAAACCCTTTTACGATCCCGAAGTACAAGCCGTGGTGACTACAGATGCATGCCTGACTGGGTGGGGAGCTCACCATCTCCACCACACAGCTCAGGGTCTCTGGTCTCACTCAGTAGCCAAGAACCACATCAATCTGCTAGAGCTTCTGGCAGTATTCCGAGCGCTAAGGGCGTTCGAGCCCCATCTACTGAACTTGTCGGTGCAGATCAGGACGGACAGCACGACAGCCATGTTCTATCTGAACAAGCAAGGGGGGACTCGTTCGCCAAATCTGTCCAAGCTTGCCCAGAAAATATGGATATGGGCACTCAGACGGAACATCTTCCTGTCATCGCAACATGTTCCAGGGGAGCTCAATTCCCTAGCGGATGCTCTAAGCAGAAACTCCCTCCCAGAAGAACACGAATGGGTCCTTCACAGAGACGTAGTAGAAGATCTCTTCTCTCAGTGGGGTTTCCCCACTATAGACCTATTCGCCACAAGCGAAAACAAACAATGCCCAGGATTTGCATCCAGGTTCCCCCAGCCGGACTCCCAAGGGAATGCCCTGTGGATGAACTGGTCAGGGATGTTTGCGTACGCTTTTCCACCAACTCCTCTCATCAGGAAGGTGGTGTACAAGATGAACAAGGAATCTATGACGCTCATCCTAGTTGCTCCCATGTGGGCGAGACAACCATGGTTTCCACACCTACGCAGGATGGCGGTGTGCGAACCCATCAGACTCCCAGCCTGGTACAACCTACTGTCCCAGCAACAGGGTCAAACAGTGCATCAGGAACCCAACTCTATGAACCTAGCAGCATGGCTCCTGAAGTCATAGAGTTTGGACATCTCAAATTACCACAGAGGTGTATGGACATTCTAAAGGAGTCCAGGAAACCAAATACAAGGCACTGTTACTTTGATAAGTGGAAAAGATTCGTTATCTGGTGCCAGAATAAACAAATCAACCCGGTTGATTGCACTCCTTCCAACGTTGTGACATACATGCTCCACCTGCTGGATGCAGGGTTGGTTTTTAACTCGCTGAAAGTACACCTGGCAGCCCTCTCGGCTTACACCACATCCCATAACAAGGTCTCGTGGTGGAAAGTACCAGTGGTTAAAGCCTTCATGGAAGGAGTAAAGAGACTTCACCCTCCTATTTCGAACCCACCGCCAGGATGGGACCTCAACGTGGTGCTAGCTAAGCTCATGGGACCCCCATTCGAACCCATGCATAAAAGTAGTCTCAAACACCTGACTTATAAAACGGCCTTCTTAGTAGCCATTACCTCCATAAGAAGGGTCAGTGAAATTCAGGCTCTGTCAGTGCAGGATCCTTTCTTTACTATCCACAAGGACAAACTGGTTTTACGCACACACCCTAGGTTCTCACCTAAATTCATATCCAAGTTCCATGTAAACCAGTCCATCGAGCTTCCGGCTTTCTTCCAGAACCCGCAAAGCTCGGCTGAGGTGAAACTACACACCCTAGATGTGCGTAGGGCGGTCCTATACTATGTAAATAAAACCAGACCGCTAAGGAAAACAGATCAACTGTTTGTCTCCGTAGCTACAGGCAGAGAGGGGGATCGCGTCTCTAAGGGCGCTATCTCGAAGTGGATTATCAACTGTATACAGCTGTGTTACTCTCTTTCTGACAAGACTCTGCCTTTTACGCCAAGGGCCCACTCTACTAGAGGCATTGGTGCCACTCTGGCTTTCATTGCAAATGTTCCCCTCGACACCATTTGCAAAGCGGCTACTTGGAGCTCTATTCACACTTTTACTCAGCATTACTGCATTGACACTCATTCCAAGACAGATACACAAGTGGGACAAGCGGTTCTAAGACACCTGTTTGCTCATGACCCTTCTCACATCCCACCTCCTTCTTCTGGTACTGCTCGCTAATCTATGCACAGCATGTGATCTAAGCAGATTCCACAAGCCTCAGAAGGGATACATTACTCACCGTAATCGTATTTCTGATGCTTGTATCTGCTTAGATTCACATGCGACCCACCCTTCCTCCCCTCCGAGAGAAGGCGCATGATTGCTTGTAGTCTTACCTTTTCTGTCTATCTGCTTGGATTATCTGTACTCACGCTACTCCTCATGCTTCCTCATGTCAGAAAAAATACAATCTGAGGATCCTACACGCGTGAGGGATCTTGGGTACAGTGGACGTCACACTAGGGATAGTATTACTGGCACGCCTGTGTCGACGCCCATTTTCGACTTTCGAAAAACAAACTGTAATACTCCGCAGCTTCCACTAGATGTCGGCCTATGCACAGCATGTGAATCTAAGCAGATACAAGCATCAGAAATACGATTACGGTGAGTAATGTATCCCATATATATATATATATATATATATATATATATATATATATATATATATATATTCTGATGTTTGTTAATCTGCTTAGAATCACATGCTGTGCATAGGTCCGACATCCAGTGGTCACTGCGGAGTATTGCATTTTGTTTTTCGTAGTCGAAAAGGGGACGTCGACCAGGCGTGTCTGAAACACTATCCCTATAGTGACGTGCATTGTACCCACAATCCCTCACGCGTCGAGGTCCCTCAGATTGTTTTTTTCCGCCCAGCTTCTGGTCGCCTTCACGCGGAGCTCCTCGAGAGACATTGCAACCCTCGACCTTTGGTCGTTTCTTCTACGAAGATTAATACAGCACTCCCTCGACGCAGTGTAGCTGTTCTCCGCCGAGCAAAATCGTCGACGGAGGGTCGAGCGGAGGAAATCTTCGGCGCTGCCGAACACGTGGCCTGGCCTCGCTGGCCACATACAGTAGGGAGAGTGGGGTCGTGGGACATCTCTGGGTCTTTCTGAGAATGCCTTTCCCTTTCCCCTTCCTTTCCCTGGGGGTGTTTATCGCGATTTATTGCCTCTGCTATGGAGAGGACACCATTTAGGTTTTGCCCACTTTGTAAAGGCAAATTCACTTGGAAGGACAAGCACTCACGGTGTAACCGCTGCTTGCCCCTCGATCACAAAGAGGAAGGGTGCGCGGCTTGTCGGCGCTGAAGCCTAAAACTCTAAAAGACCGTAGGGTTAAAAGGTGGGCGGCCTACGCGATGTCGAAGGCCGAAGGTTCACCCGCCGCTGCTACCACCGACAGTGACGAGGAACGCGATGACACGACCTCCGCCACGGAAGTCGAAACCCCCTCTAAGGAGCGCTTACGCGCTTCGTCGTCTGTCCCCGGCCCCGACGGGCTCGGCTCACGCCCTGCTTATGGGGATGAACACCCCGGCGACACTGACGCACACAAAGATTCACATAAAGGTAAGCACACAACCCATGGCTCTTCTTCGTCTAAGTCGAAGAGAGCTTCGGCGCCCAAGGAGACGCAGGTTCCACCGGCGGCCTCCTCGGACCGTTCGGGTTCGAAGCCCCTCTCGCAACCGCAGCCGCGACCTGCGACTGGGCTTTCGGCAAACAAGGGCGCCACCACCAAACCATCGGCCGGTGCGCTTCAACAGAAGGCGCAGACCGCCGTACAGCGCTCGATACCCATAGCGTCAAAAACTCAAGCTTCCGCCGACAAGAATGTCGCCGATAGCTTAGCCAGGATCGTTGTAGCCGACGCCCAAAAGCGTACGCCGAAGATTTCGTCGAGCGTTACGCATAGATCAAAGGATACGCCGAAAACACCCGAAGGAAAGCAGGGACTACCCCCTTCAGTCAGGGAGTCTCCCGACACACCTGAGGGTTTTGAGGAGGGCGACGGGACACTTTCCTCGACGCTTTGGGAGAGGTTGAGCCATTTCGAGGTAGACAACTCGAGTTTTCCCCCGCTAGACCGCTCTGGGGTACCCCATGAAACTATGGAGAGACTCCACCTCTGTATGGAGAGGATGGAAAAGTTTATGAGTACCCAAGCCCCTCTAACTCTCAGAAGAACTAGAGAAGGGCCTCAAGACGACCCCAGAGCCAAAAAACCGAGGCTGGTCGATCCCCTGCTGGACACAGCCTCAGACTCCCAAGATGTATATGACCTCACTGGGGAGGAACAATACTTCGAGGAAGAAGATGATTTCATGGACCAGGAGGAATGTCTAGAAGACAGAACAGATATGATAGAAGAAGGCTTCGGGATTAGCCCAGGAGAAGGACCTTCGCACCCCTGGCAATCACCATCAGTGTGTTCCGACACTGATGCCCTAAATCTAACTCCTCCGGATAATTCTCCAGTTAGGAACACGTCTCCAATTGACGATCAGCCTACTTTCAATGCACTGTTGCGCAGAGCAGCAGCGCATTTCGAACTGGACACTGGAGAACTCTCTCCAGAATTAGACTTTGTAGAAAGAGTCATTAAAGAAAAACCCCCGGTCAGCCAGACCATTCCACTCCTCGCCTCAGTGAAAAGGAGGATCACCCCGTCGCTGTCCACTCCCGCATTGATCAGAGGGGTCAATCCACGGATTGAGAAACTTTTCGCTCCTTCACCCTCAGATCCGCTCTACATTAGGGGACATTCCATACCGGACTCCCTAGTTGTATCTAATACTAGAAAGAGGGCAGGGGTACCACTTTCCACCAGTGAGGCACCCCCTGACAAGGAGGGCAAGAGGCTATATGCCCTTGCAAAAAGAGTTACTTCCTCGGCTGCCTTCTCAGCAAGAATTGCCAACAACAATTCCTTGCTTGCGAGCTACGCAGACGCGCAGTGGGCCAAACTGCGCAAAGACGCAGAGGAAGCACCGGAGCCTTTACGTACACGCCTACTGTCGACTATTGGCGAAGGAACACAAGTGAACCAGAGCATTGTAAAAAACTCTCTGGACGCGGCAGAAACAGCAGGACGTTCCCTGGTACAAGGAATACTCCTAAAGCGCCATGTATGGCTGCGCAACTCAGGCTTTAAACCGGAGACACAGGCGTCTTTAATAAATAAACCTGTCGAGGACGCCAACCTCTTCGGAAAGGCGGTAGATGAAGCCCTAGAGATGGCCAAAAAAGAGTTCGACACTATCAAGACTCTTGACCAGATCTCTAAGCCCACTACCAGACGCGGCTATGGCAACAAGCGCTTTTTTCGTGGCCAACGGCAACAACAACAAGGTCAGCATCAGCAATACCCTGCCACCAATTACCAAGCCAATAGTGGGCAGTACAGCCAAAGAGGCCAACGCCGGGGCAAAGGGAGAGGTCGGGGATCCACCCCCAGAGGCTCCCAAGCCCCCAACAACTCCAAGTGACGCGAAGATTCGCGTCCCCTCCCATGCAACACCGGTCGGGGGCCGGATAACATCCTTTCTTCCTGCATGGGAGGAGATAACGTCAGACCGTTGGGTACTTTCCACCGTAGCCCACGGATACTGTATCGAATTCAACAGTTCCCCATCCTACAGACCCCCGAGGGGACGGCGGTTGACGCCGGAACATCTTGCCATCCTTCTTCAAGAAGTACAACAACTGCTGGAAAAAGGAGCCATAGAGGTCGTGCCTCTATCTCAGGTAACGGAAGGTATTTATTCAGTGTACTTCCTTGTACCCAAAAAGGATCTAACCATGCGCCCTGTATTAGATCTGCGCCCAGCGAACAAGTTTATCAAACCCCAAAAGTTTCGTATGGTGACCTTACAGGAGGTGATCCCGCTGCTTTCACAGGGAGATTACATGACAACATTGGACATGAAAGATGCATACTTTCATATTTCAATGTTGCCAGCGCACAGAAAATACCTAAGGTTCATGATAGAGGGCAAACACTACCAGTTCAAGGTGCTACCCTTCGGTATAGCTTCAGCACCAAGGGTATTCACAAAGGTACTGGCAGTGGCTGCGGCCCACCTGCGCAGGTTGTCCATCCCAGTTTACCCTTACCTCGACGACTGGCTCATAACAGGGGACTCCTACGAAACATGTTTCTCCAATACCCAAAAGACGGTAGACCTTTTGTTCCAACTGGGCTTCTCCATCAACGAAAAGAAGTCCAGTCTAGACCCCAGTCAAATCAAACAATTCCTAGGGGCTCTAATTCAAACAAGGGACGGCCTCGTCTTCCCCTCCAAAGAGAGGGTCCAAAACATGCTGTTTCAGATCCCCCAATATGTGACCGGCCGAGAGGTGACGGTACGCAAAGCAATGCGCTTGCTAGGAATGATGGCGTTGTGTATTTATTTGGTACCTCACGCGCGCCTGCGCATGCGCCCAATGCAAGAGTGGCTCAACAGCCAGTGGTGTCAGGCCAGCGGACAATGGGACGATCTAGTGGTGGTCTCGCAGGCCTTGGTTCTCTCGCTACAGTGGTGGACAAAGGGGAACATGGAAAAAGGAAAACCCTTTGCCACACCCGCGGCGGAAGCCACTCTAACCACAGACGCATCCCTCACAGGATGGGGTGCTCACCTATCCCATCAGACTGCTCACGGAGTGTGGACTCCGAACGTAGCATCCAAACACATCAATCTACTGGAGCTACTAGCGGTATTCAAGGCGCTAAAAGCCTTCCAAGAACTCCTACAAGGCAAGACAGTAATGGTCCTTACGGACAGCACTACAGCCATGTACTACATCAACAAGCAGGGGGGCACCCACTCTCCAGGCTTGTCCAAACTGGCCCAGAATATATGGAAGTGGGCTCTCAAACAGGACATGTTCCTACTATCACTACATGTACCCGGGGAACTCAATCTGCTGGCAGACAGACTCAGCAGAGATTTCCCCCTGCCCGAAGAGTAGGAATGGCGTCTGCACGAAGACATCGTCTTCGACGTCTTCACACAATGGGGATTCCCAGAAATAGACCTGTTCGCAACCCTGGAGAACTCTCAATGCCTAAGTTACGCCTCCAGGTACCCCCAGAACCAATCCAAGGGGAACGGTCTATCGATGCAATGGTCAGGGAAATTTGTTTACGCTTTTCCCCCGACTCCCCTTCTCAACAAGGTAGTGCACAAGATGCACCAGGAACAAGTGACCATGATACTGGTGGCCCCAATGTGGGCCCGACAGCCATGGTTCGCTCACTTGATGGAGATGTCTCTATCTCCCCCAGTAAAACTCCCCTGCCCGTACAACATGCTATCTCAGAACAAGGGCAGGACTCTGCACCCATGCCCTCAGAACATGAATTTAGCAGCTTGGCTCCTGAGGTCATAGAGTTCGGGCATCTACAACTCCCGCAAAGATGCATGGACATCCTCAGGGAAGCCAGAAAACCGAACACTCGCCACTGCTATTCTAGCAAGTGGAAGAGATTTGTCATCTGGTGCAGGAGTAGGAGCATCAACCCTATTGACTGCTCTCCCACACATGTGGTACTATACCTGACCCATCTCTTGGATTCAGGCCTAGTGTTTAACTCCATTAAAGTCCACCTAGCGGCACTTTCTGCATACACCACCTCCCAACTCAAAGTGTCGTGGTGGAAGATCCCAGTTATAAAGGCATTCATGGAGGGAGTAAAAAGAATTTCTCCAGCATGGGGTCTGGCATGGATTCACATGCTCATGAATATTCCCCGTCGTCAGGCTGGGAATCCTCGGTAAAGAAAAAACCAGTATCAGTTTCGTTTCTGATCTGTCTTTCGTAGTAATAACCAATCACTGGTCTCTGCGTCATACTGACCACAGCCAATGACTGCCCTCTACCTAAGCACCGCCTCTGGCAGCCATCTTCAGATTTTTACCGCACGTTCATGTGTTGGGATCCTCGTGCTATTGCTCTCGAGCGTTAGTGCTATTTTTTCGCGCTTTTTCACAAAAAACTTCGATTTTCGGTCAAAAGAGCCTCAAGCTCCACCGATCCTACATCCGATCAACGGGGACCCGTGTCGGATTCATCTGTGCCCCTCAAGGGTGAAGATTTCGTCGAGCTACACTTCGGAGGACTCCAGAAGCTTCTCAGGCCCGGTCTCGGAGATGGCCCAGGAGAAGGGAAGCTCGACGCCCGGAAAGCTGTTCAGGGCCTGCCCTGGATGCCAGCTGCAGAACGTCTTCAAGGAGGACGAACACTCTTTCTGCCTTTACTGCCTTCATGGGGACAAGACGCACGTGGAGAAGGACTGTGCGTTTTGCGGCAACATGTCGGAACGGACCATGAAGGACCGCCATCAACGTCTCGCCAGCTGGCTGGAGGGTAAGAGCCCGTCTGGCGAGAAGAAGAAGAAATCTGAGCGGTCTTCTAAGACCTTTGAGGGCGCCCCGGCGACGGGGGCCCAACATAAGGCCAAGCACCGCGAGTCCGCTGGCACCGGGAGCGCCGAATGGTCGGGCTCTACGGGCGCCAGGCAGGGCGCACCCTCCCCGGCACCATCAACCACGAGCCAACGCTCTGGGTCGGGTAAGAGGAAGGCCGAGCACCCGGCGAAGCTCCTGGAGAGACCCCGGTCGAGCTCTAGGGCAGAGGAGGAGCGTGGCAGTGCCCCCTCCCTCAAGGATAAGGCGGTGAGCGCACCTAAGGTGGTGAAGGCCTTGATCCATTCGACCAAGCCCTCTATCGAAACGGTCGCGGCGGCCCTGGCCCAGCCTGTGGAGGCTGCACCAGTGGTGGCGGCCTCGGGGCCCAGAATCTCCCTGCCTCCCCGGAGGGAGTCTTCTTTCGTGCCCATCGATAGGACCCCCGTGAAACCCTCCGTGGGGAAGAAGGGGGGGCAGGGCGTCGTCGTAGATTCGGCCTCAACCTCAGAAGAGGAACTGATCGAGGTCTTAAGCCACGGCCTAGGCGTGGAACAAGACCAGCCCGTCGGAATGGGCCCCGACGCAGGTGACGACGACGACATCGTCGAGGATACCGACGGGGCCCCTGCTCGCCCGTCGGATTCCCCTCTGCCAGCGCCGCAAGACAACTCAGCGGCCATTTTGTTGGCTATACAGTCCTTATGCTCCGAGATAAGGACGAGACTACCGTTACCGACGGAGGAACCTCTCCCGTCGGGGGATCCAGAACCGGGACCTTCTGGTGTTCCCCCTACCAAGAAAAGAAGGATCCATCCACCGCCTCCTTTTCAACCGTCGCGCCCCGTCCAGCCCTCCTCCCCGTCCACCCGAGGGGATGATACGGGGACTGACACGGCAGCGACGGGTACGGACGACGAGGCATACGACGAGGATTTTCCGTCGTCGCCTCCCCCCAGGGCTTCTCCGCCCGACGAGATTGGATCGTTCCACTCAATGATCGCCAGGGCATCCGAGCTTTTCCAACTCTGCCCTGAGGAGAAGAAAAAGGAAGGCTTCCTTTACCAACGGCGCGAGACCAAGAGGAAGACGGTCCTCGCAGTGCCTCTGTTGGACGACATTTGGGATGAGGGCCTTTCCCTCCTCAAGAACCCTTCCACGACGCCAGCGAAAAGAGACCGGTACGAGAAAAAGTACCGGGTCCCGGACTCGGCCCCCCTATGCCTCCGGGCGCAGCCTACCCCGGACTCCGTCGTCTCCGCGGCAGCCAGGAAGAAAGCGGGGGGGGGTGCGGCCTCCACGTCGACTTCCCCGCCGGACGGCGAGGGAAAGAAATTGGATGCCATGGGACGCAGAGTCATCTCGTCGGCGGCGACGACGATTAAAGCGGCCAACGCCTTGGCTATCGTGGCCCGCTACGACAGGGAACTCTGGTACAAGATAGCTCCCCTGCTGGATTTTCTGCCGGACGACAAGAGGGCGGAGGCCCTTGAGATCCTGCAGGAAGGTGAGGTGGCCTCGGACCACGCCATCACCGTGGCGACGGACATCGCCGACACTGGGTTCCGCCAGATGGGCAACGGCGTTTGCCTTCGACGTCGCGGATGGCTCAAGGCTACGGACTTTCGGCAGGACGTCCAGAACAGGGTCCTGGACATGCCCTTCGACGGGAACAACCTGTTTGGGAAGACAGTGGACGATTCCCTTCAGGCCATCAAGGCGGATACTGAGACGGCCCGGGCCCTTGGAGTGCTGCAGCAACGGCGGACGCCCTTTCGGAGCGGCGGAGGCAAGGGCGCCTCCAAAGGTTCCGGCGGCGGTTTCGCTTCCTACCGTCAAGCGGCCCGCTCGTCGTCGCAAGAGGCCTACAGAGGACGAGGCAAGTCTGGCGGCCCCCGCCGTCGTCGCCAAGGAGGCCAAGGCGGCAAGGCCGCGTCCAAGCAGGATTGAACCGGCCGTGGGGTCGGGCCCCCACCGAAGCACCCCGGTGGGAGGCCGGCTGGCGGGCTTCGTCAGCGTGTGGGAGTCCATCTCCACCGACCGTTGGGTGCTGGACGCCCTGGCCCGGGGCCACGCGCTCGAGTTTCAAAGAAGGTGCCCGCGCGTCCCCCCCGTGGCCAGGAAAGAACTTCACGTCCCTCAACTTCTCCTGGAGGTAAAGGCGATGCTCAGAAAGGGCGCCATCGAACTCGTCCCAAAGAGGCTTCGGGGCTCCGGAGTCTACTCGCGTTACTTCCTCGTGAAGAAGAAGACGGGAGGATGGCGCCCCATCCTGGACCTGCGACGCCTGAACAAGTTCATCGAGGCGCAGAAGTTCCGGATGGTCACCCTCCAGCACGTCCTGGGTCAGCTGGAGGAAGGAGACTTCCTATCGTCGTTGGATTTGGAGGATGCCTACTTCCACATTCCCATCCTAAAGGGGCACCGAAAATTCCTCAGATTCGTGGTCCAAGGGCGTCATTACCAGTTCAAAGCCCTTCCCTTCGGACTGCGGTCGGCACCCAGGGTTTTCACCAAGTGCCTCGCACCGGTGGCGGCGCAGCTGCGCCGCGAGGGGATTCACGTCTACCCCTACCTGGACGACTGGCTCATCCGCGCCAAGACGAGGGAGCTCGCCGTGGTCCACACGGCAAGGACCGTCCAACTCCTCACGGACCTGGGATTCTCCGTGAACTACGCCAAATCCCACCTGGTGCCCGCGCAAGTCGCACTGTTTCTGGGAGCGAGGCTCGACACAGTGTCCCTTCTGGCCTCCCCGTCGGAGGAGAGGACCAGGACCATCTTGGGCAAGGTGCAACGGATGTTGGTGGCCGACGCGGCCAAGGTGAGGTCCATCAAGTCCCTCCTCGGGATGATGTCTTCCTGCATCTACCTCATTCCCATGTGCAGGCTCCGGATGCGCCCGTTGCAAGAGTTCCTGGATGCGCGCTGGATCCAGACGACGGGCAGCTTCGAGGAAAGGATCAAGCTCGACGAGAGTTTCCGACGAGCGATACGGTGGTGGGGCACCCGCGCGCATCTGACGGCGGGCATGGACTTCCAGACCCCAGCCCACCAGGTGACTGTGACCACGGATGCCTCCCTAGAAGGGTGGGGAGCGCACACCGAAAATCTGCACGCAAGGGGACTCTGGCTCCCGACGGAGAAGTCCCTGCATATCAACGTCCTGGAGCTCCGTGCAGTGTTTTGGGCCCTCAGGTCCTTCCTTCCGTCCCTCAAGGGCAAGGTGGTGAGGATCTTCACCGACAACACCACCACCATGTTTTACATCAGGAAACAGGGCGGAACCAGGTCCCCAGCGCTGTCCAAGGAGGCGCAGGACCTGTGGCATTGGGCCGTCGCCCAAGGGATTCTTCTGGTGCCGTTTCATCTGGCAGGGATAAAAAACACCATCGCCGACTCACTCAGCAGGGAGCTGCGCTCGTGCCACGAGTGGGAACTACGGCAGGATCTGGTGGATCGCCTCTTCCGACGGTGGGGCACACCCCAGATCGACCTGTTCGCGACGGCGACGAACACCAAGTGCCGGAGGTTCGCCAGCAGGTTTCCCCAGACGAGGAGCATGGGCGATGCTTTCTCGTTCCCCTGGGAGGGCCTGTTCCTCTACGCGTTCCCTCCCTTGCCTCTGCTAATCCGGCTCGTCAACCAGCTCAAGAGGTCACGGTGCAGGATGATCCTCGTCGCACCTGCGTGGCCGAGGCAGATATGGTTCCCGGACCTTCTGGACTTGTCGGCGTCCCCGCCAATCAAGCTGCCGGCGGACGCGGATCTACTCTCCAGGGAAGGAGGCGCCATCCTCCACCACGACCCGAAGTCGCTGAACTTGCAGGCCTGGCTCCTGCAGCGCTAGAGTTTGGAGGATACGACATACCGGCCGATTGCAGAGAGGTTCTTGCAAAGGCCAGGGCGTCCTCGACTCTTAAATGCTACGGACACAAATGGAAGAGGTTCTCTGTCTGGTGCCACGCACAGAAGGTTAACCCTCTACGGATTACGGCTCCCCAAGTGCTGCCGTACCTGCTGACGCTGGCCAAAGCTGGTCTGGCACACGCGTCCATCAAGATTCATCTTGCTGCGATCTCCCGATACACCAGAACCACGGGCCGGACGTCCTTGTGGTCTCATCGTCTGGTGAAAGAGTTCATGAAGGGACTGTTCAGATCGTTCCCGCCGGTGAAGGCTCCGGTCCCGGCGTGGGAGCTCAACGTGGTGCTGACCAAACTCATGGGACCTCCGTTCGAGCCTCTGCACTCGGCCCCGTTGAAGTTTCTATCGTGGAAAACAGCTTTTCTCGTGGCCATCACCTCCGCACGACGAGTGGGAGAGATCCAGGCCCTTTCCTGCAAGGCCCCGTACTTGACTTTCCACGACACGAGGGTAGTGCTCAGGACGCACCCCTCCTTCATGCCCAAGGTACCGTCGGACTTTCATCTCAACGAACCCTTGGTGTTACCTGTGTTCTTCCCGTCGCCTTCGTCGCCGGCTGAGAGGACTTTGCACTCGCTGGATGTAGCTAGAGCGCTGAAGTTCTACGTGGACCGCACGAAAGGTTTTCGGAAGACGTCACAACTCTTTGTGAACTTTGGACCTGTCAATCAGGGGAAGGCTCTCTCGAAGGCTTCCATCTCCAGATGGCTCTCCGGCTGTATCATGTACTGTCACCGGTTGGCAAACCGACCGCTGCCTGGCCGTCCGAGAGCCCATTCCACCAGAGCGATCGCAGCTACCACGGCGTTCCTATCTGGTGTGCCCCTGCTGGACATATGCAGGGCTGCTACGTGGAGGTCGACGCACACCTTCACGAAATTCTACTGCGTCGACCGGGATTCCAGGGAGGAGTCCAGGGTCGGCCAAGCAGTGCTGCGCAACCTGTTCGCCTGAGGTGAGCCTGGTGAGGAGGTAAGATGCTTAATGTTGAGTTGATGTGATGCTTAATGTTGAGCCTTTGCCACCTCCCGTGGTTGTGCATGTGTGTACTGCTATGTATTCTTTATTCATGAGCATGTGAATCCATGCCAGACCCCATGCTGGAGAAGGAACAAGTTACTTACCTGTAACTGTTGTTCTCCAGCATGGGTCTGGCATGGATTCACATGCGAACCCTCCCGCCTACCCCTCTGCGGCTCTTCACTTGGTCATACTGCCACTTCACGTGCTTCCAAATCTGAAGATGGCTGCCAGAGGCGGTGCTTAGGTAGAGGGCAGTCATTGGCTGTGGTCAGTATGACGCAGAGACCAGTGATTGGTTATTACTACGAAAGACAGATCAGAAACGAAACTGATACTGGTTTTTTCTTTACCGAGGATTCCCAGCCTGACGACGGGGAATATTCATGAGCATGTGAATCCATGCCAGACCCATGCTGGAGAACAACAGTTACAGGTAAGTAACTTGTTCCACACCCCCCGATAGCTGACCCTGCTCCCGGATGGGACCTTAATGTGGTACTTACCAGAATCATGGGCTCTCCATTCGAACCCATGCACAAAGCATCCCTTAAACATCTTACTCTTAAGACTGCTTTTTTAATAGCTATCACCTCCATCAGGAGAGTAAGTGAACTTCAGGCTCTTTCTATTCTAGACCCCTTTGTTACAGTTCACAAAGATAAAGTGGTTCTACGCACTCACCCTAGGTTTGCTCCGAAATTTATTTCTAAATTCCACGTAAACCAGTCTATAGAACTACCAACGTTCTTTCAAAATCCTTCCAATTTGGGAGAAAGGACTCTGCACACACTTGATGTACGCAGGGCGGTCATGTTCTACATGGAAAGAACCAGACCATTGAGGAAGACTAATCAGTTCTTCGTCTCGGTGGCAGCAGGAAGAGAAGGAGATGCTGTTTCAAAGTCCACTATTTCTAGATGGATTGTTCAATGCATCACTCTCTGCTATACTCTTGCTAAGAGAGAACTACCCTTTAAGCCAAGAGCACACTCTACTCGAGGCACGGGGGCTTCCATAGCATTCATTGCAAATGTTCCCCTTGAGTCCATCTGCAAAGCGGCTACCTGGAGTTCTGTGCACACCTTTACAAAACACTACTGTCTAGATACACACTCTAGATCTGACTCCCAGGTGGGACAGGCAGTATTACGACACCTTTTCTCTACTGTTCCTTCTCATAACCCACCGCCAACTCCGGGTACTGCTCGCTAGTCTATGCACAGCATGTGATTCTAAGCAGATTAACAAACATCAGAAGAGAATGCATTACTTACCGTAAAAGCATTTCTGATGGTTGTATCTGCTTAGATTCACATGCGCCCACCCTTCCTCCCCGCTCGGATGGAAGGAACATAGACTTCCTTTATATATCTCTCTCTCTTTCTGTACTCACTCACGTCTAGAAGGCTCCCTCAGGGCAGAAAAAATACAAACAGAGGGACCTCGACGCGTGAGGGATTGTGGGTACAATGCACCTCACTATAGGGATTGTGTTTCAGACACGCCTGGTCGACGTCCCCTTTTCGACTACGAAAAACAAAATGCAATACTCCGCAGTGACCACTGGATGTCGGACCTATGCACAGCATGTGAATCTAAGCAGATACAACCATCAGAAATGCTTTTACGGTAAGTAATGCATTCTCATATATATATATATATATCGAGTATTGCCTGTTTGGTCCCCTTTAACCAAGTGCTCTGGCATTGGAGGTCTCCTTGGACTGAACCATTTAAGTGAAAAAGGCCCAACGCTTCCAGGGGGTCGAGCCATTGTGCACCATGTTTATTTCTGGGGGCAGGTTGCCGTACTGGACCGGGGCATGGATTTGACTTGGAGAAAGAAAAGGAATTGAAGTCCACCCCCCCAGGATGATACTGCCCTCCCCAGGAGCATCCATCCAACCTGAGATGGTGTTGACAACCTCCTCCAAAATAGCTTGAACAGTAGTCAAGTTTATGGTGCCAGTAAATATTCAACAGTATCACCTCCTAATGGACCTCTGTTTGCATTTACCACATAAATCAATCCTGCTTTAAAAGGGTGACTAAACCACACAAAGGCCGACCCCTAGGGCCTTTAATAGCTGGGGAAGCAAAGCAAACGTACCCATCCACTACAGCTGTTTCAGTTAACCAATATGCCTGAATAAAAATGGTGTTCCTGCAGGAATAGACCCAAATCTATATTTGTGAATAAATGAGCGTGTCTGCAGCTATTCCAGGAAAGAATGCTAAATGTTTCAATATTCGTAAATGGGCCCTGAGTAGTAGGAGTCATTAAAATGCCAATTACGATCCCTACCATAATGCTCAAACTAATCCCCCACCCCCCAATTCTCTGACTGGATGAAGCTAGACCTGTTTGCCCATTAAACCTGGAAAATGTACGCTGGTCTGCCCCTCTTTTACCGGTTAAATGGGCAAAGTGAAAGGCCTTCTTTTTGATAACATCAGTTTCACATTCAAATACCAGGAAAAGCAGCGAATCCGTTTTACCCAGTACCAAGTCATATACCATTTGTGAGGTAATGGTTAATGCAACAACTTTCCTTTGTGGGGGAATAGAATGGTCTCGGTCTCTTGAGGAAATGGCCTTCAGGCTTGGGACTTGGGACAGTAGCATTAGGATTCCAGTATGGTTCAGGGTAAAGAACCTCTTCTCACTAGCTGCACGCGAGACCCTCAACTTCGGTCGGATGGTTTACTAGGACCCTTTACCATGTATGATGGTTTAAACCCTAAGCAGAATGGGGGGAGGGGAGGATGGTTGAAAATGGTTCCGACTGTGAACTTTTAATCTCAGCCACCCTTGGTTGCCACCACTGATCTGGAGGGGGAGGGTGCTCATTGCGGGCAGCCACTCCTACAGATTCTGCGGAGACTGGTAGCTGTTTGGAGGGCTTAATCAGTGTGAGGCTGATATTTGACCCCCCCCCCCCACCTCCTTGCATAGTCAAGTGAACAGATTCCCCAGCACACCTCATTTTTATATGGTGGGCGAGAATGGGTTCCTAAACAAGGGAAGAGGCCGGAATGAAAGGCTGAGGGGGCTATGGTTTTGTGAAAGTCCCCCTATGCCCATCTGGAGAGCATCTTAAGATGGCAGTGGAAGGTCACACTGTGATTGACTATCTCTTTTGTTGGAAGCACACATTCACTTTGGCTACCGCAAGTGACTCGTGGAGTCCCGCTGGAGAACTTCCATGAGGTCTCCGCTGGTGGTATCGGTCGAGTCAAACACCTTGAATCCGCTTGCGTCGCGATGGTCATGGAATTTGGAGGGTGATTCTTTGTTGAAGGTCTCGCCCTGGGAAGAGACACTGATTTAAAAAAAAAAAAAAGCTTTGGCAGTAGTTGGGAGTTTTCATAGGGTCCATGTATTTCTTTTGAGAAATGTTTCTCTTGCTTTTTGCTTTCAACGTGACCGCACTTTGTGCTTTGCTGACTGTGGCATTGTGAGCCAGATCTGACCTTCGGATCTGCAACCTGGCGATTGATTTGTTTGAATGAAATGGATAAATCTTTACTTGGGACTCCTTGTTTTAACCCGACCTGGGATATGTCTGGGCAGGAGTCAAAATTACCCATTTGCTGAAACCCGGGCATTGGTGGATCTTGAAGATGTTGCACCCCCAAATTAAGTCCACGTCATGGGCCTGTGCATTTGTGTCCCTCTGTAGATTTCAAATGGGGAAAGTAAAGCACTCAAAACATGATTTAGTTTGGTTATCATTGAATCAGAAACCTTAACTAAGAGGAGGGTATAAAGCTTTTATTGCATGTGACAAACTCCTTTGCTGAGCAGGCACAACCGTGGACTCGTAGGAATTAATGGATGAATCTTTATCAGAGTGTTGAGCTAGAGGGGTGTAAGAAAAATCTTTCTTATCCGGCGTTCATGACTTCCGTTTCATCCAAAGATGTCCAGTTAATGCCAGTTGGAGGCACCAATTGTGCATTGGTTATGATGGGGCCCAGAAGTTCTTTTGTCAGCCCCGAGGTAGAAGGGTCATAGGAATTCAGCAAGTTCTTTTTCGTGTGTTTTCGAAAAAAGAGCTTATGAGCTCAGTAGCCTTAGGCTCAGTTGCTTTAAGGTTGATTTTCTTAGAACCGCTCTTCCCAGCCTCTACATGGTTATTAATAGTGACCATGTTGATGTCCGCACCCCAAGAAGAAGCCTGTGGGTCGGGTGAGGGAGGAAGAGGCAGGTTTATTGCAATTTGCATTGCAGCCGAAGCATCCAACTCTTCTGAGTGTGGAGTCGGCAGGGTTTTCACACGGCTCCTTAGATCCATATACACCGGGAGGAAAAAAATAATTAAATGAAATAATTACAAAAAATATGTTGGTTCTCTCCCAGAGGTTCAAAGGCTGGTTTAGCCGGCAGTCACCCCTAGAGGAGAAACAGTGAAAGTGAGACCAACGGAGATGCTCGGATGCACCAGGCATGCAGACTCCCCACTTAGGGTAAGGGGGAAAAGATGTGGCGGGTTGACCGCTTTATGGGTAATCAAAGGAGACAGTCCTCACCCTCTGCCTTACGCCCTTCCTACAGTGGCTCCTATGCCCATGTGTGGAGTGCAGAATGCACTGGCCGCATTGGGCCGTGGGGGTCAGTGGGTGGATATGAGGGAGTGCAAGAGGACAGGGGGAAGGCACATTTCCAAAGAATTCAATGAATGGCAATGTTATGGCTCTACCGGTTTTGGGTTTCCTAGAGGTTACCGGAGGAATAGATGTTGCTGGAAAACACCTGCTGCTGAGGTGCACCTCAGCGCCTTGACTTCGCACAAAATAAACTGGACAAACGCAGGATGGAGCATGGGCTCTCGGCTCCCAACTCGCAGCTTCTCGGCTTCTCGCCTTCCTTCTGGAAGTTTTCCTTCTCTTGCCTTAGTTAGACTTCACCTTAGAAGCTCAGAATGTTAGAGGAAGGGTTTTAACAACGTAACGGGGATCAGCGTGGCAAGCCACACTGCAGGTCTCTCGTCTCACGGATTAGCAGTCGCTTCCGACACTAAATGCATTTAGCAGACATTAAGCATGGTGGTGGGGGGCAGGCAACTGCATTTCTAGTTGATGTCCGGTCAGTTCCTATGATGCACCATTCGTGAAAATGTAGCACCCAGTATTTCTTGTGGCTCACCAAGGTTCATTTCAAAGATGCTTCTGACTTCCACAGGAATCTGTCTTCCTGAACTGTGTGCTTTTGCACGAAAGAAGCACTCTGTTCTGTCTATGCAGTTTTTCTTATTCTTTGGAGCATTTGTCAAAGGTCAATCTCTTTCAAACTAGGGCATCAGAAAACTGTATTTTTGCTTTTCTTCTTAAATGACTGCCACAGCTTGCCTTTCTTTAAACCGCAATCGGGATCCTTGAATCGCAGGCCGAAACTGCTGATCTCAGCCCCTGCTCAATGGAACCAGATGGCTGCTTCAACCGCCCTGTAGCGCCATCTTCTTTCCATCCTCCCGTTCCCTTCATTTGTTTTGGAAACCCCAACCTCCCCTCCCAGACTTACCCGATTGTGGTGCCGCTGCAGCTTCACTCAGGCTCCCTTTGCCAGTCGCCATGGGAATGGCAGAGGGGCTCCTTATGGAACCCTGCCTTCCTGGCGGTCGTGTGCCAGTATTTTCATTCAAGGAACGAGACGCCATGCAGTGTCCCGTTCCTTGAATGAAAGTACATTTTTCATAACACCTTGGATTTCGGGATCTGAAACCCGGAGTGCACTAATAGTGCTATTAGCACCTTGGTCCATGCCGGTAAAATACCGGCACCGCCTTGGTGGAAAGGGGAATTACCACCCTATTCCAAGGTTGGCGGGGCGGTAATTAGCACCTTGGTCCACCGCCTACCATGTAATGAGGCCCTTAGAGTTTTGTTAGAACATGTCCGAACGAACAATGAAGGATCATAGTATTCAACTCACCAACTGGCTGGAGGGGAAGAGCCCAGCAGCGGGTGGAAGAGGAAGAAGTCCGAATGGTCTTCTAAGACCTTTGAGGGCGCTCCTGTGACTGGGGCCCAACAAAAGGCAAAGCACTGCGAGTCCGCGGGCACCGGGAGCACCGATCAGTCAGGCTCCTCGGCTGCCAGGCAGGGCGCGTTATCAACGCCATCAACCACGAGCCAACGCTCTGGCTCGGTGAAGAGGAAGTCGGGAGAACCCGGGTAAGCTTCGGGAGAAGCCCACAGTCGTTCCCGATGGAGACAGCCGAGGGGGAGCGAGGTGGCGACCCTCCCCCCAAGGTCCAGGCCTCGGGCACGCCCAAGGTCGTGAAGGCCCTAATTCACCCTTCTAAGGCCTCGAGGCTTCCCCAGTGGAGACGGCTTCAGGGGATAGAGTTTCCCTGCCACCCCGGAGGGAATCCTCTTTTCTGCCTATCGTGAAACCCCAGCAGGAGAAAGGGGAGGGGCACGGTAGTCATAACGGACACGGATACCACCTCTGAGGATGAGTTGGCTAGCATCCAAAGGATCCTGGACAAGAAGTTCGTAGAATCCAGGGCCCACGGGAAGGAGGCCGACTAGGGGAGCAACGGGGGGCCGACGAGGAAGATGGGGCCACGGAGGACCCCACGCCCCAACCGTTGGTCCCATTGCAGCCGGTGCCTGTACCACAGGACAATTCAGGAGCTATCTTGATGGCTGTACAGACCCTGTGCAAGGAGAGAAGGACAAGGATGCCCTCTCCCCTCCGGATGACCCAGCGGGGCCTGGTCCATCGGGGAGCCCGCCTAACAAGCAGAGACGAGTCCATCCTCCTCCCCACGTCTAGCATTCACCCCCTCCTCCGAGGGATGAGACGGTGATGACGGGGACGGACGACGACAATGACGGGGACGGACGACGACAATGACGGTGGTGACGACAGAATGGACCTCCCATCACCACCCGCTCGGGACTCCTCCATCCCCCCCCTCCCCCCACTGGCCAAATTTGCTCCTTCCACGCCATGATCGCCAGGGCATCTGAGCTTTTCTAGCTCTGCCCCGAAGAACGGAAGAAAGGTTTCCTCTACCAATGGCGGGAGGCCAAGGGGAAGACTGTCCTCTCAGTCCCGTTACTGGACGACATCTGGGACGAGGGGCTGGTGCTCCTGAAGAACTCATCCACGGCTCCTGCTTAGAGACCGGTACGAGAAGTAGTACCGGGCTCCGTCCCTGGATTCAGTGGTCTCTGCGGCGGCCAAGAAGTAATCGGCGTGGGCGACTGCTTCGACTTCAACGTTCCCGCCAGACGGCGAGTGAAAGAAGCTGGATGCCATGGGATGACGGGTCATCTCATTGGCGGCGGCGACTATTAAAGCAGCCAATGCCCTTGCGGCACGCTACGACAGGGAGCTGTGGTTCAAGATCGCTCCCCTGCTGGACTTCATCCCGGACGACAAGATGGCTGAGGCCCTGGAAATCCTACAGGAACGCGAGGTGGCGTTGGACCACGCCATTACGGTGGTGTTAGGCAGAATCCTGTGCAGTGCCCTTAGAGACCACTACACACAAGTAAGACTACAGGTGGTAATACAAGTTTTACCTTTGGTACAAGCCTGTACTACTATGTTAAAGTGATAGCAGTAGCTGAGCAGCCAGGCTTATCTCAGGAATATATGAGCAGTAGCAGAGATTACACAAAGGGACCACAATTACTGTGACTCAAGCAAACACTGACTCAAGGTTTCGGGTAAAAAATATAAGTACATTTATTTTTAAACCATTTGTTATCAACACAACACTCCTATTAATTCAAAAACCACACGTAAAATATACTACAATTAACCAATTCACTTTGTACAGTATTACTCAAGGTAAGTACCCGGTGTTTGAATTGACCGGTGTTACAAAACAGAACACGTTACCGTGGATACAATTGCGATCAGTTTTTGACAGTTCGGTCTACTAGATAGATGCGTATCCACGGCAAGAAATGCTACCGAGGCAAAAACACACTTGGCACCCGAGATACCCAGAGCGAGTTGGGGGCAAAAATCACAGGAAATATGTTTGTTAGGCGGACAGAATCGAAGAACGCACATAGATAGGAATTCAAGAGTCAAAGGGCCGCAGCCAAAGTCAAGTGGCACTGGGTGCCTGTTGTCGAGGATCTCACAGTCGGACAGTACAAGATTCAACGTTGCCAAGAGTACTTCGATATTGTCAATGTTCGGAAACAAAAGTTATAAGGAGGAGGGAAAAGTAAGGACAAGCCTTAAGCTAGAGAAATGGGGATTTCCCCCAAAATTCCTCAAACGGGACACAGTTCCTTTCTCAAAGAACAAAGCTGGTGCCACGGTAGTTGTTCCTGTTGGTTTCCTGCAGACCCACGCTTTCCTGCAGCTTCAGCACGAAGGTCGATGAGGGGGTCCGCACCACACAGGGATGAGGCCGGCAGCAGCGACAATGAATAAAAGGTGCGCGCCTTAAAAACGGGAGAGGTTCTTCAGGTGGCTATCCGGACCACTACAGCAGTGTGCAGCGATTTCAACCACAAAGGCCACCTCTGGCTGAAGAAGATGAGCTGGTTATCCCCACCAGGCTCAAGGGAAGAAGACTCTGGACTGTATCTCCTCTTAGTCGTTGAAGGGTAGATAGCTCAGGACTGCAGCAGGGCTTCACCGGTACGGGGTAGTTGCAGCAGTCGACCTCTCCTCCACTTTTTGTCGGTTCCTTGTAGTTCCAGTGGCGACTCTGACTTCCAGCCCAAGAGACTTTTATGCGAAAACCCCCCATTCACACAGCCTGGCTGTCAATCACCTAGCAGGGGGGTTGTCCAGCCTGGACAACCACCTCTGCCAATCATGCCAAAGTGCGACTTGGGTTTCCTTGGATACCCTGTGCAGGGGGTGACTACACCCCTCTCTCACATTCAGCCCACCTAGACACCCAGGCGCCTTGAGGATGGCTTCTAGGTAGAAGCCTGCCAAAAGACAGTGAACAAAGAAGGCAAACCTAGTTTGCCGCGCAAAGTAAAACACAAAAAGAGTTTAAAAAAAGAAATGGCAAATAAACCGCACTAGAGCCAAACGAAAAAGGATTTGGTCAAGCGCGTTTAAGTTTGAGGCTAACACAATAGCCTACAATATTACCACGGTTATATAAGCTGCTGAGGGACTCACTAGGTAAGGGCGGGTTGAAGGCGCAGTGGTGGTGTGTTGTGTTGTGTAGTGTTGTGGATGAGGCAGAGTGCATGATGCCTGGTGAAGGTGTAGTAAGGCCTGGGTGTGCAAGGGAGCAAGCTGCGGGTGGCCCAGAGAGAGAGAGAGAGAGTAATAAAGAAAATGGAGGAAGGGGAGAGGAGAGGTGTAGGCACTGTAAGGTGGGTGACTGAAGAATGCATTTGTAATAGTGCTTGTGCGGGATTAGTTGGGCAAGTCCACTAGTATGGTATCAGTGGCATACACAATCAAGAGGCCGCTAGGGGCTGGCAAGGGTCAATAACATTTGGAGGCCACATTTAGGGTGTATGGTATCCTAAGTGAGGATCTTGGCGAAGTTTATTTGCTTTTACGGTTATTTAGCACTCACCTAGGACTTAAGGTGGAGAAATGAGTGCGCAGGCAGCATGGCGGCTCCTAGCGCCTGTGGCGCTCTGTCAGCTCGGTTAGTGTAAGGCCGCCTTTCCTGGCCTTACTTCGCTGGCCAGCTAATAGCCTGCCGGCTATTGGATGGCAGTATTAGGCGGCGCTTGCCCAATCCGGGCCAAGGGGAAGCCAGGCAGAGCAAAAGGACAACATCCGGCAGAGGGCTATGATTGGGAGGTGGCCATCTTGGAAAGGGGTAGCCTCGTGTGTGTCCCAGATGATACGGCAGTGGATGGCTCCGAGAATCAGCAAATGGAGCGTTTTTAAAAGAAAGTAAGCAGCCAGATTGTGGGTGCTCCTGAATCCACGGCAGATCGTGTGATTCATGCAGGGAACAGTAAAGCTACAAGGCAGCGTGGATAATGCCTGAGCTTACCTCTGTGCTTAGAAGAATCCAGAGAGGGTGTGCTGCTCGTGCAGCACACAGCGGCGGCCCTAGTGAGATCCTGCTCAACATAGGTGGGGGAACAAGCTTAATGTTGAGCCTTGCCACCTCCTGTGGTTGTACATGTGTGTACTACTATGTATTCATGAGCATGTGAATCCATGCCAGACCCCATTCTGGAGATGGAACAAGTTACTTACCTGTAACTGTTGTTCTCTGGCATGGATTCACATGCGAACCCTCCCTCCTACCCCTCTGCGGCTCATCTCTTGGTCCTACTGCCACTTTACATGCTACCATATCTGAAGATGGCTGCCAGAGGAGGGGCTTAGGTAGAGGGCCGTCATTGGCTGGGGGCAGTATGACCCAGAGACCAGTGATTGGTTACTAGTAGAAAGACAGTTCAGAAACGGAAACTGATTTTTTTCTTTACCGAGGATTCCCAGCCTGACAACTGGGAATATTCATGAGCATGTGAACCCATGCCAAACCCATGCTGGAGAACAACAGTTACAGGTAAGTAACTTGTTCCTTTTTTAAACTAGTTTTTTTAGAAGACTGTCAAAGAGCAGAAAAAGATAGTTTGAAGCAGGCAGAATTCTTCACCTGTCACCACAGTATGGCCATCCAGAGGACATTTCATTGTTCGTGCAGTCATCTCAAAATATTGACTTTACCCCTTGCTGTCTCAGCTGAAATTTCTTATTTTAAAAATGGTATCTTGTATTTGCAGTTCGATTGCAGTAGATGGAATACTTACAACTCGTCAACATTCGTTTTTTCGATAGGGTTTTTTGCCGATTCACACCACACTCCCCTTCCCCTATCAATGTAACTATTCCTTCCCTTGTATTCCCTTCCCCCACACTATCTGTTGCAATGGGTTTTTTCGAGGAAAAATCGGCAAACAACCTATCGAAAAATGACTTTCGATGTATGACCGGTGTACCCAATGTTTATGTTATAATGTGAATCTAACTGGATGAGTTTAGTTAGTCTTGCTCCTCTTCAATAGCCAATGTGACATCACGTGCTTTCGTGTAATTGGAGGTTGTTCTCGTACATTTATGTCAAAGGCCATCTCCAGCTTTGTTCCTGCAGCGGAGATGAAAGAATTGCAGTTAGAATACTGCTGCCCAACTAACCTACTTCTGCCATCCTTCTCCAGCAGAACCGACTTTCTTTACTAAACGCACATTAGGAATCCACCTCTGCCTATTTCATGTCCCCTGAAATGTGGCAAATATTGCACTAGAGGACTAAGGCCAGTGTCTCTGGCTTGGATAGGCATAAAGCAACTAGCTTGTCTAATTCTGATCCATTATCTACTAAGTCTCGGTTACTGGCTTGCTGCAGAAGTCACTGATTGTAGCAAACCTGCTTACTGCAACCGGCGCATCTGATGCCTTCTGTACACCTCTGCCAGACATGTCTTGAGCTATTCAGCCAAACCGATGTGAAACAGCCTGCTGGAGAAGTAATTAGAGGTTACTTAAACAAGTAACGTATCTTACTCTTCATCTGTAACTTGAAAAATAGCATTGTTGGGTGGAAAGAGGAAGCCTTTGCTGGCTACATGTGGGGAGATACCTATTTCTGAACTCTGCAAGGAGAATCGTACAGTGCTGGGTCCGTGACAAGCCCGTGCAGCACATGTCTGGATAACTATCGTAAGTAATCTGTTCTGATTGTTCAATGTGTGCAGTGCGTGAATCCAGAGCGAAGACATTGCACAAGGGTTTTGTTGTGGACAGACTACCAAGTTTCAGTCCAGAACTACCCTGAGTGATTCCTTTTCTGTGTGGTTGACCCATCCTGCATCTCTATAGTGCATGCAGCATAACATTTAATTCTAGATGCTGGTGAAGGAATTTAATGGGCATTGGTCCTGAACTCCTGCATGGCAATGCAAGTGCCTCTTCTTCGGTCTGTGATTCTCATCCTCACTTTGGGATTCGATTGGCCTCTCTTCCTCTCCTTGCAGACACACTGAGTAGCCGGTGGATTGGAAACGGGAAAGGAGAATGGGGCAGCAGTAGGTAGGCCCTTTCAAGCCCAGCTGCTACCACACCATGGTAACCCTGGCTATAACATTCGTGTGTGCAAACTTTTGTTTTTCCTCCTGTGGCTTTGTCCATGTACATTACTAATTAGCTAGCTCTGAACAGTCATGACTATGGCATGGTCCGTGTTGCCTTTTGAATATGTCCCAGTCTGTGCGTTTGTCAAGTGCGCTTGCCTTCATATTGATATTGTGTTTGATCTTCTGGATTGACAATCTTTTCCCCATTATTTAAACCCCCAGGTATGCTTTTTAAAGAAAATATACAGCATTACCACTGTTTGAGTGTGTGTAAGGCAGCGGTGCGATGTAAACAGTTTATTTATTTTGCTTTCACATTTTGAGGTGGTACAACATAAGATAAAGCAATTCACGTATACAGCAGAGAGAAAAGGGAACAAACGAATGCCAAATGGAAGCGAATATGATTTGATGGTCTGTAGAAGCAGTAAAGTAAACTAACAAAATAGTACAACATCGTACACACCGACCCTAGATACGTATTGATAACATAGTTGTTCAAGGGACATTGGTGATGGTTCTATTCCAAGATATATAGACTGCAGGATTGATTTGATCTCCACAGTGAGTGTGACACTTGATTGGTAGTTTTAAGAAGTCTGTACCTCATCCTTTTTGAGGGACCTGCAGTAGAACTAACAATCCACTCGAGTTTGTATTTCAAATGTATAACATTTGTATTTATGTGTATGCTTCGTGCGTTCAGTCTGATAAAAGCTGCTTCTTGTGATTTATGTCCCGGAAGTATTGTCTTGCCCATGTTAAGTGTCCTTCAAGGTAAAATAGGAAGTGGGTAGAATGATAGCAGGGCATGATCTTGGAAAGCAGCCTTGGGTAGTAGGGAGTAAGGGGAATATAAAGGCATTGATTTTGGTTATTGATGTCACCATATTACTAGACACTGGTGATGTCTAGGTATAAAGAACAGATGTTCTTTCAAGCCGATTTTCAGATTTTAATTTCTGTTGCCGTTTTAAACCACTATTTCTTATTTACATGGATTTTAGACTATGCTCCCTGTACTAAATTCCACTCCTTGTGCACTAAATATAAAGTATAAATGATTGGAAATGTTAAGCCAAGGAAATCTCATAATATCACTATAATAATCATACCATCTATTGTATATCCTCTCGCCTATCTGTACAGAGCTCAGTATATGGTGAGTAGGTAGGGCTTGAAATACCTACTGTTGAACTAGTTTACTTATGTGATTCTAAAAATACGCCCCCCTTTAATCGAAGTTGTACACTGGTTTACATTCTGAATAAGGAATGTATTTTTGGATGTGTTCGTTCAGGGCTAGAAATTGCTACGAGCCAGGAGCGATTTGGCTTCTACCTCTATCATAGGAGAGCCTGGTTAGCTTAAAACCAGCAGCTACCAGGAGCTACTTTTGGCTCCCCAGGCCAACTGATGCCTTACAAACCTGCATATGGGACATTAACTGAGTGTTTTGCAGTGCGCTGTGTACTCGTTTCTGGTTCCCCAGAGGTATCTCCTGCCTACTGGGAGATGCCTGACACCTAGGAGCCGATTTCTAGCTCCTGGTCCTTGAATCTGAATTTCAAACCTTGTAGTTGTCTCAATGTAGCATTTATAGCACATGTTCATGGCGAAAGATAGCCCAGTGTAATTTCTTAAATCTTTTTCTTTGCCTCTTACTAAAGTGGATAGAATGGACATCACCCAAAATTAATTTGACAGTACCATTGTAGCTTTTGATTTCATTAGCTAGATCATGAAAGGGGTTTATTTAAGCATGTTGAATTGCATGTGCATTGTTTATTTATGTTGGCATTGCATAGTTTGTTATTACATTGTTCTATTTTTGTTTTTTTTATCATTTTTTATTTTGCCATGCTTCATCCTCATTTGCTTACACGCTATGTTTGCTTCGTTGGGGGAAAAATAAACTAACTGACCCTGGCCACCCATCACGGCATCTGCAGTACTGCTGAGAGTTTGATGCCGCCAGTTAAGCAGATACCAAAGAAGTCTTCCCCTGACACACAAGGTTTGGTCAAAAGCATACCCACCGGATCTCACCAGGTAATCATCTTCTAACAAGATGCTTTACAAATAATGCAATACAAATATACAATTCTGCTTGAGATCATGTACCAGCACACGAAATGAGCACTGCTATTGAACAGTGAGGATATACTAATTAGGAGTAGGAGAGGTAATGTGAAGGTTGAGGTTTAAAGATTTTAAGTTTATACTTGTTCAGTTTTGTTTCTTGTTTTAGATTAGGGTACAACGTTCTTTCATAGTTGTGCAGGAAAAGGGGGTTGGGGGACCCCCCCAAAAGAATTAGATGAACTATCAAACACATTTAAATTGCAGGCTTTGAAATGCCTGACGATGAAATGACATGGAACCTAGATTAGCATACTTGACATGGATGCCTCCCTAGTCCACATCCTGAAACTCTACAGTAGTAGTTCGGTTTACAAAATCCATTGTTATATGTACAATACGTTTAACCTATAAATGTGTGTAATGACGTTCAGAAACGTTCAGATTTACATTTGGGATTTGCACACTGATCCTAGTGTGGTTTTTGATAAATCTGTTTATTGATGTGCATAGATCACCTTCAGAATGATCGTCGTTCCCACGGGTCAACCAACAACAGCTGGTCATATTTCAGGCATAAATGTATTGAGATACGTGCATATATATATGCGCAACGGTACCGGGGGGTGAGGGGCGTACGGGGTTACAGCATCCCATTCCAAGACCTGTGATGGGATATACCCATCTATACCATCCCACTCATACATGTAGAATATGTAATGCAACATAATCAAGGCGGTCTGCCCTCTGAATGGCAAAACGGTGCTTGCAGGAGAGCATTCCAAGCCTCCATATTTATGGGCTCCCAGAGACCTCTCTGCAGGGCTCTATACCACTCTGCAGTTTCAGCCATTGAGCATTTCTTTATATCCTACCACCATAATCCTCCCACCTCCCTTCATATCCTCCCACCTCCTAGACCACATGAACGTCCCCTACACAGGAAAAGACAGTGAGTTTATTGCTGAAACTGAAAGTCAGTGTTGGAATAAACTCACTGTCTTTTCCTGTAACTGTGTTGAATTGTTGCACTGGTTGTACTTCATCTGTTATGACCCCTGTCTTGTCTTATCTTGACAGGATATGTACTGTTAATTTTATGTACTTGACTACAAGCAATGTATTTTGTCGATATACCTGTTGCAATTGACATTGCCCTATGAACGCAGAAATGTTGTTGTGTGGTCTATCTCAGTAGACCTTTATATGTGATTGTTTTGAACTACAATGAAATATTTTGAAACAATTGAGGTGTGAGATCAGAATTGATCTGTGTGATTTATTTCCGCACTTGCTTAAGGGGTCCGTGCTGTCGTTCGACTGACCCGTTCACTTGTGTCTGACAATTTAGCCCTCCTGGGCAGAATAGGGTCAAAACCAGGAGCTCTTTTTCTTGATCACTTGGGTTACACATCCATCCATTGATAATCTTGGTTATTAATTTGCGAACCTGTGTTTCGCACACACCGCTTTTCAAGGCCACCGTTTCACATATTTATAATCCGAAATGTTAAGGTCTTGTATGTTTTCAACTGAGTACTGTAAGGAAGGCATGTTCCAACAGTAAGACTGACACAAGTGACCACAGTTCAAGGGTGTTTATTGAACTTCAAAAGGGGTTTTAAAAGCACCCATCTGATCCTAAATCTACAGATGGGAGCAAGCTACAACCATCGAATAATAACGCAGTCCTATTAATTTATTGCATTTGTTGATAGTGCCCAAGACGCGGAGCTATCATGGTGCTAGAGGTTATAAAGTAATCCGTACATTAAAGACCTATTGTACAGGCATTGTCATACAGTGGCTATCCAGGCATAAGGTAGTACAGAGAGGGAGTACTTGTAGTAAATCCTACTCGTTGAACAGGAATGTTTTGATGTTTTTGCGGAAGGATATGTAGGTGGGGTCGTCTTTGATGTTTGGGGGGGGGAATTTTCCAGAGGGTGGGAGCGATGACTTTGAAGCTAGATCCTCATGCTATTTTTCTGGAGAACTTTTGGGTATTAAGAGAGGTGGAAGAATGCAGGCTATGTGAGATGTTTTTTTTTTTTTTAGATGCAATGGGTGAGGTAGGATGGGGCAGTGTTATGTATGCAGCGATGGGTGATGGATAGGATTTTAAACTCTATGCAAGCCTTCACTGGAAGCCAGTGGGCTTCGTCTCACATTGGCGATGTGGTTGGAGTGTTTCATCCCCCACACTGCTCTAGGGTGTTTTGGATTAGCTGCAGTTTTTTATAGGTTTTTCAAGGAGGTACCTGCAAGGATGGCGTTGCAAGGATGTATACGATTTGACCGTGGCAGAATTCTTTGTAGCCAAATTGTGGTCAAATCGGCTGCGAAGACAATTTTGCTGCAGCCAAATCCAGTAACCTCTAACCCCCCCACAGCCCCTAATACATCCCCATACTTACCTTTTCTCATCCGGTTTTCTTCGGATCCTGCAGCGTAAGTTCCGTTCCTCCTACACGGGTCTGATCCAACGCCACAGGGTCCCCTTTTCTTGTCCACCCCCTTAGGCCCCCTGAAATCCCCTGCCTTCGGAAGCAGGGGACACCCCCGCTATCCCAAAGGCCATCACTACCAAACATGGGGAGTGGGAGACACCCCTGCAACCGATCGCTCCCCATGTTTGGTTGCGACTACCCCATTTGATCGTTTTGAATCGCTTGAATGGTACTGGCTGAATTCGGCTAGATGTACCATACGATCAAATTGGGTACTTCCATTTCAATAAGTTTGCTACCTATGATGGCTCTGGCCAGTGTGAGGGAGTTGTCGCTGGTGAGAATTTCCTAGATAGATTAATGAGTTTCATTGAGTAGGCCGCGCATGAGGCGACAGCCTTGACGTATTTGTGCATTTTAAGTTTGGCGTAAATGTATACCCCTATTTGACGTGGGTGGAAACGGGCGTGATGTTGCTGTCTATGCAGAAGGAGAAGGAGATGGAGGGGTCAAGGTGTTTGAAACGATAAGGAGGGCCGACAATGAGTAGTTCTGTTCTGTTATCGTTGAAGCATAGGTGGTGGTTTGTCATCCACGCCTGGACGATGCTAAAGATCCGTTTGACATTGTCAGAATGACGTTCATAGTTGCCAGTGAGTTTGAGGAGGACCTGCTTGTCATCCGCAAAATTGGGGTACGGGATGTTAATCCAATTGGTCAAAGAGTGGCTTGGTGTACATGTTATAGTGTGTGGGTGAAAGGCAAGATCCTCGGGGGACACCAAAGGAGACAGGGACAGGGATTGGGATCCGCAGATTCGGACCCAGCTAAGACTCTGGAGGTACGTTCGCTAAGGAAGAACTTTATCCAGTCAGCTGCTTCGACAGCGAGGTTGAATAAATCAGTGAGGTGGTGGCAGAGGATGTCGTGATCAACGAGGTCAAAGGCAGCCCAAAGGTCAAGTAAGAGAAGGATGGCAAGGTCTCCAGTGTCACGCATGTAATCCAGTATTTCTCGATCGAGGAGGGAAGATTCTGTGCTGTCTGGGGCCTGAAGCCAGATTGTCTGGTGCTCAGTGGGTTGTTTCTAGGTGAGTTTGGAGTTTGGAGTAGGCGGTACGGTCGAGGATTTTCAGGACATAGGGAATGGTTCTGATGGGGCAATAGTTGCTGGGAAGGGTGGGGTGCAGGGTTGTTTTTTTCAGAAGAGGTGTGACCCATGCTGCTTTGATGGACTTGGGGATTGAGCGGGTGTTGAAGGATGCATTGGTACACTTTGCTTTGGTGGGAGCGAGCGGGTTCTGTCCAGATTTTGATGAGGTTAGCCGGACAGATGTCACCTACGCAGTTGGAGGCGTTGGATGGTGTCGAGTATGTCAGAGGGGTTGGAGGGGAGACTGGGGAGAATTTAAATGGGGGGGGGGAATTTGCGCTGATTGAGGTGCTGGGTTGGGGGCTGTCCTTGGTGGGAAGGAGTATGGATTTTTTGGTGACGGTTTTGTTTTCGGAGATTGTGAGTTTTGTTCATAAGAGCTGATTGGACCAGGGAGCCACCAGGCTTTGTCTTTGAGGATGCTGGTGGATAGGGGGCCTGGGGTTTCGAGCTCCTTGAAAAGTCCTCTGGTGTTGGAGCTAGCTTTGGTGATGCAGGTGTTTATAGATGCTGGCTTTGGTGGAGATGACTGCTTTTTTGTATGGAGAGGCCGAGTTGGAGAAGACTTTCTTTTTGTGGGGATGGGGTTTTTTCTCCAGCGGTGGTGTTGGCTCGTTTCAGTTTGCGGCATTTGACAAGTTCTTCACTGAACTAATTGTGAGGTTTGTTTTACGAGATGAGGTTTTGAGGGGGGCATGCATGTCTAAGGCAGTGAGGAGAGCCGAACTGTAAGCATTGAGGATGATTTCAGGTTCGGTACTATCTGGCAGAGGTATGTCCACGGTACAGGGTGAATGGCGGTAACTAGGGTGGGGATATTGGTCGATAAGATCCAGTCTAAGGTTCTGCCTTTTGGAATGGGTCGAGTGGCGACTGCTTGAGTAAGATTTATCTCAACGAAGGCTGTGGCGAGCGTGGCAGACATTGGTTTGTGGGGGGTCATTGAAGCCTAGGTTGAAGTCGCCCAGGAGCACACATTTTGTTCTGGGTTTCAGTATAGGGGCAATGAGTGCGGGTATGTCCGTATTGGGGGAGCTGAGGTTATTAGGTTGTCGGTAAAGGAGTAGGAGGTTAATGGTGGTTTGGGGGGTGAGGTTCTATTTTGGGTAGGAGGAATTCGTAGCCAGAGATGAGAGGCTCCAATGGGGAGGGCGGTTTTGGATATAATGGCAACGCCGCCACCTGATGAGCCAACTCTGTCATTTTTAAGGCTGGCGTAGCAAGGGGTTAGGGAATGGACAGTGATGGGCCTGCTGCATCGTGCAGCCAGGTTTCCATGACGGTGAGGAGGTCGAGGTTGTGGTCCTGAATGAGGTCGTGGATATCCAGTGCATGTGCGCAGATCGAACGCGCGTTGATCAGGGCACAAGCAACATGTTTGGCTTCAGTGGTGGGGTGGGGGGGATGGTCTTCATTGCATGTGTGGTGGGGGAAGGATGGTGGGTGACTGGTGGGATTTAGAGGGTTTGGAAGATGGGGGTGCTGTGGGCACTAGAGTTCGGGATGGAAGATGAAGTAATCTGGTGGCGGCCTGTGCAGGGGAGAGTGAGGGGATTCTGCAGGAGGGTGGGGCAGAAGTTGGGTGGTGGGGTGTGTAGGGTTGAGGGGTTTGGTAAGTCTGGAGGAGTCTGTAGGCGTGTGGCGCCCAGGCAGGTAATAGAGTGCCATGCAGCAAAGCGAGTGGCGGTGGGGGTTGAGGGAAGTCAGGGTGGCTGGTGGTGGTAGTTAATGTGTGAGTGAGTATTGGTGGGTGGTTTAAGGGGGGGGGGCTAGCAGCGTGTTCAGTCCATTGGTGAAATTGGTGCAGTGCTCAGTCGTGCCAATCCATTTTAGGGTAGGTAAGGGGTGTGAGTGGGGGGTGTAGGTCAGAGCGTGAGATAGTGGGGTTAGAGATGAGGTAGGGTTGCTGGGAGTAATCTCGGGGGGGTGTGGGGTGATGCTAGAGAGGAGGATGTTGGGGGCAGTATTTCTTTTCATGATTTGGAAGGGTGTGGGGGCGCACGACAATAGTGTGTTGGGCATCGTAATGTGGGCATTGTTTTGTGAGACCTCTGCATAGGGGGAGGTAGCCAGCTTGCAGCAAGCATTAGATGCTGTGGGTGTTGTGCACCGGTTAATTATATTGCCATCATTGCCAGCATTCACACTGGGCAACTTGGCAGAGGAAATCTGAGTCACAGAGGGGGGAGAGGTAACCTTTCTTTTACAGTGGAGGTCAGTGTTGGAACAAGGCAATTTGGGCAGCATAGAGGCAACATTTTCTTTTATAATGGAGGTCTGCATTAGCACAGTGCAACTTGGGTAGCATAGAGGCAAAATTTCAAATGGATTGTGTCCTCCCACGTATTCCTCATCTTTGATACTCTATATCCATCTTCGGCTGCTTCTGCATCTCGAGGATGTCGTCATCAAAGGGATGTATAGCATGCTGTGGGATACTTTGACGCACTCGGCAGAATCCCCATCCATAACCAAGCTGCGCTTCTGCAGTCAACAGCTAAATGGCTGCGCTGGCTCCTTGGAGCACCATTGCATCAAAACTGTGTTTTGCAGCCACAAAAGGATGGCTGCCCCATCTTGCCAAACACCATTGGGCGAGTTGGAACAGGGGGCACACAGAGAAATTTGCCAGTGTGTTCTTGGGTGCACCCAAAAGAAGCGCATCAAAGCAGCGCTGCTCTGCTGCTTGCAAAAACTTCCCATTGAAAAGGGAATATTTGACATTGAAAAGGATGCTGCCCTGACTTTATTTTCATCTATTCCACATCACATTGCTTTTATCCATAAGGCCCTGCCATGCCCATCCATATCCACATTGTGCTTCAGCAGAAGAAAGCATGATCCCTGCATGACAGGCTGTCGGCCAAATCTGAAAAAAATATCAAATTAAACTTCACTTTCAGCCGCAGAAAACGCTTGACATTTGAGTCACAAAATGCCCAAAAGATCAAGGCTTCAAAGAAATCCTAGCTCTCTGGGCATGTCAATCTCAGTGCATCTGTGGTTCAAGCAAATTGCTGTGTAAAAGGAACGGACTATGACAGCAGAACAATGTGGGAAGTCAGATGGAAGAACCGAATTTAAAAGGGAAATCCTAGCAGCTTTCACCATGTGTCAAAATGGGCTTTTGCAAACCGAAAAGAAAATGCCTGTTTTAAAAGAACAATGTGGAATAAAAACTTTTCCTTGCATAGCAATGTAAATGGGGTTTTGCTGGGGAACATACATGGGATGTTTTATTCAACAGGCTTGTTGTTGATTCTGAGCAAAATAACAGAAAATAACTTGCTAACTGCCACCTTCAAAACTTTGAATGGACCAAAAGCACTAAAACATCCCCTGCCCAGTAGATGTTTGTCTGTGCTCCAGGCTGAAACAATAGATCTGGGACACCTAAGTGCGACCTGGGAAGTGACGCCAATTATTCACTCAAACCAGGGAGTTTCAAAGAAAAACTCCATGACAACCCTGGGGAAGCGAACATTTGGGGGTAGCCTGGAAAGACATGACCATATTTGGAGGACAAAAGGCAGCCCCATTTGGCTCAAGATACTATTTGATGAATACACTTTTAAGACTGTTAATTCTGTAACCGGACAGCTCAGAAGTGTAAAAGTGGTACAGTTTAAATGTAATTTCGGTGGCTTTCAAATAAGATATCTTGGCTGTCAAGAGCATGTATGGGACACAATGCCAGAAAAATGTGATTCCTGGGGAAAGGACCTATGATGGAATGAAAAAAATTAAGGGATGTCCTATGATAATATGTACACACACCTAAAGTTATAGAATTGTAATATATTTCTCACCAGAAAGTGTGAAAAACTGGTAGAAGGGCGAAGCAAAGTCTGAAACTGTAGAGTTGGACTGCCATGCTCAGCGTGAAATATGTAATCTGCCTAGGTAATTCGTAAAGATGCCAAAATTGTGTAAATGTGTGATTTATGTAAAGAATGATTTTAGCTAAAGTAACTGTGGGAAGATCCTATGCATAGTAAACCCACATCATAAAGCTCATTTCAGGTTTCTAAAAGTCCAATTGATAGGAAGGCAGTAACAATCTCCCTTGACCAATTCAGTTGTTTAGGAGTGTACTCTGCCTAAGCCTGCCCTACCATATAATTCTATGATGTCACCGCGCTTTATATAAAGGGTGGCTGACGGAACTCTAGACCCGCTCTCTCCTGAATTTCCAGCACCTGCATTGCTGATCTTCTACATCCATCTTGCCAGATTCCACTGCAAGGCCAAAGCAAAGCTGACCCTATCCCAGCAAGGCCTAGATTCGGAAAATCCCACAAAAATCTCATTAACCAGGGGAAAAACTGTGGTACCCTTTTAGGGGCAGCATCCTGAACCCGACCAGCTTGTTGCCCGCTAGCTGCATTCCCGCTGTACCTCTGCCATCCAACGGTACTTGGTATCCAGTGACCAGAATTGCCCAGCTGTTTGCTACCTGGTGACCCGTGCTCTGCAGTGACCAGAACGCGGTTGACTGTTCCCAAATTGAAGGGTGGACTGTGAGTATTGCCCATCCCATAGAAACACATTGCCTACCTCATCTTGAACCTTTTTGTCTTTATTCCACTCTTTAAGTAATCCTATCCATGCCTTGGTAACTTGTCCTACTGTCAGAATTCTGTGCATCTCGTCCGTGATTGATATTGAGAATTTATTTCTATTGCGCTCATACACAAGTGTTTCAGAGCACGATAGATTCCTAGTGTTGGTGTCATTCTTTCATTCACCCCAATTTTTAACTCCTTAGCAATATTTTGAATAATTTAATTCATTTCCCCCGCAAAGAGAATCGTGGCGTGGAGGATGTTAATGTGGCCTACTTAACCTGTTTAATGGGTGGCGCTATCTAGCCTTGATAATTTAGCTCAAGTAAAACTTGTCTTTCTTTCCCAGCCGATTTTCTCTTTCACTGCTTCATTTTACCAAAACTGAACCTCTTTATCTTGCAGATCTTTTGCAAATCTTCAGCTACAACCATCCTTTCATTCCTATATTGTCATTGTGATGTGCATCTATTCCCCCAGCCCAAAAACCTCATTCCAAATCTGAGACCCGTTTTTCATAGAAACCATTTGTGTAATTTAAAAAGGCAATTGAGAAAAAAATGCAACTTTCCAATGTGATTTCGGCTGCATTGTGTTCTTAGTTTAAACTTGTTTTTGAACTGAATGCTTTTTGTTGAGAACTTGCCTTGTGATTGCCTGTGTTTATATATTCCTGCTATTGTGAGAAAACATATTTGTCTCATAGATTTAATGGCACATTATTTGTCAATTTCCGAGTCCTTTTATGAGGGAAAGTCGGATTTTGATTGTTTGCTGCACAATATCCCTGACTCCCTTCCTATTCTTTCTGTCCATTCCAAATTCGATTCATAGGGATTTGGGAGAGCATTGCAGGGGAAAATCTTAACTCGGTGCTATCTATCCACAGAGAAAAACAATGCCATATGTGCCTCTTGATTGCTTGCAATCACTGATGCCAATGCCAAATGTGCCCCCTTGATTGCAGTGACTAATGACTATGCCAAATGTGCCCCCTTGATTGCAATGACTAATGACAGTGCCAAATGTGCCCCATTGACTCCTGCTGGGACTCCTAAATGTGTGCCTATGATTAATATCAATGCCAAATGCGCCCCCTCGATTGCTGCTGCCATTCCCATGATTGTTGCGTGTGCCCCCATACCTACAACAGGCCACCTTATGTCTACCCTTAGTGTGACCTGATCAATGCTTGATCACTCCCCACCCACGCGCTTGATGTCCACGACCTGAATTGCAACACCAATCCAGACCTTCTATTCGTTAGTGAAACTTGACTTCACGAGGCATCAGGCCCGGCTCTGGCCTTACCCCAAGACTACATCATCTTTAGGCAAGATAGAGGCTCACAGAAAGGAAGGGGAGTTGCCCTCAACGCTAAGGAGTCCTTCCACATCAGGAGATTGCAAGGAGCCTGGCTCAAAACTGTGACTACATGCTCATCAAGGCTAACCTATTACTTAACTGCACCATCACCCTCCACATTGTATACCACCCTCCTGGCCTAGTCACCGACTTCCAAGACGCACTCCTACATGTCCTAGTGGACAACCTAAAGAAGAATACCATGTCTATCCTCTTGGGAGTCTTGAACCTAGGCCTTAATGACCCTGCAGACAGCCATGCAGCATCACTCAATAACACACTCTCAGCGCTGGGCTTCATACAAGCAGTGTCAGAACCCACCCTCACCAAAAGTCATACCTTGGATTGGATAACCCACCACAACTGTCCACCAACCAGCTCATCCATCATTCAAATTCCTTGGTCAGACCATTCAGCCATCCACTTCGACCTAAGTATTCCTTAAACCAAGCCCACAATCCCGATATCGTTGCCACCTGCCTTCCCTAGAAGCTCAAAACAACTCGCCAAAGAAAGGCTTCAACCTCACCTCCTAGTTCCAGAACTCAGCCCACCGTTCTCCAATAACCCAGACATTCTTGCTGCCACCTATGAATCCATCATCTCGCAGGCCGTGGAAACTATTGCCCCCCTTACCCAAAGAAAGGCTAAGGCTGCCAAACACACCAACTCTTTGTTCCAAGGGATTGTGTCCTCTGACGTATTTCTTATCTTGATCGATCATCTCCAGCTTGCTGGCCTCGGAATTTTTTGTTTTCAGTAGAGGGCGTTGCGCGTCGACGTCCCTCGAGCCGATGTCCCTCGACAGCCCCTGTATCGGCGCCAACGTCATCATGCGTATAAATAGACACGTGCAGCGTCCGTTGCTCAGTTCCGTTTTTCCGCGCTTCGTGGGCCTCAGAATCGCTTTGCTCAGTTTTAGTCGGATAAATTCTGCATCATTCCTCGAATAACGACTCTTAACCGATGGCTTCCTCATCTGACGACTCCACGGTCCGGCTTAAAAAAATGTCGAGACTGTGGAAAGAAAAGTTGTTGACAGATCCTCACAGGATCTGTTTGTGGTGCCTGGGATCGGAGCACCAATGTTCGGAGTGCGAGGACTGCATGTCCATGACGGTGAAAGCCTTGCAGGAGCGCAAGGGGAAGCTTGAGAGAGGTACAGTCGAAAGTTTCCGCGTCGGAGTCGAGACATTCGTCTCCTCGCCGACACAGGAAACATTCTCGTTCTAGGCCTCGAAGCAGTTCCGACCACTCTTTGAGATCCAAGCATTCGAGTAAGCGACGTCGAAGATCCCCTTCCTCGTCTTCTGTTTCCCCAGAAAGTCACCTGCCCCACAAAACATAGTTCTCAGGCTGAGTGGGAGGAATTCTGTAAAAGGATGCTTAGCGTCTTCGAGAAAGCGGCCTCGACCCCTTCGAAGACAGCTGAGGGTGATACCCTGGGTGAAAGACCCGAAAAATCGAAACGCTGCGAGTCGTTGCACCCGGCGAAAGAAACTACTCAAGAGCGTCACGAACCCTCAAGCAAAGGCACCGTGCCATCGTCGAAAGTCCCTTCGCACAAATCTTTGTCATCGACGCCATTATCGAAGAGCTCATCGACACATAGGTCGATCGAATTGATGCCGTCTTTACGCTGAAAAAGAACAAACCCACGGCCATCACTACCTCACAGCCAGTGGTCAGACCCAGGGCCTCTAACACGACTTCGAGAATGTCATCGACAACCTCGAGTAGGATTCCGATCCTCTCGAGTTCTTCGAGGCCTCTTCCGATCTTCTCAACACCTTTTTCAGTGTCTTCGAAGCCTTTAACGTCTGCGTCGACGACGTCTACGTTTTCTCAACCAATTACGAAAAATGTGGCCCCTTCTGCTCTGGAAATGGGATTTAAGCCATTTGCCAGGTCTAATTATTTCAGACCTTTGCCTTCAATTTATGAAGAAGGGGAGGATTCGGATCAAGAAAGACCCTTTGGGTTGCAGAGAACTACAACACCTGAACCAGAGGAATTTACCTCTGAGGAAAATAGGTTAAAGGACCTTCAAGAATCCTTACATGAGGCAAGTGGGTTAGATACTTCCCCAGAAATAGAATTTACCATACCAGACCCAGGAGAACATGCCGAGACCCCTTACAGAATTTTAATGGCAAGGATTATAGAATTCATGGGTTGGTCTATACCTTCACCTGCATTCCAACAGGATGACCTTACTGACATTTTAGTTAAAGGCCCACAGGAGGATCCTGTGGTTCCATTTCACGCTGCATTACAAAGAAAAATATTGGCTAACTGGGAAACTCCTGAGGTTATCCCGGCGGTTAACAAGAAGTTATCAGCCAAATATGGGGTATCTGCTACTGACCCTGAATTTTTGTCTAAACCTCCAGCTCCAGAGAGTCTGGTTGTTCAAGCAGCAACTGCATCAGGCAGTAGATCAGCATATCCTACTGTTCCACAGGACAGGGATGACAAAAGATACGACTCCATGGCTAAGAAAGTATTTTCTGCATGTAGCATGGCGTTGAAATCTATTAACGCTACTTGTACGCTCGCAAGGTTCAGCCATACGCTTTGGGAGTGTACTTAATCAGCGGCTGACTGCCTCCCAGAGGGAGAAGAAAGGGAAGCGTTTCTAAACATCATTAAGGATGGTAAAGACGCAATGTGCGAATCCCTTCAAACTGGCATTGATTCTGCTGACCGTATCAGTAGGGCCATGGCGGCAAGTACTACAACCCGCAGATTTGCGTGGTTGCGAAAGTCTGGGTTTGCTTCAGATGTACAATCCAGACTTTTAAATATGCCCTTTGACGGCTGTTCTTTGTTTGGTAAGAAGGCGGATGACAGCCTAGAAAAGTTAGACATCCAAAGCGGCAGCAAAATCCCTGGGAGCTGCAATCCGTCAAACCCCATATCGCCCCTCAGGAACCTCTTGGAGAGGTAATTTCTTTCGCTTTTATTCCGCATTCGGAAAAGGCAGAGGACATTCGGTTCAAAGAGGTCAAATATTCACCCGAGGTGGACGGAGTAAAAATACAAAAGCCGCAGCAGCTGCAGGTGCCTCTTTACCCTCGGCATCTGCATCAGCCGCCTCTAAATCACTCTGAGGACTCTCCTCACAAGACACCAGTAGGGGGCAGGCTAACTCAACATCTGACGGAATGGCAGGCTATTACGTCAGATGCTTGGCCATTGGAGACAGTTGCCCAAGGTTACTGCCTGCCTTTTCTACGCATTCCTCAGTCATCCACCGGGGAACAGCTCTCTGAAAGTTCCAGATCCACTCCTCTTGCAGGAAATTGTAGACCTGCTGGAGAAAGGTCCCATAGAACCGGTTCTTGTAGCGGAGAGGAACAAGGGCTGGTACCCCCCTCCCCCTTCCTAATACCAAAGAAGGACGGAGGACTGAGACCTATCTTGGACTTACGAGAATTGAACAAGTTCCTCAGGAAGGACAAGTTCGAGATGGTAATTCTCTCTCAGATCCTTCAGGCCAGCTGGTTTCTCTGGACCTTCAGGATGCTTATTTCCATGTGCCAATCCATCTCAAACACAGGAGTTACCCGAGGTTCGCAATTGGCGGCTCTCGTTATCAATTTCGAGTTCTGCCATTTGGGCTGACCTCCGCCCTGAGGGTCTTCACCAAGCTAATGTTGGTAGTGACTGCAAGTCCAAGGAGGGAAGGGATTCACGTCTACCCCAACCAGGACGATTGGTTGATCAGAGCTGTGTCTCCGGAACAAGCTCAGATCCAGCTTGATTATGTCTGCCACTTCCTTCACAAACTGGGCTTCTCCCTCAATTTGAAGAAGTCACTGGGCTGCCTTGGCAGCAGCAGATCCCACCCCCATCTCATGCGGCGTCCCCCAGGGCTCTTGTGTCTCCCCAACTGTATACATTATCTTCACCAACCCTTGTTTGATGATTTGGGCCATCTCGGTATCACCTACACTAACTATGCAGATGATACACAGATCCTCCTCCCGCTTTCTGGGGATCATGCGAAAGACACGGAATTGGTGAACAAGGTATATCTTATCATACAGGCTTGGATGGCCACTCATGGCCTCTGTCTGAACGATAAAACAGAGCTGATTATCCTCGGCACCCAAGCTAATATCAAAAAACTAGGCCCGGAATTCTCCTCATTCAACATAGATGGGAATATCATCCAAGTGTCCAAGGACGTAAAAACCTTGGGAATCTATCTTGTTTCTACCCTATCACTTGATAAACAGCTAAAATCCCTTGCCTCCTCCACGGCTTACACATGCAAACTGATGAGAGCCGGTAAACCATTCCTCGCCAATAAGAGTTGCTTAATCCTGGCTAGAGCCTTAATACTCTCCAGAATTGATTACTGTAACGCACTATATTCTGGAGCTAATAAAACAATAATTCAAAAACTACAAATACTACAAAATGATGCCTTGAGAGCTGCACTAGGCATAAACAAAAGATCCCATATGTCCTCCGCCAGACGCCATCATAATTGGTTGACCACGGACAACAAAATAAAACTTTTTATCCCTGACCCACAAAGCCCTCAATAACTCCGCCCCTAGATACCTGATTGACAAATTCCACAGGAGAACATCTCTCAGACCGACTAGAGCTGTCAATTCTAACTGTTTGACAATACCGAACTTTAGACTCGCCACGATCGGAGGAAATGGCTTCCCTGTAAAGGCTGCAAAAACTTGGAACTCACTGCCACAAGACTTGAGTGGACTTGCCCTACCTTAGTTTCAGAAAAAATGTCATTCAACTCCTCACCTCCACTGACCTTAGCTGACCTGCATCACCTACCTCCTACTGTAATTACTCCCATTAACTCTTTACTCTATACATCTGCAACTCAGACTGACCTTACTTGAACATTGTATATTTTGTAATTATTTGTGTTCTAGAGACCTTATTGTATCGTATACTGCACATCATGCTATGTTGTAACCATGTAAGTTTTGCATTTCCTTGCCACTGCGCCCTGCTACCCCTGGGTCTGGCGCGCATAAAAAGTGAAGAATAAAACAAACAGATGATACCATCACAGAGACTCCAGTTCATTGGATCGGTCCTGGACACTTCCCTGGGAAAAGGCTCGCCACCAGAGGTGAGGGCTCAAGATATTCTGCAGATGGTCACCAAATTTCAAAATGCCCAATGTCTCCCAGCCTTCGACTTTTTGGGGTTGCTAGGCATCATGGCATCCTGCATCTTCCTTGTGCCAGAGGCTCGTCTGAGAATGAGATCTCTTCAGTGGGCACTAAGAACTCAGTGGTTGCAATTCTCAGGGAGAATTACAGATCTCCTTCTAGTTCCGGACAAGGTGGCTCGAGACCTTCAGTGGTGGGCCTGTCGGGAGAATATTTTGAAAGGAGAACTGTTTTGGCAACCATGGCGGAGATAACCCTAGTCACAGATGCCTCACTCACGGGGTGGGGAGCCCATGCCAACGACTTGACCATCAGCGGTCGTTGGTTTCCATCGGAGTCCAGACTACATATCAACCTGTTAGAGCTGAGAGCAATCAGACTAGCGCTGAAGGCTTTTCTGCCATCTGTACAGGGGAAAAATGTCCTGATAATGACGGACAACACTGTGGCCAAGCACTACCTCAACAAAAGAGGAGGCGTAGGATCACTGCCTCTGTGCAGAGAGGCGATGGATGTCACGCTCACCTGATTCCCACGGAGGCGCAGGTCTAGCTTTGAGTGCTGATGCTTCTTCAATGGTGAAGCTCAGGACTCCAAAGATGGACAGGTAGGGCCCCTCTACTCTGGCTCGCAGGAATATTCCCCTGTGCGTGAAAAGGGAGTATTACCTACTGACGGAATAATGCTCAAGCCTCCCACTCCCTTCCTACCCTCCACGATTCCCCGTGAAGTCTCACCTTAGGGTCTGGAAGGATGAGTTCTC
The DNA here is from genome assembly GCF_040938575.1 of Ambystoma mexicanum. NCBI lineage: Eukaryota > Metazoa > Chordata > Amphibia > Caudata > Ambystomatidae > Ambystoma > Ambystoma mexicanum. Next base: position 145,188,384 of record NC_090939.1, on the reverse strand, counting down.
CATCCTGCTTCTGATGCAGGGGCGCGTTGAAACCCAGTTACTTCACTGGATTGAGGTTTGATGGAAGTTCAAATAAGCTTGACTATTCAGGTAAGGCGTGGAGTTCAAAAGTTCAAGCTTAATAATAATGTCCATTGTCTTATTGCAGCAAGCGCTAACGCTTATGTCTTTTTCCCCTTAGGGGCCGGGGTTCGGAATGCCGGAGATATGGCGCCGACCCGAAGTGAAACGTGCAGTTCCAATAAATGACTGGTAAGTTCTTGATGAGCGTTCGGGTACTGTCTTTGCATTCGCTCATTCAATGTCTGTCTTTTTTCCCCATAGGGGCCGGGGTCCGGAATGCCAGGAAGCGGCAGGACCCGAAATGAAATGGGAATGACCCAACAGGTAAGTCTTAGAAGGAAACTGAGCTTTTCCTATTCCCTTCCTTCTCTCACCTTGTGTTCTTGTCTTTTTCTCTCTAGGCTCTGGGAAGTGGCTGCGGATCCGGATGATCGCTGCTGAAAATGGAGGTGCCCAGGAAAGGTGAGTGAAATGCAGCGCTGCAGCGATCGAAGCGAAATGCTTTTAAAAATGATGTCTTCCCTTTCAGGATTGTCGCTGTGATGTCTCCGTGATACAGCTTTAGCAGGTAAGGTCTTCTTTCTCTCCAATTCTCTCTTGTCTCCCTTTGCAGGTGACCCAGGATGCTGACGGGCGTGGCTGAAGTCCAGATGCAGGAGCTGACACGGTGAGCGTCCAGCTGCGAGGAGCAGAACAACGCGAAGCGTGAGTTGCTGATCGGGCGTGGTTTAAATAGCTTTGGAAGAAGTTCCAGGTATGTATCCTTCCACCGATCAGGTATGTATTCTTCCCTGACCACACCCGGGTGGAAAGTAGTCCCACAGGTAAAGTAGTCCCATTCAGGCCTCAAGAGGGCCTGGATGTAGCAGCATGGTCTGCATCAGGTAAGTGCACATTAAAACACTTGAACACATGTCTAGCTTTATGAGCCTGGCGCCTAAGGCGCCAGGACAGGGGTCCAATATGAGCCTGGCGCCTAAGGCGCCAGGACTGTGTCCAAAGGGCCCCAGCTTGGGCCCGCTGGCACTTCACTGGGGGGGGGGGGGGGAGAAAAACTTGACGGACGCTCTGAGCAGGCAGAGCACAGTCTCCCACGAGTGGGAACTAGCTCGGGAAGTCCTTCAACAGATCTTCACCCTTTGGGGAACCCCTCAAGTGGATCTGTTCGCCACCAGCATCAACAGGAAGTGCAATCAGTTTTGTTCAAGGGAATTTCCCCCGAGAGGAGCTCTAGGGGACGCGTTCGTAGTGGACTGGGAGTTTCCACGTCTGTACGTGTTTCCTCCAGTCCCTGTCATTCCTCAAATGATCAGGAGGTTGAGAAGGTTCTGGAAAGCCATGATCCTAATTGCCCCGGACTGGGCCAGGAGAACGTGGTACCCGGACCTTCTGGACAAGTCCATCTGCCCTCCAATTCGTCTTCCACTCAAGGAGAATCTTCTCTCGCAGAAGGGAGGTCAGGTTCTCCATCCAGACATCAGAACCCTCAACCTTCACGCTTGGTATCTGAAAGGTTGAGATACAAGGATTGGGACCTCCCAGATGACGTCATGGAGGTGTTGTTTTCGGCCAGAAGGCCAGCAACAAAGACTTTATACCGCTGCCATTGGAACACATTTTGCAGCTGGTGTAGAGAAAAGAATATTGATCCCTTGTCATGTGGTACACCAACGGTGTTATCTTTTCTACTCTATTTGGCAAATTCGGTCCTTCAGGTTGGGCACTATCAAGGGCTATCTCGCAGCGCTATCGATCTTCAAGCGCACTGCAGAGGAACCATCGTATTTCAAGTTACCCTTAGTAATACCATTTCTGAAGGGATTAACCAATGTCTATCCTCCAAGACCATTCCAAGTTCCCTTATGGGACTTAAATTTAGTCTTAAATTTCTTGATGGGTACTCCTTTTGAACCACTCCACTCTTGTTCGCTAAGATTTCTCACCCTTAAAACTGTCTTATTAGTGGGATTGACATCTGCTAGGAGAGTGAGCGAATTACAAGCTCTATTTTATGAACCCCCTCATGCAATTTTTCATAAAGACAAAGTTGTCCTACAAGTGAAGCCTAATTACCTCCCAAAGGTGGTTTCTGAATTCCACATCACTCAGAAGATTACCTTACCGTCATTCTATCCCCCTCCCCATCCGGGGAAAGAGGAAGAAAGGCTACATAGGCTGGACCCAAGGCGGGCTTTGAGCTTTTACATCAGCAGACTTGCTAGGATTAGGCAAGCAGACCAACTGTTCTTAGGTTACTCAGGGCACAAATTGGGGTTACCAATAACAAAACAGACCATTTCCAGATGGATTATTTGGCCAATTCTGGAATGTTACAAACTGGCAGGGAAAGAGCCTCCTCAAAATCTTAGGGCTCATTCAACCAGGGCTATCGCAGCCTCTTGGGCCCTCCAAAGAGGGGTACCGATTCGAGACATATGTGCGGCTGCCACATGGTCGTCTGCACATACCTTCACAACATTTTACAACCTGGATTCTTCCTCTAGCCAAGAGACTAGATTTGGCAAAGCTGTGTTGCACTCTGTTCATTCTTGAAGGGAAATATGACAATTTTACTCCCACCTCCAGTTACACACCACTACTATGGGAGTCTATCAAGATAAGGAATACGTCGGAGGACACAATCCCTTCGAAGAACAAGTTACTTCTTACCTGGTAACGTTCTTTCGATGGGATGTTCCTCCGAAGTATTCCTTATCGACCCTCCCATCCATCCCCTCAGTAAAACTTCCCTTTTGGTTACAGTTTACGCTCCTTCAGGGTCAATAACCAATTCATGTAAAGCAACTGTTAAACGTCAAAACGGAAGTGAGCAACGGACGCTGCGCAAGTCTATTTATACGCATGATGATGCTGGTGCCGATACGGAGGCTGTCGAGGGACATTGGCTCGAGGGACGTCGACGCTCAGCGTCCTCTACTGACATTTTTTTTTTCCGAGGCCAGCAAGCTGGAGATGATCTATCAAGATAAGGAATACGTCGGAGGAACATCCCATCAAAAGAACATTAGCAGGTAAGAAGTAACTTGTTCTTCTCTCTTGAACTCCTTAAACTACGCACTAAGAAAAGGACCGCCCCATCAACATGTTTGGTCAAACCGAATGACGCCACCAAAGCTGCTTTCAAAACAATTGCAAAAGAATATAAAGTTGCCATTATTACAGCAAAAGCTAACTCATTCAACGGCAGAATAGCTAATGCGAAATCTGGGTCGAGATTTTCGCCATATTCAGCGAACTGGAAACCCCCGCTCCAGCACCACCGTCTGTCGCCAAGGACAGTGATTGGTGTAACAAGGTCCAAGAGTCCATGCTGCACAAACTGGACACCCTCCAAGATGAAATCATCTGCCACCAAAAAGCCTTAAAACAACTATCCAATCTACAACAACAAGTATCCAATCTACACAATACTACTTCACATGGAATACCAGAATTCTCCTTCAAAGAAATGAATGAACAAGAAGTTGTAGCAATCCTCGGCTCCATCGAGCCTTCAAATTGCAAGTGTGGTGCATGTCCAGCAAAGCTCATCAAAGACAGTGCACCCACCCTGGCTCCCTTCATCACAGCATTCATAAACGCCTCGTTCAAAACAAACTGTGTCCCCTCCTGCCTTAAAGAAGCATGGGTGCGCCCATTGCTGAGAAAACGTACATTGGACCCAAAAATCCCTGGGAATTACAGGCCTATTACTACGGTCCCCTTCCTACTGAAGATTTAGGACAAGGCAGCCTACCTTCAGGTTCACAAATACTTGGAGACCCATCATTTATTAGGTCTTGGACAATCGGGCATCCGGCCCAACCATGGGATGGAAACTGCCCTACTAGACCTTAAAAATCAGATCGACCTCAGAGATGCTGGTAAACCCGCCCTCCTACTGCTCCTTGATCTATTTTACTGCCTTTGACTTGGTTGACCACCCCACGTTATGCGACCATCTCTCTACTACCGCCAATTTCTCTCCGTATGCCACTGCTTGGTTCTCATCCTTTCTCAAAGAAAGAACAATGAGTCTTCTCGGACCTGGCCTCTGCCAACCCTGTGACAATCAAATCGGGAGTCCCACAAGGATCCTGTATTTCGCCCACTCTCTACAATCTGTTCACAAGGTCACGCTTCAACTTCCTTGACTCCCTAGGTATTGCTTACACGAATTATGCTGATGATACTCCGGTCCTCATACCCCTCACAGGTAATCATGAGGCTGACGAGGAATCACTTGATAAGATCTATGCCACTATCCAAACCTGGATGGCAGAGAACTGGTTGTGCCTAAATAGTGAAAAAACAGAACTTCTACTCATCGGTTCATCGGACAGAATCAAAAAACTAGGTGCAAAATACATCTCCTTCGTAATGGACTACGCCACTATCCCAGTATCACAGGTAGTTAAAACCCTTGGAGATTACCTAGAATCAAACCTCTCAATGGTTAGGCAGGTGAATGCCATCTCATCCGCATTGGCCTATCATGCTGCCGCCAGACCTTTCCTGATGCAACAGAACTGCCTCACCATCTCTAGAGCAATTATTGGGTCCAGGCTCGACTACTGCAACGCACTCCTGCTAGGCACTTCAGCAAAAAACATCAGGAAACTGCAGACGGTCTAGAACAATGCCCTCAGAGCAGCCACAGGCATCTCCAGAAGAGACTACATTTCCGACACCAGGAAAGCCGTTCACTGGCTCTCCGTTAAGGAGCGGATCATCTTCAAGACTCTTGCGCTTACGCACACATGCCTACACATCTCAGCACCACGCTACCTTTCTCAAAGATTTACCCTACAACATTCTGACAGGCCCACAAGAACTGCCTATACCAACTGGGTAGCCATCCCCAAAAGTGTCAGGGTATGAGCAGGAGGCTTAAGTTTTCCAGTCATTGCGGCCACCAACTGAAACTCACCTCCCCCCGCACTTGGAGGCATTGAGTCACACTCTGCGTTCAGGAAAGCAATCAAAACACTGCTGTTTATGTAATGACAACATTGCTAAGCCCAGGGTTTTGCACCTATATATGTATGTTCTTATCTATAAGGTCTATGCTCTATGTAACCTAACATTGCCTTCCTTTTCACGTAACAGACATTTTCTTGAAACAGCGCCTCAATGCCTCTGGGCTGCAGGTGCTTTACAAATGCAAAAATAAAAAATGTATGTCGACACCAACTACCCTGAAGACTGGGTTCAAGAAGTGTCGAGATTGTGACTCGAAAATGTCATTAACTGACCCACACCGTATACATCTATGTATGTATCTATGGTGTCTCGGGGTGGAGCATAAGACCTCTGCCTGCTTCAAGTGTTAGTCTATGACCGGAAAGGCCCTGAAGCAGTGAAAGGGTAAATAAGCGGTAGGTAGAAACCCCAAAATATATCCATCTACCCTGACCAAAAAACCTTCGACCGACCGATTTGAGAGGCGACTATACTCGGAGGAAGAAAGTTAAAAGATCGAGGCGTGGCTCCCACCACTCTTCGTCAGCGAGGAAGTCAAAGAGGCACCATAGGTTGCCTTCTTCAACTTCGTTGTCAGACACTTCCCCTTAGAGGGTATCTTGCCCCACTAAAAACTCCACACCGGCCGAATGGGAAGCATTTAGAGCCGAAATGCTGAAAATATGTGCACAACAAAAACCCACGGCAAGCCATGCTCCTACCTCGCCTTCCAAGCAACTCGGTAAGGAAAGGGTTTGAGCCAAATCCCACACGCCCTCGAGCCTGGGACAAAGGCCTGACTGATCCTCATCGAGAGCCGTCGAGGCCTCGACGCGATGACAAGTGATCGAAGGATCCTTCGAGCCGAAAACATAACATAAGTCGAGGTCATGGATGCCTGTTTTGCACCCTCAACGCAAGCCAAGCCCTCGACATTGGCCTCACCAACTGCTCCACCGACGCCAACTACGCCCTCAACGCCAACCATACCGTTGACTCCAACCACGCCATCTAAACCTATGGCGCTATCTAAGCCAAAAAAGACTGACTGACTCCTCGAGTGTCAAATTCAGTTTTTCAAACCCTTGAAAACTGAAAAAACATGTTCCTTTACCAAGGAATATTTTAAGTGTCTCGGGAGAATGAATCTTCAGATAATGATGCACCTTTTGGTCTCTAATTTGGAACACCAAATGTGCCTGAAAGTTTTATTTCTAAAAAATCAAGGATGCAAGACCTTTATGATAATTTACAGACGGCCAGTGCGGTAGACACCTCACCTGAACTAGATTTTGGAAGACCAGAGGCTGGGGAGCACGCTGATGCTTCATATAGACAGCTGATGTCCAAGGTAGTAGACTATATGGGGTGGAGTAGGTCTCCCCTCCCATTTGAACAGGATGATCTGACGGACATTCTGGATAAGGGTCCACAGATGGATCCTATACTGACTTTGCATATTGCTCTCCAAAAAAGGGTTTTAGCAAATTGGGAGACTCCAGAGACTAATCCAGCAGTGAACAAAAATCTGACCAAAAAATACTGTCCTTCCAGTAGTGACCCACGGTCTAAACACCCCACTCCAGAGAGTCTGGTGGTACAGACAGCTACTGCAACTTCCAAGCAGACAGCAGATCCCTCCAGATAGTGATGACGAAAGAGTAGATGGATGGGCAAGAAAGGTATTTTCAGCAGGGAGTATGGCGCTCAAGACAGCCAACTCAGCATGTGCTCTTGCAAAATTCTCATTCACTCTATAGGACTGCATTTCCATTGTGGCAGAGCACAATCCCTAGGGGGAGGAGGAAAGAGACAGGTTCTTGCCCATTGTTGGAGACGGCAAATAAGCCGTGTGCAAGTCTCTTCAGTCGGGTCTGGATTCTGCTGACTGCATCAGCAGAGCCATGGCTACTAGCACCCTAATACGCAGATTTGCGTGGTTGAGGGAGTCAGGCTTTGTACCGGATGTGCAATCCAGACTCAACACGCCCTTTGACGGGTCTCACCTTTTTGGCAACAAGGCTAACGAAAGCCTTGAAGTTGCAGACCTCAAAGGTGACAGCCAAATCTTTAGGTACCGCTATTAGACAGCCCTTTAGCCCCAGTGGACAGCCTTGGAGGGGTAGATCTTTTTGCTACTACTCAGTTGGAAGAACGGGAGGAATGGCTGGTCAAAGAAGATTCCCTCGTGGTGGGAGACGTGCAAAGCCCGCTCAAGCAGGGGCATCTTTACCATCAGCCACTGCATCTAAACCTCTCTGAGGTCTTGAGTCACAGTTCACCAGTGGGAGGCAAACTGTCTCAGCATCTACAAGAATGGCGAGACATTTCTTTGGATGCATGGGCATTGGAAACCATAGCCCACGGGTAATGGTCTATTGAACACTTATAAAAGGAAAGGAACTTTGTGTTTTGTTTTTGTAAATCGGGCCCTCTAAATCAAGAGACTTTTGAGAAGTAGAGAGACTTTTAGCACAGAAGGCCCTGATGCTAGTAATGGAACGTTATCCTTGTGCCAAAGAACCCAGAGTGTGCTTTACTTGCGTGAAACACCTTGTCCCGTGCTGAAAACGTGAGAAGAGAGGCAAACAGCCTCAACATCCTGACATAATTTTGTGAACACTTGTTTCTTTTTTTATGAACACTACCCCACATAGGTCTATTTAGCGGTAAGGGTTGGCAATCGTTTCTTAGTATAGGCCCTTTTATTTTGACGAGACTGCACTAGGACTGCATTATTTTTTTTTTGATGGTCGCAGTTTGCTCCCTGTGTAGATTTAGGATTAGATGGGTGTTTATCACACCCTTGTTGAAGTTAAATAAGCACCCTTGAACTGTGGTCACTTGTCTGTCTTACTGTTGCTACCATGCCTTCCTTACAGGGCTCCTTTCGAGCTGATGCATCAGTTTCTATAGTGGAAGACTGCTTTCCTTGTGGCGATCACCTCAACCAGACTGATTACTGAGTCCAGGCCTCGTCTTGCAAGCCGCTGTACTTATCTTTCCACACTTCAAGGGTGGCAGCACTGCATGCACACCCCACATTTATGCTGAAGGTAACGTTGGAGTTCCATCTCAATGAGCCTTTGGGGTTGTCAGTCTTCTTCCCAAATCAGTCGTGTCCATCGTAGAGGACCTTTCATTCGCTGGACGTTGCTCATGACTTGAAGCTTTACGTGGCATGCACAATAAGCTTTCCGGAAGACTTCTCAGCTGTTCCTCAATTGTGGTTGTGTGAATCACAAAGGCCTTGTCGAAAGCTTCCATCTCCAGTTGGCTCTCCCGCTGCATGCTGCACTATAATCATCGACTGGCTGGCTGGCAGGCAGCTGCCAGGACAGCCGAGAGCTCACTCCTCCAGAGCCATTGCAGCAATGTCAGCACTTCTCTCTGGTGTGCAACTGCTCGACATCTTCAGGGCTGCTCCGTGGAGGTCCACGTGCACCCTCATGAAATTCTACTGCGGGCAAGTCTGTTCAAGAGTTGAGTGTTTTATTGCTTCTGTTGAGCTTTACCACCTCCTGTGGTTGTGTATCTGTACTACTGTGTAATCGTTATTCATGAGCATGTGAATCCATGCCAGACCCCATGCTGGAGAAGGTTTAAGTTACTTAACTGTAACTGTTGTTCTCCACCATGTGGTCTGGCATGGATTGAAATGCTCATGAATATTCCCAGTCGTCAAACTGGGAATCCTCGGTAAAAGGAACGTTTCACTTTCATTTACAAACGGTCTTTCTCCTATAAACCAATCGCTGAGCTCTGGGTTTTACTGCCCCCAGCCAGTGACTGCCCTCTCCATAAGCCCCTCCTCTGGCAGCCATCTTCAGATTTATACCGCACGTCCAAGCGTTGGGAGTCCTTGTGTTTTGCTCTTAGAGTTTTCAGCGTTTTTCACGCTTTTTTGCTAGGAAAGTCCTATTTTAGTTTGATCTAGCCTGTGTGGTCTATCGGGGATCCGTTTTTCGGCTTCTTTCATTGCCCGTCAAGGGCAGATTCGTTGAGTGTTTCTTCGAAGTTTCCAGAAGGCCATGGGGCCTACGCCGCATGCCGGCCCATGTTGGAGGAGGAGGACAGGGCTTCCCTCTTCAAGCTCTACACCAGCTGTGGTTCGCGGAATGTTTTCATGGAGGACAAGCATTACCAGTGCCTTTGTCTTCACCTGACGCACAAGGAGGATTGCGAGATCTGTCGTGGCTTTACCAAGTGCAATCTGAAGGATCGGCACATCAGATTGGCGGCGTTGCTCAAAGCCAAGGCCTCTACCCCATGTGGTTCACAAGGGCATGCCTCATGCGTACCTGGCCAGTCAGAGCAGGCTTCTAAGTCTATTGAGGGTGCTCCATCTGTGGGGCCCATCCGTGAGGGCCCAAGCCAAGGCCAAGCACTGCGAGTCCGCTTCCGTCAGGGATGCCGCACAATCGTGCCCCGCAACGGTCAGGGCGCCTTCATCAGGCTCAAACTGCGGCCATCGTGCAAGTTCTTCGTCGAAGAGAAAGTCAGCTACCCCATGGTAGCTGCAAGAGAAACTTGGAGTTCAACTAAACCTGCACTTCACAGGCAGTGTCCCACTGCAGCTTTTGCCCTGCTGTCATCACTCCACAGATCTGGATTAGGGTAACTCGCATAAGCTTGCCTAGTGTTCTGATCACATGGAACTCTCTAATTTTGACGTATGTATTGTAGAGCTGTGCCCCAGGCATTTGAGCCCTGTAGTTCGTTCCAGGCAACCCAGGAGGCCTTTGCAATTTTGCAACTTATACACCTTCAATTCGAGCAGTTCCTTCCCCTTCTGTCATCCTCTACGCAACTCCTCTCTCTGCTGAAGGTGATTGGCAACTCCCTTAATGAGCTTGCAAAATTGAGTAGTAACTTGAAACACAAAGGCATGGTGAATATCCACATGGCCAAAGTAGTGGTGGTCAAAAAATCCAGACCTGTATTTCTTCTTTACAGTATTTTGGAGAATGTCCACACTTTTATGCATTACTTAACTCAATGACGGCAAATGGAACCTGTACTCTTATACAGTACCTTTTATTGCAGACTTTTGAAAAGTCTTCATTATACTAGCATGTTGGATAAGATTTTCATAGCAATGATAAAATCTTCCTGCCCTGTGTCAGCCCCAGAACATTTAGCTTTTACTGGTGGATTATTTTGCCTTGTACCTCTGAGTGGCAACCTTTTTCCACACTTGCAGAATCGTTTACTCTTTTTTTTTTTTTTTTTTTATGGGTGTCATTTTTAAGACTCTCCATAGTGTCTTTTAAAAGGTATCCTCTTTGACAACTTTTTGGCAATAAGTGCCTATTGCTGTTGGGTTGCCCTAGTGGCTCCCCTTTTAACGTTCACTGGCTAGCCATGTGAGAACTACAGTTCCCAAGAGTGGAAAGACTCTTTGGATCCCCTTTTTACGTGTTATTAGGTGAGACCAGCACCCCCAACCTTATGTGGAGTGCTGGGGGAGATACTGAGTATCCCCTTCCTCATTTTAAATGTAACATTTTTTACAGGGACTACATTACCACTGGAACCAAAACCGAAGAGGAAGATTACTAATTGCAGCTGAAACCATTTCCAGCGACCGTAGAGCCTGCTGTGTAACTAGAGCCTGCTGTTACCCTTCCTTCCAATCAACCTGGGGACTCCAAAGACAACCATTTATTTTTACAATACATAGTGTTTCAGTGTTTCCTTAAACCATTTGTATTACAATATTTTTGTACTGATTTTACAGCCCGCTCTCCCTCCTAAAATGAGCATGACTCCGCTGTCTACGCTACCCTGAACTATGTACAGCCTTGTACTAAGAGTGGAGTCTTGTACAGCCTCCATTGAATGGTTATCCTAAGCCCTTAGTTTGACTTCAGAAAAACTGTCCTAACGTAGCATATGGCATGTGTGGCATTGGAACATACTCTGGCCACTTCAGTAATGTATCCAGAGTTAATTTAGTGATTAAATAGTAATATAGTTCCATAGTTGTCTTTTCCTAATACTGCACTTTGGTCTTGCACACTACACTCTCCTAGTATGCCCACCCTATGAAATTCACATAAGGGCACTATATCAATGGCCCTGCTCTCATTACCAGTCTGAGCAGGTTTTCTCATCATTACTGTTGTATTGCTCTGATAACGATACCAGTAATGATCTTCAGGACTTCTTTTCTCCCCCACCAAGTGTGTAAAACTGAATAGTGTTAATTCGGAAACCTGAGATGGTTCAGGATATGTTTCTGAGACTTGTGTAGGATTAACGTTAATGGTCTCATTCGCTGATAGGTCTTTGGATGTGGGTGCTGGTTTCAGGGCCTGTTCAGCATTAGGGGCCCATAAGTAGTAGTCTGACAACCAATTTAAGAGTGGTTCAAATGGGAACACCTTGTGGGCGCATAAATCACATTTCTACCCCACGGTCCCATGCCCTATTCACATCACATGTTCCTCCCTACCAGTGGACTACAAACCTACTTGTACCAGGACCAGCTCCTCTTATCTGAGCTAGTGACCATATTAGAGCGCTTCTAAGACTGCATCAGTTCAGAGGAGGTAGAACAAACGTGAAATCCAGGGAGAGCGCAAAATGGAGAAATCGTGCAGAACCAACATTTTTCCTTTTTAGCGCATTTTTGGTGAAACCTGCTTTCAATGGGTCACATAGACCCAGATCGGGTGCCCCTGGGGTTTTACAGCAGAATTGGATACTAGCAAAACCTTGAGTGGTCCTTCCATCTTGAAGCCAAAGGGGACTTCCTCTGCATCTTCACAAGGACCAAAATAACCTGGATGCAGAGAATGTCCGGGTAGCGATTCTTTGGGCAACACAGACATAACCGGTTTGTGAACAGATCTGACAGAAGATATCCTAGTAGTCTGTCATCTGTCTGATGCAGGCAGGGACAAGGGTAAATGCACAGGTCTGCCATTGAGCACCTCATAGAGGGCCGATGCCAATTTTTCTCTTTCGGGTACTTCATATACTGAATAATACAGAGGGAAGGGTGTTGGCCATTTCAACCCAGTTTCTTGGCAGAGCTTGGCCACTTTATTCTTAACCACCACATTATGCCTCGCTGCAAAATCTAAGACTGCTGCTAATTTAGTAGAACAGTCTGCAAAGTCATTGCCCCAAAAAATCTCGTGTAAGGATAAGTGTGCAACACGGCCATTTTGACAGGTAACATTTGATATGGCATTTGTAACGCGCCTATACACAAGGGTTTCAAGGTGCGATGAGTCAAGGAAGGGGGAACAGGGAGGACGGAGACAAAGATCTTACTAGGCTAAGTAACATTGTACGCGCACGTGCAGGGTAGGGCAGAGGGGAATAGTGCCAGGCAAAAAGGTGAGTGGACAGTGCTGTACATGGGATCAAAACAATAACAAGAAGTGCAGCCAGCAGGTTGCAGGTGCAAGGGTAAGTGCAGATGGCATGTGTCTAAAAGTGCAGGTAGGGGGGCTGTAGCGTTACAGATACAGACCCAAGTGCAAGGGTTGCTGGGAGGCAGTGTGGTGTGCAACTGGGCGGGTAGGGACCTGGGCCCGAAATCGGAGGGTAGCCAGGTGACCAGTGCAGTATCAGATAGGAAATCAGCAGGGGAGACCAAGAGTGAAGGCACAAGCAAAGAGGAAGGTCTTGAGGTTCTTCCAGAACCGGCGATGGTTTTCCTAGAGTTTGAGAGGCAGGTAGGCTGTTCCGGATGGAGGCCCCAGTCGAAGAAAGAGAATCTACCACCAACTCGTTGCTTGGAGAAGCAACTGACCCTGAGGGAGTTGGAGGTAGAAGAGGGAAGAGCTCGAGTAGGAAGCTTACGAAGAGAGAGTTGGAGGTATTGAGGACCCAGGCCCCAGAAGGCCTTGTGAACAATGTAGATGGTCTTGAACTTGGTCCTTGCAGCCACTGGGAGCCAATGCAGAGATTTCAGTGCTCTGTATCTAGGAGAGCCTTTACATATCGCCTATTCTTGGTAGAAGATCCTGTGGATGCCAGGAATCCCTTTTGTGACTAGAGTTGTCCAAAGTCGTGGGTTACCCCAAAGGCACTGCAGGAGTTGGTATATACATTGACATAGCTGTGTAGCTGAGCTGAACGCTCTTGTTTGCATTATTAATTCTGCTACTTGAGCAGAGGTGTCATGAGGCAAGTGCACTGCTTTTCACCACCTCCGTAGGCTGACACACGTACCCTACAACCAGTTTCCCATTCTGTTCCCGATAAGACCAACCAACCAACAAAATAAGTCAGATCTGACTCCCGAAAGGGTACATCAGTTAGATCGGTATGAGGGGGGTAAATAAACAATTCATAATACATACACGATTATTCGTGCAGTTCCCTGTCCTTGGGATTAGAGAGTGAAGATGCAAGTTCAGTACTCCGCATCTGGTTAAGGTGACCTTCTAGGAATTCAGGAGGAAGTGCAGACCAAAGAGGAAGGCCTTTCAGAAGCCATGTTTCCTCGTGGTGAGGTGTTTTACTGTTGCTGTATTTAAAACAAAATAATTATCTTTGAGCTCTGTGCTCTGGTAAATTTAATTGTCTTCAGGTAGCTGTAAATTGTACTGTATTTGATGCATCGGCCTCCATCCACTCAAGCCCTCTTCCTGCTATCCCCCTTCCCCACACCCACCTCCCTGTATGCCCCATTCCCCGATTGGGCTTTGGGCCCACTTAAGATATCTGCTCAGGGCAGCCCATCTGCCCGGGCAGCCTCGAAGGGCCCCCGGGGCAAAGGGCAGCTCCTACAGAAGCAGCACCAGATTTTGTTTGCAAGTGTAGCATAGCCTGCAGCCATTACACCATTAAACTGACCAACCAATCCTATTATCTCATTGCTTTTAGTGTGAGGCACCACAATTGAAGGGTAACCATATACCCTCTTCCTGCTATCCCCCTTCCCCACACCCACCTCCCTGTATGCCCCATTCCCCGATTGGGCTTTGGGCCCACTTAAGACTTCTGCTCAGGGCAGCCCATCTGCCCGGGCAGCCTCGAAGGGCCCCCGGGGCAAAGGGCAGCTCCTACAGAAGCAGCACCAGATTTTGTTTGCAAGTGTAGCATAGCCTGCAGCCATTACACCATTAAACTGACCAACCAATCCTATTATCTCATTGCTTTTAGTGTGAGGCACCACAATTGAAGGGTAACCATATACCCTCTTCCTGCTATCCCCCTTCCCCACACCCACCTCCCTGTATGCCCCATTCCCCGATTGGGCTTTGGGCCCACTTAAGATATCTGCTCAGGGCAGCCCATCTGCCCGGGCAGCCTCGAAGGGCCCCCGGGGCAAAGGGCAGCTCCTACAGAAGCAGCACCAGATTTTGTTTGCAAGTGTAGCATAGCCTGCAGCCATTACACCATTAAACTGACCAACCAATCCTATTATCTCATTGCTTTTAGTGTGAGGCACCACAATTGAAGGGTAACCATATCTCGCATCTAGATAGTTTGTGCTAGTCAGCGATATCTGACATCTAGGTAAAGTGGATCAGGTTGCAATATTTTGCTTTTAGGCAGTTCATCTTAGTTGACCATAATCTGCATTTGGACAAAATATCTACTTCCTACTGTTGTGTCCACAGCAAGGCATCTCTCCCTATATCCAGGGGTGCCAAACCTTGTGGTTTCAGTGTGTCCTGTTTTACCCCATTTTTGTTGCAAATCTAGGTACTACTGCTTTCACTGTCTAATACTGTACCCCCATTTGGCGTTTCTCCCTCTATTCAGGTGTCCCAAAAGTAGGTATTACTGCTTTTCACAGGCTACTTTTGTACCCCATTTAGGAGTTTGTCCCCCTATCCAGGTGTCCCAAATCTAGGTGCTGCTGTGCTTACTGCCTACTGTTGTGCCCCATTTTGATGTTTCTTCCTTCACCAAGGTTTCCCAAAACCTGTTGCTTCGGCATTTTCTTTTGTGCCCCATTTGGGCATTTTTCTCTGACCTGGGGTCCCAAGGCCATGCAAGTCTACACTTACTGCTGAAATATGGCATTTGTAGCACAAGTAGGTTAATGCCGATCCCAGGGGGGGGGGGTTCGTAGTGGTCAGAGGGGAATTATGGGGTGCCACCTGTGGCATGGTGGCTGTATATACACCCCTGCCATTGACCGGCTCTCTGAACTGCAGGCGCTCACCCTTCACGGCCATGCCGATGTCTGGGTGATGGGGTAGACTTTAATGAGGTGATGGACTGAGGTCTAAATAGAACGCATGTGGGTACTACGAAACTGGCGACCTGCACCACTGCCTTGGGCTGGATCAATGCTTGTAGACGGCTGCACACAGCAGAGTGGGGGTTCTCCTTTTTCTCTGCGGTTCATGCCTCACGTCCAGGATAGACTATTTCTTCATCCCATCCGATATATCGCATAGGCTGCTGTCTGCTGAATCTTTTGCCAGAGGGATACCGGACCACTCGCCACTAGTCATTTAGCTGAAAGGCGGGCAGCCCAGGCCCACCGGATGCTGGGGCTTGAACACCTACTACTTGGCAGACCCAGAGTTTGTGGACGACCTGTCCACCAAGACCGAAGAATATTTCACCATCAGCATGGGGACTGTCGCCCTGTGGGAGGGCTATAAGGTAACACTGCAGGGGCAGGCGCTCTCATTGATGGCAGCTAGGCGTAAGAAGCATAAGTTGGCGAGGGAGATGGAACGGGAGGTAGTTTCTCTTCTTGGGGATGCCAGAGGTGGGGTCATCCTTGACCATGGCGCAGGAACACCTGCGCAATGTGGCACTGGATAATGCTAGAGAGTAGCATAGGATGAGACAAAGTCAAATACATAACGCGGGGGACAAGGCAGGGAAAATGTTGGCCTGTTGGAAAAAAGGGAGCGGGCACGCACGGGACATACAAGGGAGAGACCTGACAGAAACACAGATTGCAGAAGCCTTTGCCCAATTTTATGTAACTCTTTGACCCCTCGACAGAAAGCTCCGGGTATTGGGGCTCGGGGGGCAGCCATGCTGGACCAGGTGCCTCTCCCAATACTCTCCGCCCAGCAGGCCCAGGGTATGGAGGCTGATATTTCTGAGGAAAAGATCTCTGCCGCAATACAGCAGCTGCAGGTGGGTATGGCACCAGGACCTAATTGTTTCCCGGTGAAGTTATGGAAACGACTGGGGGGGAGGGGGGAGGATTTGTTGGTGGAACCACTGCATCGCTTGTTTGTGCAAAGCAGGTAGGACGAGTGTCTCCCGACAGATCTCTGAATGGCAAGCATTGTAGTTCTCCCGAAGCTAGGTAAGCCACTGGAGCAGTGCGCCTCCTATAGGCCAATCTCCTTGATAAATAATGAGGCAAAGATCCTCGCCGGGTACTGGATAATCGCTTATTGAGGGTGATTGGTTCTCTAGTTTACCCAGACGAGTGTGGAGTCATGCAGTCCAGGTCCCCATGGATGAACCTGCGTAGGGCGCAACTTGCCATAGGTATGCTGGAGGAGGTGCTGCACCCAGTGGCCGTCCTAGTGATTGATTTCAAAAAGGCTTTCGACTCGGTGAGGTGGACTTTGCTTTGGCAAATCATGGTTCATATGGGATTTGGTGAGAACTTCCTGTCCTGGGTTTGTCTGCTCTAAACTTCTCCAGTGGCGACAATTAGGGTGAACAGAGTCTCCTCACAGACCTTCTCCCTGGGACGGGGCACAAGGCAGGGATGTCCCTTGTCCCTGTTACTATTCAGTCTGGCAGTCGGGCCATTGGCGATACAACCCAGGAGGTTTCCAGAAGGGATTCAAAGGGTCCTGGTGGGGGGGTGGAGGGAGGAGGAAAGGGTATCACTGCACGCCGATGATCGCCTGTTATAAGTGAGCAACCCAGGGATCTCATGCCAGGTGGTAACTTGCATATTGACAGCATACCATGGCTTCAGGGGACTCAAAGTGAATTGGCAAAAATCATTTCTGTTTCTGGTACAGGGTGTGGGCGACATGATCCCACCAGACTACCAGTACACAATTGCTGCATTGTTTTTCAATTATCTTGGCATCCATCTCAGTCTGAACCTAACTGACTTCTCCCGACTTAATCTCTCCCCCATGGTGAATGGACTGACACTCTCCCACTTACCCTACTGGGCAAAGCGGCCCTTTTTAAAATGCTAACTCTTGCCAAATTCCTTTATGTCCTGCAGAATGCCCCGCTCCCAGTCCTCCAACACGCTTTTATGGAAATTAAGGGATCCCTGCACAGGCTGCTGTGGGGAGGGAGCAACTGCGAGTGGCATTAAAAACAATTCATAGGTCGAAATGGGGAGGGGATATAGGTCTGCCCAACCGGCATAGGTATTTTTGGGCTGCACAATTGGGGGCACTAAACATCTGGTTACATGGTGACCCAGCGCTCCCTCACATTGCGCTTGAGAGAAGGAGGATGAATGGAAGGACGCCTGGCCAGGTATTATGCGGGGAGGTGAAGGACAAAGGAGCCCGCCCCAGGTTGACGCTGCATACTTGTCAAATATGGGCCGAAGCACACTTGGACATTGGGGGGCGGGGGAAGTAGACCAACCCTCAAACAGTCAATCTGGCATAACGCGCACCTGACCGAACTACTGAAGGTGGGACATCTTGGGAGCAGGGAGGCAAAGGGATAGCCACCCTGGCAGATGTGGTGCGGGAGTGCCGACTAGGCTCCTTTTGAAACGCTGCAGGAGAAATATGGTCTGCCAATTGGGGAACGGTTTCAATATATACAACTTGCACATGCTATGGGGGCTCAATTCACCTTCTCTCGAAGATGTCCCAAGGTTCTCACACCTGGAGGGTAAGCTGTTCCCAGCAGGCTTCTTCTCCAAGGTGTAACGTCCACGTTGTACCAGGTGATCACGGCCTTTGGGACCCAGGAGCTTTCCTGCTTGAAGGAGAAATGGGAAAGGGATATTGGGCGACTAGAATAAGAATGGGTGGAGGTCTTAATGTTTTTAAGGGAGTTGGGAATCGCGGCCAGGCTGCGGCTAATACAATTTAAGATACTCCACCGGGTGTACTACTCCCACACTGCACTGGCCAAATGGGGCATTGGGGGGGAGCGATGCATGTCTTAAGTGTGGACAAGAGGGGGGCACCTTCAATCATATACTATGGGACTGTGTACGGATCCGGCTCTTCTGTGAGAAATTCCTGCATAAACGTTCGAGGGGATTGGGTCCTCCGATGTATTCCATATATATGACGGGTAATGTCCACAGCTGTGCTGCGGACATTACCTGTCATAGATATGGAATACGTCGTTGGACTATCCCATCGAAAGAACGTTACCAGATAAGAAAGTAACTTGTTTGTCTGCTACAATGGGCACTCGGGTGCCACTCTAACCAAAATTGGCCCTGCTGGCGATCCACGGGGGGCTACTGAGTTGAACCATGAGAAACTACTTTTGGGGGTGAGATTGGGGTATATCAAAAGGTTGATTGCTCCATCTTGGGCTTCTGCGGAACGTCTGAGACTGAGCCAATGAATCAGAGGTGGAACGATGCTCATCCTTGGAAAGGAGAGTGTGCAGAGTGAGGGGCTCTCCCCGCGCCCCCCGCTCCCCCGCAGGGTTTGTGGAAATATGGGGTAAATTGGTGGGGGAGGGCTCAGAGTGAATGATAGCTTGTTTTGTCCCAATCCAAGGTCTTCAAAGCAGCGCAGGAGTACCCCTGCCTGCACCCTGTGTTCTGTTTATTATGTCATAACATTTGTCACTCTGTGGAATCTGTGGTGGTATGCTTCCACGTACCTAGGTTGTTTGTTTTTGTGCCTATTTGAAATTCAATAAAACATATTTTACAAAAAAAGCCCCACAAGACCGATTTTGTTGGAAACATTTTTTAGGTGACAAAAAATCAGACAATTTATCCCATTACTACAATCCGTGCAAAGGCTCATTCAACCCTCTTTACTAACTACATCAGTCACTAGAGCTGTAATTCCTAGATTTGAAAATTCATTCGAGGGGATTGGGTCCTCCGACGTATTCCATATCTATGACATATAATCACCACAGCTGTGCTGCTTCGGAAAATCTTCGGCGTCCTGCGTCGATGACGTCGATACGCCGCCCTGTAGGACCTCCTCCGACGGCCGACGTCAGTGGATGTTATAAGTAGGACGCACAACGCCGTAGCCTCAGTTCTGTTTTTTCCACGAACGTGTTCGCTTCGGAGATCTCGGCGCACCTCGACTCTTTGGAGTTTCTGTTCTTTCTCGGTTCTTCGAACCTGTTCGTATTGTGAAGTATATTCTTCGTGAAGATGTCTACCTCGTCTTCCACCCCGCGTCCGGGCTTTAAGAAGTGCAGGGACTGTGGGTCCAAGATGATGGTGACGGACTCGCACGACATCTGCCTCTGGTGTCTCGGGGAGGCCCATGACACGGATGACTGTGTCGACTGCCAGTCGCTCATGTTCAAAGCCTTGCGGGAGCGCAAGAAGTTGTTGTCGGTAGGTAAGGTGTCCAAGCCACGGAAGTTGAGGTCTGCGGGGCTTTCGACGGCCGATTTGAGGGGCTACTCTCTGCATCGTCGTCGGAAGTCCAGTGGGTCTCGGTCCCGCCACTCCTCTGCCTTGCCTGTCCTCATTCGAGGACTCCGCCCGTCGGTGGGTCGCTTATCCCACCAAGCATGTGACGCCGGAGGAATGGGCTTCCTTCGGGAAGAAAATGTTAGCGGTTCTCGAATCGCAGGGCACTGGTCCGTCCGCGCCTCCAAGTGCGGTCGGTCGTGATCGGTTGAGAGACGCCGCTCGCACGTCTTCGGGTTCGGGTGGTTGGCACGATTCGCGGGAGAGGTCCCGCTCGGACAAGGGGAATCGTTCTCGTCATGCCCGTTCCAGGTCCCGGTCCTCGACGCGCTCGAGACCGTGTGCACCTGTGGTGTCTTCGAGGAAGACGGCGACGCCGGTGGCGCCGAGGTCGTCGACTGACTCTTTCGAGGCCCTGCCTCTGAAGAAGTTGACGCCATCGGCGCCCAGGCTGTCGAGGTACACGCTCCGGCCTCGAGGCTTGTGTCCACGCCAATTCACTTGACGCCTTTCGAGGATATTTCGATGGAGGTACCCCGGGGCTCGGTGGAACCCCCTAGAAAGGCTCTGGCCAAGGTCAAGCATGGCTTTGTTCCACATTCTGTGCCTTCTTGCCGTCATCTTGAGTTTATTTCAGAGGTGGATGAGGGCTCTGATGATGGCATGGTTGCCAGACGAGATTCTCTCGGGCCATAGCCAAATTGAGGACCTGAGGCAGTCCCTGCACGATGCCAGTGGGCTGGACACCTCTCCGGAGTTGGAGTTTTGTAGGCCTGATCCTGGCACTCATGCCGACTCCTCGTACCGGCGCCTTATGTCTAGGGTCACCGAGTACTTGGGATGGTCTGCTCCCCCAGGGGTTTTTCTTCAGGATGGCGTTACGGATATCCTCGACCAAGGTCCACCAACTGACCCGGTACTGCCATTCCATATGGCTCTACAAAGGAGGGTGGCGGCGGATTGGACTGCGCCGGAGAGTCTCCCGGCAGTGGACAAGTCTTTGCCGCGAAAATACCGCCCAGCCAGTAGCGACCCCTGCTACTTGACCAAGCACCCCACTCCGGAGAGTTTGGTGGTGCAGGCGGCTACAGCCCAGGCAAAGCAGGCGTTGTATCCTACCATCCCTCCTGATGGGGACGACAAGCGTTTTGACGGCTGGGCGAAGAAAGTGTTTTATTCAGGGGGTATGGCGCTTCAGGGGACCAACTCCGTATGTGCCTTGTCACGTCTCACGCACACTCTGTGGAACTGTTTCCTTAGCGGCTGAACATATTCCCAAAGGGGACAAACGGGATGGTTTCCTTGACATGGTTCAGGATGGCAAGGATGCCATGTGTGAGGCCGTTCAGTCGGGTTTGGACATGACAGATTGCGTCAGCCTGTCCATGGCGGCGAGCACCGTAATATGCAGGTTTGCATGGTTGCAGAAGTCGGGGGTTGCTCCTGATGTGCAGGCCCGGCTCCTCAACATACCCTTTGACGGGGAACATCTTTTTGGCAGCAAGGCTGACGAGAGCCTTGAGAGGTTGCAGACCTCAAAAGCTGCAGCAAAGTCGTTGGGAGCTGCAGTTGGCCAACCTCTGCCTTTTCGTCCTAGGGGACAGCAATGGAGGTGTGGTTCCTTTCGTTATTACTCATCCTTTGGTAAAGTGAGAGGAGCTGCCAGTCAAAGGGGCCACCGTAGGAGTGCCAGAGGTGGAAAACAAGGTACTCGAGGTGCCAAGGCCGCTCGAGCTGTTGCCTCTTTGCCCTCGGGCAACGCCGCTTCAGCTCAGTCATGAGGCCATGTCCCATGGTTCGCCGGTTGGGGGAAGGCAGGCGCAGCATCTTGTAGAGTGGCGCGCCATTACTTCAGATGTGTGGATTCTGGAGATCATAACCCACGGCTACTGTCTTCCTTTCCGGCAGAGGCCTCAAGACAATCCACTGGGGAATCTCTTTGAAGAGTCCGGATCCGCTCCTTGCGCAGGAAATTGAATCCCTACTGGACAAAGGCGCCATAGAACTGGATTTCTAGAAAGACTGGGGATTCCAAGAAAGACTGGGGATTGAGACCCATCATGGACTTGCGCGGTTTGATCAAATTCCTCAGGAAGGACAAGTTCAAGATGGTTACTCTCAAGTCCTCCAGGCCCTTCAACTTCAGGACTGGTTGGTGTCTCTCGACCTCAAGGACGCTTATTTTCATGTGCCGATACATCCTAAGCACAAGAAGTACTTGAGGTTCGCGGTTGGCGAGTCGCACTTTCAGTTTAGGGTCCTGCCGTTCGGATTGACCTCTGCCCCGAGGGTCTTCACCAAGCTCATGGTAGTGGTGGCAGCGCACCACAGGAAAGGGGGGGGATTCAAGTCTACCCCTACCTGGACAATTGGTTGATCAGGGCGTGATCTCCTGAGCATGTCCTGGATCATCTGTCAGTCACCTGCCACTCCCTCCACAAGCTGGACTTCTCACTCAACTTAAAGAAGTCCCATTTGACGCCAACTCAGAAGCTCCAGTATGTCGGAGCAGTGCTCGACACGTCCCTGGGGCAGTGTTTTCCTCCCCAGTTGAGGGCTCCTCACATTAAGCAGATGCTGCACAAGTTTCAGCTTGCCCAGAGTCTCGCAGCGTTCGAGTTCTTGAGATTGCTCGGCCTCATGGCGTCCTGCATTCTTCTGGTGCCAGAGGCCAGGTTGCGGATGAGATCTTTGCAGTGGGCACTCAAGCTCCAGTGGTCTGTCCTCCGGCAGGTTGTCGGACCCTGTTCAGGTGCCGTCCTCGGTCGCCCAGGACCTTCTGTGGTGGGCCGTCGAAGACAATCTGATGAAGGGGGCTCCATTTTGGCTACCCTGGCCGGAGGTGATGATCGTGACGGACGCATCCCTCACAGGATGGGGAGCTCATGCCAACGAGTTGACAGTCAGCGGTCGTTGGTCTCCGTCGGAGTCCAAACTTCATATCAATCTGTTGGAGCTGAGGGCAGTCAGGCTAGCCCTGAAGGCTTTTCTGCCGACTGTGCGAGGGAGGAATGTTCTGATCCTGACGGACAACATGGTGGCCATGCATTTCCTCAACAAAAAAGGGGTGGAGGGGGCAGGGTCACTTCCTATGTGCAGGGAGGCGATGCAGCTCTGGTTCTGGGCAATCCAGCAGGAAGTTTCGATCTCGGAGGTTCATCTGGCTGGAGATGAAAACGAGACGGCGGACGCTCTGAGCAGGCAAAGCGCGATATCTCACGAGTGGGAGTTGGCTCAGGAGATTCTCCTGGAGATCTTCGCCCTTTGGGGGACCCCCTCAAGTGGATCGCTTCGCCTCCAGTGTCAACCGGAAGTGCGAAAGGTTCTGCTCGCAGGAATTTCCTCCAAAAGGAGCCTTAGGAGACGCGTTCGTGGTGGAGTGGTCATTCCCACTGCTGTATGCGTTTCCTCCAGTCCCCGTCATCCCGCAAGTACTACGGAGGTTCGGTTCCCGGATGATCCTCATTGCTCCGGCGTGGGCCCGGAGAACGTGGTACCCAGACCTTCTCGACCTGTCCATCTGCCCTCCACGTCGTCTTCCCTACCAAGACGATCTGCTCTCACGGGACGGGGGGGTGGGGGATCAGGTTCTCCATCCAGAGGTCAGATGCCTCAACCTTCACGCTTGGTTTCTGAAAGGTTGAGGTATAAGGATTGGGACCTCCCTGAAGACGTGATGGAGGTGTTGCTCTCGGCCAGACGGGCAGCAACAAAGTCCCTGTACCGTTGCTGTTGGCATAAGTTCTGCGACTGGTGCAGAGTTAAGAATGTGGATCCTTTTGCATGTGACATTCCCATGGTTCTGTCTTTTTTGCTTTCTTTGGCCCACAGGGGCTTGCAAGTGGGTACCGTTAAAGGTTACCTGGCGGCACTGTCCATATTTAAGCGCTCATCTGAAGAGTGTTCCTATTTTAAAATTCCTTTAATTTCTCAGTTTCTGAAAGGGCTCACTAATGTGTTACCTCCGTCACCTTTTCAGATGCCCAGTTGGGATTTGAACCTTGTTCTCAAGTTTCTGATGGGTGCTCGGTTTGAGCCTTTGCATTCATGCCCTTTTAGACTGTTAACTCTTCTGTATTTTTGGTTGCGGTCACTTCCTCTCGCAGAGTGAGTGAGTTACAGGCACTTTCAGTTAAGCCACCTTTCACTGTGTTTCATAAGGACAGGGTTATCCTTAGAGTTCGTCCTTCCTTCCTTCCTTCCTTCCTTCCTTCCTTTCTTTCGAAGGTGGTGTCGGAATTTCATTTAGGCCAGAAGGTTGTTCTGCCGGCGTTTTATCTTCCTCCACATCCTGGTAAGGAAGAGGAGAGGCTCCATAGGTTTGGTCCTAGGAGAGCGTTAAGCTTTTATATTTCACGCATGTCCCGGGTCAGAGTGGACGATCAACTCTTCATTGGTTACGCTGGAAAGCGTTTGGGACAGGCTGTGACGAAACAGACTGTCTCGCTGGATTATTCTGGCTATATCTGAGTGCTACCGCTTGGCGAGTAAGGACCCACCGGTCGGCTTGCGGGCCCATTCTACCAGGGGTATGGCTGCCTCTACTGCCCTACAGAGGGGTGTTCCTATTCGTAACATCTGTGATGCAGCCACCTGGGCTTCGGTACATACTTTTGTACGTCACTACTCCCTCGATTCCATCCGTGGGCAGGATCTAGCCTTTGGCAAGACTGTCCTTTACTCCGCAATTTGATTGGGCATTCTAAATTTCTGTTTTATAAATTCTTTTCACTCCTCCTTGCATTGGTACTGCTTTGGGAGTCTGTCATAGATATGGAGTATGTCGGAGGACCCAATCCCCTCGAAGAACAATTTACTCTCTTACCTGGTAACGTTCTTTCGATGGGATGGTCCGACGACGTATTCCATATCGCTCCCTCCCTGCCTTCCCCCGCTACAGAATTTCTTATGCGATTGCAGGTTACGTTTCCGCAAGGCTTTGTGTGTCAGACCGGCAGAAGACTGGTGCCACACGTTCTGGGGAACCAACTACAACTGAGGCTACGGGCATCGTGCGTCCTACTTAAAACATCCAGTGATGTCGGCCGTCGGAGGAGGTCCTCGAGGGCGGCGTATCGACGTCATCGACAAGACGCAGACGCCGAAGATTTTCCAAAGCAGTACAGCTGTGGTGATTATATGTCATAGATATGGAATACGTCGTCGGACCATCCCATCGAAAGGACATTGCCAGGTAAGAGAAACTTGTTCTTTTAAGCCTGCACTTACAGATCCCCTCTATGTTCGGGGACAACTTAAACCAGATTCCTTGGTCTTTACAACCACAAGGAAGAGGGCATGTACCCTGCTATCATCTGCAGCGGCACCCCATGAAAAAGAAAGCACAAAATGGTATACCCCAGGCAGGAAAGTGGTTATATCAGCAGTGTTCCAAACCTCCATTTCGGACAATGCCACCTTAGCAAGTTATAACTGCCACCTATGGGACACTGTACAACAACTTGATACAGTGCCTGAGCATTTAAAATCAGATTTTAAAAACAGTGTCTCAGGGCAAACCGGTTGCCAACTGCATTCTCAATAACAATTTAGATGCAGTAGATCACACCAGCTGCATTATTGCAGAAGTTACACTTAAAACGGCACTCTTGGCTGCACCAATCAGGGTTCAAACCATTGAGCCCAGTGTTCTCTTTGGAAAAGTAGTTGGTGATGCACTTAAAGGTGCAATAGAAGAACATGCAACCCTAAACTTTAGGTCCAATATCAAACCCTATATACAACGGGGGGATTTTAAAACGCGCCGTTCCTTTTGCGGGCAGGGATTCCCATGCTCAACTCAGTCAAAATACAATCTGGCCCAGTCCTCCTGTTTGGTTTAACCTGAACCCTCATCCACCCCTTCAAAGGGGCTACAGAAGAGCTTGAGGTAGGGGTAGAGCTGCCACTGCTAAAGGCGCCCCCCTCCTCTAAGCGATGACATTCCGGTCCAAGTACCCTCCCATGACTCTCCAGTAGTAGGCTGCATTTGTCAATTTACCCACGCATGGGACGGATTCACATCGGATCAGTGGGTGTTATCTACAGTGGCAAAGGGTTACTCAATCGAGTTTCTAGAGAAACCCCAACATCACCAAACAAGACAGGGAGATGTCTCTACAGCATCAGAGAATCCTGCAGGAAGAAATACAGTCTCTCCTTCAAAAAGGCGCAATAAAGCTAGTTCCAGCTCACCAGGTAAACCAGGGTATCTGGTAGTGTACTTACTAGTGCCAAAAAAGGATTTAAATATGCACCGTGTTAGACATGCACCCAGCCAACACAGGTGAAACCGCATAATCTTCGATTTACAATACTGCAAGAAGCAATTCCCCTCCAAAAATAGGGGGATTACATGGCAACATTGCACATGAAAAATGCATACTTAATATTTCAATGCTACCAGCACCCAAAATGTACCTGCGCTCCCAACTAGGAAATACCCACTATCAGCTCGATGTTCTTCCCTTCGACATCTCTTCAGCGCCAAGGGTGTTCACCAATGTCCTAGCAGTGTTGGCAGCAAACCTGCGTAGGCAATCCATCTCAGTGTACCCTTATATAGACGACCACAAATGTGTGAAAAGAACACTCAAGCAACAATCAATCTAATGGTGCAATTTAGGTTCTCAATCACTGAGAAGAAATCTAGTCTCATCTCCAATCAAATTAAGCCATTTCTGGGAGCACTAATAACGCAAGTGGGCTTGGATTTTCCCTTAAACGAAAGAGTCCATAACATGCTGTTCCAAGTACCTCATTATGTGGCTGGTTGTCAAATAACCATGCACAAGGCAATGTGCCTGCTCTGTATGATGTCTTCTTGTATATACCTGGTCCCACACGCGTGTGTATGCCTGCATCCGGTACAAGAGTGGCTAGCAAAACAATGATCTTGGTCAAGCTGTCAATGGAACGATTCGCAGCCTTTGGTACAGGCTCTACTCTGGTGGTCCAAAGAAAATGTTAAAAGGAAAACCCTTTCGCAACCCACCACTGCAGGCCACTCTCACAACAGACACCTCAATCTCAGTATGGGAAGCACATTATTTTCATCACACGGCACATGGTGTGTGGACACAATCAACAGCAAAAGATCTCATCAATCTACTGGAGTTGCTAGCGGTCCTCGAAGCGGTACAAGCTTTCAACGTCAAAAGATTTGGAGATGGTCTCAACATTTTCCTTTCATTGTCGCAATAGGTTCCAAAGGAACACAATTCACTAGCAGACACTTTAAGCAGTAATCTACAGCTTCCCACAGAAAATGAGTGGCAAATGCACACAGCCATTTTACACAATCTCTCCACCCAATGGGGGCAAGCACATCAAAATCTGTTCGTAACGCAGCAAAACGCACAATGCCCAGACTTCGCATCCTGCTTTCCCAAACCAAGGGGAACGCACTGTGAATACGCTGGTCAGAGAAACTTGCTTATGCTTTTCCACTAGCACCTCTCCTCAAGAAGATAGTCCGCAAGGTGCAACAGGAACAAGTTCCTCTAATCCGAATACTTGGAACACCGGCTCCACTTTTTCATTGCAGATGCACCATTACAGGCCATTTGTGAAGCGGCAACATGGAACTCTGTGCACACATTCATACAACATTCTAGATGCTCGTGCATGGACAGATTCATGAGTTGATCAAGCAGTTTTAAGGTATTTATTTGCAACTATTTCTATAGCTCCCCCATGACATTCTTCAGGTACTGCTTGTTCATCTATACATAGCATTTGAATCTAACCAGAATTGCAAGCCCCAGAAGAACAATATTACTTATTCCGTAAAAGTATTTCTGTGGCTTGCTTAGGATCATATGTACCCACCTATCCTCATGCTGTGGAGCAAAGGACATAGTTTAAAAGAATAAGTAAAACCTTTTCACGTACTGTGCGGGTGTAGAAGTAAGAGATCGACACAGTGGTGGCATGTTGATTGGTATAAACTTTTATTTATAGCACAACAGGGGTTGGGGAAATGCCCATCTAGCCCAAATTCTAAGAAGGGTTGTCCCTCCATCAAAATAATCCGAGTCTGTCGGGATGTCGACGGTCATGTCAAAAACCTATTTCCAACCTTAACACTAATAACTTAAACTAAGGTGCAAGGGAATCTTCTTCAGATCAATGGCCAAAGTTCTTCTCCAGTTCATAAAGTAAAGTTCTATAAATGGTGCAACAAAACAACTTCCAAAAACATGGACAACCTTGTCCCACAAGGTTTTCGGATTCTCCCACTGCGAACAGGGGACTTCCTTTCTCTTGGCCTTCTACTGTGTCCACTTATAAGACCAAGGGGTTTGATTTCCTTACCCTTGTTTCTTTGAGTCTCTCTGCAGTCAACCTGGCGTCCGCTTCTCCCTGAGAAAAAGATTCTTCGCACTATTCTCACGGGTACCGATTTTTAACAAACTTACTCACCGTAGTGACTACCTTTCTCCTAGTCCATAGTCCCCTTTCCTCCATGGTTGTGAGACATTCTGTCCTTTGAGATGGGACCGGAGCACTTTTGTAAATAAAAAAAGCATCCAAAATATTAGATTGGTCCTTTTATTTTTACACAGGGTACCAACGTGGCTGTAACCCCGTCCTCCTGAGCACCGCATCGCCCTTCAGTCCTTTTCTATCGCCAGGTCTGAGACCATTTAAGCAATAATAGAGGATACTTTTTAGAGGGGACGTCGGGCGGGCCTATGGAGGAAAGAGGACTATGTACTAGGAGTAAGGTAATCACTACAGTGAGTAACTTTGTTATACTCCTACGTCCCATCCCCTTTCCTCCATACTTGTGGGAGATTCCCAAGCATGCACCACAGTTAGTTTGGGTGGATGGAAAAAAAACTTTACTGGAGTACGTTCTTAAGAACAGCCTGGCCAAATTGGGCATCAGCCCTGGAGCTCCGGTCCAAGCAGTAATGCTTAAAAAAAGCTGATGGGGAAGCCCATGTAGCCGCCTTCGCAATGGTTACCCAATGGACATACTTCTGGAAGGCAACAGCAGCCGCTTTGCCACCTACAAGATGAGCATGGATGCCTTTTTCAGAGGTTGAAGGCCTTGAATGCTATAGGCTTCTGAAATAGAGGCGCAATCCATCGGGAGATAGTTGCTTTGGAAGCCAGTTTCCTTTTCGGGTCTCCGAATGTGACAGAGTAGTGAGGCGCGCCTGAGTTCACTCGTTCTATTGAGGTAAAATGTCAGGGTTCACCTGACGTCTAGGTTGTGTAAGACTCTCGGTATCTGATGCCAGATTAGGAAAAAGACAGATAAGGAGATCGATTGGTTCAAATGAAAATCGGTAACCACCTTAGGAAGGAAGGATGGATAAGTGTGAAGCACAGCCTTACCCTTATGGAAAGTGAGGAACTGGTGTTCAACAGAAGGAGCTTGGAGCCCACTTACTCGCCTCGGCGATGTCACTGCGGTCAGAAAAGCGACCTTCCAAGAAAGGTATTTGAGATCGGTAGTAGCCATGGGTTCAAATGGTTTATGGCATGACGCATTGAGGACCTCATTCGAATCCCATTTGGGATGAGGGGTGTGCACCGGCGGGAAAAGATGAAGCAGACCCGCAAAATGCCTATTAATGACCGGATTAGTTGATGAAAAAGAACAGCTGTCCATTGACAGCTAGGCCTCATTGGCAGATCAGTCCTACAAGACATAAATGCCCGAAGCAGCGAGGTGGGACATGGATGATAGAACAGTGTCAACGGTAGCATGCTTGGGGTCAAGCTGTTTAGCTAAGCACCAGTGGAAAAACCAGAGCCATTTGCTCCTATATTGTATACCTATGTCTACACCTCGTAGAAGGTTTTCTGGCCGCTTAGATAATGCACATGGTGTCCTCAGACAAATTAAACTGTGCTAAAGATCTGAATTCAGGCACCAAGCCACCAAGCAGAACAATTGTGGGAAGGGGTGCCACATCTGGTGATCGCTCTGGTGACGGAGGTCGGTAGTCAACGGCAATCTGTTCAGAGGAAGAATTAGCCGATTCTGAAGTTTCCGAAAACCAGACTCTTGTCGGCCACTAAGGAGCTATGAAGAGGAGAGTGCAATTCGATGCATTCCTGAGCGTGCAAAGTGACCGATGAATCGGAGGCAGTGGAGGAAAGGCATAAGCCTTCATGTTGTGCCACGGAATCTCAACAGTGTCTCCTCGGGAGGACACCCCGAGGCAGTCTCTGGATGCATACAGAGGAAGATTCCTGTTTGTATAAGTCGCAAAGAGGACCACTTCTGGACTACCCCATTGCTGAAAAATGTTGGAGAGAACATCGCTGTTCAATTCCCACTCGTAACTGGCTGCTGAGTGAGTCTGCAGTTACATTGATGTGACCCGGGATGTATACAGCCAGGAGCTAAACCTTGTGCTGGACGGCCCATTCCCAAATCTGTATGGCTAGGTCCACAAGGAGAGGACTTGGTGCCACCCTGCTTGTTGATGTAAACATTGCCACAAAATTGTCTGTGCAAACACGGACTACCTTGTTCGTAATGGACTGTTGAAAAGCCTTGAGCGCCAGAAAAATAGCCATGAGTTCCAGATAATTGATATGAAACTGCCTATTCTGAAGTGTCCATAGGTTGAATCCTTTGAGGTGTGACAGCGTCGCACCCCACCCCAGAAGGGAGGAGTCCGTAGTAACCGTCACTTGTGGGCAGGGCTCCTGAATGGAGACCCCCACCGAAAGGTTGCTGATCGAGGACCACCATTGTAGATCCGACGTCATGCAGGATGGAACCGGGATTATCTTGGAATCCGGGTCCGAAGCCTGAGCGCTCCGAAGAGCCAGCTGAGTACGCCTCCTCTTCAGACGTGCAAGAGGAAGGGCTAGCACGCAAGAAGCCATGAGGCCCGAAGTCTCTTTGAACCACCGAGCCGTCATATGCGAAGACTGGAGGAAGAGCTGACGCGTGGCTGATGGGTCTGTAATCCTGTCCGCTGTTAGGAACACCTTGGCACTGACCGCATTCCAACGGCAACCCAGGAAAATCAGGTCTTGAGAGACGGTCATGTAAGATTTCCGCCAGTTCACTGACACCCCAAGGTGGAAAAGGAGCTGGAGGAAAAACTGGAGATTGATTGATGCCATCTGTGTGCAAAGACTGCGTAGGAGCCAATCGTCCAAATATGGATATACATGAGTGCCCTGCAGCCTGAGGAAAGCTGCGTTGATCGACATCTTCGTAAAGACACGCAGCGCTGAGCTGAGACCAAAAGGTAGCACACGGAACGAAGTGTTCCTCTCCCATGGAGAACCGCAGATATTTCCGATGCGGGCTCCATATCAGGATGTGAATGTAAGCGTTCTGAAGGTCCACTACACTGAGCCAGTCGCCCTTCCGAAGCGAAAACTTTATTTGGCAAGGCGTGATCATCTTGAATTTCTCTTGGGGAAGAGAAAGATTGAACTGGGAAAGATCAAGAATAGTACGCAGGATAGTGGGCACTGTGAACAGACAGGAGTAGAAGCCCTCCCCTTGCTCCCCGAGGGAACCAGGCTCCACCGGCCTGGGGTCTAGAAGTTTCTGTACCTCCGCTCTGAGGGAGGGCGACCCGATTTGCTGGAAGGGAGTGTTGAAGGATGGGTGTAGGGGAGAGGGGCAAGCAAAAGCCCGCCCGAGCACTGGACAAAGCCCACCGGTCTCCGGTGATGGTCTGCCACTCCTCCAGATGAGACTAGATTCGTCCTCTCAATGGAGTCTCGTGGGACCGACACAAAATATCATTTAGAGGATTTGTCGGCAGGGAGACTACCTGTCCCTGGAGAGGAGGCCGATGGGTGAGAGAAAAACCGACCACACTACCGTTGCTGCTTTCGGCAGGGTCTGCCAACCGGAGCTTCAGTACGGTGCGCACAGCGATCCTGAAACCCCCTGAATCCAGGGAAGGACAGAGTTTGGGACCTTGACCTCTGTGTATAAGGGGCCTTAGCTGGAGTTTTCACCAGGACCGATAAAGATTTGGCAGTTTGGGTACTGTGAGTTCATCTGTAGAAGAATGTAACAATTCCTTGCCATCAAAAGGAAGGTCCAGTACTTTGTCCTGCTCTTCCTTTGAGGGCTTCGTCGAGTGGAGCCACGCATGGCGGAAGATGTAAACCCCGACCATAAGGCCTCGAGCAGGGGTATCTAGGTGGTGTGCCGCAGCTTCCAGTAAATCCTGTTCCAACACTTTGGCGTCCGACAAACTGGCTTTAGTCCTCTAGCCTATCCGCCGGAATGCACTCCTGGAAATCAGCTAGCTCTTCCCACGGCCTCAGATTGGCTGCTGCCAGGATGAGCTAAGTGTTCGCTTGACTAAGTTGGAGCACCAAATTGGAAAAGACTTACTTGCCAAAGGTGTCCAGGAGCTTATCCTCCTTAGAGAGGATTTGGGCCGCTGCTGTGGAAGAAGCAGAGGCCGGCTTGGACTGGAGGGTGGCTGTCGCCACCAACGTTGACGAAGGGCGCGGACAAGCCGATAAGGCTATCTGCTCTGAGGCGTGAAGCTTGTATCGAGCATCAATTCTCTTGTTGAGATGTAGCCCGGTATGGGGCTTATCCCAGACCTTACGGGCCTCAGCCAAGATGTCCTCCTGGAGGAACAGGCCAGTGCGCTCTGGAAGTGACAGGGTAAAGGCTCCAGAAAGCAACGCTTTCTGTGGAGTGGGGGCCCCAGGTACTGGAATATGAAGCCGGGCCCTCATATCCAGGATCCGGTCATGGCCTGCTCTAACAGAGCAGGCTGTTCATCGCTGTCCTGATTCGCTTGATGCTCATCCAGAGAAGAGGGAACAGAAGACTGGTCCACTGTGCTTAACGCCTCAGGTTTTAAAGTGTTATCCTGCGCTGCCGGTGTCTTCTCTATGCGAGACAGCGGAGGGAGTGGTGGAGGTGGTCTGACGGGAAGCGGTTGGAGGAGTTAGCACCACTGGGACCTGCCTAGGAACAGCCGAGGCAGAAGGTGGGACAGGAGGCTCGGGGAACATTTCCCTGAAAAGACCTTTAAAATACACCCTCATGGGGTCATCGCAACTAGAGGCTATCATCGGGGACTTTTTGTGGGGCCCCCACAGGCACAGACTGTCACTGGCCACGTTAACTCTGCCACATAAAGAGGGAGGAATAAAACTCCCAGACCTACAGCTCTACTACCTGGCCGCCCAGCTCAGCCACATCACGAAATGGTTATCAGATGAACCATCGGCCGAATTAGGGCTACTGAAACAATACCACACCAACCTAATCCCTAAAGAAACTCTGTGGTACCCTCTCCGGCAACCCTTGGACATCCCCCTAATCGTTGAGCTCGGCAGGAAGATATGGGCCAGGACCTGCTACATAAGGAAGGTGAAGCACCCGTACTCTCCTGACAACCCTATAGTGGTGGATGTGTGCAAAACGAGGGCGGACCTCTCCGTAGCTAGGAGATGGGAAGAAGCTGGCATATACACGTGGGGGGACTTGTTCGGAGAAGAGGTATTCAGGGACTTCGAGTCGCTACAGGACATTGAAGGACTCTCCAAGGGCCAATTTCTCTGGTACCACAGGCTCAAACAGGCCGCCAAGAAGCAGTGGAACAGCTGGCCAGAGGAACCCACCCCAGATCCGCTGCTGCAGGAACTGCACGACCTCTCGGATGGATGGAGACCAATCTCCAGGCTTTACAACAAGCTCATCGATAAACCTAATCCCAAAGGAATGGCACTGAAGGCGAGATGGGAAGCAGACCTTGAAACACCACTCACCGACAAGGAATGGGAGAGAGCACTAATACACCCCAAGAAGGTGTCAAACTCCAGATTTGGCCAAATACAGCTGAACGTCCTTCACCGAACTTACGTGACTCCCCAAAGGGTTGCATCATTCAACAAGGTCTCACCGGCGTGCCCATGGTGCGGGAGCGACAAGGCGGATATGATCCACATGTTCTGGACTTGTACGAGGGCGATGTCACTCTGGTCCAAAGCCAAACAGTTTTGCAAGGACGTTGGAATGGAAAGATACGACTGGACACCGAGAGAATGTCTACTAGGGACCTACCCCAGACCAAGTAAACTCAAACATATTGTGAAGTTGATGGACCTTTCTTGCATATTAGTAAAAAGAACCATAGCAATGGCCTGGAAGACGCCTGCCGGTCCCAGGCACGAACGGTGGCTACATGAGCTGGAAAGATGGACGGCTGCCGAAACCAGAGCCTGGCAGGAAGGAACCATAACCAGTGGGGACGCCACAAGCGGCACTTTGGACTCCTGGAAGGCCCTCCTGAGAGACATGCGCTTCAACGCAGACCATAAGCCTCCCTGAGAACCCATAACGCTTTGTAGTATTGTCCTTTTGCACCACCAGAGTCGATGCCCCCTGAAACTGTTTTCCCCTCACTTCCCGAATAATCCGTATTCTGTTATTCACAAGCCATCTAAATATATCATCATACGAAGACTGTTGTTTTTGTTGTTCTTTTTATTTTGTTATCGTTCGTAAAGTTTGTATTCATTAATTCCTGTTTCAAAACCAATAAAATACTTTAAAAAAAAAAACAAAAAAAATGGGTCATCGCATGAGCGTCTGAAACTTCCCAAAAAACGCATCCTCAGTTGAAGGTTTAGGCGCTGGAACAGGTAGAGGCCGCTCGTGACGGGTGTACCCCCATGAGCGCATTGAAGATTGGTGCCAGGAGGGCCCACCACTGGCTGGCTCCACATACATCATTGGTGCGGAACCAGGAGGTAGCAAAACTGTATGAGGCAGCGGTGCCCAAGCACGCCAATCGAATGAAGGGCGGAACAGGTTTTTGTTTTCCACATAGCGTGGAAAAGGCTGCCCAGCCTCAAAAGAAATGCTTCCAGCACCAGACATTGTGAACATTGGTGTAAGAGGGGTATCCAAAATGGCCACCATTGAGGTTGGCCCACCATTTTGTCGACGCCTGAGGAGAACTGCGTCACAGGCGAAGGTGAGGCAATTGTCTCCTCAGGGGACTTAAGTAACACTTTAGCCTTGAAACAAGGATCCTCGGCCAAGCTGGTGCTGGCAGATCTTGGATGTTTACTGGACATTTTAGGAACTGCCCCAGAATTAGCCTCCAGTGGAGGAACCTCGGCAGAGCTGGTACTGGAAGGCATGTGGTGCGTGAGTGCCTTCTTTGCCTCCTCGACAGAACCGGTACCGCCATAACCCTCAGTTCTGTCAGTGCTGGATTTAGCCCCAAGAAGAGGAACCTCAGGTTTTAACCCAGGACGAATAGCTTCCTCAAGAGGGGCCTCGAGCCGTGACTTTTGTGGAAATCTCCAGAGACCTCAAGGCATACCCCTGTATCAGTGTGGAAAGCTCCAGAGATGGAGACCTCAGGGCGAACCCCGGTATCCAGAGCCACAGAAGAACTGGGCTGAACTTTAGCACCCAAACGGTGAACCTCGGAACAGTGTCCGGTTTTGGCAGGTCTGCTGTAGGGACCCTCGGAGACGACTCCAGTGCGCCTATTGGGCCCCCTCTGAGGCACCCCAGGAGGGATCTCTGTTAACAGAGCTACTCAAGCCCCTCCTGGTCTTGGAAGACCCCAGGAAGGAGTCCCCTGGCCAAGGTGCCCTAAAAAGTAAAGAACTTACCGGGCATTTCTTCTTCATCGATTAAGAGCTGAAAATGAGGTGGAGGAACACGCTGAAACACCTCCTCCCACCAAAGAAGCCGACGGAGAGGGAAACTCAATAGAAGCATGAGTCCCAGCGAGACCCTCTAAGCCAAGAGAGTGGAGATCTGCCCTTGCGAAACTATGTTCACATGAAGAACAGGACACAAACCCCAGACGCTCCGGGATAGACGGTGGACTAGATGACTGTGGAACCGGAGCAGGAAGGAAGGACAAAGGGAATAAAAGGAAACATTCCTGGTGATGCTAGTGCGTGCAGCCCTGACAGCGCAGAGACAAGGACTGAAGGGCGATGCGTGGGGCGGATCGCAGGAGGGCGGGGTTACGGCCACGTGCGTTACCTCGCGACACCAGCAGTCTGCTGTGGGGTTCGATCTACCTTTGCTGTTGTCCGGCGGCCTTCCGTGGTTTGACGAAGGTTAGTTATGCTCTGGGGGGAACACAGCTTTGCGTCCTCGTGTCTCCCAGCATCTGTGCCCAGTGGGAGCTTCGGCTTCGTTATTCAGTGGTCCTTGGACTCTGGACCAGCTCCTCTCCGTCTCGCTCTCTTCTCTGCATCCCAGCAAGCCTGTCTTCCGAACGTTGTGGCACGTCAAAGTGGTATTCTCAATGGTCCACGACAACTAGACCGCACTATTGGGATTTGAGTGGCGCTCTGTATTACTCCACGCTTCTTCGCCATCAGTTATTTATATCAGCTTTCAATATTAACATTATCAACGTTTCCCCACTTCCGTCTCACCCCATGTCCTCCCTCCCCTGCCGGACCAGTGTTCCTCCTTGTCGATGGGCAGTTGTAAGTCGCTTAGCTAAATAGGTCCAGGATTCTGATTGTGTGTGGGCACCACTGCACCATATAGTCACTTTGTAGGAAGGCTAGCACTGCCCCCAAATCTTTCCAGAAGTTTTGTTGCCTGCCCTGAATCTTATGTTAACCATTCCATTGTGATATGACCACACTTTCTGCAGCCATTCATAAGTAGTCGGTGGTGCTTGTTTCCATTTTTGTGCAATTGTTAGCCAAGCAGCTATCAGTAGGTCCATGAAAATTCGTTTTTGTGCTTTTGGCACGTTCCTCGCTCGAGGTCCGCAGAGCCATAGCCTTTCTCCCACGTGGGCAATATCTTTAAAAATCCTCAAGCATCTGAGATTTCATTTCAGACCAGAAACCATTAATGCTCGGGCAGTCTCCCCTCTTTACAGCCTCTCCAGCACAGATTTGATGTTTGTGGATACTGTTTGGAAAGATTTCCATTTCATGTGTAATTTTCCCTCCGGTGGTATACCCCCCAGCTCTTTGCTTAACACCATAAGCTGACTTTACCAGAGGAGCAAAGCCTTCTGCTGCACTCCCCTGGGCTTTTCGCTCACTTCTTATGGGGAAACTGACATGCCCATAGACAGTCAGTACTGGGAGACTTGGTTTCCCTAGACCTTGGCAATGTTGCAACTTTTCTGCAACATGTTGCAAGTGCACCACAAACCTTACAGTACAGTGCACTTGGGTCTTCCTGTCATTTCTAAAGGACCTAGATACTCTCGAAGGATTTTTTAGGAGAAGTGCAGCTGTGCCTTGGACAGTGCTGGTGGCAGCTTATCTTTTTGTATATTTTTAACCCTTTCCTGCCAGGTAAACCGTGGTTACCATGTTTGGCACAAATGGCTCCAAATGGCCATGCCACAAGGTTTTGTCCTGTCCTTTGGCCATCTTGCCTCTTCACCTTCCCCAGATTGAGCGGACCCGGGTCAGTCCTTATTTGGGCATGCATTCTCCTGCGAAACACCAGGCTTTCGCGGGCATCTGCATCCCTTCTGTGTGTGCTTCCAATATGTGGGCTAGACTGTCTGGTTCCAATACACATCCTGGGTGCCAGAGAGTCTGGTGTGCTGTGAATGCCTGGGACCACTGTGGTCCTTGATTGGTCCACGTATGGTATGCCTGTATGTGAGCAGATCTCCCATTGGGTCCTCTTCGTTGTGGTGTGAAGGAGATTTTGGATTAGAGAAGGCTCCAAACACCCATACCATGTCGATCTCTGGAGTTCTCACTGAACGAAGAATAGGATCCAAGTATCCTGAGATTAAGAAGCAGGATAAAGGTACAGCTGGTATCCTGCTGGAAGGTTTGGCACCCTGAGCCCGCTGTCGTCCTGCTGGACCCCACTGCATATGATCGTCCTAGAAGGTCTGCGAAGATGCTCCGACCCATTGGAATAGTGGGACCAACTATTCTCGGCACCTGCAAGTAAGCCTTCTCGAGTGTCCCTGGGCCAACCAGTGGGTTGACCAGCTTATTCAGGACCTTTGCTCTGTCACCACCGCCGTTTCGAGGAGGCTCTTGCAACTTGGTACCCCGTAAACTCTGTGTTCACAGCACTCACACCGAATTTCGTACACTTGGCGTTCCCAGGTCTGGAGTAAAGTGAGTGTGCCCGAACCGGAGTACACGCAGTTACCGTGTCGCCCAGTCGTGGTGACAAACTTTGCAAACCCATTACAGCTGCGCTCCTCTGTGCCCTGAAGCCTGCTACAGCGGAACTGGCCTGATCCATCCACCAGGAGTGGAGAAATCGCCAATGTCCCGTTTGGGAATTAACGATGTATCTTTGTTGTTGAAAGCCGCAGAGCAGCAAGATTGCCGCATTTGAACCTGCAACCGGAGTGGATTCGACTGGTGAGTAATTGCAACCCTAAACAGTGGCCCCTAGCGCATCCATCAGTTTTTACACACAAGTCGCCCCTGAGGGCCCCTCTTCTTTCCACTGCTAGTGTCAACTAGCAAACTATTCCCGAACTCTAGAACCTGCTCTACCCTGTTGGGGAGACCCTCCACGAATAGTGGGAACTTATTCTGCATCACCTCACCCACCTTCCTGAGCTGCTGACACAAGGGCTAGTTAGAATTGTCTGTTTTGTCCTCCCTCTGTCTTCTTCCCCCATGTCTTGTCTAGAAACAGTTGTGTACCGTGTGTTATAAATGACATATTTACTGATGAAACTAGATGGAGGGGGATTACTTTATAGTCTCTCCCTCTGGCCAAGATGATCAGATCTGACTAGTCAGTGTTCAGCTTGAGAGCCATCATGGATTTTAGAGTATTCCCAGGATAGTGAACCCAGCAACATATTTGAGGGGAAGGCAATCATTTTATCTTGCAAATCATTCCAACTCAAACCGCTCTCCCTCTTCCATTATGGCTTAGTGCAGCTATTAGCATATGTGGCCAGATGCGTGAATGATTGTCTGTGATTCACGCCTTAATTCACATCCTGGGAAATGTGTAATGCAGTGACAACTCTTGATTGGGTGGCCATCAAATGTTTCGATGATGGTGTGCCTGTTTGTAGGCTGGATGTGCGAATAAGAATAGGGATATCTCCACCAAACTTTTGTCAAAAGCTGGATCTCGTCCTCTATCACCCGGAAGGGGATTTAGCCAAGAAAGATGAAAGCTCTGCCCCTGCACTCTGCAATCAGGTTTAGTACTGCTGGATCCAGTGCTCTAGGACCCTCATTCCAGGCTCCTTTCCCTTGACTCGACTGGCAGCCGATCCGCTCGCCTTCAAGTGTCCTTTCCTCTGATTAGCACTTGTCAGCTACTTTACAGACTTATCTTGTGACTGGAACATAAACTCTCCTGAAAGAGGGCCAGCAGTAGGCAGTGTCCAAGACCCATGATATTTCAAGCACATACTTATCTGCAATTGTACCGTTCAGACACCGTCTACATTGCATTATTTACCCAGGCTGCAATCTTTGCTACAGAAGTAGCTGCTCCAATCCCCAGCATTCGACTCCTCTTTCTTCATCTGGTTATGTTGTCCAGGGTCATGGCCTCCTACTTGACCCATGACCGTAACCCGCCCAGCCTACACCTTCACAGCTGTACTGTAGCTTAAACCGCTCCTGTTGCTTCCAGTGAGAGGCTTGCTGCTTGTTTCTGACTCACCGAATAACATTGAACCTGTAGGGGAACATTGTGCACACAACAGCGACTTGTGCTAACTCTGCCTACTATTTAGCAGGTCCTTTTTGCAATAATTGCAACCTTCCCTTTTAGTTTAACTTGCTGATTAATCTTGGGTTTTTAACAATTTCTAAAACCCCTTCCCAAAGGTGCTGCAAATTAAAGTAATCTTTTCTGAAGATTTGGTGACTTTTTGATGCTATTGCCCTCAAAGACGGTTCGAAGATGTTTCTCACCTGTAACATACTACATAACTTCGAGGGGATTGGGTCCTCCGACGTATTCCATATCTATGACATGTAATCACCACAGCTGTGCTGCTTCGGAAACTTTTTTCGGCATCTGCGTCCTGCGTCGATGACGTCGATGCGCCGCCGTCATCCGATGTGATAAGTAGGACGCACGACGCCAGTAGCCTCAGTTCCGTTTTTTCCGCGAACGTGTTGCTTCGTGTTTCTCGGTTCTAGCCTCGACTCTTTGGAGTTCTGTTCTTTCTGGTTCTTCGAACCTGTTCGTTTGGGAATATTCCTTCGACGATGTCTTCCACTTCGTCTTCAGCCCCGCGTCCGGGCTTCAAGAAGTGCGGGGAGTGTGGGTCCAAGATGTCGGTGACTGACTCGCACGACGCCTGCCTCTGGTGCCTCGGGGAGGCCCACGACACGGATGACTGTGTCGACTGCCTGTCGCTCACGTCCAAGGCCTTACGCGAACGTAAGAAGAAATTATCGGTAGGTCGGGTGTCCAAGCCCCGGAAGTCGAAGTCGGCGGGGCTTTCGACGGATGATTCGAGGGGTGACTCTCCGCGTCATCGTCGGAAGTCTCGTCGGTCTTCTTCTAGGAGTCGGTCTCGCCACTCCTCAGCCTCTTCGAGGCATTCTCGGAAGCGCCGTCACCGGTCGCCTTCCAGGTCCTCTTCCGAGGACTCTGCCCGGCACGTCGGTTATCCCACCAGCCGTGCGACGCCGGAGGAATGGGCTTCCTTCGGGAAGAAAATGTTGGCGATTCTTGAGTCGCAGGGTACTCAACCGTCCGCGCCCCCGAGTGGGGTCGGCCGTGTGAGGTCGAGAGACACCGCTCGCAAGAGTGGTCGGCACGAGTCGCGGGAGAGGTCCCGTTCGGACAAGGAGGCTCGTTCTCGCCGTACCCGTTCCAGGTCCCGGTCCTCGACGCGATCGAGACCGTGTGCACCTGTGATGTCTTCGAGGAAGACATCGACGTCTGAGGCGTTGAGGGCGTCGACAGGCTTTCTCGAGGCTCCGGCTCCGAGGAAGTCGTCGAAGCCGTCGACGGTCAGGTCGTCGAGGGACACGCTCGGGGCTCCGGCTTCGAGGGCTGTGTCGACGCCGCCGATACTGGAGGCGCTGCATCTGACGTCGACGCCGATTTCCTCGACGCCGATCCTCTCGGCGCCGTTGCCGGTTTTCTCGACGGCGGCGCCGATTCGCTCGACGCCATCGACGCCTTTCGTGTCGGAGGTGCCCCGTGTCCCGGGTGTACCCCCTAGGAAGGCACTCTCGGGTGCCTTTCCACCACTTGGATTATATTTCTGAGGCGGATGAGGATTCGGATGGCCTGGTTCCTAGTCTGGTGCCAGATGACATTGTCTTGGGCCATAGTCAATTTGACGATTTGAGGCAGTCGCTGCATGATGCCAGTGGACTGGACACCTCTCCGGAGGTGGAATTTGGTCGGCCTGAGCCTGGCTCCCATGCCGATTCCTCATACCGGCGCCTTATGGCTAGGGTGTCTGAGTTTCTGGGGTGGTCTGCTCCCCCAGGGGAGTTTGTGCAGGATGATCTGACGGACATCCTTGATGTTGGTCCCCCAACTGACCCGGTACTGCCGTTCCATATGGCTTTACAGCGTAGGGTGGCGGCGGCTTGGACTGCTCCGGAGAGTCTCCCGGCAGTGGGCAGATCCTTGTCGCGTAAATACCGTCCAGCCAGTGGCGACCCCTGCTACTTGGCCAGGCACCCCACTCCGGAAAGTTTGGTGGTGCAGGCGGCCACGGCCCCGGCTAAGCAGGCGTCGTACCCTACCATCCCTCCTGATAGGGACGACAAACGTTTTGATGGCTGGGCGAAGAAGGTGTTTTCTTCTGGTGGTATGGCGCTTCAGGCGGCCAACTCCATTTGTGCCTTGTCGCGTTTCACGCACACTCTGTGGAACTGTTGCGTTGGCGGCTGAACATATTCCCGAAGGGGACGAACGGGATGGTTTCCTTGCTATGGTCCAGGATGGTAAGGATGCCATGTGTGAGTCCGTTCAGTCGGGTTTGGACTTAGCTGAATGCGTCAGTAGGTCCATGGCGGCGAGCACCGTGATACGCAGGTTTGCGTGGTTGCGGAAGTCGGGGTTTGCTCCTGATGTGCAGTCCCGGCTCCTCAACATGCCCTTTGATGGTGAACATCTTTTTGGCAGCAAGGCTGACGAGAGCCTTGAGAG
The DNA here is from genome assembly GCF_040938575.1 of Ambystoma mexicanum. Taxonomy (NCBI): domain Eukaryota; kingdom Metazoa; phylum Chordata; class Amphibia; order Caudata; family Ambystomatidae; genus Ambystoma; species Ambystoma mexicanum. The sequence continues at coordinate 145,146,793 of NC_090939.1, read as the reverse complement.
GTTGCAGACCTCAAAAGCTGCAGCGAAGTCGTTGGGCGCTGCAGTTCGCCAACCTCCGCCTTTTCGTCCTAGGGGACAGCAGTGGAGGGGTGGCTCCTTTCGCTATTACTCGTCCTTTGGTAAAGCAAGAGGAGCTGGCAGTCAAAGGGGCCAACGCAGGGGTACCAGAGGTGGACGACAAGGTACCCGTGGTGCCAAGGCCGCTCGGGCAGTTGCCTCTTTGCCCTCAGGTAACGCCGCAGCCGCTCCTACTCAGTCATGAGGCCATGTCCCATGGTTCGCCGGTTGGGGGAAGGCTGGCGCAGCATCTTGTAGAGTGGCGTGCCATTACTTCAGATGTGTGGGTTCTGGAGATCATAACCCACGGCTACTGTCTTCCCTTTCGGCACAGGCCTCGCGACAATCCACCGGGGAACCTCTCTTTGAAGTGTCCGGATCCGCTCCTTGCGCAGGAAATTCAAGCCCTGCTGGAGAAAGGCGCCATAGAACTGGTGCCTGTAGCGGAGAGGAACAAGGGATGGTATTCCCCTTATTTTTTGATTTCCAAGAAAGACGGGGGATTGAGACCCATCATGGACTTGCGCGGTTTGAACAAACTCCTCAGGAAGGACAAGTTCAAGATGGTTACTCTCTCTCAAGTCCTCCAGGCCCTTCAGCTTCAGGACTGGTTGGTGTCACTCGACCTCAAGGATGCTTACTTCCATGTGCCGATCCATCCCAAGCACAAGAAGTACCTGAGGTTCGCGGTTGGCGACTCGCACTTTCAGTTTCGGGTCCTGCCGTTCGGTTTGACCTCCGCCCCGAGGGTTTTCACCAAGCTCATGGTGGTGGTGGCAGCGCATCTCAGGCAAGGGGGGATTCACGTCTACCCCTACCTGGACGATTGGTTGATCAGGGGGAGCTCTCCCGAGCAAGTCCTGGATCATCTGTCCGTCGCCTGCCACTCCCTTCACAGGCTGGGCTTCTCCCTCAATTTAAAGAAGTCCCATTTGACGCCAACACAGAAGCTCCAGTACATCGGAGCAGTGCTCGACACTTCCCTGGGGCAGTGTTTTCCTCCCCAGGTGAGGGCTCTTCACATTCAGCAGATGGTGCACAAGTTTCAGCATGCCCAGACGCTCCCGGCGTTCGAGTTCTTGAGGTTGCTCGGCCTCATGGCATCCTGCATTCTTCTGGTGCCAGAGGCTCGCCTGCGGATGAGATCTTTGCAGTGGGCACTCAAGACGCAATGGTCGCAGTCCTCCGGCAGGATGTCGGACCCGGTTCAGGTGCCGCCCTCGGTCACCCGGGACCTTCTGTGGTGGGCCGTCGAAGGCAACTTGATGAAGGGGGCTCCATTTTGGCTACCCTGGCCGGAGGTGACGATCGTGACGGATGCATCCCTCACGGGATGGGGAGCTCATGCCAACGGGCTGACAGTCAGCGATCGTTGGTCTCCGTCGGAGTCCAGACTCCATATCAATCTGTTGGAGCTGAGGGCCGTCAGGCTAGCCCTGAAGGCTTTTCTGCCGACTGTGCGAGGAAAGACTGTCCTGATCATGACGGACAACACTGTGGCCATGCACTACCTCAACAAAAAGGGGGGGGGCAGGGTCACTTCCTCTGTGCAGGGAGGCGATGCAGCTCGAGTTCTGGGCCATCCGGCAGGAAGTTTCGATCTCGGCAGTTCATCTGGCCGGAGACGAAAACGTGACGGCGGACGCTCTGAGCAGGCAGAGCGCGATCTCTCACGAGTGGGAGTTGGCTCAGGAGATTCTCCTGGAGATCTTCGCCCTTTGGGGGACCCCTCAAGTGGATCTCTTCGCCTCCAGTGTCAACCGGAAGTGCGAGAGGTTTTGCTCGCGGGAATTTCCTCCGAAAGGAGCCTTAGGAGACGCGTTTGTGGTGGAGTGGTCATTCCCGCTGCTGTACGCGTTTCCTCCAGTCCCCGTCATCCCGCAAGTGCTGCGGAGGTTACGGAAGTTCGGTTCCCGGATGATCCTCATTGCTCCGGCGTGGGCTCGGAGGACGTGGTACCCGGACCTTCTCGACTTGTCCATCTGCCCTCCACGTCGTCTTCCCTACCGAGACGATCTGCTCTCACGGGAGGGGGGTCAGGTTCTCCATCCAGAGGTCGGATCCCTCAACCTTCACGCTTGGCTTCTGAAAGGTTGAGGTATAAGGATTGGGACCTCCCTGAAGACGTGATGGAGGTGTTGCTTTCGGCCCGAAGGCCCGCAACTAAGTCTCTGTACCGTTGCCGTTGGCGTAAGTTCTGCGACTGGTGCAGAGTTCAGAATGTGGATCCTTTTGCATTGACATCCCCATGGTTCTGTCCTTTTTGCTTTCTTTGGCCCACAGGGGCTTGCAAGGGGGTACCATTAAAGGTTACCTGGCGGCGCTGTCCATCTTTAAGCGCTCATCTGAAGAATGTTCTTACTTTAAAATCCCTTTAATTTCACAGTTTCTGAAAGGGCTCACTAATGTGTTCCCTCCGTCGCCTTTCCTGGTGCCCGGTTGGGATTTAAACCTTGTTCTTAGGTTTCTTATGGGTGCTCCGTTTGAGCCTTTACATTCTTGCCCTTTGAGGCTGTTGACTTTGAAAACTGTGTTTTTAGTTGCGGTTACTTCCGCTCGCAGAGTGAGTGAGTTACAGGCACTTTCTGTTAAGCCACCCTTCACTGTATTTCACAAGGACAGGGTTGTCCTTCGAGTTCGTCCTTCTTTTCTTCCAAAGGTAGTGACGGAATTTCATTTGGCCCAGAAGATTGTTCTTCCGGCATTCTATCCTCCTCCGCATCCTGGTAAGGAAGAGGAGAGGCTCCATAGGCTTGATCCTAGGAGAGCTTTGAGCTTTCCTCCGCATCCTGGTAAGGAAGAGGAGAGGCTCCATAGGCTTGATCCTAGGAGAGCTTTGAGCTTTTATGTTTCTCGCATGTCCCGGGTCAGAGTGGACGATCAACTCTTTATTGGTTACGCTGGTAAGCGCTTGGGGCAAGCTGTGACGAAACAGACTTTGTCCCGCTGGATTATTTTGGCCATCTCGGAGTGTTACCGCTTGGCGGGTAAGGACCCACCGGCTGGCTTGCGGGCCCATTCTACCAGGGGCATGGCTGCATCTACTGCCCTGCAGAGGGGTGTTCCTATTCGCAACATCTGTGATGCTGCCACCTGGGCTTCAGTACATACATTTGTACGGCATTATTCCCTCGATTCCATCAGAGGGCAGGATCTGGCCTTTGGCAAGGCGGTCCTTTGCTCTGCTATTTGATTGGCTATTCTAAATTTTGTTTCTAAATTCTTTCCCTCCTCCTTGATTTGGTACTGCTTTGGGAGTCTGTCATAGATATGGAATACGTCGGAGGACCCAATCCCCTCGAAGAACAAGTTACTTTCTTACCTGGTAACGTTCTTTCGATGGGATGGTCCGACGACGTATTCCATATCGCTCCCGCCCTGCCTTCCCCGCTGCAGAATTTCTGTTGCGATTGCAGCTTACGTTCCGCAAGGCTTTGTGTCGGACTGGCAGTTGACTAATGTCACACGTTCTGGGGGAAAAAACTACAACTGAGGCTACTGGCGTCGTGCGTCCTACTTATCACATCGGATGACGTCGGACGTTGGAGGAGGTCCTCGACGGCGGCGCATCGACGTCATCGACGCAGGACGCAGACGCCGAAAAAAGTTTCCGAAGCAGCACAGCTGTGGTGATTACATGTCATAGATATGGAATACGTCGTCGGACCATCCCATCGAAAGAACGTTACCAGGTAAGAAAGTAACTTGTTCTTCTCCTCCCCTCTTGCGAGTATTGCGCGGACTTCCCTGAAACGCTTGCCCCCTTAAGAGTCGGGGAATGAACATAGAAGCCCTTCCCCAGAGGTGTGCATTGATATTACTGAGCCCTACAAACAGAACCCACGGTAGATAGCAAGTGTTTAAATTTAGAAACCGTGAAATGTCCACACCCAAACACCAGATAACCGGATAGAACATTTCAATTAAGTACATCTTTCTTTTCTTCTACAAAGTGCTGGCTCACAATATTTCCTTTTGATATGATACAAATCGATGATCTGCTTAATGCAAAAAGAAGTTGCTTGTCTTTTTCTTTTACATAGTTGCAGGCATTAAACTATTTTTAAAGTAAATATATGGTCTGCCATGTCTGTTTGGTAAAAGAGGTTTGGGAACAATGTTTCTGTGCATGTACCCGCTCAAAAGCAATAAACCTACCAATCAAATGTCGTATCATTTCGTATCCTTTTGCTAGGTCTGCCAGAGGAATAAAAAAAAAATGAATATATTTCTTATTTTTCCTACTGTCCGCAGGGCCCGATCATATATGCACAACTAGATCATTCTGGCGGTCAAGCAAGCGATCAGATCATCAAATCCGAATCTGTTGTGTATGCTGATATTAGAAAAAACTGAGGCTAGACTCCCACGTGGTGCCAAACAAAGCTGGAAAAGGGATAACCTATAGAACTGGAATCACTTGAAATGGATGTGACCCAGGAACCACATATGGCCTTGCTGCCTTGGACCAATGCATGTGAATACGGAGAGATATATGTGTATTATATATATAAATGTGCCTGTAAATATTCTATTTAATTTGTACCAAAGTGGAGACCAATGGTGCATGCTTGAGATGTGGTTGGAAAACAATCCTTCCTTCATCTTTCTTATGAGCGAAAGATTGGTTGGGTTGGAGTAAAGAAACTATTTTTTTGCAAATTGTTACATGCGATTTTTAATATAAAAAGGAGTGTATTTTAGTAGAAACAGAACTTGCTTAGGACATAAAACTCAACAATCGAGCTACTCCGTACAGCTGTCAAGAAGGTGGTATGGCCACCAGCCTTCCAACACCACTGCCATTTCTGTACCGTGTAGTGATTTCAGGACACAAGCTGCTCCTTTTTCAGTGTGAAACTTGTCTAGAAATCTGATTGTGCGTGTACTGGACACATTGGGACGGTTATACAACACCGAATGTTGATGGTACCTGAAAAGCTGCAGTTTAGATTGTACCTCTTTAGATAATCAAAGTGTGCGTGAACCTGCAGCAACTCGTTCTTTGTCTAGTTTACATAGTCCTTTTCCTCTTGTTCCTGCTTTCTGCACCATTTTATTCTACAAACTAATAATTGTAAAGCTGCTTTCGTCCATTGCTACAAAAGGATCTGCAAAACTAATGGGCCCCACCCAATTCAAAAGCCACAATCTGACACCCCCGTCAGGTGGCAGGAGGAATTGCCCATGTGGCATGCATCTACTCACTTCTGGAAAGCCAGAAGTCGAGTCATGCAGGTCTGGGAAATATGCGAGGCAGGTCAAAAGCATTGAGGGCCCACAACGAAAAGCCTTGAAGGATGTTTTTCAAGTCGTTCGTTCTCAAAGGAAATGTTGGTTGAATTTGTAACTGTAAACTCGGATGCCTTTTTCTGCTGACAAGAAGTTCCGGAGAAACGGGACAGCAGTGATCTATCCCTTATTTGCAGTGGGCAGAGCGTTGACCAGGGTTTGCGGGCACTAGATCTACACTTGGAGGTCAAATACCAAATTTCTGAAACTGGCCTTATAACGATTTGGTTTTTTAGACATCCAGTGTGCAAACCCCTGCTTTTGGGAACACTCCAATGGCGCCACATCTTCTCTGACCTGCAGAAAAGACATTAAAAGGAACAAAACTTCTGAGGTGTTCCATTCTTTGCTCTGTAGGAATCTTAAAGTGTAATCATGTTAAGTGACATTTCCAACCATGACCGCTTACCATCAGACCAATTGGAACACTCCTAAATTTTCAGAGATTGCGTGCCAAGGTGGCCCGCTAGGAGTCCAGTTATTAAAAATGCCTTTTTAGCTACCTGTACTCGAATACACTGCCATATAGCTTTGTTTACTTTTGTCAAACTGGTTATTCTGATTGCTGCTTTTACTGCCTATTTGCTGTAGAGTTGGCATTTGTTGTGAATTCTCCCTGCTTTGGTGCTTATGTCTAGGGAGACTTTAATATGCTGGGCTGTTAGTTTCCCAAAACCCACTACAAAAATGTTATCCATCACAGTGAAAGGAAGAAGGGGCTTGGCCTGCCAAGGTGGTAGTCAAGGAACTGTTCCTCTCTCGCTGCCTGTTCGTCATTATGGCATTCTCAAACCCATCTTCCCCGATTAATGCCACCTGAATCTTTTTTTAGCAGATTGGGAACATTTCCGTGACTAAATGTGTGTGCAAGGTTAACAACCTACTTGCTTATACATTTCTTTTTTTACCGGAGGATTGAGACCTAGGCTTGTACAGTTTCCACTTGCTTGTCTATTTCCCCAGAAAAGGAGACTTGAGCATCCAGTGATGTGATTGATATATTTTGCAAACACTATATTGAGGCAGAGCAATTTAGTTTGATTTGAGTCTTCTTGCTTTGTGTAGTGCTCACAAGGTGCTGACTTTTCTTCTTGGGTATACAAAGCTGCTCATTTAAAAACAATAAAAATAAACAAATGGACATCTTCAGAAAACACTCAAATGTAATCTTTTGTATTTATTTTTGCATTTCATTATCCGATCATTGCTATATTGTTACTCCTGCTGTGAAAACACTATGCCATTAATAATTTAGTGGAATAGATTTAGGGACACTGAATCTCAGGCTTTTGAATCTGGTGTGCTTGTGTTTAGAATCTGTTGGAGCATCTTCAGTCTCTGATTGGGGAGCAGAGGAATATCGGCACATCCGGACCATGAAAGTGTACACTTGGTATATCGCTAGTCTCCACAGGGTCCTACTGACTTCATCTCGGCCATAGAATTATAATGACTGTTTCTGCTATGGGACTGCCATTGAAGCAAACTGAGAAGGATCTCAAAGCCTTTGCTACTTGCCTCTTTTTAAGACACTCCATAATGTACAAGATCGTGCAGCGGCATAAAGATGAGCGAATGAGCGTTGTGTATTTTTGGAACTTCCTCTGCTGCTTTTATTAAGGAAACCCAGTAGCTGCACTTAAACTTTTTTATTCATCAAACTTTAATCAAATTGCTGGTTTGGCCATCACTTTTACTCTACATTGATATTATGTCACCCCGCAATAGTGAAGCTTTTTCACAGAAAAACCATTGTTTTCAAATGCAAAGCCAAACTGCATTTGCAGCAACAGGTGTGCTCTGTGCTGGCTGTGGCATAGTCGGTCTGGACCTGTACCAGTGGGGCTGGATGGTTTTACTGCCTGCATTGTCACGTGTTTTCCCTTTTCCACTTCAGTCTCTGCCATCCTTGCCTTTTCTTAATCTGCATATTAGTATTTTTCGTGTGGATGTCGTGCTCCCAGTCATTTTCCTGGTAAGAAGCCACACACTCTGGCCTGGAACCGGACACTTTGAGTGCTGTGTTCAGCTCACGCTGTATTTTCTCCATGATCTCTCTGCTCTGCCGCTGGGATCTTTTAAAACCGCCTCCGCTGACACCTTTCTGTCTCTCCATCATTGTGCAAAATTAAGGCAAAAACCATCGTCCACCAAATGGTATTGTGCCACCTCTTACCAGAGGCTGCTACAAACACTAAGATATTCCATGAGGGCTCTTAGGGCCTACTTCGGCAGTAAGGTTGAGCTCTCTTCCTCCGTGTCACTTTTCCCCACTTATATGCAGCTTGTCCACAATATGGTGTTGCAGGTCAGAGTTCGAAAGTTGTGTCCACGCAGGTCTGAGCCTCCTGTACATCTTGGCAAACCATTGTAGCCCAGGTTTTTCTCAATCAGGGAAAAGATGTAGCTCTCCTTCCTTTTTTCTTGGGACATTGCCTTTGCACAGTCATGTCAGCAGTGCCCCTTCACAGAACAAAGTCCTCTTCTGGCCGATCCCTTTTCAGAAATGCCTACACAGTCACTGCCTCCTAAGGTACTAGCAGACATTTTCCCCGTCAGTCGTATGACCAGTTGAACTAATGCAAGTGAACCAGATCTGCCAAAGTCTTACACAAAATGGTTATTAGCATAATGAAGTTGGAGGAACTGCTTTCTTGACTCCAACGGTGGAACTGTGGAGCCATGTACTCGTTCTTCTGCTCTGGTGTTAAAACCAGGAGAAGGGTTGCCACTCAGATCCAGAAAGTTGTCCTGCTGGATTTAAGATGAACTGTCATTGCCCTACCCGGTCAACAAAAAATTACATCTGGTGCAGTCCTCTGGGGGCTGCTGCCATGGCATGTGGAAAGACCCCTGATGGCTTTGCAGGTTTATCAACTATTCCCCCTGGCAAAGATTCTGTAGGGCTCAGGTTTGACCAAAGGTAAACTTGCCATTCCGTAACCTTTACCAACATGATTATGGCAGGATGCAATCAAAAACTGTGGCAGGAATTGGCTGATTTCACCAAGGATATGCATCCCACCTCTCCTACGTAAACGCCTTAGTGTCTATCTGGCTTTGGGTATGCCAAACCTGCAGTATTGACTTGTTGCAGTCTGCTTTGCACCATTTAGATTGTACTTCTCTGGCCATGTGTATTGCTTAGGCATGCAGTCTGGTGCAGATGAAGGCTAGCACACAAAGAGAACATTAAGACTTTTTTGGGGGTGAGGGGGTCTCTTAAACAGGTACGACCTTTTCCATGCCATTGACTAGGTGCCTACAAGAAAATAAAGCCAGCACCTTCACAGCCAATTTGTTGGTGGTTTTGATCCGAGGTCTCATCTCAGTTATTGGTTTGGGGGACTTCATGAGCCCCAGGGACTTATACTCCTAGTTTTTCACGGATTCAAACCACAAACAATGAGAAGAAACTCTAAATCCCTTAATTCCTAGGGTGGGAGGACTACCTGAATTTCTAGATTTCTGAGGTGGGGGCAAGGCAGAGTCTTTATCTTACTCCTAGCCCATTCACCAGTGCACAGTGTGGCTTGGTAACTCTTGATGGACAAGGTGGACCATATCCTGCAGATTCAAGCCATGGAATAGGTCTCTGCTTCTTAAACTCACCGGGGCGTTTACTTTAGAATGTATGCTATAGTAAAGAACCCAGCAGGACTACACCCAGTTTTTTACCTTTTGGCCTTCAATCGGTTTTTCCCTATGGAAAGGTTTAAGATGATCACTGGCTAGAGCAGATTCACTTCTCCCTTCAAACGGAGGACTGGCTTCATAACCTTCAAATTCTCATTTGTCCTCCACACACTCAACATTCACCCGAAAGAGCCCCATCTAACCAGGCTGAAGAACGAGACTACTGTTGCCCTCAGACTTGCTCATTTCAGTTAAGAGCAGACTGTTACCTAGCAGTCACCTGTTCTTTGCTCAGTGTGAATGCCACTGCAAAGAACAATTAAGTGTCAAGCTATCAATTCGTTGGTTGGACCTCTAAAGATTTTAGGTATCCATGCCAGCCTATGGTCCCACCTTACGCACTTCTCTAAAAGGTTATCACTGCATACCTAGATCGCTGAACTTCATAACTTGCTACCTCATCAGCACGTTTTGAGTTACCTAGACACATCCCTTTTACCAATTGGTTGTGTCTGTCACTTGTCACTATAGCAGAACGTTAACCCGTTTTATGTTCTTTAAACAATTCTTTCGTGCATGTCAAAAACCTGACTAGATCAGGCATGCGGGTGGGGAGTCCTGCAGGATGCCCAGCCGCTCTGGGTGCTTTTCTTCATGTGCAAAGATTTCTCTTTCTAATCTAGTCGTTGAATCTTGGGGCCTTAATGTTCTTCCCACGCCCTTTTCGCATATACCTTCTGAGCCCATAGCTACTGCAATTCTAATGGTTTCTTGGAACACCTTTGTGGTTGCTCTTATTTTGGCCTGGATATAGTGAGCGTCTGGCCCTGTCGGCATCAGAACCTTGCACTGCCTTTCTCATAACATACCCATATTTCCTACTGAAAGCTTTGTATAGTTTCCATCTCAGCATGGAGATTTTTCTCCACCTTGTCACCTAAAACATTTCGGCAAGGGTCTTGAACATCCACAATGTGCAATGGGTGAGTTTAAAGTTCTTCTTTGACGGAAGTCTTTCCATTCCAGATTGGGTTTTTGTTGTCAATACTAGACAATTTCTTGGCAAACTGGCAACAAGGTAGTGTCCTGCACTCTGGAAGGCTATTTAGGCAAAGGGCGTTCTGCCCCTGAAGGGCTTCATGTAAATGTGATTTTTTTTATCTAGGCTGGGTTTGTGGCATTTTAGGGATGCTCCACTTAACGTCCTCGCCAGTTGTTTCAGTCTGTTATCGAACACTTTTATGATCCGACTGGTGCTCAGATCCAACCACACACTGAATATTCCTGCTTGATCCCGTATATATTTAAAGGGGATGAGACCTGGGAGTATGAATGCATTACTCATAGTAACTAATGTAATCTTAGTCCACAGTCCCCCTTTCATTCTATGACAAGACAGTCTAAGACAAAGGGTGCTGCACAAAAGCGTTGGTCCTGTCGCTGTTGGTAATGACATCTCATAAGTACGGATCAAAGCTAGAACTACAGTGATTAAAGTGAGTAGCTCTTTCTATAAAACTGACAGTCACAATTGTATAATTGAAATAAGGCTTTTAATTTTTTTAATCCAACTACTTATTTGACAGTAATGAATCAGAAAATGCTCTCCAAATTGCTAGTTATTGGTGACAGTACATCTCCGTACCCTGAATACCACTGAAATGTGTAGTTAAATGTATAGTGGGGTTTGGTTCTTAACTCGTAAAAGATAAAATACATGCAACATTGGTTCAGATTTACTATGCAAATCTACCATTCTTGCAGTATGACCTGGGCTAGTGGCAATCCATAGCTACAAACGTACAACCATATTTATTGGATAATGGAATCAAGGCTTTTTATTCTTCTCAACGTGGTAATTTATTTTGAAGCTCGGGTTTGCAGCTTCAGAGCTGCACAGAATAGCTGTATTATATTAAATGCACGATTTGTCGTTTGTCCTTTCTTTTTCTGGTGTATGGGGATCTGTTTCTTTTATAACATTGGGAAAATGTGTGTGCCGACATAGGCAAGTGATCAAATAATGAGCAAGGAACCATTTGGAGGGCGGGTGAGGGAGTATCACCCCGATTACCTCTGGTATTTCATTATTTGAAAAAGAAAATATCTTGCCTAGCACACCCGCACAGGGCCTTGGCACTTAAGAGTGGAGGAGATAGTTACTGCTGAACTCTCTCCATTAGCCCCTTTGAACTTGCAGTGAACATAGAAAAGGTAAGCAAGGAATGCAATGTGAGCTGTGCTTTCATTCAACAGGGTAACTTAAAATAAGTGTCAATTTAATTAGCAAACCTACAGAATTGCATAGCAAATTGCTATGCAACACTACTTATTTTATGCCTTGAGGAAGCCAGAAACACTTTTTAAAGTGTCACTAATTTAACAGACATTATTCTGACCCAATGCTTGGATTTATTGATGCTAACACTTAGGAATTTAAAATTATCCATTACTTATATAGTCCTTTCGCCAACATACTTCACATAAAACACTATTATATCAAATTGTTACCCGCCAACCAAAATTATTACACATTTCTTGACCTCAGAAGGATGAATGTTTGATCACACCTTGCTAGGATTCAAACCTGTGAAATGTGGAACACTCCTAGATCCCAGCAGTGAGCACTTAATCCACTGAGCTATCATAACAGATAATTCTCCTTAAATATGCATTCCACAGCATTTGTTAATGCACTGGTTAGGGGCGCGCGGGGTAACATTTCTTATTAACGTAACACTTTTTACAGTGCTTAGAAGCAGAAGGAATATGTCGGGCCCTCTAGTATTTTGTTTTAAAAAGGACTGGGGGGCGGCAGGATAGGACGATGGGTAGATGGCATAATAAATGTTTCTTTTTAACTAGACAATTGATTAAACATACTGTGTCAGTTATTTAGTGCAGCATCTTAAAAGCGCAACTCTGACATGTGCTGACCTGCACTCTCCAAGTTCATATAGGGTTGAATCGGCCATTCATCCTTCAGAGTTTAAATGAAATGCTATTACTTTTTGTAATAACACTTATTTTTATAGTGCTCATCTCCGGGGCAAGCCGCTAGTCTTGGAAGCAAGACCCGAGCAGCATGGGCTCAATACCCTGTCCCACGCTTAAAGGCTTGAGTTCAGCATGAAGCACAATATAAAAAATATTACATTAATTATAGCACTAAGAAGCAGGGAGAGTCAAAAGTTGGACATCAACCCTACACATAAAAATATGACACTACCATTTATTTTCCCAGATACGAGAAAATGTAGGCCACAGTAACTTCAAAACGTGGAGTATTTTTGCAAAAAATAAATCGAGCTGGCTCTAATTAAAAACTCTGGGTTTGGGTAATCCAGTCTGCCTGGTCTAGATGGAACAAGCCTAACTGTACCTAGTTACTAAAGCTCATTAGATGAAGTCAAAACTTCATAGGGTGATTTCTGAAAATAAAGCTTGTTGCAACAACCGGCTTTATTTTTATTTCCATACTTCCTCTGTGGTCCCGGTACAGGGGTGGCGGGAAAGACACCAGGGGTAGCAGCTGCAACCCCTTGCGACCCCCAAATTATGTCAATGCCGGATTGACATTTAGACCTCGGGAAGGACACATTTCTGGCTGGTGGGGAGCCATAAAACAATCACCTTTCATGGGCAGCTGCATGCCAGGTTCAGCATGGCCCCTACAGTGACTGCAGCAGCGATTGTTACAGGAGGTGAGCGAGGATGACTCATGCAGGAGAACATTGAGACAGACAGTAAGGTTTTGGTACTGGTCGCAAGAGCATCCTCTTCATGAAGACCCTGGAGAATTTTCCTGGAGCATTTGACAAAACATTGTGACTTTTCCTTAAAGCTTTTGCTTAGTCAAAATTCCAGATGTGTTAATTTGATATTGATTCACTTGTTGCTGTTTAAGGGGGTTTATTTGCATCGTTTCAGAGCTTGAGCACTCCCTTCAAATATATTTGCTTGTAGCATGCCATGCAAACTACCTCTGGCTCGTTGGATGTTTTGCCTTTCAACTTCCATGATTACTCGCCATTGGTTATACTGAGTAGAACTGATGGGACTTGTTGGCAAAAACGCCTGAAGACGCATGTTGCATACTGACACACTAAAATGATGAGCATTTGGGGTTTGTTGTGCATGGCTTCCCCTATCTGTGCAGCTATGCATTCATTGTACGTTCCCCTGCAACCTTCTCACTGTGAACTTAAAACGTGTCTTTCACACACCATCCTACCTAAGGAGAATAAGGACTAAAGTAGTACATTCGCTGCTGAGTGAACTTGCAATTTCTCTACAGGACTCATTTTGTTCAGAGGGGAGAGGCTGCTGCTTCAAATTGAAGGTATTGTTCATTTGAAACGATTGTAAACTCCCAGTTTGCTATGTGCTGTTTATACCATGGTTGGTGGCCCGCTACTATGGACACTAGGATACTTTCATTTAACTTATTTTGACCAAATATTGGGTGTACCTTTGTAACATGGAACCCATTAAGTCTTCCATAGACCCCGGCAGTGATGGTTGACAGCTTATGCTGAACTGCAAGAGGTTTCCAGGACATATTCTTCATGGTGTGGTTGGAAAAGACCTGAACAATCTACGTATTGTTTTCATTTCAACTACTTTGTACAATTCCCTTGAATTCCATTTATTGAAGCTCCCATTATCTTTTATTTTGTCTAAGTGTATGCCTTAATCTGTTTTCTTGTAGCCTTCATTGTTTTAATAAACTTGCCAACTTTTGTTTGTGGTGTGGTTTTTGCCCGATAAACATGTTGGGTTAATTTATTAATTGTTTACTATTTGTAACATGTATAGTACAAAATGTAATCTCGCGGCAAGGCCAGAGGTGTATGTGTCATGATGCATGGAACATATGGCAGCAAACAGTTTCTCTGCTGCAGAGAGACGTGAGGGAAAACTCTAACATTATGTATGGGTTTTTGAATGATAGCAAGGTAGGGGTGAGATCTGATAAGTAGGTGGGGAGTGGTCCCAGTGTCTGGAGGCTTTCACAGCAAAACATCCAGCCCCCCGTTGATTTATTGATGGTGATGAAAACAGTGAACTACTTGGGACTAGCATAGTGAATCTTTATGTAGAAATATGGTTCGAAAATGCCTGCCAGATACTTCGATATCAGCCATGTAAATGGGAAAACTCTTGAGTTTCTAGAAAATGGGTCTCGCAACGTCGCTCCTTCTGAGGTACTTGGCAATTCTGGCTGGTATATTCGGGTTTTCTGTAATCTGCTTGGTTGGTATTAATGGAAGCTAGCATTGTAGTTAAAACTTTAGATCACTAACACGGACACTGCCACCTCCTACAGTGTCTCTCAGAGCTTTGGGGGCAGGGAGGTTAAAGGGGAGGTGATGTGGATGGGATTTCTTTCAGTTGACATCCTTTTGTTGCAGCATTGAAATTGATTAAAGGCACCCCTGGTGACTATGTAAAAGCATGAAGGCTCAGGCTGGTGCACAGTACAGTTTTCAGATTTTGGTGTAGGTCATGGGGTATTTGAAGAGTAGGAACTGGTGGTGATGTAGGAGTTTATTAAGCAGAGCTCCTTAGCTTGAGGCTGTTCTTTCCCTTTATTGATCTTCAGATTGTTAGTGATGTCCGTGTAGGTCCGCTGCTTACCCTAGTTAGGTAGGCCTGATCTAGGCTTTGTGACCAGGGTTCTCACTCTGCCATGGTGACTGGGTCCCTCGCACAACATAGATGTCAACAGGTGCTCTGTCGTTTCTTTCCACAGCATTCATGGTCACCAAGCAAGATTCTGCAAGTCAATTGGGAACTACCTCAACCCTTAGTACTTGGAAGGAAGGACTGGCTCAAACTGTGTACTGAAACCACATATTTGCTCAAGCCAGGGATATCCTGAAGTGTGTGAAGATTTGGAGTAAATTGGGCAATATTGTTTGAGCTGAAGGTCAAGGGGTATGGGGGGGTGGTCTTGTCCTGGTAGGTATGAATGGAGGGGGCTAATTATGAATTTGCCTGCAGTTTTGATATGGACAGTTGTCATGTATTATTTAAAATGTGCAGTTTGACGATGTTCATGAGATGTGTATAAAGAAAGATTGCCACATTAAGTGCACTCACCCGCATTGTCTTGGCATATTGGGATAGGAGCCTCACTAACGATCTTGAACCCCTGGAACAGCATAGAGCTCCAAGCACCCACGCCTCAAAGGTAGCATCACACAAATTGGCAAATGCAGGCCTTGGAACAAGAGCCCCTTCCCGTTTCACAGGTTTCATTAGGACTCTGGGCAAAGGGGAAGTTAAGCTAAGATAACACCTTTTTATACTTTGTTTGCCCACCACACTTGTTAATGTCTCCAATCATGACTGGTATGTGTGCTGATTTCACTCCCCGCCCCCTTACTAAATGGGTTGCTTCACCACCCTGGAGAAGTCCACTCACAATGTGCAGCTGTGAAAAACCGAAGGGTCTTTCCTGGCCTACTCCACAGGAATCTTCTACACAGGTGGCCAGGAGAGGGCCATTGCTTTTGGGTCCCGACTTTGGGAGCCGACATACGAGGGAGAATCAACTGGGTAGCTGGTTCTCAGGGTTTGGGGAGGGAATACCTGAGGGTGAAACATGGTATTCCCCCTTTTCTTTACAGTGAGCTACCCAATACCCCTCCTCTTAGCTTCATAGGATGTATTCATGCACACAATATTCTTTTCCCCTAGTATCACTCAAGTACTGTGAAGAAGAGGAAATCAGGAGTACAGATTCCCTATGAGAAACACCACAATGCTACTGGGACAAAAATGCAGATAGAGCCACATCAACATCTTCATAGGCCATGTCCCACTAACAAGGGCCTGGCATATGAAATCAACCATGCCCACCTGCAGCCTATCAAATCTTAAGGAGAGTATAAAAGGAACACTAATTACGCCGATGACACCCAGATACTCGTACCGATCACCGGTGATCACATTGTAGACAGTAAGACCCTCAACGACATTAACCTTATTATTCAAGCGTGGATGGCATTGCACAGACTTTGCCTCAACGATGAGAAGAGTGAGTTGCTTCTACTAGGGTCCTCGGCCAACCTGAACAAATTGGGGACAATATTCAACTCCTTTAATATTGATGGAAACTCAATTACAGTGGCTAATGCAGTGAAAACACTAGGAATTTACATTGATTCTACACTCACTTTAAAAAGAGAAATTAATGCTTTGTTGTCGTTCACAGCACATACATGCAAGCTCATCACGGCTTGCCGCCCTTATTTGACGACATCTAACTGTATTACAATAACCAGAGCATTAGTACTATCTAAGCTCGACTATTGTAATGCTCTATCTCGGCACCTCAAAGACAACCTCAATAAGTTGCAAGTTATGCACGATAATGCCATGAGAGCAGCCTTAAACATTCCTAGGAACCAACACATCTCTGCAACCAGACACGCAATCAAATAGCTTAACATTAAGCAAAGAATTGACCTCAAAACACTGTCCCTCACACATAAGTGCTTAGCTAACGAAACGCCTATCTACCTGTCCAATACTGTTGCCAGACATTCATCCGCACAACCCACCAGATCAGCCCAACCACACTGTGTCTCCATTCCACGCTTTAAACAGAGTGCCGAAAGGGGTTAGCTTTCCTGACCTAGTGGCTAAGAAATGGAATGCATTGCCAGTCGTCCTGAGAGAGGAACCTTCATTCCTAATCTTCCGAAAAAGGCTACAAACGTGGCTGCATAAGCAAGACACCATATAGTGTGTTTAAACAAATAGGCAAGCCATCGATCTCTGCTTTGTATATGTAACCTGTAGATATATAACCTGTCTACTTATGTTGCTACTTACCACTGTGTCTGATGTATAAACTGTAAACTTTGTGTATGCAACTATTATTCTGTATTATCTGCCCGATGTATAAATTGTAAATTCTTGTAAGTAACTATTATTCTATATTCCTATCTGTCTGTTTGATCTGTAACATGTATGAATAGCACTCCGATGCCTCCGAGCTGGGTTGTGCTCTATAAATAACCTATAAACACTAGCAATCAGCAAAGGGAGAGAGTTGGGAGGAGAGCTGAGGAGCTGTGGCTGCCAAGGACCAGCTCTGAGAAACGGAGATGCTGAGACGGCACGGGTCTGTGTGAGGAAGCATCCGGGAGAAGTGTGACCAACAACCCCGGTTTCCAGCAAAGAAGAGCAGTCCAAAGAAGGGAGGCGTGCTGGTCCCTTGTTACATTGGTAAAATGAAATGCTTGTTCCCCTTGGCCAGGACAGGAGCGTCAAGGGGCAGGTGGGGAGACCCGGACTGCTGATAAAAGACATTAACCCAAGAATGAAGAAAACGCCACCGGTGAGTGAAGCACAGTGAGAGCATGGTGTGTATTGAAGTGAGCGAGCAATAATCAACGTTGCAGCCCAGATGCTTAAGTCTGACAGATGTGTCGGGTACAATTGACAAATGGAATTGCAAGGGTGCATAGTGGCAGAGTGGTCGCGTAAATGATTACACGTTCGCCAATGACTGTGAAGAACGCAAGTGTCTGCCAAGAGGGGAGCTGTGTGCGGACACAAAGTGGGTGAAATAGAGGTCCCAAAAAGAGGTGCAGGGGCTGTGCGAGAAATGAAGTGGGAGTAAAATTCCCAAAACTATGAAGTTTGACAATGAGCAAAAAGTGTTGGAAAAGCATCGGGGTGGCTACCAGACGGGAGATTTATCCAGGTTGGCCGCAGAGACCCTAGTATAAGGAAAAGAGAACTCTAATGAGGATAAGGCCACTGGTTGCGTGGCCAGTAATGGGTGGACTATGCGGTCTGACAACTGCACCACGACCAGGGGAGCCCAATTGAAAGCAAGGAGCTGCATGATCTAAAGGGCTTCTAGGTTCACGGAATGGAGACCCGTAGAAGCCTTAAGAACTTGCCAGGAAAAGGTACTGTGAAACCTGAGACTTGTAGAACTTGATAATCCCGAGTGCCTTAAACTGGGCTCCAAATCCCATTCACCCTATTCTGTAGAAGTCAGGATAAGTATAGGTTTTGACAGTGTTTTGTTATGGACTGACACACTTAGACGTCACTTGGTTTTCTTTCCGTTGGGGAACATTCCCATCTTAGAGTTCGAGCAAGTTAGGTGTTACACCATACTGACCATTGAGAATAAAGGTTTCCAAACTGTGTTTCACTTGTCTGTGTTGTCTCTTGAGATCATGCCTGTCTTACATAGCACCTCTGGCTTTGTTTAGTTAACACTATAATGCTGCTATGAAACAATGCTATTCCTAAAGACGAAGTTACATTACGAGGTAAACTATGGTCACAAGCACTTTCGTCACAAAACTGCAAGATGGTTAATGGCAACGCCAAAGGTGACCAAACCTACAAGACAACCTGGAAGCGACTTCTACTTAGAAACACTCTTGACTATATTTGGGTCTCTTGTAATCTATTTGAAAGAGTTGTTTCACTAGAGGTAGTTCAAAAAGATGCAAGTGACCACGATTTGCTTCGTCTATGTATGGACTTCGATACTTTTGCTCATCCAAAGACCTACAAACTCCCACTGACAACAACTGCAGCCGGAAATCGGCTAAAAACTACTGGCTCGTCAATAGAGAAATTAACCCTCCATCTTGAAGCCTCAAATGACGTGGACTATGTTCCTTTGCTGTTTGCATGTTCACAACATTACGCCAACTCAAATACATACGGTCTTACATCGAAAAATCTATATAGCTCAGAAATAGCAGTGGCCAAAAAACTGTTGAGGAAAGACCTTCGAATGTAAAGGAAAACACATGCTGATCCAAATGACATACAAAGAAGCGTAAAGGCACGACGCCAGGAATATAGAAATTGGCTTAAATCCCATTCTGTCATAATTGATCAAAACAGCTGAAATTATGTTAAAAATAATTATTACAAAGAACTCACGAGAAATGTGGGCCATCCTAAATAAGGGAAACACAAGAACCAACCCATTCATCTCGAATGCAATCTCAAGCTCTTCATGGGTGGATTACTTTACCAAAGTTTACGAACGACCTTACCAAATCCCCCAAGTTCACCGTCTTCCTTCCACTAAAGTATGGGATATAACTCCATCATATGCTGACCTTGAATCAGCAATTCAAAAATTAAAAAACTCAAGAGCAGCAGGACCCGACCAAATAACTAACATCATGCTAAAAAAACACAAGCATCATTGGGCCAAACTTATGGAATCTTTGTTTCGTCAAATTTCAACCTCGAGAAAAACACCCGAGTCTTGGGCTAAGGCAATTGTGGTACCAATTTACAAGAAGGGTAACAGAGATGATCCATCGAACTATCGTCCAATTGCCCTGCTCGATACCATGGGCAAAATATTTGGCTCATTTCTCCGAACGAAGTTGACTGCTTGGGCATGAAAGGCGAATCAAGTAGATTGTCGACAAACGGGTTTCTCGTAAAATGTAGGCGTTGATGCCAACTTAACTATATTAACCATCTTAAAACTTGAAGCCCTGAAAGCTAAAACAAAAATCTTTTTTGCTTTTGTCGACTTAAAACAAGCAAGTGGAACTGTCCATCTCAAATTCTTGATCCTCTAATAGCGCTTCATGCCAACACTTCTGTTCACGTAAGAGTAAATTCCCAAGGCGACTTGACCGACCCAATTCCAACGTACAAAGGGGTCAAGCAAGGATGCCCACTGGTGGCTGACTTGTTTAAAATATTTATCTCTGACCTACCGAAATGGATGGAAGCCACACAGTTTTCCCCCAAAGATCAACGCAAAACCTGTTAACTGTCTTGTGTATGCTGACGATATTGTGCTGATTGACCGCACTCAGATAGGCTTGCAAAATCTGTTGTTGAAGTTGAACGAATATCAAAAAATAAATTAACTGCAACTGAACACAGGGAAAACTAAGATCATGTGTATTGGGAAAACTGTTTCACGGAAGGAAAAAAATTTTCGATGGGCAATTGAGAACACTCCGCTTACTATTGTGACATCTATACGATACTTAGGAATAATGGTTAACACCTCCATTTGCGAATCAGCCTGGACGAACGACCTTTTGGCAAGAGCCTAATACACTTGGTATTCAAGGTGCGAAAATTAATAAAGACTGGCAAATTTTCAATTGAACCACTAATAACATTCTACTTGCAGAAGTTTATTCCCACTATATCATTTGGTGGAGAGTCAGGATAGAACCTCAATCATCGGTTATGGCAAAAACTCGAAGGAAGGTTTTGGAAACTTGCATTGGGGCTTTCAAAAGAAATCTCAATGGTGGCTCTGAGATACGAATTGGCTCTGACCTCACTTCAGACGACAATAATTTGGAAATCCTTATCCACTTTGAGGAAAATGAAGCTTGGTCAACAAATTCCAGCATATGAAATCTTTGTCAATGACATTGTAGGTATACAGTCGGGCCTACTTCAATCATGGTTCTCCGCTCTGACAAATATCATGGAAGCCGCCAATATCAGCATTGAAGAATTAATTGATCGCCCACAACATGCGAAAAAAGAACTCGAACTATGGGACTGGATTCTCACTTACGAACATCGCACATCTCTTAAATCCACTCTACCAGGTTCTAAGAGCATGATCAAATTACACTCCCCTCCTAAATACTTATTTTCTTGTCCCTCTCGCCACCATCGGAATCAATTCCTGAAATTCAGACTGAACACTCTCACAACAAGAGAAACACTCTGGCGACGACGAGATACTACAATCAACTCCGATAAATGCAGGTTCTGCAAGACGGGAGAAACTGAGTCATTAAAACATCTTATAACTGAATGTACTGAGCTCAAGATCGCTCGTGAACTACACCTTGGTTCCTATAAACCGTTCTTTTATGATGCCGGTGATTGGTGGGACACTGTTTCGATTGGGAGAAATATCATGCTCACATGTAGCATAATCAACTTCTTAGACATGATCTTGCCCATCGACCGAAAAAATTGTCTGTAAACAAAGTATTTAATCTGAGGTGTAAGGAATCTTTTGTTCTTCTTTTTGAACACCTCAATGAACTCTAATGCCATATTATAGGTGTGACTCAAACATGCACTCTTAATGGGAACCTAACAGTTGAATCTCAGGATACTGTAATGTAACAAAAGTTTGATCTTGTATTAAACTGAAGTTTTACAATTAAAAAAAAAAAAAAGCTGCTATGAGAACAGGAAGCAAGGGAGAAGGCAGCAGAGTGTACCACGGCAAGGAAAGGGTGGGCAGCCAACTGGAGAAGGAGGGACAAGGGGGGAATGATGGATGGTTGGTAGAGGGAATCAGAGACACAGGATCTTGTCCCAGGAAATGCAAGCTGAGGAGGAACAGAAAAACAGTTTAGTGTGGGCATATTTTAAAAAAAAAAGACCATTGGGCTGAAGAGCAAAGAGCTGTTGCGGCTGAGAGTCCCATTCGGCTGAGTGAGGGAGACTCTGTATGAAGGAGAGCTCTGTTGGGCTAACTGAGGGAGGAGCTGAGTGAATCCGAGCCCCTTTCAGTTGAAGGCTGCCAGAGGAGAGTTCTGCTGCACCTGTTCTGCTTCGTTTCAACAGCCTCGTTCAGGACTGAGAACTACAGAGAGGAGGAAGTAGGAGCAAGTCCCAAGCAGGACTCCAACGACACCTCATCCTTGTTCCACACAAATACCTGGCACCACCTGTCAGTCGTCCTGGACTGAGGGAACATAAATTAATAGCCACATGAAAGCCAAGGCTACCGTGGGAAGAACCTAACACCAGCCTACCCCTTCCCTCTTTATAGCCTAAGCGAGGCCCTGAAAACATAGAAAAGGGGTAGCAGAGACATAGGCCCTACCCAAAAGAAGTTCAGGAGCTATAAAGAGAGTGAGAGAACAGATTTGGGGAACGTCGCCTTCATCCCCAAAGGATTGGGGGTGGAGGGCATTGAAGGAAAAGATGAAGGAAAAACGGAGTTGTCCTTATTTCCCACACCGCACATGTGGCAATCGGTGGGATAAGGCGGAAGACCATGGAAGTGTTAATCAAGGCCCTAAGTGAGGGACAACCCCAACTGCAACAGGCACTGCAAATTCAAAGTCAACAAGCACAGACGGACAGACAAGCACTTCAGCAAGCGATTCAGGTGCAGCAGGTGCAAATGATAGACTCAACGAATGTAAGGAGACATATGCAGGTACCAGCTACGGTCCTGCAGAAATGCACGTGAACTCTGAAAGGGTTGCGCGCAATGCACATGGGCCACCAGACAGATTGTGCCTTTATATTGCCCCGTTGATGACTGGGGAAATGCAGAGTACATACCAGGTAGCCAATCCAACAGGAGACGCGACATATGTGGATATGAAAAGGGTAGTCCTCGAAAGATTAGGACATGATGAATCCTACCGGATCTAATTCAGAGAGACTACACTGTTGCAGGACGAAACACCCAGGCAATTGTTCTACAGAGTAAAAGATTTAGGTGACAAATGGCTACATATGGCCACCACCACGACCCAAGAGAGGGCGGAAAGGATTGTATTGGAACAGTTTGTGGAGGCCCTTCCCCTGCCAATCAAACTTTGGGTGAGACAAGAGCATAGACCCATCTTGACCGAGGCCGTTAACATAGCCTCCACCTACCAAAAAGCTGGACAGGGGCTGGTGACTTATACCCAACCATGCAGAGCGACAGGTGGATCAGCTACCCCTATGACCAGACCCCCGTTAGACACTGGACCAACCTCCCGAATAATCGACCAGAAGTAGGACTGCGATTGCGACCAGGGGGTCAAGGAACTACGCCATACTAAACTCCAGGGATGGGGCCAAGAGGTCCCCAATGTTTTTCGAATGGCGCCACTTAGCCTGACTATGCCCAAAGAGAAGTAGAGCGGAACCTATGGATATCAGGGTTTCAGGGTTTTCGATGTACCCACTATTACTATCAGGCACTATAGCATTTACACAACCGAAAATGAACTGGTTAGCACACACGCCAACACACGAGGTGTATTAGTATATCTATAGTTGAACGAGAAGTGGGGCACTTTTATAATAGGTAATCATATGCATATTGGAAGATAAAAAGCTGAATGTCATGTTTTTATGATCAAGCTTATGCATATCCTGGTTTCTTTTTCTCTTTCTGTGTTTGACGTATGACTTTATGTACGTGGGTACCCTGTTGTTCTCCAGCATGGGGTCTGGCATGGATTCACATGCTCATGAATATTCCCCGTCGTCAGGCTGGGAATCCTCGGTAAAGAAAAAAAAAACAGTATCAGTTTCGTTTCTGATCTGTCTTTCGTAGTAATAACCAATCACTGGTCTCTGCGTCATACTGACCACAGCCAATGACTGCCCTCTACCTAAGCACCGCCTCTGGCAGCCATCTTCAGATTTTTACCGCACGTTCATGTGTTGGGATCCTCGTGCTATTGCTCTCGAGTGTTAGTGCTATTTTTTCACGTTTTTTCTCAAAAACTTCGTTTTTTTCTGTCAAAAGAGCCTCAAGCTCCACCGACTCTCCATCCGATCAACGGGGACCCGTGTCGGATTCGTCTGCGCCCCTCAAGGGTGAAGAATTAGTCGAGCTACGCTTTTGGAGGACTCCAGAAGCTTCTCAGGCCCGGACATGGCCCAGGAGAAGGGAAGCTCGACGCCCGGAAAGCTGTTCAGGGTCTGCCCTGGATGCCAGCTGAAGAACGTCTTTAAGGAGGATGAACACTCCTTTTGTCTCTACTGCTTACATGAGGACAAGACGCACGTGGAGAAGGACTGTGCGTTTTGCGGCAATATGTCGGAGCGGACCATGAAGGACCGCCATCAACGTCCCGCCAACTGGCTGGAAGGGAAGAGCCCGTCAGGCGAGAAGAAGAGGAAGAAATCCGAGCGGTCTTCTAAGACCTTTGAGGACGCCCCGGCGACGGGGGTCCAACACAAGGCCAAGCACCGCGAGTCCGCTGGCACCGGGAGCGCCGAACGGTCGGGCTCTACGGGCGCCAGGCAGGGCGCACCCTCCCCAGCACCTTCAGCCACGAGCCAACGCTCTGGGTCGGGTAAGAGGAAGGGCGAGCACCCGGCGAAGCTCCTGGATAGGCCCCGGTCGAGCTCGAAGGCCCCATCGGAGGGGGAGCGAGGCAGTGTCCCCCCCCTCAAGGATAAGGCGGTGAGCGCACCTAAGGTGGTGAAGGCCTTAATCCATCCGGCCAAGCCCTCTATCGAAGCTGTCACGGCGGCCCTGGCTCAGCCTGTTGAGGCTACACCAGTGGTGGCGACCTCGGGGCTCAGAGTCTCCCTGCCACCTCGGAGGGAGTCCTCTTTTGTACCCATCGATAGGACCCCCGTGAAATCCCCGGCGGGGAAGAAAAAGGGGGGCAGGGCGTCGTCGTAGATTCGGCTTCAACCTCGGAGGAAGAGCTGATCGAGGTCTTAAACCAGGGCCTTGGCGTGGAAGAAGACCGGCCCGTCGGGATGGATCCCGACGCAGGTGACGACGGCATCGTCGAGGGTGCCGACGGGGCCACTGATCGCCCGTCGGATTCCCCTCTGCCAGCGCCGCAAGACAACTCGGCGGCCATTTTGTTGGCTATACAGTCCTTATGCTCAGAGATAAGGACGAGACTACCGTTGGCGACGGAGGAACCTCTCCCGTCGGGGGATCCTGAACCGGGACCTTCTGGTGTTCCCCCGCCCAAGAAAAGGATTCACCCTCCACCTCCTTTTCAGCCGTCGCGCCCCGTCCAGCCCTCCTCCCCGTCCACCCGAGGGGATGATACGGGGACTGACACGGCAGCGACGGGCACGGACGACGAGGTATACGACGAGGATCTACCGTCGTCACCTCCCACCAGGGCTTCGCCGCCCGATGAGATTGGATCGTTCCACTCCATGATCGCCTGGGCATCCGAGCTTTTCCAACTCTGCCCTGAGGAGAAGAAAAAGGAAGGATTCCTTTATCAACGGCGCGAGGCCAAGAGGAAGACGGTCCTCGCGGTGCCTCTACTGGACGACATTTGGGATGAGGGCCTCGCCCTCCTCAAGAACCCTTCCACGACGCCAGTTAGAAGAGACCAGTACGAGAAGAAGTACCGGGTCCCGGACGCGGCCCCCCTGTGCCTCCGGGCGCAGCCTACCCCGGACTCCGTCGTCTCCGCGTCGTCTCCACATTGACTTCCCCACCGGACGGCGAGGGAAAGAAATTGGACGCTATGGGACGCAGGGTCATCTCGTCTGCAGCGACGACGATTAAAGCGGCCAACGCCTTGGCTATCGTGGCCCGCTACGACAGGGAGCTATGGTACAAACTGGCTCCCCTGCTGGACTTCCTACCGGACGACAAGAGGGCGGATGCCCTGGAGATCCTACAGGAAGGTGAGGTGGCGTCGGACCACGCCATCACTATTGCGACGGACATCGCCGACACTGGGTTTCGCCAGTTGGGCAACGGCGTGTGCCTTAGGCGGCGTGGATGGCTCAAGGCTACGGATTTCCGTCAAGACGTACAGACCAGAGTCCTGGACATGCCGTTCGATGGGAACTACCTGTTTGGGAAAACAGTGGACGATGCCCTTCAGGCCATTAAAGCGGACACTGAGACGGCCCGGGCCCTTGGGGTTCTGCAGCAACGACGGATGCCCTTTCGGAGCAGCGGAGGCAAGGGCGCCTCTAAAGGTTCCGGCGGCGGTTTCTCCACCTACCGTCAAGCGGCCCGCTCATCGTCTCAGGAGGCCTACAGAGGACGAGGCAAGTCTGGCGGACCCCGCCGTCGTCGCCAAGGAGGTCAAGGCGGCAAAGCCTCGTCGAAACAGGATTGAACCGGCAGTGGGGTCGGGCCCCCACCGAAGCACCCCGGTGGGAGGCCGGCTGGCGAGCTTCGTCAGCGTGTGGGAGTCCATCTCCACCGACCGTTGGGTGCTGGACGCCTTAGCCCGGGGCCATGCGCTCGAGTTTCAAAGAAGGTGCCCGCGTGTCCCCCCCCCCGTGGCCAGGAAAGAGCTTCACGTCCCTCAGCTTCTCCTGGAGGTAAGGGCGATGCTCAGGAAGGACGCCATCAAACTCGTCCCAAAGAGGCTTCGGGGGGGCGTGGCTACGAGAGCCATGTAGGAGGACGCGTTCCAGCGGAGCTCCCGAGATCCTGAACAGATCCGGGCAAATTAGTGCGGTGTGACTGCTTATTGAATACCGACGATACGCATGCCAGCGTGTGAAAGTGCTACCTATGCACTGTGAACTTTTGGAGGACATAGTAGCTACGGCGGCGAAGATTGGAGAAGAAAAGTCGAGAGACGTTGAGGACAAAGGGCGACTCAAAATGGCCGACATAGGCCCGAGACGGAATAGAAAAGAGTAGCGGGAAGACCTAACCAGGCCAGCGTGCAGAGCGCCCACTCATCATTCGGAAGACCTGCACATCCCCAGAACCATGTCAAGTAAGGCAGTGCGACCCAAGGCGAAACAGCCCACGCTGGACGACTTCACCAAGACGTCCCCGGGCCCGGACGCCACCAAGAATAAAGATGCATCGGCCGTGGGTGGCGCGACGCCTTCGAGCTCTAATCAAGAAATCCTGGCGGCGATTGCGGACCGGAGAGCAGCCTGGGAGTCGAAATTAGAACTGGCTGTCTCTGAATTAAAAACGGCATTGGACCTCAAAGTTGGGGAGGTCCAGGAGGACGTCAATCTGCTGAGGCAGGACGTTAGGGTTCTGGCAGAGCGCACAGAGTCCCTGGAAAAAGAAGTTGGCCCGAATACGGCGGACTGCGCCACCCACAAGGCAAAACTGCACACCCTAATTCAAAGGGTGGGCAACTTGGAAAGTAGAGCGGAGGAGGTGGAAGGACGAGCCCGTCGCAACAATATCCGCATTGTGGGCCTACCGGAGGGGATGGAGGGCCGTGACCCTACTGACTTTGTTGAGACCATGTTACTGCAGGAGATACCCGGAGGGGCCTTATCCCAAGGCTTCGCAGTGGAAAGAGCGCATAGAGCCTTAACGAGGAGGCCGCCTCCCGGAAACCCGCCTAGACCCATCATTGCCAAAATTCTTAACTACCGCGATCGGGAAAGAATATTGGAACATTTTTGAAAAGGAGGCACGATCAAGAGAGGAGCAGCAAACATCACGGCGTATCCGGATTACACTCTAGCTGTGCAGCGGAGCCGCATGAATTTTGGGACTGTGAAACGGAGGCTGAGGGAGGCAGGTTATAAATATGTTGCTTTACCCTGCAAAACTGAAGGTTATACAGGCGCATAAAACTTTATTTTTCGAGACCCCAGAGGACGCCATGGAGTGGCTCGACATACAGGGGTGCCCCCAGGAATCGGCGGACCGGCCCCAGAAGGACTCGGAGGAGCTGCGGAAGGCGTAAAATGGCGTCGCAAGATGGCGCGACTCATGGACTTTGAGACTTGATTATAGTCGGTTCGGAACCTTCGGTATGGAAGGTCAGTTGGTTGTACTGTTTGTCACAAACACTGGGATTATTATCGAATGGGAGCCCCATGGAGCGATACTCTTTCCCCACAATAGCTTAGGTTAGGTGGCCATTAGGGCGACCTCACCCTACTGGGCTCCGTGCACTGATCGGTGATTGCGGAACTAGATGTGGGGGTGCCTGAGCTCTGTTGAAGCTGGGCAACAGTTGGGGTGCGTGGTGTTGGGGGGAGGGCGGGTGAGGGAGGGGAAAGGGAGTTGGGGTTTGGTTGTGTGTGTAGTTAGTTGGGGAATGAGCTTATTCGCGGAGTGGCTACAGTGGGATGCCTTCTGTGTCATGCGAACTGCTGGAGGTTCCTGCAAATGGGGTGGGAAGACACATAATTGCCATGGGTGACCTTAAGATTGCCACCTGGAACGTCCGCGGACTCAATAATTACCTGAAAAGAAATAGTCATGTTGTATCTTAAACGGCAGAAGATCGACATTGCCCTGCTACAAGAAACGCACCTGACCCAACATAAACTAGACCTTGTAAAGAAAAAATGGGGTGGCACGGTGGTGGGCTCCCCGTACTCGGCCTATGCCAGGGGTGTGCTGATCTGGGTGGCCCCGGATGTCCCACTCAGAATTGTACGAGAGGAGGTAGACACGGAGGGTAGGCTGGTAATACTAAGGGCACTGATTGAGAACAGAGGACTGAGTATTATTAATACATATGCCCCCAACCAGAATACTGCTATATACTTCAGGACTTTATGTACACGCCTGGGCCCGTGCGCAGAGGAACCGATTATCTGGGGGAGGGGACTTCAACTGTGTTTTTGACCCCAAGATAGATAGGTCCGACAGTAAAGTGGACAGGCCCACCCCGGCGGCTAGGGCTTTACGGGTACTATTAGACGATTTTGGACTAGAAGATGTCTGGAGATTGAAACACCCCACTGCCTTGCAGTACTCTCATTATTCGGCCCCTCAACAGTTGCATACGAGACTAGACTATTTCTTTGCCACGCCAGAAGTGGCGATAGCAACTACTCAGATTGAATACAGAGCGAAGGTCCTGTCGGACCATTCGCCCTTGGTGATGGCCTGGCAATATGGCCGCCCCAGAGGGCGGATACCAACATGGCGCCTTCGGGCGGAGGCGCTCAGAGACCCGGTCTTCAGAGAGGATATTAGAGAGGCGATTATAAGGTACTTTGAGGAGAACACGGGCAGTGTAGATTCGGCTAGTACACTTTGGGAGGCCTTCAAGGTGGTATTGAGGGGCAATGCTATTTCCAAATCAAAGGGCCTTCAGGGGGGGGTTCTAGCTGAGCTAGAGAAAGTGGAGAAAGAATTGGAGCGTGAATGTACCAGAGCGGGGGGGGGGACACAGACCTAGTACTCGAATTACAGCAACGATGCTCGGAGCTTTGGGAGCGGCTTTGTGACCTCAACTACAGGAAATATGTGGAGAGGCAGCATGCAGGCGGTGACAAAACTGGTCGCCTACTGGCATGGCTTTATAAGAGGGAAACCCCTAGGGCCCCGATCATGATGATAGAAAGGGAAAATGGGGAGGAGGCTCACACTCAGGAAGAGGTTAACGCTGCTTTCTTAGATTATTATAAAGCGCTGTATGAGGACAAAGGGGAAGACAATCTGGATAAAATCAGGGACACACTGGAAGATATGGAATTGCCTAGAATTGGTGCAGAGGAAAGGGAGGAGTTAGATGGTCCCATTACGCTAGATGAACTGGAAGAGGTGGTGAAACGGCTGCCTACTTGCAAGACCCCGGGCACTGATGGACTCCCGAGTGAGTTCTACAAAACATATAGCGCAGAGATACTCCCCCCTATGCTGGAGATGTATAATGAATCATTTGAGGGAGGCCGATTGCCGGACACGCTCAGAGAGGCGCTGATCGTGCCGCTACCCAAGCCTAACAAGCCGAGACAACACTGTGGGTCGTACAGACCGCTGTCGATGTTGAACCAAGACAGTAAGATCCTGACAGCGGTCCTGGCGGACAGGCTACGCAAGGTCATCGGCAGACTGATACACTCGGATCAGACAGGTTATGTCCCTGGCAGGAATATAACCCATAATCATAGGCGGCTCCACCGGGTGATCGAAGAAGGGAACAGAAGAGATGAGGAAATGGCAGTGATCTCCTTAGACGCAGTCAAGGCATTTGATTCGGTGAGGTGGCCGTGGCTGTTCGCGGTCCTGGGGGAATACGGGTTCGGGCCAGGCTATATCAGATGGGCGAGGCTGCTGTATAGCCAGCCAACGGCTAGGGTGCGCACGGGATCGGTGATATCCGATAAGTGGCGCCTAGGTAGGGGTACTAGGCAGGGATGTCCTTGGTCCCCGATGTTATACATATTGGCCCTGGAACCCTTAGCGGTATATCTTAGACAGCAATATGACCTGGTGGGCATCGAGGTGGGAGGAGAGAGCCACTTGATATCCCTATATGCCGATGACTTGCTGCTGTACCTAAAATATCCGGAGGAGAACATCCAGTATGTTTTGGAGGTCATGCAGAAGTATGCCGAATTGTCCGGCATAGCGGTTAATCCCGGCAAGTCGAGCATGTTCCCCCTAGGGTATTATTCGAGGGTCCCCACGGAACGCTTACCGGTATTACCCGTGCCTTGGGCAACCGAGTTCTTCCGATACCTCGGAATAGACATATATCATACTGTGGTAAACGAACATCTGCACAATACTGCAGTTGCTGTGGATAAAATCCGTGCGTCCATGCGATTTTGGGAGAAGCTGCCGCTGGCGATGATAGGGCGGGGGGCGTTGCTTAAAATGGTTGTCCTGCCTAGACTGTTGCATTTTTTCAACAACATACCATACTTAATACCTAGGAAGTTCTTTACCAAACTCGACAGTATGTGCAGGGACTTCCTATGGCACGGCACTCGCAACCGAGTGGCACTGTGGAAGCTGCAAAACTTTTACGATAAAGGAGGGATCAAATTACCACATTTTGAGGCCTATTATGTAGCGAGCCAATTGCAATATGTTACACAGTGGCTCTCTGATGAGGAATCTCACGAGTCTAGGTTGGTTGGGACAGATTGCACCCCGTTTTATTTGAAGGAGATCATCTGGGTCCCTAGACAGGACTTAAATCTTCGCCCTGGCATGCTGTTACTTGGGTGGAGAATGTGGCGTAGAGCATGTCGGCTACTGGAAAGCCTGGACCCGTGTTCGCCACAAGTGCCACTGGTCGCCTTGACTGCGGGGGATAGCCAACTTAGGAAAATGATCACAATATACTGGGAATCTGTTGGGTTGGCCACGTTAGGAGATATATGGCAGGATGGGGCCATCAAGGATTTTGCAGACCTAGAAGAGGAGACTGGGTTACATGGGGGCCAATACGTTACATACCTCAGGTTGGTACGGATTATCCGAAAATCTTGGCCTGAGACGGTGTTAGCGGAGGATCCGGACGCCCTGATTGACACGATATATGATATATCAGAGGGCGGACACGAGATTTCCAGATTGTATGAGGTGGTGATGTCCCGGGTGGGAAAGGACCTGATGGATTTGAGACTAGAATGGGAAACAGAGGTGGGGAATCAGATGACTGATGGGATGTGGGAACGGGCTATGGGATATCATAAAAAAGTGTCCAGAAATGCTAGATTACAGCAAATCCAACTATATATCACGCACAGAGCGTACATGACCCCCAAAAGGATAGCTAAGTTTGCGAACACAGGCAGACAAGCATGTCCGAAATGCAACGAGGAGGACGCGGACATGACGCATATGTTCTGGTCCTGCCCAGTAATCGAAGTCTTCTGGGGAGAAGTGTCACAGAAGTTAGCAGACAAAGGGGTCCCGATAAGCATTGACACGGCCTGGGCTTGCCTCCTAGGGGGGTTCCCCAGACCGAAGAACACCAGACATCTGGGGAAACTGAGAGACCTAGCGTATATACTCGCTAAGAGGAGGATAGCCATGAACTGGAAGCAATGCTACAAACCCAGGATAGAGATGTGGTGGAGGGATCTGCAAAAATGGGCGGAAGCTGAAACCATGGTCTGGCAAGAGGCATGCAGTAAATGCGGGGAGGAGGAGGTGGGCAACCTAGTAGGCTGGAGGTTGTTAGTTACTGGTCTGTTTGGGGTGCAAGGGGAACCTACTGCCTCGGAGGAGGAAGACACCCGGCCACTCCAGGTCGATACAGAACTACCCTGTCGATAAGCTCTTGGGGGGGAGGGGGGAGTGCAGTGTTATGTTTTCTTAAGTGTCAATTGTCCTATTGTACATAATGCCACAAGTTTGTTTTGTACTGTTTTCATTTAAAATAAAAATATATTTAAAAAAAAAAAAAGAGGCTTCGGGGCTCCGGAGTTTACTCGAGATACTTCCTCGTGAAGAAGAAGACGGGAGGATGGCGCCCCATCCTAGACCTGCGACGTCTGAACAAGTTCATCAAGGCGCAGAAGTTCCGGATGGTCACCCTCCAGCACGTCCTGGGTCAGCTGGAGGAGGGAGACTTCCTGTCGTCGTTGGATTTGGAGGATGCCTACTTCCATATTCCCATCCTAAAGGGGCACCGAAAATTCCTCAGGTTTGTGGTCCAAGGGCGTCACTACCAGTTCAAAGCCCTCCCCTTCGGACTACGGTCGGCACCCAGGGTATTCACCAAGTGCCTTGCACCGGTGGCGGCGCAGCTGTGCCGTGAGGGGATCCACGTCTACCCCTACCTGGACGACTGGCTCATCCGAGCCAAGACGAGGGAGCTCGCCGTGGAGCACACGGCAAGGACCGTCCACCTTCTCACGGACCTGGGATTCTCCGTGAACTACGCCAAGTCCCACCTGGTACCCGCGCAAAACGCACTGTTTCTGGGAGCGAAGCTCGACACAGTGTCCCTTCTGGCCTCCCCGTCGGAGGAAAGGACCAGGTCCATCCTGGGCAAGGTACAGCGGATGTTGGTTTCCGACGCGGCCAAGGTGAGGTCCATCAAGTCCCTCCTCGGAATGATGTCTTCTTGCATCTACCTCATTCCCATGTGCATGCTCCGGATGCGCCCGTTGCAGGAGTTCCTGGACGCGCGCTGGATCCAAACGACGGGCGGCTTCGAGGAGAGGATCACACTCGACGAGAGTTTCCGCCGAGCGGTCCGGTGGTGGGGCACCCGCGCGCATCTGACGGCGGGCATGGACTTCCTGACCCCAGACCACCAGGAGACAGTGACCACGGATGCCTGCCTGGAAGGGTGGGGAGCGCACACCGAAAATCTGCACGCGAGAGGCCTTTGGCTCCCGACGGAGTAGTCCCTCCCTATCAACGTCCTGGAGCTCCGTGCAGTGTTCTAGGCCCTCAGGTCCTTCCTTCCGTCCCTCAAGGGCAAGGTGGTGAGGATCTTCACCGACAACACCACCACCATGTTTTACATCAGGAAACGGGGCGGAACCAGGTCCCCAGCACTGTCCAAGGAGGCGCAGGACCTGTGGCATTGGGCCGTCGCCCAAAGGATGTTTCTGGTGCCGTTTCATCTGGCAGGGATAAAAAACACCATCGCCGACTCACTCAGCAGGGAGCTGCGCTCGTGCCACGAGTGGGAACTACGGCAGGATCTAATGGATCGCCTCTTCCGACGGTGGGGCACACCCCAGATCGACCTGTTCGTGACGGCGACGAACGCCAAGTGCCGGAGGTTCGCCAGCAGGTTTCCCCAGGTGAGGAGCATGGGCGATGCTTTCTCGTTCCCCTGGGAGGGCCTGTTCCTCTACGCGTTCCCTCCTTTGCCACTGCTAATCCGGCTCGTCAACCAGCTCACAAGGTCACGGTGCAGGATGATCCTCGTTGCACCTGCGTGGCCGAGGCAGATATGGTTCCCGGACCTTCTGGACTTGTCAGCGTCCCCGCCAATCAAGCTGCCGGTGGACGTGGATCTACTCTCCAGGGAAGGAGGCGCCATCCTCCACCACGACCCGAAATCGCTGAACTTGCAGGCCTGGCTCCTGCAGCGCTAGAGTTTGGGGGATACGACATACCGGCCGACTGCAGAGAGGTTCTTGCAAAGGCCAGGGCGTCCTCGACTCTTAAATGCTACGGACACAAATGGAAGAGGTTCTCTGTCTGGTGCCACGCCCAGAAGATTAACCCTCTACGGATTACGGCTCTCCAGGTACAGCCGTACCTGCTGACGCTGGCCAAAGCTGGTCTGGCACACGCGTCCATCAAGATTCATCTTGCTGCGATCTCCCGATACACCAGAACCACGGGGCGGACGTCCTTGTGGTCTCATCGTCTGGTGAAAGAGTTCATGAAGGGACTGTTCAGATCGTTCCCGCCGGTGAAGGCTCCGGCCCCGGCGTGGGAGCTCAACGTGGTGCTGACCAAGCTCATGGGACCTCCGTTCGAGCCTCTGCACTCTGCCCCGTTGAAGTTTCTGTCGTGGAAAACAGCGTTTCTTGTGGCCATCACCTCCGCACGACGGGTGGGAGAGATCCAGGCCCTTTCCTGCAAGGCCCCGTACTTGACTTTTCACGACACAAGGGTAGTGCTCAGGACGCACCTCTCCTTCATGCCCAAGGTACCGTCGGACTTCCATCTCAACGAACCCTTGGTGTTGCCTGTGTTCTTCCCGTCGCCTTCGTCGCCGGCTGAGAGGACTTTGCACTCGCTGGATATGGTTAGAGCGCTGAAGTTCTACGTGGACCGCACAAAGTGTTTTCGGAAGACGTCACAACTCTTTGTGAACTTTGGACCTGTCAATCAGGGGAAGGCTCTCTCGAAGGCTTCCATTTCCAGATGGCTCTCCGGCTGTATCATGTACTGTCATCGGTTGGCAAACCGACCGCTGCCTGGCCGTCCGAGAGCCCATTCCACCAGAGCGATCGCAGCTACCACGGCGTTCCTTTCTGGTGTGCCCCTGCTGGACATATGTAGGGCTGCTACGTGGAGGTCGACGCACACCTTCACGAAATTCTACTGCGTCGATCGGGATTCCAGGGAGGAGTCCAGGGTCGGCCAAGCAGTGCTGCGCAACCTGTTCGCCTGAGGTGAGCCTGGTGAGGAGGTAAGATGCTTAATGTTGAGTTTGATGTAATGCTTAATGTTGAGCCTTTGCCACCTCCCGTGGTTGTGCATGTGTGTACTGCTATGTATTCTTTATTCATGAGCATGTGAATCCATGCCAGACCCCATGCTGGAGAAGGAACAAGTTACTTACCTGTAACTGTTGTTCTCCAGCATGGGTCTGGCATGGATTAACATGCAAACCCTCCCGCCTACCCCTCTGCGGCTTTTCACTTGGTCACACTGCCACTTCACGTGCTTCCAAATCTGAAGATGGCTGCCAGAGGCGGTGCTTAGGTAGAGGGCAGTCATTGGCTGTGGTCAGTATGATGCAGAGACCAGTGATTGGTTATTACTACGAAAGACAGATCAGAAACGAAACTGATACTGTTTTTTTTTTCTTTACCGAGGATTCCCAGCCTGACGACGGGGAATATTCATGAGCATGTGAATCCATGCCAGACCCATGCTGGAGAACAACAGTTACAGGTAAGTAACTTGTTCCTTTCAATATATTGTTTGATGTTATGCGTTTTTATTTGTGATACATTTGATTTGGTTGTTTTTTCTGTACAATTGGATTAACCAATACGTATGTTTGATGTTTGGCTATAACTCTCGTTAGACAGGCCCTGATGAAGGACTGCAGAGTCTGAAATGCATTGGCCATAATGGGTGGTTTTGCCCATCAGAAAAGCGACTGCTTACTTTTACTTTGAATAAATCCCTGAATTTAAGAATCAAAGATTTACGAAAGTTGATTATTAGAACAATAATCTCCTTTGAAATCCAATCGGGATATAAGGGTGTGCGGTCCACACTGCAGGCAATACTGCTAAGGTCTTTTTTCACACAGATGTGAAGAGGTACCCCCACAAAAGGGATACAAATGACATTTTTTTATTTAATGATTATAGTTTGATTTACCAACTTTTTATTTTTACAAAAGGAGAATAGCAAAACGTAGTCATGTCCAGAGCTTGTCTCTATGTCGGCTATAATGCATGTTTTTGGATCCGCTGGATTTTTCTGGGAACCCTTATGGAAAATGCGAGGAAAGGGTTGTCACATATGTCCTAATATGTTGAAGGATTCTGACATTTGCAATTTGCCAGTTGCTCCTGTCTCCACCAAACATCCTAGACCACCAGGTCTCTTCGTCCATCAGTAGAGGGTTGGTGAAGAAGTGGTTCAGGTACTGAGTTTTTATCTGGCGAGTACCAGGACATGACTGGAGCGGGTGACAGTCTTTTTCGTTGTCTAATTTGCAAAGCCGGCAATTGCTTGTAGAAGACATCTTATTTCCAAAATGTCATTGGTTTCTAAGAGATTGAGCCAAGCTCTCAAGAGCAGGTTGCGTGCAGATCTACTAGGACATTTCTTGATGAAGCCTTGCAATTTGTTCAGTTTTTTCATGTTGCCTGACAAGTGGGATGTGAGTTTGTTACTCGCAGCTGCATCTAAAGTCCTGATCCAGTCGAGTTCCTTGAGAACTTTTGCCGTTTTTTTAATCAGTTCGTCCTCTCCACTCTGAATAGCGGTCAGAAGGGTTGTTATCCTTGCTCCAATTTTTGAGCATTGCACAGCTGGATTCAAACCTTTCTTTATCAGGCTGTATATTATGGGGTTGTTTGGCATCAGGCATTTTTTATAGAACATCAGAGAGTTACAGTTCATCGAGCCTTGTAGGGATAGTAGACTGAGCTCACTTCTAAATGATGCCACTGGAGTGGATTTTGGGAGGCCACGAACTGTCCTCCAGAAGTATGCTTCTAATCTAGGCCATATTGCTCTTGGTATATATACAGCATTGCTTTGGCACCATAGGTCAGCAAAGGCACGACCTTCATTTTGTAGAAGTTGATCACCGGGATCGTTGAAAAGCAACCAAATTTTCTGTCGATTTTGCTTTGGCCCGAGTTGCCAATTTTCTGGTTTTCTCTTGTAGAATGCATTGCATTGACGTTTCGAGCTGTGGAGTCACTCCTAGATACTTGAAGTCTTGGACTTTTTCTATTGCGCAGCCCTCAAGATGCCACAAGGTTTTTCTGTTCTCTTGAATGTTTTTTCTAGCGCCATAACTTTGGTTTTGCCTTTGATTTCTAGGTTGTTTCCAATAAGTATTCCTGTAAGTTGTTAAGTTGCCTGCTGAAGGCCTATAGGTGTGTGGTCGAGTAAGATTAGGTTGTCGGTGTATAACAGGCGGCTGATTTTAGTCTGGCCAAGTTTTGGTGGAAAAGATCCGACTGTGGCTTCCCTCTCCTTAAAGTCCCCTAGGTAAGCCAAAAAAGAGCAGGAGCAAGGGGGCAGCCTTGCTTTACGCCTCTTGATGTCAGAATTTCTGCCGATAGTACACCCTGCTGGCTTGGGCGAACTCTCATTTTCATGTAGGTGTAAAGAGATTGTACAGGCTCAAGGATTTCGTTCAGACAATTCCAGGCCGAGAGTTTTGCCCACAGGGGAGCACTGTCGACTCAGTCGAATGCCTGGGTTAAGTCGATGAATGCGACAGTCTACGACCCCCTTCCATTTTCTTGCTTTTTAGGGCACTTAACATTAAAATGTTCGCTGTGGCTCCTGAGTTTTTCTTGAAGCCTGATTGAAAGTGATCGACACAGGGAGCTTTGTTTACCCATGCTTGAAATTTCCTCAATAAGAGGGAGCCGAATCCTTTCCCAATATGGTCCAACAGCACAGTCTGGCGATAATTTGCTGGATCGCTGCTGTACCCCTTTTTAAGGATGGGTACCACTATTGTAGATGCCCATGATGAAGGAATTGACTTCTGAGGACTTTGCTGATGAAGTCTGACCATTCCTCCGGATGGCTCTTGCGGTCCAGGTTGGTTATGCCATCCGGCCCAGGTGCTCTGGAGTTTTTTAGTTTGATTCGAATGGAGTCCTCGGTGGTAGGCGTGGTGGTTCTCATGAGGGACCAGAATTCCCTGGCATTGCGCCCGGTGATCGATTTTTTTTTTTTTTTTTTTTTTTTTTTTTTTTAGCATGTTTTCAGAATCTTGCTGGTATAGTTTCAAACAGTGGCCTCTGACCCACGATTGGTAGGTCCTGGTTGCTTCGATGACTATAGCTTTAGCCAGCTGTCGGTAAAGTCTAGTTGCCCTCCTCTTGATTTTTCAAAACTCTCGTATTTTGTCCACCAATAATTTATCATAAGTGTGTGTGTGTGTGTGTATATATATATATGTTCTCACGAATTACTTGGCTCATTAACCTCCCCCCAATACTTGGCTCATTAACCTCCCCCCAATATGGCACACGCCATAGCAACAAAGGAAGCCTCAAGAAGGGAATTGGCTTCTAATTTATTCAGTGAAACGTTGAAAACCACCATAAGCACATTCAAGAGTAAGACTTCAACCCCAGTTGAATCAGATGAAATCACACTTCTTGGCGAACATGAGAAATTGTCAAAAAAGGAAATCAGTAAATGGTGGGAGCAGCATTCACTCCAGAACTATTTAGATGTGAAGAGAATACCAGAGGTCTGAGGATACTGACCACACCATCCTTTGAGGAGCAGGACCCCAAAATGTTGAAAGAGTGGGGTGCTGCCACAAATTCATTTTCAAGAAACCTACTGGGAATACTGGTGAAATATGCAGGGAATGACAGGAAGAAAATTCTAACCAAAATCTCGGAAATAGAGAAGAAATTAGATGAAATTAAACTGGGCGAAGACAGTGTGAAATTGAAAATGAACATTGAAAAAAATCTAATTTCCTTTGAGGAAGAAATCCAACAGAGAAAACAGCGAAAATTCCTAAGAGATTAAGAGGACTATGATAATGGTCGTGTATACACATTCGCCAGACAATTCGACCAAATGAGGGCACATACTAAAGCACAGAAGACGCCCACAGCCAATAATAGAGCCGGAACCTCCAATGAAGATTCCACAGCCTCAGAATCCGATGTTATCGAAAGTGAAAACGAAGAACCTCCAGTTAGATTACATTTTTTAGAAGAGATGTGCTTGCTCTGTCAGGATGGAAGGACGAACAAGCAGACTGGAGGAGGCAAAACACGGGGATCAGCACGAGGAGGAAGACAAAAACGAGGAGGGGGCAGAGGGGCAAAGAAGCCAATAAAGAATACCTCCGGGAGATCACGGCGCTCTGGGAATTAAGAGACGGCCTTAGAGACAAGTCTCCAGATGTCAATTGTCAACCTGTCCAAACATGTTCTAACAGAACCACAACGCTCAGTTCTAAGTTTGGGTCTCAATTTCTGCCTTGCATCCGAATATGATTATCCCCAAACCAGGATTGACTTTGACCAATATATACGAAAAATCAGACTATGGAAATTCTTTGTGAATAATCCCATCATAGAGAAGAAAGAAATTGCCCAAGACGAGCGGACTGAATTAACCAAATCAGATTTGGATACTCTATCGATTCTCATGTTTCTCCAGGAAGGTGGTGATCCAGCTTCTGAACCCACTGAATTAGATCTGCACGATTTGAACATCAATACGGATTGGTACAAAACCAGTAAATTGAAAACCAAATTAAAGTTTGTAACACCAGTTCCAACACGTGGCACCATAGCGACATTCCTAAATCTGGTGATTGAAGATCTGAAAAAAATGAGACATAAGGAGGCCAAGAATCATAAACCGAATATAGTGTATGAATACAGCAAAGCCCTTAAGGAATTGAACCTCTTGCCCAATTGCATCATTAAGGCGTCAGACAAGGGTTGTAATATTGTACTCATGACCAGAGACCAATATGTGCATGAGGCCAACAGGCAACTTAATGACAAAACTTGCTATGAACAACTAAGTGAAAGTCCTATGAAGGATTTGGAAATTGAGGTACAGAACATTCAAAGCAAGTGGTCTGAAGAAGGAATGCTGGAATATAATATCAAATTTCTCTATAAACCCCACTCTACAATACCAACAATATACTTTCTTCCCAAAATACATAAATGCATTTCTAAGCCCCCAGGGAGACCTATTGTTACACTTACAGGGTCACTGCTAGAAAACATGTCAAAGTAGATTGATGAGTTGCTGTTTCCTTTTGTTTTAACATTACCCTCTTATTTGAGGGATACGAAGGACTTTTTGTCTAAGATCAATGAAGTACCCTGTGAATCAGATTTTTTGCTGGCCACGATGGACGTGGTCTCCCTATACACGTCCATCACACATGAACAAGGAATGAAGGCCTGTACCTACTATCTGAACACCAGATCTTTGAATTATTCCAAACATTCGGAAATGATCATGGCCATGATTCATCTTTGCCTGACCAATAATGTTTTCTTATTCAACCAGAGGTACTATAAACAAAAACAAGGTACCGCGATGGGCACGACCTTCGTTCCCGCATATGCAAACCTCACAATGGGGTACGGGGAAAAATGAGGCATGGAAGGAAATTAATGAGCGGTTCACCAACAAGGTGATCATGTGGCAACGCTACATTGATGATTTGTTCATCATATGGAAGGGAACCCCTAAAGACTGGACAGATTTTGTGGAACATCTCAACATCAATTAATTCAATTTGAAATTTACAGAAACCCATAGTCACAAGGAAGTAGTGTTCTTGGATGTCAGGGTTCAAATAGAAGATGGGAGAATCAAAACGAAACTATTTTGTAAACCCACAGGAGCTAATGTTCCACTGCATGCCAAAAGTTCCCACTCCCAAAATTTGATTTGGAGTATTCCGTATGGCGAGTTTATTCGACTTCGAAGAAATTGTTCGGAACTCAGTTCCTATGACGAAGAAAGTAAAATTACAGCATGGGGTTTTAAGCAACAATGCTACCTCAAACAAATCATTCAGAGAGCCTATCTCAAGGCCTGTCAATGTGTGAGATCTACTTTATTATTGTATCACACGAATAGGAATCTGAATACGGACCAAAACGCCGCTACTCGTCTAGTTCTGACGTATGGACAATCTGCCAAATACATCAAAGGCGTAATACGTAAACACTGGAACACCTTTGTAGTGGATACAGATCTGAAACAGTCACTGGGTGAGCATCCGAACTTCTCCTTCCGCAAATGTCAATCTATAAAAGATAAACTAGTGAGTAGCCTTATGCCGCCGGACGCCATCTCCCATCAGCAAACCTGGTTAAGCAGTAGAAAAGATGGTTTCTACAAATGCAGAAAATGCAAGATATGCCAATATGCGGAGGAGTGCAGCACGTTCTTACATCCGGTACTCAAGAGAACTGTCTCCATCATGGACAGAATAACCTGTGACTCAGAGTACATTGTTTATGCACTCAAATGCACTTGCAACAAATGGTACATAGGGAGTACCAAGTGCAAACTAAAGACACACATACAGCAACATATCAGAGCAATTAAAAATCAGGACTATACATACCCAATAGCGAAACATTTCTGGGAGAAACATGAAGGGAAAATTGGTGGCCTCACGTTCATAGGGTTACAACAAGTCAAGATCGGACCCAGGGGAGGAGACAGAGAAAAGCTGTTAAGACAAAGAGAAACGAGATATATCATTGACTTCGAGAGCAAGTTTCCATTGGGGCACAATATTGATGAGGAACTTTATACTTTACTAGGCGATTAACCTATTGGGTTATCTCACAGCCTCTAAAACTCATTGTTCAAAGCAGAATACTGACTATTCACTGAAAATTTGTTTACTTTTTTCCTTAGAACTCTTACTTTGAGAGGTTTTCTCCCATCCATGGATTCTGGTTGGGAGATTGTTTTTAATCTTATTCTTAGACACAGGTTATCTAACCCATAACAGAATTATTTGTTCCCAATAAAATCTCTTTAGGGCTAGCCCATCTGAAATTAATGGAGTGATAGATATTTGTGCACAGTACCACTCTGATTTTGACTCCACAAAATCGTGCGTAGTTCCTTAAGTTGTAATGCACTGTGCATCAAAAGAAAGAAGGGTCCTTCAAATAAACATACAGGTCCCTGTATTGGGTTACCAGTGAGACAAGATACTCTAACCCGGGCTTTTCGCCTCAGGCTGTCTCCAAGCACTAGTCACTGCAAGACATTTTGGGAAATATTGTGGGTTATGTGAATTGAGACCTTTTTCATTCATGGGGTTAATCAGCACTAGTCACCTTATGGCAATTTACAACTACCATATCTGCAACGTACTTGATTGTAACGATATGGGTAACAATCATACATTTTATACTGCGGACTTAAATGCACTATGCACCTTACATCGTGGAGCGAAGACCTATACTATTCACATGTATCGAAATATTGGAATTAGGTCAGCTTATCATAGCAAAATGCAATATCCATGTATGCCAAAGTTTTGCACTATGCAAATTTAAAACATACAATTATCTCCTATGCAACTAAATGCAATGACATGGGGTATTGTATATTAAATGCACTTTATATTGTGGACCTATTACATATACCATCCCTATGTGCTGAAGTATTGGAATTAAGTCAGTCTATATCATCCCAGAAAAATAACTGATAAGACTGGGACAAATAGTATCTTTTAAACCTAAACATCAATGGTATGCACACTCACTCTAACAGGAGAAAATGAAATGTTGTCATTGCACAGCTTAATACAACGTTTTATAACAAACTTACTCCAAGATGGCGGGCGGGCGGGCGGGCGGTACAGGCATTGTGTATTGCAAATATGGTCGTAGTCCTATATTGGTTTTAACTGCTTCTCAGTGGGAAAAGATTCAAAAGCTGTGCCTAATCGAGTAGAATTCATGTGATCAAGCTACAAGCCGTAGCGAAACGCGTCATCGCCGGGGTTTTCCTTTGTGCTGCTGGGCGAGGGCTGAAGGTTTCCACATGGAATTTTAAATTTTGTAACTAATAAGACCTTTTTTAATCGCAATTTGTTGCAGCCAGTTTTGTGAGAACACGAACACTTACTCGAATTTTGGCACACAACTCCAG
This sequence comes from Ambystoma mexicanum, assembly GCF_040938575.1. Lineage (NCBI taxonomy): Eukaryota > Metazoa > Chordata > Amphibia > Caudata > Ambystomatidae > Ambystoma > Ambystoma mexicanum. The sequence continues at coordinate 145,104,405 of NC_090939.1, read as the reverse complement.
GAGTACGGCTCAGGACTGCACCGTGCACACAAGTTGCTGTTTCTTGGGACCGATTTTTCTTGTGGGCCATGAGCAACGGCTGGTAATCAATCGCCGGGCTGTGTATTCAAGACTATTAAATTTGCTAGTCAGCTCTCTAATACAGTTGGAGGTCAATTTTAATCTAGTACCTTGATTGTTAACTTTGACCTATCTTATTTTATTTTGTGCACGTTTCAAACCGTACAGTTGACAAGAGGTTATGGTCGCTGGCCTTCGTTTTTATGACTTCAAAGGGCTCGGTCACTTGCAGCACAGTCTTGTGACGAGGATTCTTCTCGTTCCCAATCGGTAAGCGGTCCCGCTGTTCGAACACTGCATCCAGGCTTTACAAATCCAATTACAATTTCACAAAATGATCTAAAAATGATCCTAAAAGAAAACATAAAATTTTTTTCAATGTGTTAAAATTTTAAATTAAATCGAAAGTTCACATTTGTACCTTATCATGCAATAGTCATCAATCCACATACTTTTGACAGAAAGCGCACTATTGCTAGTTTCAAAGAGACAGACCTTCCATGTAGCATATTCTACCATGTTTTCTCTGGAAACACTCTCTCTGAATCACTCACAAATTTACCAAAATATTCTACCTGATTTATCGTCAATGATTCACAGTCTAATAGTAAATGCCTGATTAGATTCCTTTACAGTTGCACTCTGACGGAAGCGACAAGGAACATGAACACCCCCTGATTGATCTTGAATCTGTAAAATTTCCCCTGGTAACAGGACATTAAACCTGAATCGCATAACCAGAATCGTCCACTTCCGGTCTGGAAATTTAGTAAGATATGGTTCCAAGGTACCCGGGATCTTCCAATTTGAAACCAAATGTCCGTAAAGCTGCAAGCTTTTTACACTCAAATTAGTTTCCCCCAAATCGAAGTATTGCAATCTTCGTTTGACTTTCATTGGATTTGTGTTCAAAAGATCCATATCTACACCAATCTTATCCAGTGAAAGACGACAACATTCATACATTGATAATAGGAAGTGGGAGTTTGTGTTACCCGCTCTGTTTTGTTCCTTATAGATTATTACCTGTTCTTAAAATCAATTTTCTGAAAAGTGGTATTTTTTTCCACTCAATGATACTGGTCAATGACTGAAGACCCAACTCGTATCTGAGGGCCGAGAGCGTAATGCATTTTGGTAGACAGTATATTAGACTTCTCCATATTTTCGCTTCCATACTACTGAAGCCATGCTGAATATTCGATGGATAAAATTCAAGACCATAGCTCAATTTAGGAATGGCTTTGAGTTTATAAAAACGAAGCAACGGCTGCATTGAATATCTACAATACTTTTTGTTATCTCTTGCCATTTTCTGATTCAAGCAAGACTCTTCTTTCCTCCAATACATTCATATAGGCACGTTTAGTACATTTTGTAAAGACTGGGTAACCTAGATACTTGAGTTTCTGGTTGCCAACTTATAACCATTTAAGTACCAATTGAATGCCAAGGTTTTCTTTTTGGATCCCAATATTAGTATCATAGACTTCTTTTCATTTATAAATAAGCCATTTAGCTTAATGTAATTTCTAAGAGCATTTATCAATAGCAGCAGACCGATTTCAGTTTTGTCACTTAATAAAAAATCATCTGCATAGGCACACCAGTTTAGTTTCACCCCCACTATTTGTGGGGAGATAAATGATAGTGTCTAATACTTTCCCAACGTCAGATACAAAAAGATTAAATGGGGTTGGGCCAAAGATACATCCTTGTCGCAAGCCGTTCTTTGTTGGAATTGCAAATGACAATTTACCTTCACCATTCAGGCATACCTGAATCAGTAAGCTCTCATGGAGATTAATTATGATTGACAAAATGGACCAAGGCATTCCAAGTTCAAACAATTTTGACCATAAGAGGTCTCCATCTACCTGATCAAATGCTTGCGAAAGATCAATAGTAGCTACATAAATTGGTGAGGCATTTTTTTCCAAGCATTTTCCTGTAGCAAGGAAAACATCAGTCCTCCCAATTCTGTACCCATGTGTTTCCTAAATCTGAATAGCTTATTCGAGAAAATAGTGTTGCGCTGTCCATTCCTCCACTAGATTCAGAACCAAACCCATGAAAATCTTATTCGGCGTCCATAATCGCTATAGGGCGATCATTTTTAGGATTACTTCTCTCGCCATTTGTTTCCTAATGAGGATGTCGGAGAACAACAAATACAGAGCCCTAGTCCACATATCAGGGTTACCCTTGAAAATAACATTAGCTAAGCCATTTGATGCAAAGCTCTTGATGGATTGGATTTTTGAATTTGTAACTGTCATGGCCACTTGCCCAGAATCACAGGAGCGGCACCATCAGGTGGAGGTAACAAGGGGTACCATGGCTCATGCATGTCTCTTTGGGATGCTTATACATGGGGGGCACGGTTGGACTCAGTCCTGGCGCCTTTGGCGCCAGGCTCATGGAAGAACATGAGTAAGACTTTGTTATGGGCAGAAATGCTTGAAACAGGAGCAAGGCTCTTTATTTATGGGCAGGAGTGCTTTCAAGAACTTTCCACTTGTGTGTAACCAGTCCGGGTGTGGCCTTCTATCTTCAGCTGCCCGTGCAACTCCAGGGTGTGGCCAGCAGGACTAAGCTAGGGGCGTGGCTATAAAATCCAGACCAACCCCAAGGCATGCGCTTTGCGTTAATCTGCATTCCCATGCAGCGTAACGCTCACCGCCGCCTGGGTTAATCAGAACTTACCCTGGATTCCAGTCTCCTGTTCCTACGCTTACCTCCTGGAGTCAGCTACACCTGCATCCATCTCCGCTGAGCCTGGCATCCATTCACCATCTTCCGGATCGCAGGACTTCAGCTCTGGGCATGACATCTTCTTATTCTCCGGCACGCAGAACTCCATCGCTGGACTCCGCAGCACTACATCTTCTTCTACGAAGGCGAACCCTGTAAAAAGACAATAGACAAGGTTAGACATGCGAACCTGCAGTTTAAAGTCGCGCTGGCAAAATACTTCAAGCTTGTCCTTAAAAGCATACTTACCTGTTGCTGGACTGCCGCAGAATTCTCTGCACCTCATCTGGAGCCACTTCGGGCTCTGTTGCTCTGCTGGACCGCAATCATACCTATGTAGGGAGAAAGACGTTGTTACAGAGCTGAGAACAGGACAATATCCATACTTCACGACAAGCAGAATACAGAAAGACACCAGAAAGGTGTGGTTTTGTCGCAGCTGGACTGGACACCATGTATAAAGGACCAGTGAAGGAACTCTGTTCTCATTCTACATGCACCACTGCCTGAAGTTGCAGGTCGGAGAGTTCACCCTTAATAATCTACAGCAGAGCCTTAATGGGACGATGCATGCTCACCACACTATGGGAGGAAGGTGTTGACAGGGAATTCTCTCGCAGGCCACTAAACATACGTCCTTTCACCTCTATGCAGGAGCAGGGTTCCAATTCATCGCAGCAGCCCACATACTATTTGAAGTGGGAAGAAGCGGATCGGGGTGGTCCTACTTCCTGGGAGGGCTGCAACCATGCCCCAACGTCCCCGCAGAGACCAGGTGAGTGTAACAGAACGCAAAGCCACTATGAATCTCTGCCTGGGTGTTATGGATACCTCTGAGACTGACCTATTGGCCAAACTATTAGGTGAATTACGGGCTGAAGTTCATGCTTCCAGGCAGGAAACCAATGCCTTAAGAATGGACCTTATTGTGAACCGAGAGCGCACTGATGGTTTGGAAAGACATTTACTCCAGACACAAGCTGGCCAGGTTCCGTTGCCAGGACCTGCTCCCACACCACAACAGTCACCACCAGTCCAGGTGGTTCTTCCAGGAGCAGTTCCTCTGGCCCCACCTGAAAGTTTCACTGGCGACCCCAACAAGTATGACATATTTATGAACCAATGCCGCTTACATTTTTTGTGCAGACCTGGGGCTTTTCCCCAACGACCAAGCCAGAGTGGCGTTCATACTCATATTTGGGAGGCAGTGCAGCAGACTGGTATACACCTTTGGTAAATCAGGATGATCCTTTTGCTTCGAGACCTAGGGGGTTTTCAACATGAAATGGAGAAATGGTTTGCACGACACACTCAAGGACAGGCCTTGGACAACGAGTTACTGTCATTCAAGACAGGGAAATCGGGATTTGTTGACTTACATCGCATTCTTCAATCGTCTTATAGCTCAAACAAATTGCCCAGAAGGGAAGAGGACTATGCTCTTTTACCGTGGATTGCGTGGTGAACTCGGACGTTGTAGCACAAGTGGTAAATCCACCAGAGGGCTGTGCTGAATACATCATCCTAACTGTACAACTCGATCACAAGCTGCAGGATCGAAAGACCGATCGCCCTTCCGCCCTAGTTGGATCCATGTGCGGTCTCGTGATAATCCACCAAAGTCACATGAACGGGCTGAACCCATGCAACTTGGGACTACAGAGTCCTCTAACCAAAGCAGAACGAGACAAAGGGAGACAACAACAACTCTGCTTGTATTGTGGAAAAGCAGGCCATTTTCTTCGAGAATGCCTGGTGAAACCACCCAGGAAAAAAGTCTGAGTAACCGACAAGGACAAAGAAGAACAAGACTCAGAAAACCAACACCCGGCAAGCGTAGGGGTCCACTTGTCGAGCGTTAAAAAGGAACCTGTACAGACCTCACACCTAGTCATTCTGGTGCTCTTGGTAAACCACAAACAACCGTCAAAGATGCATGCTTTAGAAGCATAGATTGACAGCGGAGCTGTGGGAAACATCGACCAAGATCTGGCTATCCGAATTGGCCTTCCTCTCCGGCAAAAGCTGAAATCGGAAAACGTTACAGCGGTAGATGGATCTCAACTTTCATCTGGGCCAGTAACTTGTTCTACTGAAAAAGTCAAGCTCTTGTGTCAGGACAGCCACCAAGAGGGACATTATCTTCGATCTCATTGGTGCTCCTCAGTTCCAGATGATATTGGGAATGCCTTGGTTGGAGACCCATAACCCTAAGATTGACTGGCGGAAAAGAGTTCTGACCTTTCCCCAAGACTGTTTTGACACGTGTTATGCTCAAAGGCCCACCAACTCGAAGTCTAAGAAAGGAACCGTACTGGGTATCAGTCTCCTTGCCACCCAAATTCTTAGAATACCACAATGTCTTTCAAAAAGAACAAGCAAACGTCCTTCCTCAGCACAGGTCCTACGACTGCCAAATGTATCTCGTACCAGAGCCCAGATACCCTGCAGTCGGATTTATGCTCTAACTGAGCAGGAAAACCTAAAGTCTTACCTAGACCAGTACTTGGCCAATGGCTTCATCTGTCCATCTAAATCCCCTGCCTCCTCTGCGCTCTTTTTCATGCCTAAAAAAGGAGGGCGACTTAAGAACGTGCATTGATTTATAGAGCACTAAACCAGATCACCGTGAAGAATAGTTACCCGTTACCACTTATCCCAGAACTCTTGGATCAGGTAAAAAACGCTCCGATCTACACCAAACTGGACTTGCGCGGGGCCTATCATCTTGTAAGGGTCACAGAAGGAGACGAGTGGAAGACAGCGTTCTGTACCAAATATGGTCTCTACGAATATCAGGTGATGCCCTTTGGGTTATGTAATGCCCCGGCAGCATTCCACTTCTTTATGAATGACTTGCTCTGTGAATTACTGGACGTTTGCGCACTTGTCTATATTGATGACATTCTCATCTATTCAACTTCTAAAGAAGAGCATATTGGTCATGTTCGGCAGTGTTAGAAAAGCTTTGGCAACATCGACTATTTGCCAAATTGGAGAAGTGTTTTTTCCATTTAACAGAGGTCGGATTTCTTGGCTTTATTCTCACACCACGAGGCGTTCGCATGGATAAACGCAAAGTGAACGCTATCCTCCAATGGCCCTCACCGACGTCTACCAAAGGAGTACAGTGTGTGCTTGGGTTCGCCAACTTCTATAGTCTGTTCATACCCGGTTTCTCTCAGATCGTCCATCCTATTGCCCCTCTACTACGAAAAAACAAACAATTCTGCTGGTCTCCAGAGGCTGAGGAAGCCTTTCAGAAACTAAAACAAGCGTTTATCACAGCACCTGTTCTACGACCCCCACAACCAGATTTGCCATATGTAGTTGAAACTGATGCCTCTAACATAGCAATGGGAGCTGTATTGTCCCAACAGAACCCGGACAATTGCATCCTGTGGCATTCTGGTCCTGTAAGTTTTCTCCTCCCGAACTGAACTATGCAATCACTGACAAGGAATTGCTAGCAATCAAGGCAGCATTTAAAGCATGGAGACATTATCTTCTCGGAGCCAGACATAGTCACGGTCATCACGGATCACTGCCACCTACAATACCTAAAGTCCGCTAAAGCGCAATCTTTGCGCCAACTTCGTTGGGCCCTCTTCTTTGCAGAATACGACTTTGTCATTACCTATAGATCAGGAGTTCGTAATGGGAAAGCGGATGCCCTCTCCCGCACGAGCGAGGAAAGCGAAGCTTTCACGACACCAGACCCTGTGGCTATCATTCCTGAAGAGTGGATCCACAATACGATTGTTGCGGCAACCTGTCTGGACGATCTACGTTCCAACTTGCGATGCCAGATGAATCAATCTGCCCAACAGGAATGGCTTCAAAAAAGAAACTGATACACCATTAAAAACGATCTACCCTACTTCCAAGGGCGACTGTACATTTCGGATAAGAAACTACAAAACCAGATCATCGCCAACTATCATGATTCCTTGGTGGAAGGACATCCAGGAATTGCAAAAAATCAAGCTAAGGTAAAGTAACACTATTGGTGGCCCACTTGGAGGAAGGACATTATCCTCTTCATTGCGACCTGTGCTGTCTGCGCCCAACCATCTCAAAAGCAAAACCCTGCCGGTTTACTATGCCCATTGATGATACCACCAGCACCTTGTCACACTCTGTCCATGGATTTTATTACAGATCTCCCCATCCTGCAACGGTTACAATACCATCTTGGTTGTTGTGGATTTGTTCTCCAAAATGGCCCACTTCATTCCACTGAAAGTGCTCCCCAGCATTTCGGCACTCGCGACAGTGTTTCTAGAACAGATTGTGCAACTGCACGGGTTCCCATCAGTATTGATATCGGACGGTGGAACCCAATTAGTTTTAGCATTCGGGAGACAGTGTTGTACAATTGCCAAAATCGACCTTCGGCTATCCACAAGTCACCACCCCCAAACCGATGGTCAGACCAACGGACCAACCAGACCCTAGAGCAGTATTTAAGATGCATGTTACAACAATTTGAAGACTCCTGGAAAGACATCCTCTGGTTGGCGGAGTGCGCATACAACAATTCCATTCACACGAGTACAGGGCAAAGTCCGTTTTATACTGTGTATTGAAGACACCCACGGACATCTGGTTTTGACCCACTCGATACATTAGAAATGCCTGCGATAGTAAACCTGCACAAAATCATCACCCAGGTTTTTAAAGAAGCAACCAAGCATCTGAACAGACCCAAATAGACAGAAAAGGTTTGCAGACCAACATCGAAGAGAAGCTCCCAGTTACCAAATCGGAGACAGTCTGTTTGGCATCAAAGAACATTCCTCTGAAAGGACCAAGAGCTTTTCACCTTAGATGCTTGGGTCCTACACAATCAAGGCCATAATCAATCCTGTAGCCATGAAATTGGAGTTGCCATCCAACATGCGGATTCATCTGGTATTTCACGTTTCACTTCTAAAACCAATGGAACCGGGTACACGCATCGGCATTCCACCAGCTCCTGAGCTAATTGAGGTGGATCTTTTCTATATAAGGGGTAGGTAGACCTCTTTTTTGTTTCAGGGGGCCCCTAAGTCATGGGGGGGTATAACAGTTTTGAGAGAAGGACTAAGGCTACCCCACCTTGCGGACACTGGCCGTGAAAGGATCCTGCACACTGACAGATCACTGCTAGTGGTCTGTGTTCTAGAGAACACCCAGGCTACATGTGGCACATCTACACATTTTATTCATATGATTGACTTTCAACAACGAACAGTTTAGCCTAACAAAACATAGCTAAAATTGACATCTTTTTCTTGTCCTTGGGGTCTTTCAAATGGACTTCATACCGACATTTGTACATTCAGTTACTTCGTAATGTGAGTTAGTACATATTGCTGACTGAGAATGTGGTCAGAGTGACCTGACCTCTATCTAGTCGACACTTGGTGGTGTTTCTGGCACTGAATGGGTTGTTGGTGTTCTGGTGCCGTCTTCAGGACAGTTCTAGTTGACTTGATGGGGTCACCGATTATTCACTGATGTGGGGCATCTAAAGATGAAGAACGAGTGATTAAAACATGGGGTGTCTCTACACGGACTGGTGGTGCCTGATAAGGTGCTGGGTAGTGTCCTACCTGAGCCAGTTATTTGCAGTGTTCCAGGTGGGGCAAGGCCACAATGAGCCTCTCGCTGCAAGCGCCTTCTGTGCGCTTGGTATAATTCGATCAAATCTAACTACGTTCAGGACTCCAGTTAAATAACTGTGGAGAAGATTACAAATATCTGATTAGGTCTTTAGTTAACTAACTATGGAGAAGATTATAATTATCTGATTGGTGAGGGGCAGGTACACTGGCTATCGTGCCTCTACAGCCCTCTATGACTCTGATAATTCACTATCTGCCCAAGCATGCTGTTAGGCAGGTGAAACAACCTCTACTCGGTTTGAGAGGGCACTCTGTGTGGGTGATCGAGTGAAAAATGCTACTCATCTCGTCCTGTGATGTGCGAGAGGAAAAGGAATCGTGGCTCCCGTGTCTATGGGGGATGCCGTATCAGTGCTTCCGTGCTCTCTATTGGTGAAGGAGAGCGACACGCTGTGCAGGGTGGGCTCGGGACCACAGGGGGGGGTCAGCGTCCAGCTTACCTGTTGATGCACGTAGCTGCAGATCGCCGTAGGTATGGCAGTGTCTGTAGCTAAGCGCATGGCTGCTGGCTATTTAATGCTAGTTTAACGCTTGAATGCGCGCCCTGGACTCAGGGCTGCATGCACGTAGGAGCAGTGTCTGTTGCTGTATCTGAAAGGTAGTGTCTCAGCCCGGAACGTATGCCTCCTGGGGACAAAGTGTTTCTACTGCATATGGCCCGTAAAGGATTATAAATGGACCACATACCTGTTTGTTAATGCCCTCCGAGAGGCTTACAATGTATCACTGTTCCGTTATGTTTACGGTCGCATGTATTTATGTGCGAACAGTGTGTCCTTATCTCATGGTTTGTGCCAGGGACACGGGCACACTGAGGGCATGGCATTCCTGCTGTTAGTAACCTATTGTGACTGAGGGGTCGGTATCTGGTGTGTGTGTGTGGGCGAACACATAGGATTTGTTTACATAATAGCATACTTGTAGTACAAGAAGGGCACATTAACATATGGGCTACTAGCTGTGAGGGTCAACACAATATACAAATACCACAGTTAGAGTACATATGGAAGTCATCATTGTACTATAGCGGACATTGCTAGTATGGGTACGAGTTCACATGAGCGGAATAACAACCATCACAGACCCAGACATGCAAATTCAATACGTTTGCCAGCATTTGACTTCCTTATTTACTTTTGATTAGAGAGTCTTAAATGCATGTAGAATCAGTGACACATATAGGATAATTCACACGGAAAATTAGAAGAACAAATTCCACTCTATGGCCGCATTTAACCCGTTTTTGACTGTGTGTAAATGGTGTATCCATTTTTGCTCTAATTTTCTTAGTGCTAGATCTCTGTCTCCCCCTCTCGCTTTGGCTTCTATAGTTTGGATCACGCACCATCTTAGTTCTGTATGTTTGTCGTTTTTTCTCAAAATGGGCCACCATTGGTTTGTCCTCTACTTTGTTTTTCAGGCAGGACCTATGTTTGCATATCGTGTCTCACTTCGCGTTTTCTCTTTCCTATGTATAACACATCGCATGGGCATCGAATCATATATATGCTCCATTTGGTCAGACAGTTGTAAAAAGTCTTGTATTTCCATATAGTGCCATTAAGGGATACCTCTTTTTGGTCTTGTGTGAGGTGACAAACCAAGCACTTGCCACAGCGATAGTGGCCTACCACGGGTGGAAGATGCCAGAGTGTGGTTTGAGCAGGTATTCGTGGTTTTTCTGTGGGGTACGTGTGTACCATATGGTCCTTGATATTTTTACTTCTTTTGAAAGCGAATCTTGGTGTGGTTGGTGCAAAAGTGTCTGTTTGCAGTAGATGCCAGTTAGACAGGATTGTCCTTCTAAGTGCGTTGCTCACTGGTGAGAAGGTCGTTACGCACGTCATCTTGTCTTGCTGCTCCGTTTGCCTTCGTTTCGTTAAACAGTCTGTTCTGCTGTGATTTTGTGCCGTTTTCCGTGCTTTCCTGATAATCGCCCCTGGGTACCCTCTGTTTCTCAAACGGTCCTCCAGGTCTTTTCCACGAGAATCAAAATCGGGCAGGGAGGAGCAGTTCCTTCTTAATCTTAAAAACTGTCCGAACGGTAAATTTTCTTTGAGGGCTTGTGGGTGGGAACTAGAAAATTGTAGTAGTGTATTCTTATCTGTTGGTTTACGGTATAGCGTTGTCGTTATTGTCCCATCTGGTGCTCTGAGGATATTGAGGTCCAGGAAGGCCAAGTTGTTGGTATAATAGTGCATGGTAAATTTGATGCACAGGTCCACGGTATTGAGCCATGTGTGAAACTGTTGTAATTCAACCAAGTAGCCTTTCCACAGGGTAAAGATGTCATCAATGTACCTCACCCATCCGACTAGTTTGTTCTTATACTGGTTTGCATCGTTATATATGAAAGAGTTTTCTAGGTTGTCCATATATAAATTTGCGATATCCGGCGCAAAAGTTGAGCCCATGCTAGTACCTCTTATCTGCTAGAAGAATTGTCCTTTATATAGGAAGTAATTTTCCGTCGGGGCCAAGCGGATATACTCTTGAATTAATGAGGTTGGTGTAGAGCGGTCTGTGTGTTTGTCTAGGTATTCTTTGAGGACGTCCATGCATTCCCTTTGTGGTATGCTAGTGTATAATGCTTCGATGTCGAAAGTGACCAGTATGTCTTGTTGTGAGGTAGGGATGTTGCTGAGGTGAAGGATAATGGCTGTAGTATCTTGAATAAAAGATTTCATTTTTCTTACACATGGTCGCAGGAAAACATCAGTGTATATGGACAGGGGTTCAAGGATGGACCCTATGGCAGAGACAATGGGTCTCCCTGGTGGTCTCGTGGTATTTTTGTGGATCTTTGGAATACAGTAAAAGGCTGGTATTACTGGGTGACCCCATCAAGTCCTCTAGAACTGTCCTGAAGACGGCACCAGTACACCAGCAACCCATTCAGTGCCAGAAACACCACTAAGTGTCGACTGGATAGATGTCGGGTCACTCTGACCACATTCTCAGTCACCAATATGTACTAACTCACATTACGAAGTAACTGAATGTACAAATGTCGGTATGAAGCCCATTTGAAAGACCCCAAGGACAAGAAAAAGATTGTCAATTTTAGCTATGTTTTGTTAGGCTAGACTGTTTGTTGTTGAAAGTCAATCATATGAATAAAATGTGTAGATGTGCCACATGTAGCCTGTGTGTTCTTTAGAACACAGACCACTAGCAGTGATCTGTCATTAGTGTTCTGGATCCTTTTACGGCCAGTGTCCGCAGGGTGGGGCAGACTTAGTCCTTCTCTCAAAACTAATTGAGGGGGAGCCAGAGTACGAAGTCAAAACTATCTTAGACTCTAAGGTAATCCGGTCCAAATTATACTACCTCATAGACTGGAAAAGATATGGGCCTCAAGACCGAACCTGGGAACCCAGCCAACATGTCCATGCCGCCCGATTGGTTAGGCAGATCCATCGCAACTACCCCATCAAACCAGGACCAGGAGGAGGACTTCATAGGCAAGTGGCCATGACAGCACTCCCCCCTCAAGGGCCTTGAGGGGGGGGGGGGGGTGCTGTCATGGCCACTTGCCTAGGATCACAGGAGCGGCACCATCAGGTGGAGGGAGCAAGGGGTTCCACGGTTCATGCACGTCCCTTTGGGACGCTTCTACATGGGGGTCCCGGTTGGACGCCAGGCTTATGGAAGAACAGAAGTAAGACTCTCTTTGTTATGGGCAGGAATGCTTGAAACAGGAGCAAGGCTCTTTTTTTATGGGCAGGAGTGCTTTCAAAAACTTTCCACTTGTGTGTAACCAGTCCGGGTGTGGCCTTCTATCTTCAGCTGCATGTGCAACTCCAGGGTGTGGCCAGCAGGACTAAGCTAGGGGCGTGGCCTTAATGGCCCAGCTATAAAAGCCAGCCCAAGGCATGCGCTTCACATTAATCTGCATTCCCATGCAGCGTGTTGCTCACCGCCGTCTGGTGTAATCGCCAGTTACCTTGGATTCCAGTCTCCTGTTCCTACACTTACCTCCTGGAGTCAGCTACACCTGCATCCATCCCCGCTGAGCCTGGCATCCATTTACCATCTTCCGGATCGCAGGACTTCAGCTCTGGGCATGACATCTTCTTATTCTCCGGCACGCAGAACACCGCTCCTGGCACTGCTGCACGACATCTTCATCGTCTCCGGCACGCAGAACTCCATCGCTGGACTCCGCAGCACTACATCTTCTTACACGATGGCGGACCCTGTAAAAGGACAAAAGACAAGGTTGGACATGCAAACCTGCAGTTTAAAGTTGCGCTGGCAAAATACTTTGCACTTGTCCTTAAAAGCATACTTACCTGCTGCCGACCGCAGCAAAAGTCTCTGCACCTCATCTGGAGCCACTTCGGGCTCCGTTTCTCTGCTGGACCGCAATCATACCTATGTGGGGAGAAAGATAGACATTGTTACAGAGCTGACAACAGGCTCAGAACAAGACAATATCAATACTTCACGACAAACAGAATACAGAAAGACACCAGAAAGGTGTGGTTTTTGTCGCAGCTGGACTGGACACCACGTATAAAGGACCAGTGAAGGAACTCGGTCCTCATTCTACATGCGCCCCTGTCAGAAGTAGCAGGACGGAGAGTCACCCTTCATAATCTACAGGTGAGCCTTAATGGGACGATGCATGCTCACCACACTATGGGAGGAAGGTGTTGATAGGGAATTTGCTCGCAGGCCAGTAAACTTACGTTCTTTCACCTCTACGCAGGAGCAGGGTTCCAATTCATCACAGCAGCCCACAAACTATTTGCAGCGGGAGCAAGCAGATCAGGGGGTCCTACTTCCTGGGAGGGCCGCAACGGTGCCCCAACGTCCCCGCATAGACCAGGTGAGCGTAACTCAATGTCTGCCACTGTAAAGTGACATTTCCAAATCTGAGTGTTCAGGGCTATTGTCTCAGGAGGCTCATATTTGGCGGCAAACATATTCCCGAAATGACCCACCCATACCTCCTCTGGTACACAATTAGCTTGGATCGCCATTTGAGGAGTCTCAATGTCATTTAGCAACTTACAAAATTGGCGAGCAGACCCTTCTTTAAGTGCGCACAACATAGCCTCATTGTCTTTTTGTAGCATTAAAAATCTGTGAGCTTTAATCCAGTTTTTTTAACTTGAATTTTTCTTTACTGATTCTAACAGACTTCACAACCCAGTCAACAGCTTTCTAATTCTTCTAATCTTTTTGTTACATAGATTCTTATTTAAATTGACAATGTAATCAAATATATGGGGATTCTTATTCCTTGATGGCAGCCCCTTTTTTACTTTAATTGAACTGCCGATCATTCTTTCTATGTAAACAGGAAAATTCACACAACTGAATACGTGGCGTCTTTGGAAACAGTTCTGCCAATGTTGGATCTAATGAGAGAATTTTCACAGAAAAAAACAGAAGGAATACGAAAGTCTGGTTTTTGTAACTACTTATTCGAATCAGAGTGCTAAAATCAAGAACATCGTGAAAAAACATTGGAAAATTCTATCATTGGATCCAACATTGGCAGAACTGTTTCCATCGCCACCTCTGTTCGCATATAGCAAAAGTAGATCCATAAAGGACAATCTGACTAAAGCGGATTTCTTAGCCAAAAGAACAATTAAACAGAATTTCAAAGGGACCTTACCATGCAACAGTTGCAATAATTGTAATAATTTGATAAAGGGTGAATTCTTGAATCATCCCCACAAAGGATACAAAATTCGGCTATGGCACACAACCACATGCGATTAAAAAAAATATCATTTACGGCATCAAATGCCCCTGCAGAATATTTTATGTAGGGATGACAAGAAAAGCAAAAACCCGTTGGTCTGAGCATAAGTCTAACATCAGACTTAAAAATGAACGCTCACCGGTAGCACAACACTTCTTGAAAGAGTCTCATTCAATTGCCCGAATCAAATGTAATATCTTGGAACAGGTAATTGTATCAAGGAGAGGCGGTAATCTGGCAAAAACGTTTACAACGCGAACTGTATTGGATTGACAAATTGGAATCGATGTACTCGAAAGGTATGAACGTTGATTGGGATATGAGCTGTCATCTGTAAACCAATTGAAATAATACACTTTCAAATGGCATAATTACTATGCCTGACCATTTACAAATATGGATTACCATGTTACAGAAATGCACAATCTGGAATACAGTGTGCCCGTGTTTAACAACTTTCTCTCCCCACAATAGAATTAATACAAAACGACGAAACTCGAGATGCGGCAAGACACTACAAAATGGCGATCTGCATTTGCAAACACTTTGGACCAGACTCAAATTACCCAATATCCCTAGCGGTCACTCAGTTAACATCATTTTAGTAGAAAGTGAAAACGCTCACACGTCCTCATCCGTGACAAAGAAATCAATGAGAAAGTCTCTGACAGGAACGAACAGCGAACCTTGTTTCTCCAGGCTGGAGTTGACATTGGAATGTCTACATCACGATTGCGGCACGAAGACGAGCACAACAAGCAGCAGTCCGTTCAAGGAAAACAAGGAAGCCGGCAGTACCATACATAGTGCTAATTACACGGCCAGTTATCCTTAAACAGTCTAGTCCAAGAGTTTTGAGATTATTACAATCCGCACTTTCTGTTATTATATACAGAACGGCGAGGTGGATTATATTTAAAGACAAGTGTGGACAATACTATCCTTATGTAGATGAAAACGGTAAAGGATTCTCCGTGTCACATGAAAATCTCCACTCTCAATCCACCAGCATATGCGAACATGGTGAGCATATTGTGATGCTTTAAAAAAAAAACAGATGAAATTACTGTGGAGTGGGACCCAGCGCTTTTGTAGAGCGACTTGGTCCCACTCGCGGTTCTTGTACACATAAAACACATGATTAGTTTTTGAAAAATTCTTTTGCATTTCTCTATTAGGCATCAGTGTCTAACACCTAGAAGATTTCACCAGCTAGTTGATCCCTATATATCTTGGTTCAGTTACCATTGGCACTTTAAGAACACAGGTCAGTTGTGTTTTCGTTTGACGTTTGATTATTTTACAACCTTTTATAAAACCTAAATAGACACGCTTTAATTAAATTAAATATAGGTTCCATATTTTTATCTTTATTTCAATTTACAGGAAAAGTAAAGCTTGAAAATTGTACCTGAAGAAGGGCTAGTCCCGAAACGCATCGTACACTCTGTTTTGTGAGAACTGTAATCTCATGTGTTGTGATTAAGGAAAAACCAATGTTATAAATTTGTTTGTTTATAATGACTGCATATTGCTGAAACCATTGCCTTGTGGAACGCGCAAGTTATTTATTTATTTGTTGGAATTTGTACCTGTGATACAAACCATCTTGAAAAAATAGTTGTCTTGAAGTAAAGCAACTTAAATCAAATTAAACAGTATATTTTCTTTAAACATTTATACAATATTTACTGATGTTCATCAGATAAAAGTGTGCCCTGTGTTTGCCCACCAAGTTAATGGTGGACCTTTTCTCTAGTTCTATTGTACGGTCTCTTAGCCAAGACTCACACAGGAGCACCTAAATTGTAACAACATTAAGGGTTACTTTATTCAACCATTGAACAGCCAGAGTTTGCAAATAATAAGAGTGCACCTCTACACCCCATATTTGTTTCTGTTAGGTATTAGCCCAGCTTTAGGAGTTCCATTGCTGCGTCTCGTAGTACATTTTTCACCGTCGACGAAGAAATGTGTAGGTGGTATATGGCTTTACAGTGTCTATGACTTGGGTCTACTATTTTTAGGTTGTCAGTTTTAATTGATCGGAGCTTTGGAATATGGTGCAACAAGGTTAACAACGATCTTCTATTTAAAGTTACCTCATTGTGGTTGCCTGTTATCTGCTCCAATTTAAATATCCATTTTGATTTTTCTCTCCTGGTAATTGACCTGGTATGGGTTCCTATTCTGGACCTGTAGTGTATCCCGAGGTCCCCTTCTCTTGGCGGGTACGTCTCGTGTCTTCTGTGTTTTGGTGTTGCCTTTTAGTACTTGCTGTAGACTTGGGACTTTTCCTTGGGGCAATGTGGTATAGAGGCCGCTCTCCTATGTTTAAAGTTGCCTTTTTTGTTTTGTGTTTTTGCTTTCGTGTTTTTAATTTCGTTTGAGAGTGGTGCAGATTCTGGGTGACTCCAATTTGTTTCCAGAGCTAGCTTTTTACATCTTTCTTCAAGCGTGTGGAAGAGGAAGGAAAGATCATAGTCTTCTGCACTTGTTCCAATATTAAAGCCCAGTGTCGGTGTCGAAAGGTCCGGTTTTCTTAGAATCGGTGCATTGGATGAGTTACTGGGAAGTGACGGAGAGGTGTCGTCATTTAAGTGTTGGCTAATATTCATTAAGGCCTTGTTAAGTCATCAACTGATTTCGGTGAAGCAAAAGGGCGTTGGTTTTCCCTGCTCTGATTAGATGACGTCAGTTTGAGTTTGTTAGTTGGCTGGTTTGGGAGGCTTTTAGGTACCAGGGCTAATTCTATTGTTTTGCAGTTATTTGATGTTTTTTGGTGCAATTGAGCTTGAGGGATTATTTAGAGCGTTGGTCCTGCATGCTTACCAGGGTTTTTGTCGGTTTTTAATCTGGTTTTATCGAAGATTGAGTAAGCTTGGTCTGGGCCACCAATGGGGACAGAATCTTTTGCCACTTCATAGACGTCTTCATTCTTTGCTGGATCGACTTGGAAAGTAAAAAACACTGGGTCTGTGAGAAGTGAGACGCCTTTAATGCCCTTGGGAACTGCAAGAGACTGTAGTTGATTGGTGGTTAAATCTATGAACGCTTGTGTTTGCGTTCCCGTTTCCTTCATGGGTGTTTCAGCTTTAGCTTCTTCTAGAAGTGGACTGTCTCTTTAGCGATGGCAGCGGCCGCTAATGTCGAGTGACCTGATTCCGAGTTTGAGTTTTTGGCTCTTTCTTCAAGGGCCGTTATATAACCCTCAAGATAGATACGTTTGGTGTGCATCATTGCCTGAATCGTTGTATGGTCTTTGACCGTGTCATTTATTGATTCGTAGAGCTTGCTGTATCGGGCAAGGGCGATTGTCACTACTGACATGATTGTAAAGATGTCCAGCTTTTTTGATGGAGTTTCCTTTGTTACAGTGGGAACCTGGCGGTTGTCTTTTGTTTGTGGGAGATAATAGCGGAGAAGACAAAGACGGAGGTCTCTGTGAGGACAGGCTGCAGGAGGGTTCCAAGGAACTTCTACGATGATTGCCTGAGCTCAGGTGTCGGGTGTTCATTTCCCAAAAGTGCCCAGCCTGGTGTTTTTCTCCTACTGGTGTGTTCCTAGTTTCTGGGTTATATTATAAAAGAAGGATAAGATGGTACACTTTCTCTACTTCCACCCCTCCTTCTCCCCCAACGATTAGACACCTCTGACAAATTCTCCGGCACTACAGGTCTTGACAACATAGACTGCGTGCAACATTCCAAATTTCAAAAACATTTTTGTTTAATACAGAATATTTAAATTAAAACATAAGATACTACCCACACCTAATACAGTGTACAAAACTACCACTAAAACCTACAAAATCTAAAAAGCTAAATTTCAAATAAACCACTTTACAAATGGACACAGACGAAATCACATATAACAGTACATAGAAAAAACCTAAATGTGTCACTAAAACAACATATAATCCCAACATGTTTCTGTTCTTTAAAGCCCCTTTCGGGCGAACATTCTTCAGGGGAACCTTTAAAACATCCACTATTCTTCTCAACACCGTGTTGAATGGGTAGTTTCAGGCAACCAGCCTTAATGTGGTGAATCTTCAACGCACGTCTGTAAATGACAGATAGGCTAATTTTTCTTCATTGAAAAACCAAGATACTTCAAAAGGCATCTCAATCCGCCGAAAATATCGTCACACCTTCACGCAAGTGAAGCCACCCACAACGTGGGGCAATGGGAGGAAATCCCTTGTAATGACAACCAAGTCTGCAGATGATTACAAAAGAGGACGCAGAACCAATCTCTAGATTAGGAGAAACGAACTCCTCGCTAATGACTCGCGGGGTTTGAAAGAAGACCGTGCAGCAAAACGCTGCATTTTGTCGCCTCTTTCTGACAGCTGCTCAGAGTACTCAAGTGATTCAGGCAATGGGTCTATATGCCCGACCGCTGATTCCTCCGGTGTTTTGGCTGGACTTAAGATTGGAGTCCAGTTGCAAGGAGGTGGGTTCTGATGGGCAAGAAGTTAGTTCTGAGACTGCTATTTCCACTGGTGGACGACTTGCAGGAGAACGTGTTGGCCGCTGGCTTATTGCTATTGTATTCTCCAGTAAAGACGGAAGAACGGGTGGAGATCCGTTTGTGGAAACTAAACAGGCTCCAATATTTCCGACGGGCAATTCCACATAGTTGGTTTTTGCCAGAGCTTCTTTCGGTTGACACTGTCAAAGCCTAGTTTGAAGTCTAAAAAGACTGCCACAGTTTGTCTTGATGAAATCTAGCTTGAGTAGATTTAAGATCAGTAGGTTGATATTTGTTCAAACTCCTTGTATAAATCCAGTTTCTCTAGGATCTGTTCTGTTATTATTGTTTGCCCATTCCACCAAACTGTAAAGAAGGAAACGAACACTTTGCTTGAATATGCCGATTGCTGCGACTCCAGTTTTTGTAAGATTGCTTGCAAGCCTTAATAAAAGCACTTTGTTGATCGCCCGCTAGATGTTTTGCTTTCCTAAGTTTATTGCTTAGATCTTTTTTCCTAATGGCTACTTCTTTACTAAAGGCATGAGCATGTGTTGATTTTCAGCCCATCTTTTGTGCAGAGGATTGTCTAAAAGGTACAAGGAGCCAGTCTTAGTCTATTTTTGTTTTGGCATCCTTCATCACAGTATTCAGAAATGTGTATTTTAGCTGATGTAATTGAGTATCAGTGATTCGCAGTTGCCATGGGTAGGTTCCAAATCCGGGAGCAGTAGTGCTGGAGCGCTCTGTTGTTGGGTTGTCTGTCATGGATAATTTGTGATGATCACTAGTTTCTGTTGGAACAATGTAGAGCGACTCAATCTCGGCGCTTATTTTATAGGACATAAAAATGTAGTCCAAATTCGCCTTTTTATTTCCCTTGGACCAAGTGTGCAATGCCAGGATGTCACCTTTTGTGTGGCCATTCATTAGTACTAGATCTCTTTGAGCTAATTCCTTGATGCAGTCCGTGGCCTTTTTAGGTAGCGTCCATGTTGGGATCAGAGTTCCCATTTTTGTGAATAGATGTAAATTCATATCTCCGCACACAATATCAGAGGCTGGATAGCGTGCACGAATGTCATCGATTGAGGCGCAGACACAAACTATAAATGTGTTGTCATTGATAGCTGCAGGGTACCAATATAAATTCAGCAGTCCTATAATTTGAGTTCTTGAAGTGTTACTATTCAATTGATCCTTGTTGCAATGGTGGGCCAGTTGTTCCAGTGTTAGAACTTGTACAAAATGGTTTGTGTTAAGTACTTCGATGACTCTTAGATTCATCCTGTGCTTAATAAGAGTTAGGAGACCTGTAGAGGATCGTCCCTTATCTCTAGTTATAACTGGGTTCATGTAGGAGGTGAAGCCCTCGCTAGTAGGTTTAGTGATCCAAGTTTCCTGGAAACACAAGATATATTTCTTCAGATCTTGATTATCCTGTTTGAACAAGTGCTCGAACCCTTGTGTGTTCCACGAGCACATAGTCCAAGGTGCTTTTTCCTTCGAGCCACGTTTATGATTTCCTTGGGCCTCGTCATGAACATTCCGAGATCAGATTGATTTTTAAGCATATTTTTCTTTGCTTCCACATCAGTTAATTTTGAGAATGTGATAGTGCTAGGCTTTATTTTAATTTTATATGGGTCTGCTGATGTTGTTCCCGTCAATGATTGAGGATGTTGAGGGTATTTTGTTTTATTGGCCAAGTTTCTTACTTCACGTTGTACCTCTGTGCTTTGGGGATCAATGTGTTTTTGATTGCCTCTTTGGCTGACGGACTGTCCCTCCAGATTTCACTTAAGTCAAAACCCATTAATAGGAAGGCATATTGATTTTCCAAGATGGTTCGGTGTACTCTACTTGAGAGTAGCTATATGGCCACCCAGTCCATTCTTGCTTCAGATAGAAATTTGACTACTTTGATATGTTTATAGTTTATGAATAGTAGATCCGGAAGGGCATGTAGTCGTCTCGGAACGTTTGTTCTGCTCAATATGAGATGTTCCTTTCCTTTTACCGATCTTTCAATGGCAATTACTTTGGTTTCGATGAAGCACCAGGAATCGACAATTTTGATGCCGAGGATGGTAGGATGGGAGATGTTAAGTTCCTTGATGTTATTGATTGCCGCTGCATTGTGAGACCTCGTTTTTTTGTTCCAGTGTGTCAAAGTGGAGTTCACGTGAGGTGGCCCAAAAGTCAGATACATGCAAGTCTTCCTAACGGTCTATAGTTGGGTTTATTGATTTCTCCAACTCTGTGTCGGAGATTTCTTCACACGTCAGTTCAGAGATCACAATGAAGGTGGACTCTCCATTTTGATTTACATCTTGTAGGGTTTTGTTCCAGTCTCCCTCTGCTTGCTCTGTTTGATCTCTCCCTGATGTCTCCCCAAGTTTCATTTCTAACAGAGTAAACTGATACATTTAGCAAAATATTGCGCTGGTCTCTTGCTTCGTTTGTCCAGCCATTGTCCTCTTCAGAGAGAGACTTCTTTAAGGTTTTCACTTGTGGTTTGTGGGTCTGCTTGATTGTAGATTAGATCATTTGTTTAGCCTGCTGGTTTGTTGGCACTTGCAGATTTCTCAAACGCACAAGATCCATGTCTTATTTTTAGGTTGTGCAGGTTTTTTTTTTCTTCATATTGGGTCTCTTCTTAGACAGAGCTTTCTGTTTTGTATTAGTATGGTCAAAAATTGGAAATGGTGTTTGTTTCAGTTGATTCTTGGCCAATATTGCTGCTGTTTCCGTTTGGTCAATTCCTATATTAGATGATGGAATGGTTTCACTCGGGGTGGAGGGATTGGTGTTCCCATTTAAATTAGGCCCTGTACCGTCCTATCCTTGTCATAGTGGAGGAGCAGTCACTTGGGCTACTTTTCCATTCGGTACACTTTTGTCCAGTTAGGGAACTTTATGGACGTTGTTTAAGGGTGCTTTATCGGTCGGTCTTGATGTCTCTTTCACAGTTCCATCAAGGCTGTTAACAAGGCTTTATCCATGTGTTCGGTTCTGGCGATAACGAAAAGGCGGGGCCTGCCATCGCATAGATGTTTCTACCTCTGTGTGTAGCCGCGTTTGTATTTGGTTTATAAATGCTTCAGTATGGATCTGCTTGGTGTGAATGAGTAAAGTCGCTTGATCTTTCATGATTTTTCTGCAGGTCTCATAACTTTAGAAAAGGAGCTAGTGCAACTGTTGAAGCTGCCATCAATGAGATTTGTAAATCAAGCATTGTTGTCGATATGGCGAGGTGTTTATAATGGCAAAGTTTGTTCTTCTTTGCATGCAGTCTTTGCCATGTTCCTTTCTATTGGATATGGTTGATCCGTGTCATAGTCGATTGGTGTATTGGAATACCATAAATCCGAGGTCCGTGAGTTATTGGAGTTGAAGTCATTTCTGCTTCTAGATTCCTTGGAATAAGTGATGTTGTATAGCCAAAGACTTGATTCAGTTTTTCATGGTTAGACATTATTGATTCTATTTCTGGGATATCCAGGGACAATCGTGCAGTCCGTAGTTGCTGTCAATCTAATTGGCTATCAGACATCGCAGTGTTTTGCATGCTCAATCTTGATTTGAAGTTTTGCTGCTAGGTTTGTTTTGCTATTGCAGCATGCAACCTTAGCTTAGCTCAGCTTAGCTCAGTGATAGGAGCATTCAGTCTGTCCTTTGTGATCTTTTCAGGTCAGATCAGGGAACCTGGTTTGTCAGTGACCGTGCTTAGCTCTACGTGGTCACATATTGCTGCGGGAGGGGTGGGTATGCCAGGAGGTGTGATCGTGGGTACAATGGTCCCAGATGCAATATTAGAAGGTTGAGGCGGTAGGAATTCTAAGTGCAATGCATGTTGTATATGCTTACAGCTCTGAATTACAAAGGGTGCCTATATGTTTGGGGACTGGCATTGCAGTATCATCTAGTGATTTTTGGCCATGAACGGTCTCTGGGGCCACTCAGCTGGTGAGTTTGGAGAAGTTCAGTATGTTTCAGTGGCCATTCTGCTTGTGAAGGCCTTCAGGTTCTCCCACTTCCATTTCCTTATTGCTAATATTTCCATTTGGATTGATGGAATGGACGTTGGATAAGATATTGTGCGGTGGGTGGAACACCTAGTCACTCACCTCACTGACATTCAAAGCTAATCCGAGTGGATCTGCTTGCCGATCGATATTGTGGACTTCCAAGGAGCTGATCTGTTCAGGCGACAGACATTATGCCCGTTGCAGTTTGTTTCCGTCGTCTCGTTGATGCAGGACTTCAGGACCTTTCGATGTGTACGAGGTCATGGGCAGCTGGGGGAAGCCATTGGAGCCTCCGCTCCACTAGCTCCACCGGGGTCCAAGAGCTCTAGCACTGTGGTCACATGCCTGTGTAGCTTGTTGTTTATTTGTGTGAATGCTAAATGATAGCTTTAAAGGTGGAGCGCTCCGGGCAACAGCCACCGAGGTGTCGTAGTCCTTGCCGCAAGCTTACTTGCTTATTAAGTCAGTTGAAATGGTGCTCCCGCTTCGCTTTATGAATGTTCTATACCGGGAGTGTCACTGGGAGTTTTTATCAACAGAAAACCTTTAGTTCAGCTTTGGCCTTTCCCTCCCGACCACCCCTGCTTACTAGACGTCTTGGAGCAGGTGGTCATTGAAAACTGCAGGCAAGAGGTTGCGACCACGCTATCTGTCCCGCAGAACACTGCAGAACACTTTGCCTCGCTTTAGCTGGGTACAAAGCTTTTAAAGTCACCACAATGCTGTGGGTAAATGCCTTAAACGCACAGTAGCTGCAGAGGATTTCACAAGAGCACACGTCTGGAGTCTGTCACCGCAGAACACTTTGCCTCGCTTTCAAGTTAAATTGGTGGGAGAACAAACTGACGTGATGGCCACTGTATTGCCTGTGCTACCTGAACCCCTACTAGTGGGCTCTGATGTACCAAGCCTTTCCCGCCCGCTACAGACCATTGAGCATATGTGGCTGGAACGCGCACCTTTTCAAGACTACGAGATCCCACCAAGGAAGGGAAAAGTAGGGCAGAGAAGAAAGCGACACGAGAAAACTATGCTCCCAGTTAAAGTAGACTAGAAACTGAGCGAACAGGGTGACAGATTTTGGATGGCTGAGGAACTGGACCCAGTATTGAGTAATTCTAGAGCAGCCACGGAAGAAGTACAAAGAGGCGAAGACCCGCACTTTATAAAAAATAAAGGCTTGTACTATAGAGTGGTCCAGAAACCCTGTGCAGAGTCTGTCCAGCAACTCTTGGTGGCCAATAAATATCATCAGACAGTACTGGAAGTGGCACATGTGCAAGTTGGAGAGGGCCACTTAGGAGCCTTAAAGATGACACAAAAAATATTTGGAAGGTTCTTCTGGCCAGGGCTGCATGGACAAGTTGCCAGGTTCTGTCAGCAGTGTGCGGAATGCCAAAAGAACAGAACCAACATCCTGAAGGCCCCCCTGCAACCCATGCCATTGATCTCGAACCCTTCCACCGAATTGGAATGGACATTGTGGGACCCAACGAGCAGAGGCCACAAATATTTGTTAGTGATCGTGGCTTAAGCTACACGCTACCCAGAAGCTTTTCCCATGAGGAGCATCAACACCCAGCAGATATGACATCGTCCTCCCATTTATCGCCAGAGTTGGCATACCGAAGGAAATTATAACAGACTGAGGTACAAATTTCATGTCAGCCATCCTCAAACAAGTCTGCAAGACTTTATGCATTGAACAGTTGAGAACTGCCATTTACCATCCCCAGACCGATGGACTGGTGGAATGGTATAACCAAACCAAGCAAATGTTAAACTGTAAAACCCGAAGAAAGGGACTGGGACAGACTGATACCCTAGATACTCATGACTCTCAGGAACACCCTGCAGTCATCAACAGGATTTGCACTTTTCAAACTATTCTTTGGAAGACCAGTACAAACTCTACTAGATCTATTGAAGGAAGGGTGGGAAGAACAACCTCCACAATAAATCACTGACAGATTATGCAGAACAGCTCAGAGAGAGAGTGGAGAAATTGCAGAAAATTGCTCTGACCCATCTACAACACGCCCCGGGGGAGGCAAGAACAAAGCTACAATTGAGGCACCTGTGTGCGGACTTTCCAGGTGGGAGACCAAGTGCTGGTCCTCCTCCCGACTACGGAGAATATGATGATGATGATGATGCTGGCGGCTTGGAGAGGGCCATATAACATGAAGACTTCATTAGCCCGGTCACTTATAAAGTACACCAGAAGGACCGGTTAGGTACCAGTACAAACATATCATGTCAACCTGTTAAAAAAATGGATAGAGCCCCCAACCACAGTCGCCTTGATCAGCACGGAGGAAGTACCTACCAAGGACGTACCCCAGAGATGGGAACATGTTGGAAAGGAGGCGTTGCACATTAATCCAGACTTATGACCTCAAGAACGAACAGAACTGGTACACTTAATTGGTTCTCCAGTGTTCTCATCATTACCAGGCCGTGCATCCAAAGCTTACCATCATATTGAGACGACCCCTGGGACCACAGTCAGGTTACTTCCCTACAGGATCCTGGATGCTTGCCTCCAGACTGTGAATCAGGAGGTGGTCTGTTAAAAATGGGGGCGACCGAGCCATCCCACAGCCAATGGTGCTCATCCATTATTCTAGTCCTCAAGCCTGATGGTAGCTCCCGGTTCTGTATGGACTTTTTGTGAACTTAATGAGATCTCCAAGTTTGATGCATACCCTATGCCTAGAATCGAGGACCTCCTAAACGGCCTTTGCAGCCCCTTCCGGACTATACCAATTTACAGTACTCCCTTTTGGACTTTATGTAGCCCCGGCAACCTTCCAGTCATTCATGAATACAATACTGAAGGGTCATGAACAATATGTGGGAGCCTACTTGGATGACATCATTGTCTATAGTCCCACCTGGGAAGAACACATGAAGCATCTGGAAGATATTACAACTAGAGGGCGTCCATGTTAACCTTAATAAAACCCAAATAGGCCATTTCCACACTAAATACCTGGGGTGCTTTGTGAAACAGGGTACAATCAGACCGCAAAAGGAGAAGAGGGAGGCGATTCAGAAACTACAGTTCCCGGCCAACGGCAAGCAAGTAAGAGCCTTTCGTGGGCTACTATTGCAGATTTAGTCTCCATTTCCCGATGAGAGCAGCACGACTCACAGATCTCCTGAAGACATCACTGAACGAGCATGGAGGAGTGAATCTACAGAGAAATCCTCCAATGCCTTGAACACCCTTACTGATCAGGTGGTGCTACGAGGTCCGCACTACTCAGCTCCTTTCTTTTTACATACTGATACGTCGAGAACTTTAACAAGTGAACATCTGAGAGACCGATCTTCATCAGCTGAAAACTAGTACCCCCTTGAGATGGTATATGCCAAAATCGAGAAGTAGTGTTTGGCTATCAAGTGGACTGTGGAATCCCTATAATATTGCCTCCTTAGCTGACCATTCACGTTGGTAACAGATCACGCTCCATTAGTCTGGTTAGCAAGACACAAGGATCCGAACCCCTGGATCGTCAGATGGTTTTTGTCCCTACAACCTTTTTCATTTCAAACTATCTACCACCCCGTACGACTGATGGCTCAAGCAGATTTCCTACGCTCATGCCCTTCCTGAACGTAAGAGCCCAGAAAGGGGGGGTCTGTGAGGTAGTGAAAGAGAAGGAAGCAAGGGTGAAGGCAGCACAGAGCACCATGCCAAGAAAAGGGTGGGGAGCCGACTGGAGAAGGAGGGACAAGGGAGAGTGACTGAGAGCTGATGGAGGGAATCAGAGACACAAATGATCTGAAGGTGCTTTTCTCTTGTCCCCAGGAAATGCGAGCTGAGGAGGAAGAGAAAAACAGTTTTGTGAAGGCGTATTAAAGAAAAATAAGACCGTTGGGCTGAAGAGCGAAGAGCTGGTATGACAGAGAGCCCTGTTGGGCAGAGTGAGGGAGGCGCTGTATGAAGGAGAGCTCTGTTGGGCTGACTGAGGGAGAAGCCAAGTGAATCCGAGCCCCGTTGGGCTGAAGGCTGCTGGAGGAGAGTTCTGCTCCACCTGTCCTGCTTTGTTTCAGCAGCTGCATTCAGGACGAAGAGCTACAGAGAGGAGGAGATAGGAGCAAGTCCCAAGTGGGACTTCAACGACAAAGTAGAAGCGTCAGCAGAGGTTTATTCCCACCCCTCATCCATGTGCCACACAAATACCCGGCACCACCTGTCAGTCGTCCTGGACTGAGGGGAATGTAAATGAATAGCCACAAGAAAGCCAAGGCTACTGCAGGGAGAACCCAACACCAGTCTATTCCTTCCCTCTTTATATCTAAGCGAGACCCTGAAAACATAGAAAAGGGGTAGCAGAGACATCCTCCCTACCCAAAAGAAGTTCAGGTCAGGAGCTTCAAAGAGAAGGGGTGAGAGACCGATTGGGGGAACGTCACCTCCATCCCCAAAGGATTGGGTATTGAGAGCATTGAAGTAAAAGATGCAGAGATAGTGTTAGGAACACAAAACAGAGAGTTGACCTTATTTCCCACACTGCACATGTGAAACCCACGCAGCGCCTGTTGGCTTCAGTTCCATTTTTCCAAGCATTTGCTTTGAAGAATTACAGCGAGTTTCGGTTTTTCACTGAACTTTGTCACTAATATTCTAATACGAAAATGTCTTCACTGTTTGCTCCAACGCCTAAGACGGGCTTAAAAAAAATGCCAAGACTGTGGATTGAAAATGTCGATCACCGACCCCCACCACATATCCCTGTGGTGTCTGGGAACTAACATCATACCTCAGAGTGTAACTCCTGTCAGGCGATGACCGACAAGGCTCAAAGGGAGTGTAAAGGTAAATTGATGAAAATTTCCCTTCGAAAATTTCCAAAAAGAGTCTGAAAGAGTCCGCAGATTCTCTTTTGAAAAAGTCTAAAAGATCTCAATTGAGAAGTCGATCGCATCATTCTTGGCCTTCTTGCAAGAAGGTCAAGAAACAACATCACAGGTCCCCTTCAACCTCTAGTGATTCCTCGTCTGAGGTAATCAAATGTCCATCCAAGTCACACTCCCCAGTAAAATTAGATGCATTTCGAAAGAGAAATGTTAAAAATGTTCAAGAAGGTGGCCCTGACCCACCTCGAAAGAGAAGCAGAAATACCATGCCCCTGGCGATCTGCATAAAGATGACAAAGGGAAGTTGAAGATTAAATCTTATGAATCTTAAAGTCCGAGGCATAAGCCGGAGTTGCACCAAGAACTATCTAAATCTCGATCCAACGAGAAATCGTCGAGGGCTTTGACAAGCCAAGAGTCCAGTCCTTTTGAAGGTCCCTTCAAGGAAGCATAAGAAGTCTGCAACTTCGACGGTCTCACCAACACCATCAGCGCCTGAGCCGTCAACGCCAGTGGCGAAGTAGACTGACAAATTTGAAGTCTTCGACACCAGCTTCGAAGTTGTTGTCGACGATTTCTCCGATGTTGTCGAAGCCCCTAATAACACAACATCGGATTTTCAAATACTTACCAGAAAAGGATTTTTTTAAATGTTTAACTTCAATTTATGAAGACAATGAGCCCTCATATGACAATACACCACCACTCGGTTTACAATTTGGTACCCGAAATGTGCCAGATTAATTCATTTTTGAAGAGTCTAGAATGAAAGACTTGCAGACAGCCAGTGGTATAGATACCTCCCAGAATTGGAATTTGGGAAGCCAGATCCTTCTGACCATGCTGCCTTTTCATACAGGCAACTGATGAGCAAGTTAGTTGAATTTGGAGTAGGCCTGAATCATCATTTGAGCAGAATGATCTAACTGATATACTGGATCAAGGTCCCCAGAGAGATCCAATTTTAGCTTTTCATATTGCCCTCCAAAAAATGGTCACATCTAATTGGGAAATGCCAGAAATGGCAGCTGTAATCAATACAAACTTCTAAAAAAAAAGAAATATATAGGCCATCCAGCAGTGACCCAGAATATTTGACAGAACACCCGACATCAGGCAGCCATGTCCACGAAGCACTCTGCATAACGTTCTATCCCTCCCAATAGGGATGACAAGCGTGTGGATGATTGGGCTCAAATTATTTACTGCTGATAGCGGATTTCAAAGCCACACTAACACTACTTGTACCCAGTGGGATCGTGTAACTATGGTGGCTGACCACATCCCGGAAGGAGAAGAGACTGCTTCCTCGCTAACAAGAATGGTAAGGAGGCAATGTGTTAATGCCTCCAGTCAGGTCTGGATACTGAAGATAGCATTAGCAGATCGATGGCAACTAGTACCATGCTGCGCAGGTTTGCGTGGTTGAGGAAGTGCGGATTTGCACAGGGTGTACAATCTAGACTCCTCAATGTGCCTTTTGACGGCTTGAGGCTGTCTGGCAGCAAGACTGATGAAAGTCTGGAAAAGCTGCAGACCTCGAAAGGGGTAGCTAAATCTTAGTGCTGCCGTTAGACAGGCTCAGCATTCCTACCCCAGTGCATCATCTTGGAGGGGTAAGTCCTTTCGATTCTACTCAGTTGGATGAGGGAGAGGACAGGCCAGTCATAGTGGTCCGAGAAGATTCCCTTGTGGTGGGAGAGGGATTAAATCTGGCCAAGCACAGCAGCTTTGCCCTCAGCCGCTGCTTCAGCCGCCTCAAAATCACTCTGAGGCCTTGGCCCACATGCCCCAGTGGGAGGCAGACTGTCTCAGCACCTGCAAGAATGGCGGGCATTACTTCAGATGCTTCAGCACTGGAAACAGTAGCCCAGGGTTACTGCCTTCCTTTTCTAAAAAGGCCTCTGGATCATCCACCAGAGAACAGCTTTCAAAATTCCATATCCGCTCCTTGTGCAGGAAATGTTGACCCTGCTAGAGAAAGGTGCAGTATAACCGGTACCTGTGGCAGAGAGCAACAGAGATTGGTACTCCCTGTACTTTCTAATTCCCAAAAAGGATAGAGGATTGAGACCCATCTTGGACTTAAACTTGAATAAGTTCCTCAGGAAGGATAAGTTCAAGATGGTTACCCTTTCCCAATCCTTCAGGCCCTCCATCTCCAGGACTGGATGGCATCATTGGACCTTCAGTATGCTTACTTTCATGTGCCTATCCATCACAAGCGCAGAAGGCACCTGAGGTTTGAGGTTCTCATTATCGAGTTCTGCCATTCGGGCTTACCTCTGCCCTGAGGGTTTTCACCAAGTTAATGGCGGTTGTGGCAGCGAGTCTCAGGAGAGGGGGTATTCACGTCTACCCGCTACCTGGATGATTGGCTGATCAGGGCATGTTCACCTAAACAAGCCCTGGAACATCTCGGCATAACCTGCCACTCTCTCCACAAACTGGGGTTCTCCCTCAATTACAAGAAGTCCCACATGATACCATCACAAAGACTCAAATTTATCGGAGCAATACTGGATACAACCTTGGGGGAAGGGGCGAACCTTGCCACCCGAGGTGAGGGTTCCACACATTCTGCAGATTGTCTCCAGATTCAAGAGTGCTCAGTGTCTCCCAGCGTTCCATTTTTTTGAGGTTGCTCAGCCTCATGGCATCCTGCATTTTTCTGGTGCCAAAAGCTCACCTGAATAAAATCTCACCAATGGGCTCTCAGGGCTCATTGGTTCCAATTTTCTCAGGCAGGATGCCAGACCTGATTCAGGTTCCAAACGGAATCGCACAGGATCTCCAATGCAAGGACAATATTCTGAAGAGAGAACCTTTTGGGCAACCATGGCCGGAGATAACAGTAGTTACAGACGCATCACTCACAGGGTGGGGAGTCTACACCTCAACCAATTGGAGATTAGGGTAATCGGACCAGCGCTGAAAGCCTTCATGCCCTCTGTATGGGGAAAGAATGTCCTGATAATGACCGACAACACAGTGGCTATGTACTTGTCCCAATCCTTATAGATCAACCTTTCAGAAACCATGCATGCACTTTGAGTGTCTTGAGCTCTGGATGGAGAAACCGACATATGTATATATGTATATATGTATATATATATATATATATATATATATGTGTGTGTGTATATATATACATATGTCTATGGCACATATGTCTCACTGTCCGATTCAGCACCAGATTCATAGAGGTCTGCAGAGGTGTACCCAGAGACACCCATGGACAGCATGGTCTGTAGGACAAATGGGTTTTCACCAACCACCACCCCACGTCCTCCAGTGGTGCCTGGTTGTGGCTGTGATTCCTCCTGGGTCTGCACCATCTCCTCCTCAACAGCATCAAGTGCCTCATCACCTTCAAAAACATGAAAGATAACAAATGGAAACGGGCATGAGCAACATAGCACACACATAGATCTGTCGAGGCAGAGATCCAGTACATAAATTAGACATGTCCCACATGACTATAACCATGGCATGCATGCACTGTCAATGAGTTGGAAGGGGAGGCAAGAAGCAGACACTGAGGACTCTAAGATGGAAAAGCAACACGTGCTGGATAGCACTGGCATCACACATTAGCCTGTGAGTGGCATGTCCAATACACATACATGACACATGCCAGCACACAGATGGCATGAAGCATAGCCATGGTACGTTTGACAAGTACAGCCATTTGGTAGGAAATAAGTACTGTCACCCATCCATGTGAAATGGACATCATGAGATACAACATGCAAAATAGTGTGACAAAACACGCATGTGCCACACGCTGCAACAGATCCAGTGTTCAATTATACAGTGATGGCAGGCAGATGGATACATCAATGGTTGGTCACTTCAACATGACAGAAGACAACAGTCATGTTCAACATTCAAACAGGGCCCAAAAATGATTGTGTGCAGGCCATTACTCAATCAGCCTGAATGGTTAAATCATTCCCATAACAAGGTAATAAATGTGGGCCATTGTGGGGTGTAATCTATGACAGAAGTATGTCACATTTGTGGCAGTAGGGCAGAAAAATGCGTCGTAAAAATGGCAAGGATTGAAACAATCAGGCTGAATGAACAGGAAACCATTTTGAGCAATGTTGTTGCAAGATGACAGTTGAAGGGCAACTGCAGTAATCTGGTGCAAATTGGCTACTGTGGTCAGAAGGGATACTGTCATACCCAAACCCAAGGCCGGGGAATGGTTTGGAGGAACCACATGGGTGACCCATACCAGTCATGACTACACAGCCTCACCTGGCACTCAATCAGAACACATCACCCAAGCAACACACACATGGATTGCACACACATGCATGGGCACTCACCGGACAATGGTTCAAGATCTGGTAGGTCTCCCACGCCTCGAATCTGTTCCTCTGTGATGAAGGTTCCAGTGACACTCATGTTCAGTGAGTTGGTCGTCCTCTGGTGGAGACCCACCGCCAGTCATCAGAGTAGAGGCATGATTGGAAGCCAGCTTGTTCTTTGCTCTGCGTTTCAGGTCGTTCCACCACTTGTAGCAATCATCAGCGCTGCGCCTCACAAATCCAAGGACACTAATGTGGTCCGCGATGGTCTGCCAGTGGGCCCTACGTTGAGCAGGCGTAGTCTTGCACCCTGCAGTCACCACCATTTTGCGTCTATGTGCCAACATATAGGCCACAAGTCCATCTAGTTCGGCGTCATTGAAGCTAGGCTTCCTTGATGTGCCCGAGTGTGTAGCCGTGTCTGGGGTCCCAGCCTGTAGTGCAAGAGCACCCTTCTTCTTGGAAGGTGGTGCGGATCCTGAGTGGCTTACGCCGCTCTGTTTGGTAGGGGCAGAAGCGTAGGTGGACTGGGTACTGTAAGTTTGTGAAGGCACAATGACCAAAGGTCTCGTGCAGGCATTGGCTGCAGGGTGATGTTGGCAGGGCCAACCTCGGTGTGATGGACTTGGACCAACACTGTCCCGGCTGGGAGACTCAAAGCTGGGGTGGATTGAGCTGTAGCTGCCCCTGTAGCCTCCTCACCCTGGCTACTTGGGGCAGCAGATGACCTTGCTGCCCCAGATCCACGTGGCCTGGTGACAGCAACTTTCACCGCCACACGTGGCTTAGACTTGGTGACCTGGAAGTCAGCCTGGGAGCTATCCTGTGCCGGTTCAGTTGACAATATGAGCTGGTTTAACAAGGGCTGAGCTGGGATGGTGTCAGCTACATTTCCCACAACCATTTGGGGGGGCATAGGTGGCCCGATTGGTCCTCCACACACTGCCCTCTTGGCCCACCCTGCACATCCTGGCCACATACCCTACCGTGCCCACCTCTTTGGAGGTCGGCCACCTTCGCCTCCCTTACTGCTTGGTGGCCTCCCAACCATGGCGCTGATGTTGTTGTGTGTATGGGAGTTGCAGTAAACAATTGTCCTGGGCAATTGGGGTGAAAGGGGTAGGGTACTAGATGGTATTCATACCCTAGTGCTCTAGTAGGGCTGCCTGTGACCCGTGTGGGAAGATGACGGGTCACGCAATGCACGGGCACCCTGCAAACAATATCAAACGTGCACGAAACCCCTGGTAGACCATGTGCGTGGAAAAAAGAACCCGCACTACGTTGTGGCACCCAGAAACACAAAAATAAGCATACGCGTGATACACGCAGCCTACAATGACCTCTGAAGGGGTACGCAACACACGGGGGCAACCACAGTTGGAAAATACGTGCGCGACTCACCGTCTGTCTGGAAAAAGAACGTGAAAAAGATGTTGGCAACACCCCCGCCAAAAGAAGAATTGAACGCTGTCTGAGGAAACAGGGAGTACGAACTGGAACTATTGTGAAGTATTCGCGTGTGAACCGACAAGAAGTACAAGAATCACCTGCTCTCTCTCCACAAAAAGCTTGTACAAGAAAATGGCGTCCTACGCGTACCTTTTAAGCCAGCCCACATGTGCAACGTCACTTAGGCGCATACGCGCTAAGGGCCTTTCCCTCCAATCACACGCAGTGACGTGCAGTTTTTTCACGTGTACAATAAACATGCACCCGTGTTGTGGGAAACGCCTGCACGCGTAACTTCACAGATGCGCTTACACGCTAAGGGCCTTTCCTCGAATTTCACGCTGATGTGCACTTTTTTCACGTGCCAAATCACTCTGTATCAAGCTGGCCACGCGACAACACACCGAAGACCACGCTCCTGCCCAGAAGGCCATTTTCCTGCCCCCCAGAACCCTGCGCACGCTCCCACCTGCCTCCCTGCCCGCCTGCTGCCCACGTGCCCTTCTATTTGGTGCATGCACGTCAGCCATCTCCAAGGGTGCAGTTGCTGTGACCACCCCTGCTGGAACTAAAGACTCCCGACTGGGATACCATCGCTCTACAGCCCTGCCCCAGGACCCAGTTGCCCACCCACACCTGCCTCTGGGGTTGCCATGTCAGACACAACAGCATCTGGCACCACTGGCAACCCCCAGCAAGAGAGGCAGAGGGCTACCAGCTTCAGTGCCAGTGAAGTTGGTATCCTGGTGGAGCAAGTCCTGGGGCAGTATGATGCCCTCTTTGGAGGTTCACGCGCCGCTAATGAAGGATGGAAGAGAATCTGGATGGACATCGGGACTGCCATCAACCAGGAGGGGGTGGTAGTCCACGACATTCAACACGTCCGGAAGCGCTGGGAGGACTTCAGGTCCAGGACCCTCAACAAGGCCCGGCGCCTCCTGAAGGCAGCAGATGCCAAGGGGTGCCAGGTCCGCCTAACCAACAACCAAATGAGGGCCCTGGAACATATACACCCAGCGCTCCACGTCCAGGTCCTTGAGAGGCAGACCCGTTTGGAGTCGAGCGGTAAGTGTACATGCTGTAACGCTCACCTGGTATCCACGGGGATACACATGAGCGTTACAGGCCTGTTCTGACCTGTTTCAGGCCTGTTCGGACCTCTTACAACCTCGAACCCTTCCCTGGAGTCTACTCAACTGGAGACTGGGCCTGAAACACAGGATTGGCAGAGCTTAACTCCCTATTGTCTGTGTGCTTGAATCCCTTCTTCCCCGGGTCCAACCCCTCCCTTTGATCCACAGCTCACCTTGTTTTCTTGGAGAGTGTGCTCTCCGTCCTGCTTTCAGCGCAGGGGTGCGTTGATTGATGCGGGCTCGTTGCTGCCTAGTTACTTCACTGGCAAGAGTCCAACAGGTAAGTATGAGTCTTTTGAACAGTTCTCTAACTTCCTTTCCTTCTTTAGATGATGTCCGGGGATGGCGACGTGCTGCTGAGATGAGTAGCGCTGAAGGTGAGTGAGAGCGCGATACGCGATGCAACCCTTTCGTATTTGTATTGAACTTAGTTCTTTTTCTGTGTCTTTTAGGCGATGTTTTCAGCGTGGATGCCGGTTATGAAGAAGAAATGCGGTAAGCGCAGTATGCGGCGCCTCTAGATGTTTCCACGCTAACCTGGATTGTCTTTTCCCTCTTGCAGATGGATGAGAAGTTCCGGAGACAGAGTTCCCCCAGAGCGGCTGGGATTCAGGTAACCGTTTGAAGCTCGTACAGTCTTTAAAAAATAAACGAAGATTTGCTGAATGCTTTTTTTCTGTTCTTTTCCCTTTTCCTTAGGAAGCGGTGTGCCGGTTTGGGAATGACACCGCCGAAGATGCCCGCAGAACAGAAGGAGCGATGAATGATGGGCAGAAGTGCCGCAAGGTAAGGCTGTTCCTAATGGTGTTCTTGTTCTTGCAGGAGCTGAGCGCAGAAGAAAGATGCAGGCCTACTGGAGATCGATCCGAACACGGTGAGTGTCACGCTGCAGGTGCAGAAAACACAAAGCATGTTTCTCAGCCTGGGCGTGGCTTAAATAGTCTCTGGGTATCCCAGGTGTCTGTGGGCTGAACCACACCCAAAACACTAGACTGCACATGCAGTTCTGGGAACCGAAATATGTGGGGGCATCCATCTTGTCCCCATCAGTGCACTACATGTCCAATCCCCAATGTTATCCTAGGGGAGTGAGTGAGTCTGGTGCCACAGGCGCCAAGTCTGACTCCAAGTGGGTCTTTGGAGGGATGGAGAGGCCCTTGAGGGCCATGTAGGTGATTGGGCCTGGCTCCAGGCTGACATCTTGGAGGGATGGGGACATGAGGGGCAGGAATCATGACACACGCATACTGATTGGACACTGTGCGTGTTGTGGTGTGCCAGGAGTGTGCAGGTTGCACATATGTATTTCTAGGGCCATATATGGATGCGTATGTACAGGGACATGAACCTGCCACATGTGATTCCTCATGTGTGAGACACATCAATGGTCTATGTGTTGGTAAGCATGCTGGGCAAATGCATGTGTGGGTGCACACATATAAGAAATTATGTGCTGTGGCATGGTTGTGGTGTCACACATGGATGCTGGTTCCTGCTGCATGTATCTGCACTATGTACATGTGTATGTGTGTGTATTTGACAAGTGTGCAACTGTGATGCAACATGGATGCATGTGACACTGACATGTAGGAGGCTGATTGCCAGATGTGACATGGATGGCGATGTTATCACTGCGACAGGTGGTGGAGATGTACAGATGCATGCAAGTCTGGTGGTGTGTGCATGTGTTCTGCACTCCCCGTGTTGCATTAGACTTCAGGCTCCCCTTCGGTTGCCTTTGCTGTTGTTTTTGTATGGATGGTGTTGCCTGGTGCAACATTCCTGTTGATTTCCTCATGTGTGAGTTGAAATGACGTGTGTTGGGGAGTGTGATGCCATGTCTGAAGTTTGACACTGCCACTCATGTACAACTGTCATGTGTGTAGCAGAACACAGGCATCAGGGAACTGTACAATGGACTATCTCTCCTTGTCTGCAGCGTCAACTAGTGAAGAGGGCGGAGAGGGTGCTGTGGAGCAAAGCAGCAGGAATCGAACCACCAGCCGGAGACGCAAGGCCCAGCTCCCCTCCCATGTTGTCATCTCGTCGGGGAGTGAGGAGTCTGGTGCTGCGTCCCAGGCTGCAGCTGCCGAGGGTAGGTCCAAGAGGCGGAGGTTGGTGGTGGACAGCTCGGCAGTAGGAGGGGCAGCTGAGACCCCACAGGGTCCGACGGAGGAAGATGGCACGGAGTCATCCAGGTTGGTGGGGGGTTTGGTGGAGGAGGAGACCATGGAAGGGACACACACAGGGTCTGGAGGGGGATTCCACTGGTGCTAGTGGTGCAGTCCAGGGGCAGGGACAGGAGGCAGCACAGGCTGCTGCGGAGGTGCCTGTGTGAAATCCTGTACCCGATCCTGTGACTGCATCATCACGCACCAGCAGGGATGCCTACGTCCAGACCCGTTTTCAGGGATGGGATGAGCGCACAACAACTGGCCTTCCTTTCCCTGCGGACGTGGCAATCCGGGACCGGGTTCAGCCTGTCCTGGCCGGCATGGCGGTGCGTCAACGGGGCATGCAAGCTGACCTGCAGTGCTTTCGTGAAGACACTGCACGTCATCTCGGATGCCTCTTTGACCGTGTTGACCTACTAGGATGGGTCACCAGTGCTGGATTCCTCCGTGTGCGGGACCTTCTTCCGACCCCTTCCTCACCTGAACCCCCTATGCGCCAGTCGTCGTCCATGCCATCTTCCCACCCATGTATCACCTGGGTACCCTGTGGAGCTGCCTCTGACCCAGCGGCCAGGCTGGTGGAGGACACATCCCTGCCACAGTCGGGAGTCAGACGTCCAGCAGGGGTGGCCACCACAACAACTGCACCCCAGCCGGACGAGGTCGTGCAGGCAGCAAGAGGCAGGGCACAGGCACAGCAGCAGCAGGCACAAGGTGGGAGCGATGATGGTCTCGGGCCATCAACATCAGAGGGGGAGGCATCGGCCAGAGGGCAGGAGGACCCTGAATTGGGAGTGTTTTCCATGTGGCAGCGGTTGGGCCAGGCCATAGATGCGGAGCGGGGACGGGCGGAAGAGGCACGGCTCACAATGGTCAGGGCAGAGAACTCCATGCGCAGGGCACTGAGGCGGGCCGAGTGCCTCGAGGCAATTCGCAGGGAGTTGGAATTGAACATGTCATCGTCCCTGCAAAACCTCGGGCCATGGAAGAGGCCCGCCTCCAGGACATATACCAGGAGTTCGATGATGCCCTGGCCCAGAAAATCAAAAAGTAAGCCGTCGGACTAGCCCGCCCCCATTGTATATAGTTTGTACTGTTAGCTTTCATTTTCGTTTTGCTTTATTTTGGGGTGCTTGGACAATGCCCCACCCTTTTGTATATAGTTATTTCTTAGGTATTTTTTTCATAGGTTTCATTTCATTTGTTGGGCTCATGGACCCTGGATTGAATCGATGTACATAGTTGAACTGTGGATTTCTGAAAAAAATGTTTAAATCGCCATGGATCAGTGGATTTTGCAATTTACGTTTCCTTTGGATTTGCTTTGGTGGACGGAGAGTTTGGACAAACTTTCTTTTGGATTACTTTGGATTGAGACTTGATTTCTTTTATTCATTTTTGGACATGCATTTATTTTCTTGTTTCAAATATTTTTCATGTTTTCATTCCATTACCTTAATTTTGTGGAAAATACATTTTGATTTATTACTTCCATGTGTGGTATTTGCTCATTGGTTTACTGCATGTCACAATGTGGGTTTACACAATCACTGGCACCCAGTGTATGTGTGTGACAGACATGTGTTGATGTACATAGTTGACTTTTGGTTTGTGTCATGTAATAGGCCTTTCAGTGTGGGATGGATGGGAAACTTGATTGGGTCTCAAGACTGGGGTGGCGTGCAGTGGGATTTTGGTGGACATGAGGCCCATGAATGTGCATCTTTATGACATGTTGGGGGGGACATGAGTTGGGGCCTGCTGGAAGGTGCCCGTCGCTGCTGGGTGGGGGAGGGTGCAGGGGGACATGAGTCGGGGCCTGCTGGCAGGTGCCCGTCACTGCTGGGTGGCTGGGGGTGCAGAGGGACATGAGTTGGGGCCTGCTGGCAGGTGCCCGTCACTGCTGGGTGGGTGGGGGGTGCAGGTGGACATGTGTTGGTGCCCACTTGTTCATGGTGACATGTGGGCTGGCTGGGGGGCATGGCCAGGGTGGATGGGCTGCCTGAGGGGCATGGCCAGGGGTGCAGGGTCGTCCCTGTGGTGTGGGCTGCCTGCAGGCCCTTGGGAGGGTGGTGAGGGCTCACCTGGGAGGACACACTGCCAATTCGCGTTGGGGCACCCCAGGAATACACTTACCCCGCTCGCCCAAGGCCTATTGCAAGTGAAACTTCCTGCGCACCCCGGAAATACACGTACCCCGCTCGCCCAAGGCCTATCGCATGTGAAACTTCCTGCGCACCCCAGAAATACACGTACCGTGCTCGCCCATGGCCTATCGCGTGTGTGACTTCCCGCGCACCCCAGGAATACACGTACCCTGCTCGCCCAAGACCTATTGCGTGTGAAACTTCCCGCGCACCCCAGAAATACACGTTCCCCGCTCGCGCGATTGCAGTGTAGCGGCCTTGTTAGCTGGTGCAGGTTTAGCGCGGCCCTTTGCGCTGCATAGGGGATTTCAATGGTTTTTCCTTGCACAAGGGGCGTTCTTGGGGGCGTAACTGGCGCTGCGGGATGTTCTCTTGGCTTGGTAATTCCACGAATATGCGGTGCGCCAGAATGCTGTTTAGCGCACACAGCTGGCGCACGCTCCCTCACTGCGCTGCTCGGGTGCGCTGCCTCTGCGCTGAAATCTATGAATTACCCTGCATATGCAAGAGTTAGAGAAAATTGTTTTCTACGTACATACATGTCTTTGAACTGAAGGAATCGAGGAGTTGAGCGCCCTATCCTTTTCACTTCTGAAAGTTTGTCAAAGCGAAGATTGACAAACTGTTGTTGTCACGTGGGTATGATTGAAAGCCAACAACTGTACCAAGTGCCCCATTAACTAGCCCTTGCTCCACGTCAAAGTTACGTTTAAGCATTACTCTACAATTTAAGGAAAATTTAAATATTTTTTCCAATCCAGCTGAGTTGGAGATTTAATTTTCTAAGCTATTTAGTCTTGTTGTGGCTTGCTCACCCATGGGTAGTGTCATACCATGTACGTCTAGTTTGTCTGTGGCGCAAATTTCCATTATTGGTTGCATTTCTTTATTTAACATAGTTTCATTGAATTTGAAACAGCTTGCAAGAGTTGGCATTAAGGCCATACAATTGACATTTTTGTGTGCTAATTTTTCCATAACATCAGTAGCACATGCATTATCGCCATAAAGTGCATGAATGTGATGGTTTTTCAATATTGCTTGTGCTTCTTGAGATAGTACACCAACTCTAATACTTTTTAGGATGTTGGCATAAGTGAGATCTTCAGATTGCTGCATGTTTTCTGTTAATTCCCTGTATTGGAAATGTTGCCAAAGGTTGACATTTCCTATGCTGCCAACAGTTTTATGGCAGAGTTTGTGTCCTAAGGTTTTAAAAATAGGTTCACCTTTCACTGGTGTCAATTGTAGAAGATCTCCGAAAACGAGAATGTGTTTCCCTGCAAAGAGTTCCTCGTAGTTTGTTTTAAGTACTTCTTGCAATCTGAGGTGAATCAAAGCCAGCATTAGGTTGGAGACCATGCTCACTTCATCTATTAGTAGCACTTTCATTTGCTTTAATACCCTGCGTAGTTCCATTGCAGCTTCTGCAGAAAGTTTGTAATAGTCTAATTTGTTTTGGTGTTCTACTGGAAGAAGTTGTAATCGGTGTAAAGTGACACCACCTATGTTGTAGGCAGCTAAACCTGTGGGGGCAGTTACAACAGTTGACAGTTTGTTTGTCAATTGCTGAAGCAACTTGCTGATGCTTTTGATTAAGAATGTTTTTCCTGACCCAGCTTCACCACTGACGTACAGCAGTATTGGTTTGTAATTTTGACAGGTACATTCTTTATTTTCGTGCTGTACACCATGTGCAATTTGTTTTGTTACGTCTTCAAAAATGGCGCACTGATCTTTAAGTTTTGCTTGTTGTGCGGTTAAGTCTTCTATATTTTCTTGATAGTGACATATGGTGTTTTCCACTTCTATCATAGCTAATTCTGCCTTACTTGCTATTAGTGTCTGTCCCAGTGGTTCTTGGCTTCCTGTTACAGAAGGTTGACTACTGTCGGAAGAGTCCTTATCTAGTTGGGCCTGAAGTTCTTCTTCGTGTTGCTGTTCATTGTGCAACATTGTTTTGTACTGCGTAAAGTTCACATCGGTGATGGCTCTTTCATTTGCTTTGAACGCTTCTACATAGCAGTCATAGTTGTCTAGTATCTCTTCCTCTTTTCTCCTCTTTTCTCTTTAAAAAATTGTAACAGAGACATGTAATATAGTTCTTTCTGTTGAGGAGTTTTGAATGACAATTTAACATGATTGATTAAGCTTTGTTTGGTAAGTTTCACTTCACAATCTGTGACGCTATATCTGCCTTTGCTTTCATCAGATTTTATATTATTTTTGTATGAAAGGTTTTGAGCTATGTGGTATAGACACATGCTTTCCAAAGTGCTACTCCTGTTCGGATAGTATGTGTCCAGTAAATTGTTTTTTAAAATGTCTTGGCTGTTGGGATCATTTCTGGCAATTGTTTCTATGTCCTCATATGATTTCAGAACTCTTTTTCTAGATTTGGCAGGACCAAGACTTAGCCATACTATGTTGTCTGATTTTCCGTACGAAGCAGTACCGGTTAAACTATCTGCTGTTTCATAGGCGCCACATATTCTATGAGGGAGCATTTTTATGCCTAGGCTGTACAATTTCTGAGATAGTGGTTTGTCTGATGATAGGTCATCCCAGAGGTCTTGAAGTTCTGTTTTTTCTGCTTTTGTTAAGTAGGCTGTAACATATCATGCAACAGCAGTGGAATTGTCTGCAATGAACTGCACATCTATGTTTGCATTCCATAAGAGGGCAATGATTGCATTGTAATCAGATATATTTTGATTATTCTGTTCTTTTTATGTAATACGTGTTCTTAGGTCATTTACCTTTAACACTTTGTCAAACTGAAGGCATGAAGTTGTTCACTTCACCTGTTTCTGTAACTGGTCTAGGGAAACCAAACCGGCATTTGGTGTAGTGTTTCCCTTTTGTTTTTGTATTTGCGACAACAATATTTGCTACATTTGTGTCTTTGAAATTGTAAAATCTGCCCATGCAGGTCACTATGTGTCCGTTGTGAAGGGATTTCACAAGTGACATATGTTTGGATGAACTGCAAAACAGTTGCATCAGTGTCGTGACCAAATTTAGGTGCACCTTTGATCTATAAAAGCATGTGAATATGTGGTGCTCCTCGTGCTTGGTATTCTTTTCTCCAAAAGAAGTGTTGCACTTCTGTGAGGGGAGGAACAGTTTTATTGCAAATAAAGTGTAGCATAGCAATGAAACGATGATAGAAATATCTGGACACATTAACTCGATCTAGAGAGAAAAGTTCTCCAGGTGTTAATAAATGTATGTTGGTTTTGTTGCTGTTTGATATGCGTAGGAACTCATGTAAATCTACTCATGCATATGCTGCACAACTTAGTGTAATAAACCAAGTCGGTGGTCCAAGGTTTCTGATCATACAACGTACGTCTCTGTGCAATCAGAACCAGTATTCTTTTGTACCATGCATGTTTGCAAACAAATTTGTTATACTTGATTGTAAAACCTCATCTTTTTCTTGTACTTTTTGTATTAAATGCGTAGCTGACATATTTTGAAAGTGGGTTCCAGATTTCAAAATGTGTGCAACTCCATAACATAGGGTTGCTAGTTCACTTTCAAAGAGTAGGTGAAATATGTATTCCACATTTTGTCTAAACCTGGGTTCTTGCGAATACATTCATAATGAGCGGTATTCTGATGCCGTAATCTGAGTGGGACTATCATCGTATCTTCCACCTTTGCCAGTAGAAAATAGCAGTGGAAAAGCACGTGCTTCTATACTTTTTCCCCCCATATGCTCATTGGTGAACCTTTGGTTTGTCGCATTTGGTAAGTGTCTAGTGCATCATCTATGCTTTCATTGGAAAGCAATGGATGAATTGTGTACTGGTCCAAAAGAGTGGATACTGCAGGAGGATCCAAATTGTCCAGTTTCTGATGACTTCAATTATTTCAGTTGTTTCCCTTAAGCTTTCTTCAATATTTATTTCCTTGTAGAATTCGTTATTCTCTTTTAGATATTGCAAGGCTTGTCTAACTTTATGTAAGTCCACCAGCTGTTGCCAAATGTTTTTGTCTTTTGTTGGTAC
This sequence comes from Ambystoma mexicanum, assembly GCF_040938575.1. NCBI lineage: Eukaryota > Metazoa > Chordata > Amphibia > Caudata > Ambystomatidae > Ambystoma > Ambystoma mexicanum. The sequence continues at coordinate 145,061,583 of NC_090939.1, read as the reverse complement.
ACCGTTTACCAAGACAATTAAAGAATGTTCTATTGAACGTTGCACTCCTAGAGTGTGTATATTTTCTGTTAGATCTAATGGCAAATAAACTACTTTGCCACGAATACCTTTCACCAATTCAGAGGGAGGTAATTTTGCTGTTTTTGGGTGAAGGCATGTAATTGCTTTAAATGGGTGAACTGTTTGAATTATGATGCTCTCGTACAAATTGAGTTGTTGCAGGGTTTTTGGTAGTGGAAACAATTCCAAATTATTTGTGATGGCACGTGAAGGAGTTTGGTTGTTGTCTAGTTTTGTAGTGCAGTAACTGCAACATATTAGGGGTTCACTTATTTGATATTTGTTTTTGGCTAAAAGGTAGAGAGCTAATTCAAACCATTTGGAATCTTCATTGTCTTCTATTTTGTATGCTATGTCTATATTTTTTGTGTTCCTTTTGTAAAACGGTCTGCGGCAACACACACACATGGTTTGGTATTTCAGCCGATGCACTTTTAAATTTTAGTATTTCTTTTTTGTATGTGTGTAAATAGAAGGTTGCTATGTGCAGAATTGTTGCTAGTCTGTTCTACAACTATTGCATTTTGTAAGTGGCTTTCACTTTCAAAATATTTTCTCTGGATACGGTCAATTTCCTCTTGTAGATATTTGGGTGTACCATGCAGAAGAGTGTGATTTTAAATTGGCTAATTCTGAACCTGGACTTTTAGCATAGTATATGTTATACACTAATTTCTTACATTTGAATGATGTATTGATATCCTTTTGATATCATGGAAGGTACTTTTGCAAATAGCTCCAGAAATGCAGGCTAATGAATGTCCTTGTAGTCCTGTGTATTTGCGCACTAGACAGATATCCATATTTTGCAGCACTTTCATTTTAATTTTGTCTTTACCTTTCACATACTGATTGAGGAACTGATGTAAAGATTTGAAAGATTTGTTACATTGATGTGCACGGCCATTTGTATACTGGACGGTCTGGTTCAGTCGAATCGAGAGGTAATTCTGAGTTTTCAGGGGATGCTTTTCTAAGCAGTGTTTCTTGTTCATTGATGCTATTGATTTTTTTCATACCCTCGTCCACTGATATGGGTGGCAATTGTGTTTGTTTGATTTTGTTTGTATGCTTCTTCATTAAAATATGGTTCTGTGGTTGTTGTGACTCCATTCACCTCCACAAATATGTAAGAAGTTATTTTTGTTCACATTCTGTTTATCGATACGTTTCTTTTGTAGTTTGGTACTTAGTTTTGTTAGAGGTTTCATCCTATTTAACACTAATATAAACAACTTCCTTTTGAGAAGGATTGCACTGTCCACGAGAGCTTGTAGTATGAATTTTCTACAGTAGGTTTTAAGGGTTGAGGATGATTTCGGTCCTCTTCTTATTAGATTCTGAAGGACTCTGTGGTGAAACATTTTTGCTAAAATACTTTTTTTTACTATAGGTTCTTGTTACTATCAGGATTAATAGGAGCATTGTTAGCAGTACTGGTAGCCGATATGTTTTTGTAAAGTGTGTTGTGTTTCGTGCCACATTTTGTTGGAGGAGGTAAAGTTTCGGTAGTTGAAGCTTCCTTTGTTTTGCTAAATGACTGTATTAGCTGTTTTGTTCCCACGTTCTCTACAAACTCTGCTACAGATGGATGCTTAGTTTGGACACTTTTATTTTTATTTGCTCTACTTCTGCGTTCCTTTCTACAGACTTGCTTTTTGGTAGGCATTCTTTGGGGTCTGTTGGAAAAATATAAGGCATGGTTTGGTCAGTTGTACAATGTATGTGTGCATGCGTGCATGAGTTTGATGGGGAAGCTCTTTGTGGTGTGTGAATGTGCATTGGCCTCTTAAAATGATTTGGGAAGGCTATTTTTCTGTTTCTATACTACTACAATGTGCTTCGGATGAGAGTACAAAGTGGGCTAGTGGTGAGGAGAAGCATTAATATAAAATGTAATGGGATAAAATTGAAACGGCTATTTGCTTTCTAGTACTAACATTCTAAGGCTTCTGTATGTTATTTTAATTCAAACACACAGGGATTTGTGAGCCATTCTGCCTGTTATTCTTTGTTTAATAAATGGGGATTTGTGGGTTGAATGGTTCAGAAATCGCTGTTTGCTTTGGTGTGCAAATTAAATACATAACCCACAGTGTGTTTGAGGAATAGTTGGAATATAAAGGTCGTACTGTACTTACTTTTTTTTGCAGAATGACCAGGTTTCTTCGGATATGTCGTTTGCAGTGTAGATGCTGTTGATTTTCAGGAGAGTAGTCTTCACTGCGATTGTAAAAAGAAGTTCGTAACTTTGTGTTTTTAAAGCAGTGATGTTACTGTACATGTTAATTTTGCATCTTTCGTCAGAGTATTCTCCTTTGATATTTCAACACAGTGCATGTGTGCATTTCACTTCACTATGTGCTGCCTTTGTATGTTACTTGCCGTGTGTTAGTTGCACGTGCTTCAGAAATTAGTACAATTTTTAGATTATGTAAATGCCTTTTATTTTAAGCTGTGTTATCTATAGCAGAGAGGTTTGTAAGCGATAGGTCATTATAGTAGATGGGGAAACCTTTCTATACTTCCATATTATAAGTATGATTTCGAAAAATTGGGAGATCCTCAGAGGGAGATGTCACCACAGCAACTAGGAGCATTTATTTTTCTCATACGATCGCATTGGAAGTAGCATTTATGTAGGCGGTTCACAGTAAAGAATTGTGCCATTTTCTAATGGGAAATCGAGTTTCGCGCTAATTGGGGAGGGTTGTAACGTATGTATAGGTTATGCGGGAGACAGTAAGAAGTAGTGCGGTTTGTCAATGACAAATCGGACATCTTGCACTTAAAGGGGGAGCATTTATGGTATGTATTTGCTATGCAGATTTAGTGGCATTAATTTGTTTAAATGCAATCATAAGGGTTGCACGTGTTCTCTGATTAAAATATGCATACCTGTACTTTATACGCATGCATGTGCGCATGCATGGAGCTGTACGTAGAAATCCGCGACACTTGCACAGTAGTTTTTGAAGTAGGTGCTTTGCAATGATATGCGACTTGCATTCAGAGTGTTCAATAGTACATTTGAAGTGCAAAATTTTGATGGAGTTAGATGTAGGGATGTTGAATGTGATTGGTGGATGGTTGTGTGACTGCTTAGCTGTGTCCAATAAGGGAATAGATTCACGAGTGATGTGGAAAGGGTAGAAGGACTGGCTAAGAGTTACGTGCCACACGTAGACAACGCTTGTCCGCGGGTAGGGCGTGCCACATACGGGGTGCTACAGCAAATCCAGCATGGAAAGGGGACTGTAGGCATCCGCCAATCAGATGTTCACATTGCTCTTTTGTGGCGAAAGACGGTGTGTATACTGAAGATGGCAGAGGTTCAAAGGGTCAGGGATTTGGTCCTAGGAGATATTTTTGTCCATGGTTTACAGCACTATGCCGAAAGTAGTCATGTGGCACACCATTTCGATGTGAGTGGAGGTGGTGTGGAGCGCTGAGACTGATCGCAATGTTGTGGCAATTCTTCAAGTTTGCACCGAGATGCGTACGATGACCACTCCTAATGTGGTACTTTTGCACTATGGTGCTTGCCATTTGGGCTACGTGAGTTCACGTACTTTGTCGGAAGATTTGGAGCAGCTGGTTCAAGCAGTCATGAACATCTTTCCAACTGCGAAATGAATTTTTTTCTGGGTTACTCCCTAGAGGAAAATGGGACAACAGTTCTGTTTTCTGTCCTGATCAAAGTATTGGGAGGTGTAACATCAATCGTGGCATGCATGCTTTTATGTTACATGCTGGTATGTTTTTCTGCAGGCACGAGAACATTGTTCCCAGTAATGCGGCCCATTGTAAAGCAAATGGTGTTGCGTTATCTTCTTTGGCAAATACCATGTTCTTTTGGAATTTGAGGCTTGCTTTGGAGAAGGTTCTTTAATGGTTGTAGGAGTAAAGTAAGAACAAAAAATATTTTTAAACAAACAAAATAACAGGTATTTGTAAGGCATCTGCCCAAAAGAAGAAAAAAAATGGCTCTTTTCAGAGCCCACCTTAAAGGGGAAAAGGGGAATAATATTTAAATGTACAGTCGTCACGCTCTGATCCTGTACGTGTCCGCGAACATGGAGGTAGTTTGCAGGCGGCAAATATTACCAACGGAGATTCTGGGGTCGAGACGCATGCAAATGAGAATGTGCTAAGGTAGATAAGAAGAGGACCGAAATCATCCTCAACCCTTAAAACCTACCGTAGAAAATTCATACTACAAGCTCTCGTGGACAGTGTAATCCTTCTCAAAAGGAAGTTGTTTATATTAGTGTTAAATAGGATGAAACCTCTAACAAAACTAAGTACCAAACTACAAAAGAAACGTATCAATAAACAGAATGTGAACAAAAATAACTTCTTACATATTTGTGGAGGTGAATGGAGTCACAACAACCACAGAACCATATTTTAATGAAGAAGCATACAAACAAAATCAAACAAACACAATTGCCATCCATATCAGTGGACGAGGGTATGAAAAAAATCAATAGCATCAATGAACAAGAAACACTGCTTAGAAAAGTATCCCCTGAAAACTCAGAATTACCTCTCGATTCGACTGAACCAGACCGTCCAGTATACAAATGGCCGTGCACATCAATGTAACAAATCTTTCAAATCTTTACATCAGTTCCTCAATCAGTATGTGAAAGGTAAAGACAAAATTAAAATGAAAGTGCTGCAAAATGGTCAGTAAAGTTCAGTGGGTGTGTTCTGTACGGAGAAATTTAGTGAGAACGTCTTTTCCCTGACAGGAGACCAGACAGCCATGGCTCTGTGTGCTCAAACAGATTGTCTGGATTTTGGGAGACTCATGGATACATTGGTTGAAGGTGCATGCAGAAAGTTGCGGTCTATGTGCAGATCTTGGATTTCCTCATGTGGAAGTGCACTGGCATGGCGTGTGTGGAATGAAGTGGCTGGACTTGGTACCTCTCTGTGCAACTTTACAGACAGACCGTCATCCTGATATACTTATCATTCATTGCGGAGGAAACAGTTTAGGCCATGTCTCTGGAATTTCTTTGCAATTTGCAATGAAGGAAGGAGTTGCGAAGGTCATGGACATGTTTCCAAATTGCCAAATAGTTTTTTCCCGTATTGCACAAAGACGAATATGGCTGCGTTCTTCTGCATTTGGTCCACAAATGGAGAAAGTGAGGCGCAATGTGAATAAGGCTGTTTGTGCCTTTCTAAGAGATGTTGGCATGTCCTCATTCCACAATGAAAACATTTTGTTTCGCAGCTCTTTCATTTTTCGCAGAGATGGAGTCTGTCTCACATATGCTGGCAATCAGATTTTTCTTCGCAATGTACAAAATGCATTGCGACTTTTTTTGGAATCATAATCCCCTATTTGACAATCTGTTTTTTCCAACCTACATTTTTTGAACCACACACATCACCGAAAGGCTCTTTTCAGAGCCACCACTTACTCCCAGCGAAAAGTCCATTGGTTTTGCTACTCTTGCACCCGCCATTTTGTGTGTCCTACGACTGTCCGCAGACTTTTCCAAAAATGCGCAGGGGCCTACAACGGTCACTTGATAGTTCTATTGTTAAACTGAGAAAGGTGGCTCTAAAAAGAGCCTTTTTTGTAATTTCTGTTAGGACACGACCCACTAGGAGAGGAGGGCAAAGGAGGGTAAGGAAGGGACACCAATCACAGAGATTAGAAGGGCTAGGTGGAGAGAGAAAGATATAGGGTGGGCTTTACTTAAGTAGGGAGCAGTTCCTCTGGTGCTCTGTGACCGTAGCCTCAAAAGCACTTCGAAGACTCTCCCCCCTGCAGAGTACTGTGTCCCAGTACACACACAATATTGTGACCCTCGAAAGGTAAGAGCCAACATCATCGCAAATGGCTTGTGAGGCTGCTGGAGGGATGCGCTCCCCCACAGGAGTGTCTCTCGTGGTGAGAGGATCGGACACGGAGGATGCTTTGGAGGAACTCAATCTACTACGTTCTTCGCATTGCACCACCTTGCGAATGTCCGCACTGTGGAACAAAGTTAGGTGTCGCTTCATGGTTGTCGTACCAAAGCTGTACGCAGCAGGTCTCCCGTGACTTAGTGCCAACTGGCATTGGTTACACCTGACCAGGTTTGCACATGCTTTCGGTACGTTCCCAAAAATGGAAAACAACTGCCACACACACACACACGAACGACTCCCAGCGAGTGTTTGTAGTGGGAAGATCCTCCACCTCATTCTCTTCTTCCTCTTCTTCCTCGATCTCTCCATCCTCACATGTATATCCCTCTGCAGGCCCTTGGAGAGGTGGTGGCGGTGGAGGGTTTAGGGGGGTACTGAGGCTAATGAAGCAACAGTAGACATGGATGCCATAAGGATTAGTTGCCTAATGGTTGCTACAGCAGTAAAGGCAGCACAACTCAAACTGCTATAGCCAGAATCGCAATGAAGATGAGCTCGGGGGTGTGGCCATTTATAGGGGTGAAGGGGTGCACCTTGTGGCCATATTGATCAGTCAAAAGCGCTGCAAAAATTCTAAACGACACGTTCACAGGTAGAGCAATTGTATGGGACATGTGAAATGGTGATTTTATACTGTAAAATAATTTCCCATGTATGTATAAGTTCTTTTGCAATGTTGCGGAAGCAGAAAACTGCGCAAATTAGTCCACACGCTCAGCGTGGGTGCGGTCACATGATGATGTCCTGAACACATCCGCGAGGGAAATGCATGCCTGCCGGACAGCAAATGCAGCCTAAAAAATGTGCGCATGCATGCCTGTGTTCTACGGACAGTGTTCGGGTCCTGAAACTAATTAAAAGTGTGAGACGGACAGTTGGGGACAGGTACAAGGTTCGCAGTACTTTATAGGTGTACTGCGCATGTGCGTTCATGATCTGATGACTGTACGGACAGGTCCAATGTCCTTAGGACACCTCCATTTTGTTTGACTACGAACATGCCGGCCACCGCGCCTGTTCTAAGGACGGTTCCATCTTCGCTGCGGATGATACGGACAGGTATAGTGTCCTTAGGACACTCCCATTTTGCTCATTTACAGACATCCCGGACACCTGGTGTGTCCTAGGAACATGTTTTATCTCATTTGTGAGCGGTACAGAGAGGTATAATGTCTTTAAGACGCCCCATTCTGTTCATTTACGCACAACTTGCACAGATGGTGCGTTCTAAGATCAGTTCCATCTTGGTTGACATTGGTACGGGTAGGTGTATTGCTGTTAGAACATCCATATTCTATTGCTTACGGCTAGCTCGAACAGGCGTGTTGTTCGCAAACATTTTAAGTCTTTTTAAAAACATTTTTTTCCTCAAACCCTTCGACTACAACAAATCTACAAAAACCTTCTAAAAACACACACACTTCAATCAACAGAAATACAGGGGGAAGCAGATACTGACACGAATATAGGGGAATTAGGGTTCAACACAGGCTGAATGTGAGGGGATGATTTGTGAGGGGAAGAAGGGATGGATGTTTCTTCTTGAAGGTTTGGGGATGGTTCACTAGGAAATGGAGAAGGGGGGCAGGTACAGGTGGGACAGTGATAACGTATTTTCCCTCTCACAAATTTCTCCACAAATTGCCTTAAACTGTTAAAATGGACACACTAAATGACAATTTTAAGTTCTATCCTTTTCAGTCTGTCTTCCTGTGTCGTTTGTTGGCCTTTCTTCTTTTTTTTTTTCCTGGTCTGTTAAAAATAAATATATGTTAAATGGCCATAAAATACTGACCATTATTTTGCTTATGCAGAGCACTGTGTACCATTATTATCGCTATCTTTGGACATTTCCCCATGTGGAAAATTCTCCTCCAGCCACACCAAAGTACTGCACATTTCTGTGTTAAAACAGAAAGAAATTATTTTTGCTGCCCTTCATACCAAAAAAAGTACACACACATATAAGAAAATGAAGTTCACTTACTATTTTGTTGTAATTTGTCTTCGTTGTAGTGCGTGCGTCTACTGGCGGTCCAGGCTGCAGAGTTTCTGTGAGGTAATTATATTGGAGGCATACTTTTTTTGTTATGGTACAATCCATTTCATTCTACATGGTCATTAAATGCATGGTTTTTGTTTCAGACGTTTAAGTTTCCCTATTTATTTACTGGTACTTGTAATGTCTTTGTGTCCTTTTTCAAAGTTGAGCATTTTATGTGTAAGACAATAGTACAATTTCAGATACCCCCTGACTGTTTGGGTACTGTTTACATCGTCCGCGCCCGTCCGCAGACAGGCGCTCAGTCCGTGCCTTTCAAATATCAATAGCGAGGGGGTTCTGTATGTTCTATGTTACATATATATAAAGTAAGCAAATTATACTACATATCTGCCAAGATCACATGATGATAGTGTATATTCAGCAGAAAAACTTTATTAACGCGATGTTATGATTAAGTTCCCCTTCGAAAAACCTGTGAAATTCTGTAAAAAAAAAACTGTTAAAGGGACGTTATGGTTAAGTTGCCCTACTAAAAACCCATACAATTCACTAAAAAACAACTTTGTTAAGGGGATGTTATGGTTAAGTTGCTCTACTAAAAACCTGTGACATTCCCTAAAAAAAGTTTATAAACGTGACATTATGGTGCGAAGTAAAACCGAAAAACCCCTGAAATTCGCCAGTTATGGTACGCTAAGCAACCATAACTGCCCGCACCACTGTGCACTGCTAATACTAACACCCAGGACATCAAAGATGACATCACAAATGTCATTGATGACATCACTGATGACATCACATGTAGCTCCTTCATTTTTGTTCACTGCCATATCTAGGGCAAGTGGGTTTATTTACTGAAAGTCAAACTTAACTTTCAAAAGGTATTACATTTATAGATATTACTATTCTCACATGCTCTTACACTACTTTCCTTAGAATTCAATTGCATCTTATGATGTACAAATATACGGGAAGAAGCAGGCCTGAAACACAGCAATCATTTTTGTGCGTGAATACAATCACATAGATTATACACAGTTGCTAATGATACTGCCTCTTGTTTGCTTACTTTACTCTCCATATATAAGCCCCATATTTGTATGCACTGTAGTCTATTTATGTTTTGTGTGTATTACTAGAAATATGTAGTAAGTGATGCATTATTAGCAACTTAGTACATGTTTCACAGACCACAAAAGTCTGATACAGAAGCATTCACCGTTTTACTATACCACTTTGGAAAGTACAAATATAGCACCTCTGTGGTGTATGCTGCAGCCAATACCTACATTTCTGTATGAGTAGGTTCCCGTACTAGAAAGAACACTGCAATGGAATTTTCTTTAGAACACTAAATTGCGTGATGAAGTATGTAGTTTATTACACATGTCCCGATAACCCCTGATACTTTTTTGCCAAAATTACATTCACAACGCCTTGTCTGAAAAGTAAATGCACATGTGATGTCATCAGTGATGTCATCAATGACATTTGTGATGTCATCTTTGATGTCCTGGGTGTTAGTGTTAGCAGTGCACAGTCGTATGGGCAGTTATGGTTGCTTAGCGTACCATAACTGGCGAATTTCAGGGGTTTTTCAGTTTTACTTCGAACCATAATGTCACGTTTATAAAGGTTTTTTTAGGGAATGTCACAGGTTTTTAGTAGAGCAACTTAACCATAACGTCCCCTTAACAAAGATTTGTTTAGTGAATATATATATATATATATATTTTCAGTAAAAAAAACTGTTAAATGGACGTTATGGTTCCAAGTAAAACCGAAAAACCCCTGAAATTCGCAAGCTATGGTAAGCTAAGCAACCATAACTCGCACCACCACCGTGCACTGCTAAGACTAACACCCAGGACATCAAAGGTGAGATCACAAATGTCATTGATGACATCACATGTGCATTTACTTTTCATGAAAAGTCTGACCAAGGGATTCTTGGACCAAGGGAACTGTATATGAAAAACATTAACCAACCATTTAAATGGAATATGCAGCAGAATGGAATATACCAAAACAAAATAAATATGCCTCCAACATAATTACCTCACAAACTGCAAAGCAAAAAGCAACAGCAGACCTACACAGCAGTAACAGCAGAACTTACCAAGAAACTAGTAATTACACTACATTTTTTTTTTAATATATTAATAAACTTTCTGTATTAGGTACACTAAAACTATTTTTTTGTTACACAGAAATGTCCAGTACTTTGGAATGGCTGGAAGAAAAATTTCCACGGGATGAAATGAGTGAAGACAGTGATACTAATGGTAGACACAACATTTCTCTATATAAGCCAATTAATAACCATTACTTTGTGTGCTTAACACATTTTTTCTTTTTTAACAGACCATACAGAAACTAAAAATAATATACCAAGAGACATTAGAAAATACTCTGCAGTGAATGGAACTAAAAATGGATATGTTAATGAAAAATGTCATTCTTATAAAACACTTTGTGGTGGACCACACAACATTAAATATCACTGTCCCACATGTACCTGTTCCCCCCTCTCCATGTCCCAGCCAACTATTCCCCAAACCCTCCCCAGCAAGAAAAACATTACAATGAGACTTCCATCCCTTCCACCCCTACCATCCATGTCCAAACCCCTAATTCCACTTTATTTGTTTCAGTTTCTGCTTCCCCCTCTCTTTCGTAATTTTTATACTTTTATACAATAATAAAATATTAAGCGTGTTAGTATATTCCTCTGTGTCTTATTTTTTTTAAAAGGCAGTTGGTGCATCCGCGGACAGCGCGGCTGTCCGGGATGTCTGCACTAAACCAAAATGGGGATGTCCTAAGGACACTAACTGTTCGTACTGTTTGCAATCAAAATGGAGGTGTCCTTAGGACACAAAAGATGTCCGCAACAAACCAAAAAGGGCTGTCCAAAGGACACTATACCTGTTCGCACTGTTTGTAGTTAAAAATGGGGTGTCCGCAGGACACTAAATCCATCCGCATGTCTGTAGCTATTCAAATTAAGGTGTCCTAAGAACATCCCCCCCATGTTCGCAATGTCAGCAACCAGAATGAATCTGTCCGCAAAGTTCTAACGCACATTTATTTTATTCAGGGACTTGAACACTGTCCATCGGACACCCGCGCGCATGCGCATTACACTCCTGGGTCCTACGAACATCGTGCCTGTCTGTAATTGTCCTCCGCACATGTGTCACACTTTTAATTAGTTCGTAGAACACTTGCATGCATGCGCACAACAGACCCCGCGCATTTGCTGTCCTATGGACAGCCGTCCCATTCGCGAACGTGTCTGCAACGTCATCATGTGACCGCACCCACGCTGAGCGTGTGTCCTTGTTCGCGGACAGCGTCCGGGCCCCGAACATGTAGAGTGTTTTTTGAGCAATCCAAGGTATTTTCCAGTAAAAGTTCAACACCGCACATGTCCCAGACAATGTCCCTGGTGATCTACATATTTTTTGGAACTTTTTGAGCCCTTTCTTGCTGTTCGATGTGTCCGCGGACAGCGCGGATGTTCGCGAAGCGCACACCAGCACCCCTATAAAAGCCACAACCCATAGCTGATCCTCATTGTGCTTCTGGCTACCTGACAGAGAATTGCTCCTGACCTGCATTGCCTGCCTTGCTGTTGACTTATGCCTGCTGTTCTCCAGATGGCAACCATGGCTACTTCGGCTTCATCAGCACCCCCACCACCCCCGTCCCCAAGGGCCTGCAGAGGGGAACAAGCGTGAGGCTGTAGAGGAGAGTGATGAAGACGATGAAGAGGATGCGGTAGTGGAAGTCCCTACTACTGGCACTCATCGTGAGTCTTGGGTGTGGCGGTTATTTACCACTCTTGATGGAGTGCCAAAAGCTCGTGCGAACAAGGTGATCTGCACTCAGTGCAAGATGGTGCTTAGTTGTGGAAAGTCTGGTTTGTATAGCTATGGTACTACACCAATGAAGCGACACCTAAAGTTGTTCCACGGTGGGGCTATTCATAAGGTTGTACCTTGCGATAAACGTAGTAGGTTGAGTTCCCCTGCAGCATCTTCTGTTTCCACTCCTGCCACCACAAGAGACACTCCTGTGGGACAGTGCATCCCTCCAGCTGCCTCGCAGGCCATTCATGATGCTGTTGACGCTTACCTTTCGAGGGTCACAGTATTGTTCATATACTGCGATGCAATACTCTGCAGGGGGGAGAACCTTCGGAGTGCTTTCGAGAATGCGGTCAAGGAGAACGAGAAGAACGGCCCACTACCTGAATAAGGCCCACCCTACATCTTCCTCTCTCCACCTCCCTTTCTTATCCCTGTGGTTGGTGTCCCTTCCTTACCCTCCTTTCCTTGTGTGTCGTGTTTAAAAAAAAAAAAAAAAAAAATATAAAAAAATATATAAAACACCAAAAAACAAAAAAAGGCTCTTTTCAGAGCCACCTTTCACAGTCTAAAAATAGAAGTACCAAATAAATGGTGCAGAGTCCTGTGCATTTCTTTTAAATGTCTGCGGACATTTAAAATTTTGTGCTGCCCTATCGGAACCATTGCACTTTTCTCTGGGAGGAAGTGGTGGCTCTGAAAAGTTTTTTTGTGTTTTTTTTGTGTTTCAAAAACTACAAATGGTCAACAGCTACTGCAAAATGAAGTGCTATAATTCCAAAAAGAAAAGGGGACATGCCAACATCTCTCAAAATGGCACAAACAGCCTTACCATTGACATTGGACCTCGCTTTCTCCATTTGTGGACCAAATGAAGAATGCAGCCACATTTGTCTCTGCGCAATACGGGAAAAAATTACTCGAATTTGGAAACATGACCTTCCCAAATCCTTCTTTCATTGCAAATTGCAAAGAGATTCCAGAGACATGTCCTAAACTGTTCCCTTCACAATGAATAATAATGATGTCTGGATGACACTGTGTCACCAAAGTAGCATAAAGAGGTACCAAATCCAGCCACTTCATTCCACATGAGGGAATCCAAGATGTGCAGCCACTCCACAGCGATCTGCATGCACCTCCAACCAATTTATCCATGAGTCTCCCAAAATCCAGTTAATCTGCTTTCTGATACACTCAGCCATAGCTATCTGCTCTCCTCTTAAGAAAAAGACTTTCTGACTTTCTGACAAACTCTCTCCTTACACATCACACCCAGTAAACCTTATTGACCAATCCCTTGCTCTGCTCAGTCTCATTTGCATGCCTCTCAACCCCAAAATCCCTGCATGTAATACGTGGTGTCCGCGGACAAATCAACAAAAATCTGAGAGTGGGCAATGAACATTTAAATAGTGTGCCCCATTTCCCCTTTGAGGTTGGCTCTGAGAAGAGCCTTTTTTTGTTTCTTTTTAAGATACTTCAGAAACACCTTTTATTTTGTATTTTATTTTTTTCTTATTTTCATCCAGAAATCTTCATATCTTCATATTAACTTCTCCAAACCAATCCTTACATTCCAAAACAGCATAGCATTTCCCAAAAAAGATACACATAAGATCTTCTTTAAAATAATCAACATTAGCAGCGTCAATGTTGTCATTATTACAAAAGAACATGCCAGCTCTAAACATTAAAGCAAACATGCCTTTTTTAATTACACACCTAGCAATATTTTGCGGAGGACAAAAAACAGAACTATTGTCCCATATTGCCATAGGTAGCAAACCTGAAAAAATTTCCTTAGCATTTGGAAGTAATTTAATTACTGCCTCAAACAAGTTTTCTAAATCTTTCAACAAAGTAGGGGCACTGACATAGCCCAAATGCAAAGCACTGATGTGTAAAACAACCACATGTGGACTGTTGACCCCGCCCATATCTTCACAAACTTGTACAATTGCCTGTACATTGAAACCAGGCACAGTGCTCCTCACCACCTCCACTCCTTTAATATCAACATTGTTTGCCACATTCCTGCATTTAGCATACTGCTGCAAACCATGCACAAACATATCTCCAACCACCAACACCCTGACTTTCTCCACCTCTGCCATTTTCACTACACACAGCCTCTCTCAATAAAAACTACAACCTCAACACCTGATTGGCTGATCCCTACAGTCCTATTTCCATGCCAGATATGTTGAGAAGCCCTGTACGTGGCACGCCCTGTCCGCGGACACCACGGCTGTCTGCGGACGCACGTAATAATGGGGCAGCCCTACTACCCTTTCCACTTCACTCTCTGCACCATTTCATCATTGGCTACTGTTAAGCCGTCACACAACCATCCACAAATCACATGCAAGAACTCTACATCTAACTCCATCATGAGAGATCAGCACTTTAGATGTACTATTGATCACTCTCAGTACAATTGGGCTGTGACTGCAAAGGATCTACAGCAACAACTACTATAAAACTCCCCAAGATTTCTTCTTGCAGATTCATCCACATGCATGAACACAAACTACAGGTATGAATATTTTTTGCACAGTACATGTACAGCTCTTGTATGAATGCATATAAACAGAGTAACTGCCACTTACCCTGTATAACCTGTAAAATAACCTTACTGTTATTTCTCCCATCTGCTATCACATTTTCTGGTAAGCCTGCCCTGACCCTGCAGCTTGCCCACACCTCCCCAGAACCTAACCTTTCCACCTAATCCCTTCATGCGATACACCTCGTGGGTGCATCTGCTTTTCACTGACTTTGGACAGTTGATTGCTATCACCTGGTCTATTGTTGATATATAATATCTCACTATACTATTTGGCGCATTTACCAGTATTGCTTATCCGCGTGTACTGTATCCTCTTGTTCAGCTAACTGCTACCTATTATGCCCAGCCACCATTTAGCCTCTGCCTGCCCCACTTAGAAAATCGAATTTAGGCATTGTATTTTGTTGAATTGTGACCCCCTTGTGACCTGCCTCTGAACTACCTAGCACTAGTCACACAATCACCCTGTCATTTCTGTCACATACCAGTGGCACACACCAGCTGCACACACACACACACACACACACAGCCACTCTCCACTATCATGATGCCCAAGAATGCACCTCCCAATCATAGCATAGTTTCACTCTCCCACACTCTCCCTGCCACAATCCGCTCAGCCAGCATAACGGCCATCCTTGGAGCCCTCACTATAATGGCCTCTACACCTCCTCACATATTCCCAGCACACCTCACCCAGCGCCCAGCACTAAATTCACATGCCGCAGCACCAGACTACATCATCACACAGTCTCTGCCACCTAGTCTTGCCACCAGACACCGCAATCTCAGAAATCGATCACTTCCTAGGTATTTACTCTGCTCACCCACACCCATCACGACTAGAAACACCAGATTAGGCACCCACACTGCACCACTACCCCATACTAAGATGAGCATAGGGACTGCCCCTCTCCCCCACCATCCTAACATGCCTCTACACTACTTCCCACTAAGCCCCTCACTACCACACACCACAACATGCACACTTCACCCCATACTAGTACAAACAAAAACATCAAAGGCACACAACACCCACCTCTTATGTGCACTACTGAACGTACGCTCCCTACCTGCACATGCCCTCGAGATAAATGATCTACTATCCACACTTAATCTGGATTTACTTTGCATCACCGAATCCTGGCTCAATGATGCATCCTGCCCAGCCATCGCACTAGCCCTACCCACAGGCTACACCATCCTTAGGCAAGATAGATGTGATAAGATTGGAGGGGGAGTCGCCCCTATCCACAAAGACTCACTATCCATTAGATTAGCAGACCATAGTACATGGGGTGGTAATGCTGATATCCTATCAGCCAAGCTTACGCTCTCCCCCAATAATCTAATCAACATCCACATCCTAAACAGACCTCCTGGACTCCCAGCTGACTTCCAAGAGAACCTCTGCCATCGACTCAGCACCAACATTAAAAAGTCCTCCAAAATCCTTCTATTAGGACACTTAAATTTAGGATACACTCATCCTAAGGATAAATCCGCCGCAACCTTAAAGAACTCGCAGACTTCGGTTTCTCCCAAGGAGTCCTCACACCCACTCACTCCATAGGCTGCACCCATGACTGGGTCATGGATCACAACTGTGCATCCAACATTACCTCAAACACCGCCCTTCCATGGATGGACCACGCATGCATCAAATTCCTCATCCCCACCAACCGTAAACCTAAGACTCTCACCCACGCACCACCTGCCACAATAAGAAGTTCTAAAAAACTCAACGCAGCCAACTTGCATCCCCACCTTAAAAGCCCCTGCCTAGCACCACCTTTCTCTCAGGACCCAAATATACTATCAGCTATCTTCAATGATACTCTCACCAATGCCATAAACTCTATAGCCCCACTTGAACGCAAGAAGGAAAACAAATAATTTCACTGCAACTCTTGGTTCTCGGAAGAACTCCAAAGCCTCCAAGCTCAAAAGCGTCAGTCGCTTAAAAACTGGCAAACGGATCCGAGTGATCTAAATAAGAGCCTCTTCAAACAAATATCCCTCCAATATAAAAAAAGCCATTTTAGCAGCAAAATCCAACTCCTTCAATGATAGGATCTCAAAGGCCAACTCCCAAGCTAAAGAACTATTTGCAATCTTTAATGAATTAGTCACTCATCCGGCTACCGCTGACGAGATAACTAAAGACAAAGCCTGGTGTGCCAGCATTCAGTCCGCCATGCTGAACAAAATAAAACGCCTCCAGAACAAAATCTAAAACTACTGCAAAGCCCTCCCAAACCAAAAAACCAACCGCCCTACACAAGACAAGTGTAGTCCTCTCAATCACGCTCGATTCTCCTTCAGAGACGTCACTGAACCTGATGTCCTTAATCTCATCAAAAACCTCAAACCATCCCTCTGCAAAGCAGACATTTGCCCTCCCGAAATCATCAAGGAATGCGCCAATGACCTAGCACCCCTGATTACTGCCTTAATTAACGCATCTTTCCAAACAGGAACTGTCCCAAACAATCTCAAGGAAGCCTGGGTGCGGCCACTTCTAAAAAAATAAAAATAAAAAAAAAAGCCACACTTGACCTAGCGCAACCCAACAACTACAGACTGATAACAGTCCCATTCCTCCTAAAAATCCTGGACAAAGCAGCTCACATCCAGATCCAATCATACATAGAAGCTAACTCCATACTAGGCAAAAGACAATCTGGCTTCCGTGTCGGGCATGGAACAGAATCCGCTTTATTAGACCTACAAAATCAAATCTCACAGATCATGGACAAAGGCAAACCTGCCTTGCTCCTCCTTCTCGATCTGTCATCTGCTTTTGACCTGGTATATCACCAAACACTCACCACCCACCTCACCCATGCAGCCCATTTCTCTAATCAAGCAGCATCCTGGATCACTTCCTTCTTTGAAGGAAGAGCCATGAAGGTCTACTCCGACACAGCTAACACAGATCCTACCACTATAAACTGTGGTGTCCCCCAAGGATCTTGTACAGCCCCCACCCTCTATAACCTCTTCACAAAACCCCTCTTCGATCTACTTGACTCCATGGGTGTTGCATATGCAAACTATGCAGACGACACTCAAGTACTTTTACCCCTATCTGGACTCTATCACCAAGACGCCACGGCCCTTCACAACATCTATGTCACTATCCAAGCGTGGATGGCAATCAATGGCCTCTGTCTTAATGGGGAGAAGACTGAAATTCTCATCCTGGGCCAGACAAACACATTATCGAAACTAAGCCCCCAATACAACAACTTCAACATAGACAACTCAACCATCTCCGTATCATCCTCTGTCAAGACTCTAGGTTTCACAGTGATGCAAATCTATCGAACAAACAGGTCAGCGCCATAGCCTCTGCATCAGCACCAAACTCATCAATGCCATTAAACCCTACTTATCCACCCCCAACCGCTTGGCCATAGCTGGAGCATCTATAGGAGCCAAACTCTATTATTGCAACGGCCTCCTAGCTGGCACCTCCCCCAAAAACATTCACAGACTGCAAACCACACAAAACAATGCCCTCAGAGCCGCCATGAGCATCTCTAGAAGAGACCATACATCCCACGCCAGATGTGAAGCCCGGTGGCTCCAGGTCAAAGACCGTATTACTCTGAAAATCCTCACCATCACTGCATCAACAAAACCGCTCCAGCATACCTATCTGAAGCAATATCAAGGACCACATCCACTCGCCCCACAGAGTTCAGTACACCAACCAGCTACACATAGCTACACATAGCACGCATAGAGAGCGCCACAGCGGGAGGTCTAGGCTTCTCCTATATTACACCGAAACTCTGGAACTCACTCCGTGCCACCCTTAGAGCTGAAACTTCATCTGTCTTCCGCACCAACCTCAAGGCCACTCTCCTCAACTAGCAAGTGGAGGACTGCCCCCTCCACTTCTGCCATGCATATTATAATATAACACAAATGTAATATAACTATATTGTTACCTGTATATATACTGCTAATGACTGTAACTATATTGCCAATGAACATGTAACTAAGTAACTAAGCTTTGTACTGTAACGAGTGCCACAATGTCCTCAGGCTGTTGTGTGCTATATAAATACAAATAAAACTAACAAAACAAACTTGCAAACCTGTCTGCTCTCCAAATATTTTGTTTACACACACAACTATCTAAAAAAGTGTCATTTCATATTAAATGATGAGAGAAATAACAGTATAATTGTGGGAAAAGGCTTTGTAGTGTATTATAAAATGACACACAGCCAGGATGTGTACATGCCTCTTTATTCAAGCACACAGATGGACCATATCATTAGAAAGACGCCCAACTGAAACACCACTGCCTCTACATCAAATCCTTATGCTTTATTTCCGACACCTTCACAAATGCCTACGTTGCATGCTTTTTTTGTACAATTCCTGCCATTTACCCTGTAAAAATAGCAAACAAAAGCATATGATTAGTTCTTCTATCTCCTAACATCCAATAACACAGCCTTAAGAAGCCAAGTGTGCTCTGTACACTTACTATTATACTCATTTGTAAAGCATGTTCAACTACCAGATTCTAAGTAAAATATACAGGATGCACATAGGGAAAGGAAAGTGCATGTACATACAATGCTCAGTTATCAGAAAACACTTAATACTGCAAAAACAATAAAATCAATGTTTACATTAATAGTGCTATAAAAACACATATTTACTAACTTCTTTCTTTTACAATTACAGTGAAGAGCACTCTCCAGAAAAGCAGCAGCGTCTGAAGTGCGAACAAGAATTTAGAAGAAACCTACTCTTACCATACAAAAAAGTGCAATAATACCATAATGTTTTACCTGTTACTCAAACACAGTAGATTTCTAGTATTGTAGAACAAACAAGTGTATTCACCCTGTACCATTAAATGTAGTATTAGTGCTTCCCCTCACCAACTACATACTTTGTATTGTCATCTGAACCCCAGTATAGTAACACAAAAATAGCCTACCCACCTTGATGTAGCTGCCCATTGCACAATCGCACACCTCCACATACATCCTTATGATCATATACTCATGCACAAAGCAAACATACACTGCACAACAGCCCAACCCACACTTTCTTTTTTTCTCCAATAGACCCCAAAAAATGCCTACCACAAAGCAACTCCGTAGAAAGCAACGCAAAAGTAGTGGAAATCAAAATAAGTGTCCAAAATAAGCATCCATCTCTAGCAGGATAAAAAAAAAGTTCAAACAAAACAGCTAATAGTCATTACGCGAAACAAAGCAAGCTTCCAGTACAGACACTTTGCCTCCTCTTTCAAAATGTAAAATGAAACAGTGATTAACAAGACTTCAGCTACCACTACTGCTAACACTGCACCTATAAATCTTTATGTAGTGGCAAGTAACCATACCAAAAAATATATATATTTTACATAATGTTCCACCACACAGTCCTTCAGAACCTTATAAAAACAGGAGAGAAATCATGCACAACCCTTAAAACCTACCATAGAAAATTAATCCTAGAAGCACTCATAGACAGGGCAATCCTTCTCAAAAGGAAGTTATTTATTTTAGTTTTCAACAGAATTGAACCACTAACAAAACTAACTACTAAACTACAAAAAAGATTTCTCAATAAACGGAATATCAACAAAAATAGCTTCTTAAACATCTTTGGAGGTGAATGGAGTCTCACCATGAGCACAGAACCGTATTTTAATGAAGAAGCATGCAAACAAAAGCTAACAAACCCAATTGCCATACATAGCAGTGGACGAGGGTATGAAAAACTTAATACCATTATGGAACAAGAATCGCTGCTCACAAAAATATCCCCAGAAAACTCAGTAGCACCTCTCCATTCCACTGAACCAAAACATCCAGTCTGCAAATGGCTGTGCACATCAATGTGTAACATTGCCAAAAAATCTTTCAAATCTTTAAGCCAGTTCCTCAATCAGTATGTAAAAAGCAAAGACCAATTCAAAGTGAAACTACTATAAAATATGGACCCCTGTACAGTGCGCAAATACACAGGACTACAATGACATTCATTAGTCTGCATTTCAGGACCTATTGGCAAAAGCCCCTTCCATCATATCAAAATTATATCAGCACATCATTAAACTATAAGAAATCTGGTCCATAAACTCGACTACGCTAAAAGTCCTGCATTAGCACTAGCCAAGTTAAATAATCTTGTGCATAGTACATCCAAACAACTACTCGAAGAAAGAGCATATCCAGAGAAAATATTTTGGAAGTGAAAGCCACTTACAAAATGCAATAGCTTTACAACAAACTAGTAACTACTATACAAATAGCAACCTTCTATTACACACATACAAAAAAGAAATACTAAAGTTCAAAAGTACATCCGCTGAAGTACCCAACCATGTGTGTGTTTGTTGCTGTAGGACTTTTTATAAAAGTAGCACAAAAACTGTAGACATACGTACAAAATAGAAGACAATGAAGATTCCAAATGGTTCCAATTAGCTCTCTACCATATAGCAGAAAACAAATGCAAAGTATTAATGGGTCAGTAATTTCGCAATTACTGCACTGCAAAACTTGACAACAACCAAACACCTTCACGTGCTATCAAAAATAACCTGGAATTATTACCACTACCAAAACCCCTGCAACAACTAAATTTATATGAGAACATCATAATTCAAACCGTGCACCCATTTCAAGCAATAATACGCCTCCAACCAAAAACCGCAAAATTACCTCCCTCTGAATTAGTGAAAGGCATTTGTGGCAAAGTAGTTTATTTACCATTTGATCTCAAAGAAAATGGACACACTCTGGGAGTGCAACATCCAATAGATCAATCTTTAATTGTCTTAGTGAATGGCGTACCTACAAAAGACAAAAAAAGTGTAACAACTCGTGGACTTACATAAAGTTAGACAAGCCATGCAATATCTAAAAGACAACAATGAATTCTACAAAGAAATTAATATTGAGGAAAACCTGAGATAAACCAATGAAATAATTCAAGAGTCACCAGAAACTGATCAATTTCAACTTCTAGATCCTGCTACAGAATCCAATATTTTAGACCATTATACAATTCATCCATTACACTCTAAAGACACCATAGATGGAAACGTACCAAATGCGACAAGCCAAAGGATCTCCAATCAGCATATGGGAAAAAAGTATAGAAACACGTGCCTTTCCTTTACTCTTTCCTACTGGGAAAGGAGGAATTATGATGATAGACCCACACAAATAACAGCATCAGAATATCGCTCTTTACGAATGTATTCTGATGACCCCAGATTCATACAAAATGTGGAATACATATTCCACCTTCTCTTTGAAAGTGACCTAGCAACTCTATGCTACGGAGCTGCACGCACATTAAAATCAGGTACCCATTTTCAGAATGTCAGCTACGCAATTACTACAAAAAGTGCAAGAAAAAGATGAGGTTTTACAGTCAAGTATTACAAATCTTTTAGCAAACGTGCGTTGTACAAAAGAATACTGGTTCCGACGTCACGGAGATGTACGCTGTATGATAAGAAACCTTGGCCCACCCACTTGGTTTGTTACATTAAGTTGTGCAGAATATGCATGGCAGGATTTACATGATTTCCCATGCATAGCAAACAAAAACAAAACAAACATAGACATAAAAACACCAGGGGAACTCTGCTTTCTAGATCCCGTAAATGTATCAAGATATTTCCATCATCGCGTCATTGCTATGCTACACTTTATTTGTAATAAAGGTTTTCCTCCCCTTGGAGAAGTACAACACTCCTTTTGGAGAAAAGAATACCAAGCCAGAGGAGCACCACAAATCCACATTCTTTTATGGATTAAAGTTGCTCCTAAATTTGGTCAGGACAGTGATGCCACTGTTTTGCAGTTTATCCAAAAATATCACATTTGAAATTCCTTCACAAACAACATATAGTGACCTTCATGCACACATTTTACAATTTCAAAGACACAAATGTGGGAAATATTGTAGCCGCAAATATAAAAACAAAGGAAAATACTATACCAAATGCTGCTTTGGTTTCCCTAGACCAGTGACGACAACAGGTCAAGTAAACAACTTCATGTCTTCAGTTAGACATAGTGTCAAAGGTAAATCACCTAAGAACAGAAGAATCAAAATATATCAATGATTACAATGCAATCATTGCCCTCCTATGGAATGCAAACCTAGATGTGCACTATATTGCAGACAATTCCACTGCAGTTGCATGATATGTCACAGCCTACTTAACCAAAGCAGAAAAACAGAGCTTCAAGACCTCTGGGATGACATATCATCTGACAAAACACTGTCACATAAATTGTACAGTTTAGGCATAAAAATGCTCTCTCATAGAGATTATGGCTGCTATGAAGCTGCAGACCGTTTAACTGGTACTGCCTTGTATGGAAAATCTGAAAACTTAGTATGGCTAAGTCTTGGTCCTGCTACATGTAGAAAGAGTTCTCAAATCATATGAGGACATAGAAACAATAGCTAAAAATGATCCCAACAGCCAAGACATATTAAAAACTATTTACTAGACACATACTACCCAAACAGGAGTACCACTTTGGAAACCATGTGTGTCTACCACGTAGCCCAAAACTTCACATACAAAAATAATATAAAACCAGATGAAAAGAAAGGTAGATACAGTGTGGCAAATTGTGAAGCCAGTTTACCAAACAAAGCTTAATAAATCATATGAAATTGTCGATTAAAACTCCTCAACATAAAGAACTGTATTACATGCTACAACCTTTTAAACCATGGACAAACAATGAAGTTACTAGATACCTCTGACTCCTATAACTCCTATGAAGACGCTTTCAAAGCAAATGAAAGTACTATAACAGATGTAAACTTTACACACTACAAAACAATGTTGCACAATGAACAGCAACACGAAGAAGAACTACAGGCCCAACTAGATGTGGACACTCCCTACAGTAGTCAACCTTCTGTAACAGGAAGTCAACAAGAACCTCTTGGACAGCCACTAATAGCAAATGAGGCAGAATTAGCCATGACAATAGTAGAAAACACCATGTGTCAATATGAACAATCTACAGAAGACTTGGCTGTACTAAACTCACAACTCAACAATGAGCAGCGTAGCATTTACCAAGAAATAAAACAAATTGAACATGGTCTTCACATGAAAATAAAAACTGTACCTACCAAGACTACAAACCTATACTACTATACGTGAGTGATGAAGCTGGTTCAGGCAAAACATTCTTAATCAAAATCATCAGCAAGTTCCTCCAACAATTGACAAACAACAAACTGTCAGCTGTTGTAACTGCCCCCACAGGTTTAGCTGCCTACAACATAAGCGGTCTCACTTTACACCGATTACTACTCCTTCCAGTAGAACACCAAAACAAATTAGACTACTACAAACTTTCTACAGAAGCTGCAATGGAACCACGCAGAGTTTTCAAACAAATAAAAATGCTACTAATAGATGAGGTGAGCATGGTCTTCAACCTAATCTTGGCTTTGATTCACCTCCGATTACAAGAGGCCCTAAAAACAGACGACGAAGAGCTCTTTGGAGGAAAACACATTATTGTTTTCGGATATCTTCTTCAATTAACACCAGTGAAATCTGAACCTATTTTTAAAACCTTAAGGCACAAACTGTGCCGTAAAACTCTTGACAGCATAGGAAACGTCAACCTTTGGCAACATTTCCAATACAGAGAATTAACTGAAACATGCGCCATTCTGCAGACCTCACATACGCCAACATTTTAAAAAGTATTAGAGTTGGTGTACGATCTAAAGAAGCACAATCAATATTAAAAACCAGGCACATCCATGCACTCTATGGCCATAACTCATATGACACTGATGTCATGGAACAATTAATGCACTCAAATTTCAATTGTATGTACTTGATGCCAACTCTTGCAAGCTGTTCAAAATTCAATAAAACGATGTTGAAAAAAGAAATGCAACCAATAATTGAAATTTGCTCCACAGAAAAACTGGACATACATGGCATGACACTACTCATGTGCCAACAAGCCACAACAAGACTACCTTAGAAAACTCTATCTCCAACACAGCTGGTTTGGAGAAAATATTAAAATTATCTTTAAACTGTAGAGTAATGCTTAAAGGTAACCTAGATGTGGAGCAAGGACTAGTTAATGGAGCACTTTGTACAGTTGTTGGCTTTCAAACATACCCACATGACAACAACATTCAGTTTGTCAATATTCTCTTTGACAAACTATCAGAAGTTGAAAAGATAGGACGCTCAACAGCCCGCTTCCTTCTTTTCAAAGACATGTACGTACGCAGAGAACAATTTTCACTAACTCTAGCATACGCAGTCACCATTCACAAATCACAAGGTCTTACCCTAGATAAAGCATTGATAGAGATTGGTAGCACAGTCTTTAAAGAAGGCATGATCTATGTAGCACTATCACACTTACGTACACTTGACAGACTATTTCTAATAAACTTTGATACAAGTAAAGTAAATGCTAATATTCCTTGCATTCACTCTACACCCCCCATCTAAAAACCTATCTTGTTCCACAAAAAGCAAAACATTGTAAAAGAAAACTACTCCAGACTGAAACGATGCAAGATCTCACAGCAATTCCTCCAAAGAAAGTAAAAGAAGCTAATACTTCATAAAGTACCACAACCAAAGAAGAATCTACTGTTCAAAGTAACTCAACTACTTCAACACACTCGAAACAAATCACTTCGACATAAAACTGTCGGGTCCATTCAAATTTAGCAATAAATATTCTATTCCATTCTATGCCACCAATTATTGATAACATTTACTTACACAGTACAGACCAATTGTGTTTGCAAATGTTAGTCCTTCATAGAGATGCAACCAAGAATCCTGACAACACTTATAGTGTTTCTGGAATAAGACAAGAATTGGACTACTGTGCTGGAATGGTCAAATTCACTATAAACTCACAAGAAGATCCACAAGAATTTCTAATGTACTTACTACAAGTACTGGAAAACAAAAACACACCTATAAATGAAATCTTCCAGATTTCATACATGTGGGAACATACATGCACTCTCTGCAGCCATGTGGCTCAGGAACAAGTCCCTAATGAACGCTTTGTGTATGTATCCATACCTAACTGTGAATCCATTCCATTTCAGCAACTTGTACAAAATGCAAACCAAGGCAGATTATGTACTACCTGCAATTCATATAATCGCTCCACCTTACAAACACAGACACATAGTAAATACGTAATAGTAATGCTTTTATGTTACAATGCAGATGGTACCAAAAACAACTGCAAGCTGACTGGATTCACACATGGTCATTGATCACTTGGTAAGAAAACCTTCAAAACAATAGGAATAATCTACCATGCAGGAGCCACAACCAATGCAGGTCACTACACTGCATATATAAAAAAAAGAAATGTGGATGGTTTGAATGTAATGATACTAACATTACTCTAAAACAAAGATTACTAGCAAATCTTCTTAACGCTCATTTAATATTCTTAAAACCAAAATGTAATAGCTAATCTGTGCATAAACATTAACACAACTTCAATTTCAAACCTATAAACAGAATACGCCAACGGGTATCTAACTGCCCCAAGATTCTGCAACAAGCAAACGTGAAAGAAATATATTTTACCACAACATAGGACGTTTTTTTTTTTAATCCAGCATGGATTTTTTTTTCCCACAGACCCAATGATTTAATAAACACAGGAACTCAGCAAATTGCACAGTACACTAGTCTGAACTATAGTACTTCTAAAGTACTAAATATGAGGGTTAATAAAATACAGAAATGTCTATTAGCAATGCAATTACTCATTGTGAACAACCTACACTAACATATGATCTTTTCTTTTATCAAAGAGATTAAAAAAAAAGTCTGCTCCAATTACCCATGTCATGAAAAACCTGCATACAAACACAGTCAAACAGTAAGTATATAATAAATGTGCTCGCAAACATTCCTGCATAACACACCCATTCAAGCAAACATCTAACCATAGACCAAAATCCAAAATGTTTACTTCCATCGGTATCTTATGCTGAAGTGCTTGTTACAAAACTCTACAATCTTAACTGCATAGGCTAGCCAAAACTTTACGTAGTTTCTATAAATGAAATAGCACACACATTTTTGGGTTTTGGATATTTGATGGGTGTTTGATTCTATGAGTGTGTTATGCTGTGGTGGTTGTGGATAGTGCCTAGAGTCTTGGGTCCATGGCCAAAGGCCTACGGCCTCGGCCTTTGGCCATGCACCCAAGACTCTAGGCCCTGGCCACAACCACCGCAGCAAAACACACCCATGCTACCAAACATTTTAACTGTGGTATGTGGGCTGCTTTTAGGGGATACATGTTCTATTGGACTATACAGTATATTAAGAGATAAGATGCTCCGCCAGCTTCCCTGGGTTCCTGACGGGGTGCTTAGCCTCACTCCTTCAATCTGGATTAATAAAGGCACTGGAGAAGGATATGTCAGTTTGATTAAGACGGCATGGAAAGAGCTTTCGATGAGTTACGCATGCCTTGTGCTGCTTAGAGCATATCTAAACTGACTGCTTTATAAATCAAATACATTGTCTTCAGAGGCCAATTTACTCCACCAAGATGATAATGCAACTCAGCCACACACTTGTATGCAAAGAAAGCTAGTTTCAGTAACTTTCATGTGAATCCACTCTCCTATCTCTGAAAGGCAAAGCATGGCCCTGCTGCGGGTATCCTTTCACAGTCGAGTACGGTTTGCAGTCCAGTGCTGTTAGTGTACTGAATTTGTACTTCTGATTAGATCGGTCACATTTACATATTTGTGTCCTGGCCACAACCACCACAGCATAACACACCCATGCTACCAAACATTTTGACTGTGGTATGTGGGCCGCTTATAGGTGATATTAATTACAATCAATACTCTACTAACAACCCAAAACCAACATCATACTAAAGGAAAATAGCTACTAGAGCGCCCAGTATTTAGTATGTCTGCGGACAGTTGCAGAGACCGCGGACACCGCAAACACATCCAGGGCTCCTACCACTTAAACAAATACAGCATTTCACCCATCTCTCACTTGCCCACCCTCCCCAAGCACTCCTATGCACCAACACACTCTCCAAAATTGCATTTTTGCTCAGTTCAGCGCTGCGCTGTCCGTGGACGTCCGCGGATACAATAAGGCGGATGCATCGAAACAATGTGACACACTTCACGCCTCATCCCAGCCAATCCGAGAACACTTTGCGTGTCTGCGGATATGACACACAACGATTAGCCAATCGGTGTCCTGTCAGCAGAGAGAACAGGGATTGTGTCCACGCAGCGGACACAGATATCACTATTTTTTTTAGACCTACTTTTTGGTAGTTTTAAAAGGAACTACTGGACAGATTTCCACCAAATTTACAAAAGCATGCTTTTGGGACAAAGCTGACGCTCCTGCTGCAAATTTGGTGGAAATCCATCCAGCCGCTTGAGCTGTAGGCGGGAGCAAAGTTCTTTCTCCATTCAGCCTATGGGAAAAAATACATTTTGGGACCCCCCTATAACTTTGCCCCCCAGGACCAAACCTCACTAAACTTTGCAAATTAATTCAGAGTGGTCCAGAGGGGGACAAAGTTATAGGGGGGGGTCACAAAATTTCTTTTTGGGACCACGGTATCAGTAGCCGACATACTAAACACAGAGAAACCAAGACAATTGAGCAACTACTGTGATTAACGTTCTAGAAATGTTAACCTAATGTGACTACGAAAGTTTTATAATTATAATTTTCTTCTTCCTGAAGAAGAGAACTCTCTCGAAACGCGTAGAGCTTTATTCTTTTGATATGAATCTGTTTTAAACATTGTTCTTTATGTTGACAAAATGCATGAATACAATGAATGCTAAATTAAGCTACGTAACTATTTACATGTCCTTTAGGAACTGATATGATTTACATGATTGAAATGTGCTACACTCTTTTTTTTTAAAATATATTTTGAATAAATTACCAAATGTGGTATTTCAAGGTTCCCAGAAATTGTTCCAATACTTTTTTAAAAATAGTTTTTATTGATTTTTACAACACAAGCAACCAAATAACCAAACAATAAACATTAGTCATAGTGCAACAATAATATGACTTCAATCTCACCCTGTCTCTCCCCCCCCGCCCGAGCTTACTCCCTTCTGTCATTATCCAGCAACTCTGCTACGGGTGCGTTCGTTACTCTGCTTATCGAGGGGGCATCCTCGTCAGTGTTTGTCTGAGTCGACTCAAACATAGTTGCCACTAACTGCCTCCAGGCCATCATTATCTCACCTGCCCCACCCCCTCCGCTAACTGCTTCGTTCCACACCACTGTTTCAGCTTCAACCCATTTCTGGAGATCGCGCCACCACACATCCACTCTCGGTCTATTAGTAGCTTTCCATCCCATGGCAAGCCTGCACTTGGCCAGTATGTAGGCCAAGTCCTTGAGCTTGCAAACATGTTTCAACCTGCATTGCCTGGGAATCCCCGCTATCATGCACGCCCACAAAGATTCAATTTCCATTTTAATCCCTTTCTCATTCAGGCAATTCGCCACCTCCCTCCAAAATCTTCCTATTTCGGGGCATCCCCAAAACATGTGCATCATTCCCGCATTCATTTCTCCATATTTAGGACATGTTTGTGTCCCAGCAGCCTTGAACCTTGCGATCCTCTGTGGGGTCATATATGCCCTGTGGGCAATATATAACTGGATTTGCTGTAATCTGGCATTTCTAGACACTTTTTTGTGATGTCTCTGGGCTCTCTCCCACAACCCATCACCCATAAATTCCCCGGCTTCCTCTTCCCAGTCTCGTCTCAGCTGAAGCATCTCTTTACCAACCCGGGTCATAAGCAGTTCATAGATACGTGAGACCTCGTGACCCCCATCTGACACATCATAAATTGTTTCTATGGCCGAATCGGGCTCACCCCTTCCAACACTCTGTCCATGTGTTTTTATCCATCCTAACCAACTTGTTGTAGGTGATATTGTCCCTGTTGCAGACCTGTGTCTTGTGCTAGCGTCTCAAATTCTTTAACCTTCCCATCCCGCCACATACCCCCGACCGTTGCAATGCCATTCGGTTCCCAGTGTCTGAGAATGATCTTGCTTAGTTGGTTGTCCACTCCTGCTAATGTCACCAACGGTATTTGTGGGGACCATGGGGTTGGGTTCTCTATAGCCTGCAAGCTCTCTGCCATATCTTCCCTCCCATTCGGAACTTTCCCGAGCATCCCTTCTGTCGTGTCTTTGGTAACCAAAACCATTCCTTCAGAAAGAGCGGGGCGCAATCAGCCTTCAGTAGTCTAGACTCTGATGTCGGGTTGTCTGACAGCCACCTGGCGACATACTGCAGTTGACTGGTCAGTTAATAAATCTCAATTTGGCAGCCTAATGCCCCCCTTGTCATATGTGTTCTGCAATTTCCACAGTGCTATCCTGTGTCTAGTATTGTCCCATATAAATCCCATGCACAGGCTGTTAAGCTTCATAAAGAATCGCTTGGGTATAATGTAAGGTATATTACCTAAAAAGTGTAGCAACCTGGGCAACACCACCATCTTTAGTAATGCCCCTCTCCTCATCACAGTCAAGGGGAGCTTAGCCTTGAACTTCATAATGCGTTCGATGTTGGTCACCGACCACTCCATGTTGTGTTTATGTTCAATCTCAGGTGCATGATATATATCCACCCCCAGGTATCTGAAGGTCTAGTTTCCCACTGTATTTCTCCTGGGGTGGCTGCACCTCCCCTACCTTTCCTCTCAACCACGGTGTTCCCCAAGGTTATGTCCTTGGGCCCTTTCTCTTCTCTCTCTACACTTCCTTCTTAGCTCCCGTTATCTCCTCCTTTGGTGTCTCGCACCATTTCTACGCTGATGATACCCAGCTCTTACTCTCGTTCTATTATTTTATGTTACTTGGCATTTATATAGCACCTTATGTATCATTGGTATGATCTCAAAGCACTGGTAGGTTGAACACCCTCAGGAACGGTAGTTCAGGTCAGTAGAGAGAGAGAGAGAGAGCGAGAGAGTCATAAGGTGCGTGGGAGCACCGGATATGTGTGCAGCAGGTGTGGCAGTTGCATGATAGCTGCTTCTTAGCGGTAGGTGTGATGGTGGGTCGGTCAGTTGTCTGTGTTCAATTCTGGACAGTGGAAAAACAGACTGATTTCTGGCTGTGTTAGGCATGAGGAGATGCTTAGGCTAGCGGTGTGTGCTCAGCTAGCTGTGTTTGATTAGGATGATGGGGAGTATGTGGCAGGTGTTGGTATGAGAACAGCTATACTGAATGTGTCATAGTATCGCTGTGTTCTAGTTGAGTGGTGGTATATAGGAGAGAGTAAGTGTGGTAGTGTGATATAGTGGTAGTCAGTAATGTGCTTGAGGTAGAGTACTACATCTGTACCATCCATTCTTTCCATTTCATCCGTTTCGTCTGTTACATCCATTTAATCTACTTGTCCTAACATTCCATCCACTCGACCCTTCGTCCATACAATCTATTCCATCCGTTCCGTAGATCCATTACATCCTTCCCATCCTTTTTATGTGTTCTATCTTCCCTATTCATTCGATCTGCTCCATGTGTTCCACCCACTACACCTGTTTTATCTACTCAGTCCGTTCCATCCGCTCCATCTGTTCCATCCACTCCATCTGTTCCATCTACTCCATTTGTTCCGTCAGCTCTCTTCGTTCCATCTGCTATGTCGGTTCCGTCCGCTCTATCAGTTCCGGCCGCTCCATCTGTTCCTTCTGCTCCATCTGTTCCTTCTGCTCCATCTGTTCCAGCCCCTCCATTTAGTTTGTCTACTGTATTTGTTTCATCCACTGCATCCATTCCATCCACTCGATTCGTTCCATCTATTCCATCCTTTTGGTCTGTTCCTTTGGTCACATCCTTCCCATTCGTTCAATCTGCTCGTTCGTCTCATCCGTTCAATCTACACATCCGTTCTACCCGTTCCATCTCTACCTTCTACTCTGTCTGTTCCTTCCACTCTCTGTTCTTTCTAGACTATCTGTTCTATCCATTCATCCACTCTGCCTGTTCCATCTACTCCGTCTGTTCCATCTACTCCATCCGTTCCATCTACTCCATTGGTTCTAGTGATTCCATCTGTTCCATCCATCCACTCCATCCATTCTGTCCACTCCATCCGTTCCATCCACTCCATCCGTTCCATCCACTGCATCCATTCCATCCACTTCATCCATTTCTTCCATTCCCATCTGCTCCATCTGTTCCAACTTCCGTTTGTTCCTTCTATTCCTTTTGTTCGATCTATACCATCCATTCCATTCATTCTAACCAGTACATCCCACTCTGTTCTATCTGTTTCGTCTGCTCCATTCGCTCCGTTGGTTACATTTATCCCGGCCAGTGCTTCTATTCCAGCTAGCATTCCGTTCCATCCATTCCAGCTAGTACGTCCACTCTGTTCCATCTGTTTCATCTGTTCTATCTACTCCATTTGCTCCATCCACTCCATCCGTTCATTCTGACCACGAGACTCGGTCCAACCAGCTCTCCATTCGATCTGTTCTGTCCACTCCATCCGTTCCGTCCACTCCATCCGTTCCGTCCACTACCTCGGTTCAAATCATTCACCCTTTCCATCCTTTTTCATTCCGTTATCCACTATATCCATCCACTCCATACTTTGCCCTTTCGTCTACTTCATCCGTTAGTTACATTTCTTCCGTTCCCATCCACTTCACTCCAGTTCCATCCACTTTACTCCGGTTCCATCCACTTTACTCCGGTTCCATCCACTTTATTCCGGTTCCATCCACTTTATTCCGGTTCCATCCACTTTATTCCGGTTCCATCCACTTTATTCCGGTTCAATCCTCTTTATTCCGGTTCCATCCACTTTATTCCCATTCCATCCACTTCACCCGTTCCATCCGCTTCTCCGCTTCACTCGTTCCATCCGCTTCACCCTTTCCATCTGATTCGTTCCATCTATTCCATCCTTTTGGTCTGTTCCATTCGTTAAATCTACACATCCTTCCCATTCGTTCAATCTGCTCGTTCATCTCATCCGTTCAATCTACACATCTGTTCTACTCCATCTGTTCCATCTACTTGGAGACGTTGTTGACTTGGTGCGAGAGGGTTAGGTCAGAGTTGAGAGTGCATCCAAGTTTTTTACTGAGGTTGTTTGTCGGGGGGGGGATTGCCCATGGATGATGGCCAGGGTAGGGAGTGCGGAAGTAGTTTGGTGTTGCCACACACCATAATTTCAGTTTTGGTGGGGTTTAAAAGGAGGTGGTTTGTGGTCATCCAGTGATCAATGTCAAGGAGGCAGGCAGCGAGGTCGGGCTGACAGCTGGGTTGTGAGTTAAGGAGTTTTAGGATTAGTTGGGTGTCGTTGGTGTAGTTATAGCACAGGATATTGTGTGAGCGGATTATTCGTGGGAGCGTGGACATACAGGAGGGCTGATGGGCACGCTCCTTGTGGAACTACAGTATTGATTGGTCGGGTGGCGCAAGCAAAGGAGGAGAGGAGTGTTATTTGGATCCTATTGTTGAAGAAGGATGCTATCCACTTGAGAGCGTTTCCATGGATTCCTAGGGATTGGAGGCAGTTGAGGAGGATTGAGTGGTTGATTGTGTCGAAGGCGGCGGATAGGTCAAGGTGGATTAGTGCAGCGCATCCCTTGGAGTCTGCAGTGTTTTTAAGGTCATCCCAGATTGAGGTCAGGGTGGTTTTGTTTCCGTGTCGGGGTCTGAAACCCGATTGTCGAAGCCAACAATCTCCTAGACCCCGCTCAAAGGCATTTAGTTGGGAGTAAGCGGTTCGATCAATGAGTTTAGCAAGGAACCTGGTGTTTGAGATGGGGCAGTATTTTTTGGGGTCGAGAGGGTTGAGGGAACTTTTTTATTAGAAAAGGTTTGAGGTGAGTCGGGAAAAATTCCCGAGGAGAGGTAGTCGTTTATGATGGCTCTCGCGTCTTCTCCTGCGCAGGAAGATGCAAATATTTCTTTCAGGGTTGAGGCTGGGCAGGGGTCTAGCGGGGAACCAGATGGTTTACGAGCGGAGAGAAGTTTGAGAAATTCGTCAGTTGATATTGGTGTGAATGAGTCGAAAGTCGAGTGGGTTGCAGTTGCTGGAGGTGGGTTGGCAGGTAGGGTGGGTGGATTAAGTGGTGGGTGTAAGAGGGCTAGTTTGTTGGTTAGAGAATTTGTTCTTTCGAGGGCAGTGGAGAGAGAGTGAGTTGCGAGAGTGAGTTGCAGAGTGACTGAGATGGGGTTGATTGGGGGGTGGTACATGATGGTTTGGTGAATTCTGAGATGATTTTGTGGAGTTCCTTGCTGGGGTTTTCACAGTTGAGGATTCGAGAGTTGTAATGGGCTTTTTTTGCTTTCCGGATTTCGGCTTTTTAGTGGCGATGGTGTCGGGCCAAGGCGGATCTGCTCAGGGTGGTTTTATCTTTTCGCCATTTGCTTTCAAGGGATTTGTATAGTTGTTTTGCAGTCTTCAGTTCTGGTGTAAACCATCTTGGAAAAGGGCCATGGGGGGCGGAAGATTGGCAAGTGGGAGTGAGCGGGATTAATGAGGTATTGAGTCATGAGTCAAAGGCATCAGTGGTTAAGAGTACATTGCGTGGGGAGGTAGGGGTAGGAGACCGAAGGAGCGCGTCAGCTAGGTCGGGAATTTTTTGTTTTTTCCAGCATTTGCGTAGGTTAGGAGGTTCGGGTACGGGGAGGAGGGTGGGTGAGCGAATGTTGAAAGGGACAATGAAGTGATCGGACCAGATGATATCCACCATAAGCTTTCCCCTTGCCTCTCTGCTTTTAAATCTTGGATGTCATCTCACTTCCTTTCTCTTAATGCAGACAAAACCGAAATCCTATTCTTCCCTACCAACACTCTTCCTCCTCCCTCCCCACCTCCTTTTATTCTCACCCCCTTTCCAACTCCCCTTCTATCCCCATGCACGCAACCTAGGTCTCCACATTGACCCCCACCTCTCTCTCTCTCACCACCTCTCACTGCCAAATCTTGCCGCTTCCACCTCTACAACATCTGCAAAATTCACCCCTTCCTAACCTTTCACGCTACTAAACTTAGTCACCTCCCTTGTCTTCTCCAGACTCTTCTACTGCTCCACTCTTTTCTTTGGACTCCCTTCCTCTCACCTCTCTCCCCTCAAATCCATCTAACACTCTGCCATCCGGTTCCTCTGCTTTCTCTCACCTCACGACTCATCTCCTCTTCTCTCAACTCACTAGGATGGCTCTCATTTCATTCTCAGCTCAAATTTAATTTCCTCTGTCTAGTCTTCAAATCCCTCTGGCCCTGCCCGTCCCTACCTATTCTCCCTCCTCACTTTTTATACTCCTTCTCGTTCTCTCCGTTCTGCGGATCTCTTTCTTCTCTCTTCTCCTCCTCCACCCTGTGCCCCTTCCAACTTCTCACTCCCTTCCAATGGAACCGCCTACCCCTCCTGTCCGCTCTATTACCTCCGACCCCTCATTCCGCACTTCTCTAAAATCTTCTCTTCCACTCACCCCCTAGCATCCTTTGCTTCCTCTCTCACTACTGACTCTTCCTCTATCTACTCCTCCTACCCCCTCTCTCACTTTGACCCTCTCAATCAGCACCTCTCCTCATCAATAATGTAAATTGTTCCTTGTACAGTTTTCTGGTTCAGATTAATTTGTCATGTATTGCTTGTTGTATTATGCTTGTTCCTTTTGTAAAGCGCCTTGGATTAAAGCGCTATAAAAATAAATACAAATACAAAAATACACACATTTGGAGTGTCGGTAATTCCACTTATGGTGTCCATTTGAACCTGCCCAGGGGAAACTGACATGATTTCTTGGGATTCACTGTAATTCCAGAGAACAATGCATACCTGTCCATCACTTCTAATATGTATTCCAGATTCTCCTCAGGGTATCTCAGATATAGCAACATATCATCAGCATACATTGAGATCAGGTGCAGCCCCCCTTTCGTAGGGATCCCCACTTCCCCATACTGATGCCTTAGGTATACCGCTAGGGGTTCTAGAGCCAGGATGAACAGCATCGGGGACCACGGACATCCTTGTCTAGTGCCTCTGCCAAGTTGCCATCGATCAGAAATGATTGTGCCCGTCCTGACTCATGCCAGTGGCAAGCTATACATCAAATGGACCCACCTCAAATATACCGGCCCCATCCGATAACCTTTCAGGGCCGCTATCAGCCATTGCCACTTAACCGAGTCAAAGGCCTTCACTGCACCCAATGATACTATAGCCATCTCCTGTGTGTCCTCCTTTGTTTGTTCTATGATATGATGGAGCCTCCTAAGATTATCAGATATGTTCCTGTGCGGGACGTACCCTGTCTGATCTGGGTGTATTAGTTTATTGATGCCGGTCTTAATCTGTTCGCCAGTACTGCAGTTAATATCTTGCTGTCTTGGTTCACCAAGGATAGGGGTCTGTACGACCCACATTCCGTGCTGGGTTTGTTGGGCTTAAGGAGCGGGACTATGATCACCTCCCTCAAAGATACCGGCAGCACTCCTTTTTCAAATGCCTAGTTTAACATTGCCAGCATCGGGGGGAGCAGTTTTGCTTGATATGTTTTGCAAAATTCGCTAGGGAGTCCATCTGCACCCAGGGCCTTACTAGTAGTCACTGCCTCTAATTCTTCTAGGGTAATTGGGGCCTCCAGATTCTCCCTTTCCTGTGCCTCCAGTTGGGGAAGGCCAATATCTTCTAATGTATCTAAAATATCTGTTTCCCATCCCGTCTCGGCATATAGTTGCTTGTAAAAATCTATGAAGCAATCGTTAACTCCTCTGAGTGTCTAGTGTGTCCGTTATTGTCTCTAATTGCTATTGTTGGATGCCCAGGCATCTCGCTTTTGTACAGCCAGGCCAGCAGGCTGCCTGGTTTATCTCCCCCTCCGTGCTATCTTTCTATGTACTTTTTGTAATTTAGATTACACAATCTACCCCAGAGTGCCTCACAATCCTGTTGTAACCTGCTAGTGGCTTCGATCTCTTCCGGGGTGTGCTCTCCCCTGTGCATTACTCTTTCTAGTTTCTTTTTTGCAGCCTGTAAATCTCTAGTGATCTCGTCTTGTAGCCCTTTAGATTTAGATATCGCCGCCCCCCGCACAACCACTTTAAGTGCTTCCCATAGTGTGCCGGCCGATTTCACACTTCCCGTGTTGTGTTCGAAATGTTCTACTATCTCTTTTTTCAGGTCCTCCCTAAAGAGTGTGTCTCTCAAGGCCTCCGCCTTGAGTCTCCATGTCGGTATCCGTGCGGAGAGTATTGGCACTCTATAATCAATGGGAGTGGTCCGATAGGACCCGAGCCTTATATTCTGAGCGCACTACCTCTCGTTAGTTCCGTTGTGGCAAACATGTAGTCCAACCGTGTGTGCAGTTCCTGTGGTGCTGCGTAGTGGGTATAGTGCCTGTCTTGTTGGTGGTGCATCCTCCATATATCCACTAAATGAAAGTCCCCCAATAGGGCTCTGGCTGCTGGGGTGGGTTTCACCATCTTATTATCTGACCTGTCCATTTTGGGGTCCAGCGTACAGTTAGTCTCCAACCCCCCCCCCCCCCCCATATGGCATCCCCTTCCATGTAAGGGCTAATCTTACTATACATTGTCTTGAAGTAGCCCACCGTGTCCTGATTGGGGGCGTATGTATTGATGATTACCATCTCCCTGTTTTCCACCAGTCCCCTTATCACTACCATCCTCTTGTCAGACTCAATCGTGGTCTGTAACAGTTTAAAGGGGACATGTGATGCAATTCAAACAATGACTCCTCTGGTGTAGGCTGAATACATTGCTCCTATGGTGGTGACTTTCCACTTCCTCTCCACTACATCCGGCTTCTCTTTCGTGAGGTGGGTTTCCTGCAGTAGGGCGATGTCAGTTCTTTGCCGTTTTAGATACATCATGATCTTATTTCTCTTCAAATAACTATTGAGCCCCCTGACATCCCAGGTGGCTATTTTCAGATCTCCCTTTCTATCCATATCCTATTCCCCCTTCACCCCCCCCTTGACTTCCGCTTTGTGCGTAATAGCATATAGGTGTAAGCCCGTCCCCTAAGCAACCCCTCAAACTCTCCATCCCCCCTCCTCTGCCCCAACTGTTGCCCTCCTCCCAATCCCTCTCTAAATACCCAAACTTGTTGCCCAGCTCCATTCCTGGATCTCGGGCTACCCCGCATCTAGCCCTTTTCTCGGTATGACTGATACTCGGTACCCAGCAGGGGGATGCTGCCCTAGCAGTATCCCTACTAAAATACCCCAGGGGGTCGGTAGTGTGTCTCTTGGTACTGTGCCTCCTGCTATGCTCTGACTGCGCTTTATAATACAGGACCACATACATTAACCCATTGATCTCTCATGCAATCTGTTATAATCCAGTCCCAGTGTCATTATTTGTACCGTACTTCTCTCAAAGGGCATCACGTGCATGTGTGCGGTACGTGTGGGGCTCCGGCTCCTTTCTACATCACAGTCTCCTTCTGGTCATCTGCTCCTGTCGGACAGTTACTTGAGTCTAGCCACGCGGTCACGTCCTCCGGTGATTCGAAGAACAGAGCTTTATTCTTTAGGAGCACCTTCATTTTCGCCAGGTACAGCAGCATGTATCTGTACCCTGCCTCGCGCATTCGCCTTTTCACTGCCACATAATTCAGGCATTGCTTCTGCACCAAGAGTGTGTAGTCCGGGTATGCTGTGATGGTCGCTGACGCTCTGCTGATCGTTCCCCCTTTGCGGAAGTGTTGCAGGACTTTCTATCTTTATAGTTTAAAATCTTAGCGATGATAGGCTGCGGTGGAGCTCCTGATGGTGGCCTCCTTGACTGGACCCTGTGCGCCCTCTCCAGTGCAAACCCTTGGCTCAGCATTCCTCCTGAAATCTCCTGCAACAACATGTTTTCGACAGTTCGTTGGGTCAGATACCTCCTCGCCTTCCAGAAGCCCCACTATGCGCACGTTGTTTCTTCAAGCCCGCCCTTCCACTTCTTCGGCTCTGTTCTCTAAGTTGCGCATCTGTTGTTGCAACACGTGAACTTCTCTTGTATTAGTCGTGCATGTGCTTGTTCTTTCACTTCCTTTTCGAGGGACCCTCTGCGCTCCGCCAACGATCGTACATCTTTCCGCAATAGGTTCACCTCTATGCTCACAGCATCTATTTTAGACTCCAGCGCCGTCCATAAGTCTGATAGTACTGTGTTCATCTTACTTTCCCAGGATGTCTTCAGTTCAGCTATGGCATCCAGTATCTGTTGGTTACTGAGCGCCATCTTCTCAATGTCTCAAGTATCTTGTCCTTTCCCGCTGGCTCCTTCATTCACTTGTGGTGATTTGGAAAACTCCTCCATGGTGGATTGTTTCCCTTTGTCTTTGGGCAATTTAGTTGCCATTTTCACTTGTGCAAGGGGCCGCAGGTCTCTTATTGCCCCAGCCCCTGGTTTCCTTGCTATTCTGGGTGCTCCTTCTCGGGTCAGGAGATGACATCCAGGCCTGTTTTTTTTGGGTATATTGGTGTTCTGGTGATCCTCCTTGTCATGTGGGTCCCTCACCCCTAGGGGTACACTTGCAGACCTAGCTGGCCAAAGGGGCCCGCACGTCGCCTCTGGTTAGCAAGTTCCTGTTGTGGCTGGAGCCTTGCCGTCCGCGTCCAGTGGTGCTTCTGTGCTGGCCTCCGGGTCCCTCACAGAGTGTTTAGTTTGTTTAGTGTACGTGGCTCATGCCCTTCATCATCCGCCAGGCCCCACTTAGATCCCACTTCAGTGCTGCCAGTGGGGTCGCTCGTGTGCTTACAATGTAGGCCTGCTTACTCATCTGATGCCAATCCAGTGTTGCAAGCTTGTGATGCCCTTAATTAGGCACCTCAACCATCAGCAGTTTGTTCTGTTCTCCCTCCGCATCCGCCTGCTAGATACAATGTTTCTCACAGATTGCTCTGTCAATTTTGTTCCTTCAATAAGTATCCATAAGCAACCTTTAATTCAGAGTGCAGCCCACTCCTTTGGGTTTTGGCATCCAACCTCACTAGCGTGTCTTTCACATTATATGTATGCAGCGGTCAGCTGGTGACATTTGCATATTTCTGCGGCGTGTCCGTGGCTGCCTCGGGTGGAGGCTTGTGGTCCGTATGCCTCCTCCAATGTGCTCACACGGCACCAGCTTCTCCGTAGCAATGAAGGGCAGCAAGCATGTAGTTCTCTCTCCCTGGGACTGCGCCTTTCTGGGTCGCTCCCGGCTGTCCTACCAGAAGCTTCTCACTTCCCCGGGTGCCGCTGTTACCGTTGTCATCAGCAGCCTCTGTACTGTGTCCAGCAAGGCGGGAGTTCGGAGCTTTTTTGTGCACGTATCGCGCTGTCCTCTCTTCCGACTCATCTGTCATATGGTCTAGGCAGATGTCCTTCTTGTGTGCCATAGCATTAGGCGGTACCTTTGTAGTCCGGGTCCGCCATTTTGTTTCCTTTGTCCGTCTGTGTCCTCATCCCACAAGGCCCTGTAACTTTCAGATCTACGTACTGAGGCGCCAGCCCACCTCAGTACTTGTGCTGTGTACCTTCCGACATCCGAATCTTCAGTTGTAGAGATCTTGGGTGCTGTTTACTATATATATATATATATTTATATATATATATATAGTCTGGATCTGCAGGAGCTACCAAAGAGGCCGTCCTATTCCATGGGTGGTTAGCCATGCCCAAATAATTGTGTCATAAGATTGAAAGTACTCGGAATAATTTAAGACTTCTTTCAGTATCTATAGGTGTGCAAGGGACAGGAGTGTCCATGAAAGATGGACACTTTGTTTGTTTTACATATATGCTACTGACTTTCGACACCATGCAGAGATGGCTATTTCTCACCTGCACCCCGAATACTCATCAAGAGCCACGGTTTAGCTCTAAATTGATGAACCTCATAATACCAGTGATAAAATACGGTGTGCTTCACCACTTCTTTATCGTGAAATGTCTAGAAACATTGTCTGGTGTTATCAAAGAGAAAGGGGAGAAATGAGGAGTAGAGGGAGAGGCAGCCGGAGGGGGGCCAAGAGCAGTAGAAGGAGAGGAAGAAGAGAGTGAGAACAGGATGTCCTGAGTTTTTGTAGTGAAGTGAGGGGCCAAGGACATATAGAAGGCTTTGGAGGGAACAGGAGAGGTGGAGACTGCAGAAGGATTGGCCAGCTCCTTGCAGATTTTAAAGAGTTCCGCCATGTTGCTAGAGGCTGCAGAAATGCAAATGCGGGCTTGGATGTGCACTCTTTTCTTGGACAGGACACAGTCTGTATTGCCTTTGGAGCAGGTGGCAGGCCAATTGGTCAGAGGATGCAACCGAAGCCCTCCACTTCCTCTTAGCCCCACCCTGCACTTGCGTTTTAGAGCTGCAAGTTCACAGTCATACTAAGAGTTGCACTTGGATATAGGTTTTGGATGGATTCTCATGGCAAGGGCAAGGATGTGCAGAATGTTGGAAATGGCAAGATGCATATTAGAGGGCTGTGTCAGTGTGTCAGCTGCTGGAGTTGGAGCAGAGAAAGTGGCGATAAAGGCATTGACTGACTCACGCTTCATGGGCCAAATGACCGAGAAGGTAGGTGGTAGTGCTGGGGTGGGCTATGCCTGGGGGACAGAGTGTGTCGGGTGAGAGGAAAGAAAAAAGTGGTCAGTCCAAGAAAGAGGAGTAGTGTGAGAGGATTGGGGAATGTGATGTCTAAGGAAATGGGAACATCCATGGTGTGTCCGGCAGTGTCAGACCAGAGGGTAAAATGAAGAGAGAGAGGTGCAGAGGTTGTGGAACGGCAACATGGAGGGATCAGAAGCATCCTGGTAGATGTTGAGGTCTGAGGAGAAGGAGTTGAGAGGTAGAAGCAAGGAGACATCTAGAGAGGTCAGCCCACTGAAAGGAAGAGGGCAGCCTGGCCAGGTGGCCTATAGCCGGTGGCCCCAGTCCGAGAGAGGCCAGGAGAGATAAAGAGCCCGCATTCAAAGGAGTATTAGGCCTGCGTAGTAATGACGGAGGCAGGGACCCACTCTGGAAAGATGAAAGCTACTCCCCCTGCAGGTCGGTTGGTTCTCGGCACCAAAAGGATCTTGTAGGCATCAGGGAGGAGAGTGTCAAAACTTGTGACAGAGGTGGCCGTGAACCATGTCTCGGTGAGAGCGAGGATATCCAGGTCAAGCTCTTTGGGGGAGGTGGCAGATGTCAGAGGAGTGTTTGACAGCAAAGCGAGAGCTGACAGTGGCAACGTCAAGCAGGTTGCCACATTTGAAAGACCTACGGGGAGGTGTACAGGCTTGAGGTACACCCGGCTGAAGTGGTAGAGGTGCCCGATAATGGGCACAGGTGATAGCAGCCGAAGAGCCGAAAGAGGTGGTGCCAGGAGGCAAAACCTTGCAGTACGCGCTGAGGCGCAAAAACACAAACTGCATGCCCAGTCAATACACAGTAAAATGAAGTCACCTGGCCAGGGAAAGGAGACTCCCAAGATTCAAATATCTACCCCACACACTAGGAGTGGAATGATACATCTGTATGCTGCTAGAATTACTGTGAGCCCTTCAATGTAATCATAATGACCACCCACTTGGTCAGCCCGTTTATTGTATTGGAATTGGTGACTAAGTATGCAATTTGGCTTTAAGAGGCTGCAGTAAGGAGTGCCTTTGCTCGGGGAGGCAAATCTGTCCAGGATGACTTGTCTGCAAGGCGCAAAGGCGACATAGGTGACAAAAGGCAGCCTACTATTGACAGCGCCTTTTGACTGTGCAGAAACCGAGCAAAGCTGGTGTCTGGCTGGCAGAGGGGCTCTCTCAGGTCAGCATGAGGCTCCTGTCAAGATTGTACTCTGAGCCACAGCCACACCCACACCCGTATTCACAGGGTCCTATACTACTAAATAGTTTACTTCCAGCTGATAATCTGATCTTTAAACGAATAAACACTTTACTTGAAAGAACCCTCCCATGACCAGCTCCAAACTTGCTTGGAAATTGTGAGATATCGAACCCTTTATGCAATTGGCATTGTTGGCAAAGCATCAAGGCCATCATGAGGAGGGGACACAGAGGGTGGCAACCT
The DNA here is from genome assembly GCF_040938575.1 of Ambystoma mexicanum. NCBI lineage: Eukaryota > Metazoa > Chordata > Amphibia > Caudata > Ambystomatidae > Ambystoma > Ambystoma mexicanum. The sequence goes on along the minus strand of NC_090939.1, from coordinate 145,019,020 downwards.
ATTGTGGGTTTCAGGTGCTGTGAGATTTTGTATCCCCAAAGCACAAATCTGTCCACAAAATCAATATATTCTAAGTAGCAGAAAGAACAAATTCAATGCAACCTAAGTGTAGAATGTACATGCGTGGAGGCAGCTTCTTATTGATTCTATTTGATTATATTACTAAAGATTATGATTAATACTATTTCCTTATGCATATTGCAAAGGGTCCCTAGTTTAAACATTGAATTTGCATAATATGAGCAACATCTGGAACTTAACTAACCTCCAAAATATTCATTGCTCCACCAAACCAAATGGCTGTAAAGAGGGCGAAAAGGGTCTCTAATTATTGATTAACTTTTTGAGAGATTTGCCTTTGGCCAGAAGATATACATTTAAAGTGATGCAGCCCTTAAAGGGGTCATTCGGTCGGACATTTTGTTGGCCCAATCGATTGGGCATGTAGTTTTGAGCATACCTTCCAATTTATTCTAGGGGATCAATTTCTTGGAACGGGAGGGCAATATTAGTATACTATATAAGAAAATGAGAAAAAGATTATCCCTCTCTATACCGGTTAGAGTTAGGATTGGAGGTGCTTTTACATAGGTGGCATACTAAATCATTAGTGTATAAAAACACAATCGCTATATTTCTTTACAGTGTGCAAACACATATTCTAGAACCAAACTCAGATCTAATTTAATACAATAAGTTTTCAATTTATTAATTCATTAAAACCACAAAAAAAACAATCAACAACAGATCAAATATAGAAAAAAGTGAAGATAAATTAATTCAATGCATCCATTAAAAATATAATTCATACAGGGTTCAGTTTTACTCAATTAACACAAACTCTTAATAATTCAGTCTTTTTAGATTGTCAACATGTTTCAGCCATTACAGTTGCATTAGACACTATCTCTAGTCCCACTTCACACATCAATATTTCGGGCCTTCTTCAGGACGAACTGATTTCTTTGATTCGATAGTAATACTGTCTTGTACCCCAAACCTATTTTGCAGACTTTTATGGTTCCTATGTGTTTTGCTAGTTCTTACTTTATGTGGTATACTTTAATCATTAATCTATCTCTAAACATATACCAAAATGATCTACTGCCACCTTTTCTTTAAAACAATTTGACTAACCAATGTCAGAAAAATTACATACTATGATATTATGATATTAACTCAAGGAAGCACCACCAAACCTTCACTTACTTCCACTAACGGTATGAGCAAATTTGTTTCTCTTAAGGCTTTGATTGTCCAATGCAACTATAATTTCTATAGGGAGATGATTTACTCAGCTCTAGCATTTGAGACGCCTTCCTTGTTCCTACAAAACAGAAAATAGTCATCGATTTACTAATTCTTCCTTCTCATATTTATATTTAAATTCCTATATAATTTCAGGATGTTTCTCTCTACATGTTTATAGATGTTATTAACCTCTTCATTATCACAAACGCTTATGAGCCTCTCTCATGATGCCTCAATTCTGAGTATTATACAAAAAAGAGACCTGTACTAATCACTTACTTATCGATGATCTCCTAGATGTAACTCATCACTTGTCCTTGTTCGGAATTGTATGAGTAAGTTACTTCTTTTTCAAAGTCACGACATACATGGCATCTCTATTTGTAGCGTTCTGCATAAGTGATAGCAAGATTATATATTAGTATTACGCATCTAATCGTTTTCTTATAAATGTATATTGTTGGATCATCCGCTAGCCAAATTCGGTATTCTCAGCCCTCCTCTACCATAGGACCTCTGGAGCATACTCAAAGTTACTCTGTGCCCGGGATGTCATTTCACCAAAATGCCAGGGGTAGCGGAAGTGACATCACACGACCCTTGACCCCCTGATGACATCACAGGAAGTGATATCATTTGACCCCATCCCAAAGTGATATCGCGGGAAGCGATGGAACACGACCTTTCACCCGTTGACAAAACAGGAAGTGGCATCACATAGCATTGTACACTGGGAAAAATATGGTTACGATATCACTATATCACTGTGATGTACATTTCATACCTGAATGGATCGCCATATGTACGTTAAGATCAGTGTGTTTAGGCCCAAATTACTGTGATTGCAAGACATCCATGACCAAATGATGATGTGTTTATTATATAGCACTTAGGCTTAAGTGCTTTACATAGAAGAAATATACACCCAATATCACCCAACCTGTGTTGGTACCCATTTATCGACCTCAGAAGGATGAAAGGCTGAGTTGAGGCGTTTGAGAACAGACTAAATCAGTGACTCACTTATTGAGTCTAGCAATTATTGTATAGAATTCCAGAAAGACACATTTTTGGTATTCCTAATCTTTCTTATTTAGGGTCAGTGCTGAAAGTGTTAGACTTGTGGCACTCCTTTTCTTTTTTTTTTAAGGGGCTTTAACAAGAAAGCCAGCCAGCCACTCCAGAAATAAAGAGCCGCATGGTGCTGGCCACAGCCCAGGAACTTGCATTATAAAAAAAAAAGACCCTTTTTTTTCTTTTAGAGGTCGCCTGGGAGACCCCAGAGGTCACACTTGCGACCTCTGGCGACCCCCAAATGATGCCCATGCTCTGTGCCTACCATTTTGCCACAGAAAACAGAGGCATGATCTGACAAAACTCTACCCTTATATTCTGCCTCTCTGAATTCCCTCATTTGTTTCCGTCCTCGTGAAAAAATCATCTAAGCGTGTATAGACTTTATGCAGAGTGGAGCGGTGGGAAAATCCCGCACATTCGGGTGGAGTGTCCTCCAGGTGTCTACTAAGTCAAAGGATAGAAGACGGGTATTCAAGACTTTTGCCGGCGAGGCTGGTCTCCTGAACTGGTCATCAGATCGGTCTACGGTAGGATTCAGCGTACAATTAAAATCTCCTCCCCATAAGAGGACCCTGTTTCTGCAAGGACCTATTCTTGTGTATAAAGACCTAAAGAAGGACGTGGCATCATGGTTTGGGCCATAAGTGTTTACAAGACATATCTTAGTACCATTCTGCCTTCGTCATCTGTATGGTTTGAAAAGCTTTCACTGGGACTGACTGAGCAACCCAAATAAGAGCCCCTCTAGCATATGCTGAGTATGTCGATCCTACTACCAGGCCGCCCCATTTCTGCGCTAGCGTATCTTGCTGTGTCTTAGTGAGATGCTGTCATGATCTCTACTCCTGACCCCCACTGGCAAGTCAGCCTGCCAGGTAAGGCCAGGTTTCAGGATTCCATTATGGCCTTAAAGGCCTTAAAATATCACCTGAGACTCTGGCACCAGGCTCATAATCACTATGGAGAACACTTTTAGTTTGGGACTATTTTACTTGGAACTACTTTCATGGGGGCTTCAGTCAACATGGAGGCACTGACATAGCTCAGTTCCCAAGAACTACTAATCACTGCAGAACAAAAACCCACGACAGTCGAGGCGGTGCGGGACACGTCGGGAACCCTTGTGTACTCTGAAGATGATATATTGGAAACATTCTGCAAATTTTACCAAAATCTATACGACTCCAATTATTCCAGGGAGCCCACCGAAATAACAGAATACCTAAATACAACCAAATTATATTGGACGAGTGCCGAGTTACGTGAGACGTTGAACGCACCCATCACTATGGCAGAGATCCAAGAAGTCATCAAAGAATTACCGAGCACCAAAGCCCCAGGACCGGACGGCCTAACAGGTGAATTTTACACATTTTTCGCAGATATTCTAGCCATGCTCCTGGTTTACGAAGAAACCATAGCCAAACACCAACTACCACCAACCCTTTACACGGCGAATATCATTCTCCTGCATAAAACGGGTAAACCCAAGGAAGATTGCACCTCCTACAGGCCCATATCGTTAATAAATTTGGATAACAAAATCTTTGCAAAAATCCTGACTAGAAGGTTAATGCCACTCATGCCCGCAATGGTTCTGGCGGACCAAGCAGGATTCGTTCCAGGTAGAAACACATCATTCGGCCTCAGAAGAATGTTTGGAGCAATGGAGGCCCTCAACCCAGAAAACCAAGCGATTGCAGTGCTTCTCGACGCCGAGAAAGCGTTTGACTCTGTGGAATGGCCCTTTCTATTTGCAATATTAGAACAAATGGGCCTCGGCAAACGATTCATCCAAATTATAGGCCTTCTCTACAAATACCCAACATCTAAAATTAAACTTGGAAACAAAAGCTCCTCCGAAATCCTCTTACGCAGAGGGACCAGACAGGGCTGCCCGCTGTCAGCATTGCTCTTCGCCCTGGTCATGGAACCCCTAGCGTCCAACCTAAGGCTTTATCATCTGAACAGAGGTCTTGCCTTCGGCCCGCACAAATTGGTGGTTTCACTTTACGCCGACGACATAGCACTCTTCCTTCACGACCCATATGACAACCTGAATCCGGTGATGCGAGCAGTCCTCAAATTCGGCAACTTCTCAGGACTAAAAATTAATAATGCAAAATCGATAATGTTCCCTCTCACAGAATCAACCAAAGAATTCCAGGACGACTTTGGCTTCCACTGGCAACACTCAAAGGTCCGGTTCCTGGGGATCCTCATGTCCAGAACCAGCACTGACATCATGCAAGACAACTACGAGACGACCCTCGACACTATCCAAACAAAAGTGAACAGATGGAAAACGCTGCCCCTCACACTTTGGGGCAGAGTGTCCCTAGCGAAAATGGTAATCCTCCCCAAACTACTCTACCTCTTTACAAACATCCCTCTACTACTCACGCAAAAATTCTTGCGGTGAGTTAAATCCATCCTTCTTGACCTTGTCTGGGCAGGCAAGGTTGCCTGAATAGCACACAGCACTATGATCCTGCCCATAACGCAAGGCGGACTGGCTTTACCCAATATAGAAGGCTACTACTGGGCAGCGCAAGCCCAGTTCCTGAGCCATTGGTATGGAACACACTTCATCCAGCCACATTTGCAAATCGAAAGAGCTTTGGCAACGCCCTATCTACTTTGCGCAGTCATACTTAACGAACCACCAACACCTTCAACACCAATGAACACAATGGTCACGACGAACAACGCGATTTGGAAAAAAATCGCAAAAAGAAATGGAATCCAAACCAGATATTCTCCCCTCCTTTCCGGTGAGAAGTATTCCAGGGATACCTATAACATCTGAAAAAGTGTTTCAGCTTTGGACCAAGAAACTGCAAATCCACTCACAGGGCAACCTGTTTCCGAACGGCTCGTTCCTCTCGATTCAAGAAGCCTGTGACAAAGGTGGAAACAACGCCCTTGACGTTTTCATGTACTACTGAACTCGACAGGCCATGCAGTCCAACTTCGCTACATTCCCGCTCCAACCGCCGACTTGGCCACTGTTCCACGGAGTGATACAAGCCCAATGTGATGGCCGCCTGGTGTCAAATATCTACAAAGCCCTGCTAACGGAAAAGCTCACTCGCTGCTCAAAAGCTCGAACAAGAAGGGAAAAAGCTCTGAACATTAGGATACTCGACGAAGACTGGTCATACATACTACGACTCACAAAGAAAGTGGCAATAAACACAAGGTACAAACAAATTCACTTCAACTTTGTCCATCAGGTCTACCACACTCTAGCAAGACTACACGCCCAGAGGATGACAATATCCGCCTCTTGCTCTCGCTGCGGGCACTTGGAAGCCGACTTTGTCCACCTGGCATGGTCGTGCCCCGAAATAGGAGCGTTCTGACAGCAGTCCTAGAGAAAATCTCAGCTATAATCGGAGTGCAACTAGAACCCGACCCAACACTGACCATGCTGGGTCTAACCAACCAACTACCAGAACATACCAGAAAACTGGCGAACCTACTTTTAGTCCTGGCACGCAGACGAATAGCTTGCAACTGGGGCAGAGGACCGCCACCAAAACTAAAGCAATGGCTCCACGATGTCACCTACTATCAAGATGTCGAAATGAACTACTTACGAACTCTGCCCCTCCACGCGCGCCCCCCCAGATATCTGGGGCCTCTACATAGCATACCTGTTAAATGCAGACGACGACTCGATTTCACAGTCTCCACCACCAATACAAAACTATCACGAGCAGCCACGAGTGCCGAACAACGAAAATGCTAGAACTGATAAGAACCTGAACCTAATATCAAGTGGGGATCGTTCCGAGGGAGGGAGAGGGGGGGATAAGGGGTCTTGTTGACCGGTGCACGGTCTTGTAATGTCTTATTATATCATTGTTATAAAACCAATGAAGAAAGTTACAACAACAAAAAAAGTAGACCACTGTTCTGAAAAGCAACCATTGTTCTGGATCCCGTACTCAGTCCTGCCGTCTGCTCTAAACAGCAAACCCTCAAACGAAGCCCCCCTTAATCTGAGTTCATGTCATTGTTATCAGTGTCACAACACTAACTTCCAACTCACCACCTTTAGATCATTTTTCGAAAAGGGCTTGGGTTGCTTCTGTATCCTCTGTGCATATCAGTCCGTCTCTGGTGCTGTCAGCCGCACACTGTCCATCCAGTCTTGCACTTCCTCTGGGATATCGCAGAACAACGCCCAGCCACTATGTAATATCTTCAATCTAGCCGGGTAGATTAGCATGTATTTCAGACCTGCCTTTCTCAATCTCTTTCGTGTGGGGGCAAATTGGGCATGAAGTTTCAGTACTTGAAAGGTGTAATCCAGGTAAATTGGCAGTTTAGCCAATGCCCTTTGTATTTTTCTCAAGAATGCCAATATCTTCTCCCTGTCCTTGTAATTTAGTATTTTAGCAATGATTGGTCTCGCCACATCTTGCCTCAACAATCCCACATCTACCATCAGCGTGTCTATCTTGGCTTCTAACACTGTCTTTAATGCTGCTATAGCTGCCAGTATTTGTTGATCCCAGCTGTCCCATGCGTTCGTTGTGGCTTCCGCAGGCTCAGCCGTTGGTTCTCCCTTTGGGCCATCTTGTCCTTTTTAGTATAGGTCTCCAGGGTGGTCTGCTTACTTTTCTCTTTGATGCTCTTGGTCGACATCTAGGTGAAGAACCTCTATTCCCTTCAGCAACTTACCTTGCTCAGCGTTCTTGCCTGTTGTGCCCCACAGTGTCGTTGCTTCTTGCAGTTGAGACGGCTTTAGTTTGTTTGTCACCAGCCCAGTGTGTCTTATTTATTCCACTTTCAGTTTACACTGCCTGTGCTGGGAGGTGCTGTGCCAATTATGAACTAATCCCTAGGGTTCATCTCCCTTATTTATGCAGTTTGGCTCACTTGTCCACCAGCACTCGTTCCAGAATCTCCTGTGCCTTCCAGCCTGGGGGCTTTGTTATTCTGGAATCCCTAGTCGACCAGTTTTATGGTAATGGCGATGTGCAGTGCTCGCAGTCCAGAGGCTGCACTTTTCTGTAGTTGTGCATGTTGATCATTGCTGGATGCGCCCATTTATTATTACCCCAGGCACACAAGGTAATGTACCAGTTCTGCCTTCTGCCTTGTATCTGCCCTGAGCGTCTTGTAGTCCAACTTTACAATTAACACTGTTTCCAGAGGCTTTCTAGGAGCCTTTACCATGTGTTGCCTGTTTGGAGTATGTCCTGCGTTGCTTAATTGGGAACAAATTGTTCCTTTGCACGCGTGATTCCGGTCTGTTGTCTTCTGTATGTCTGCTTGTGCCCAGCGTTCTTCCCTTATCAGTTGTGCTCGCTCTGCTCCAACCTCTCAATTGCCAGCCGAATGTTGGCTGCAATGCCTCCAGAGTTCCTGCTGCGCCACTACGCCCCGCAGCTGTCCTCTCCGCCGTGGCTTTCTGTATGCTTCCACACAACGGGGGATCTATTCAGCACTCCGTCGCAGCAGCCGGACCACCCAAAGCAACAGTAGCTGCAGGGAGCAGGGTTCCTTGCAAATCTGCTCGTGGGTACCCCTCCTCACCGGCGGCTCCCTCTCAGCTGTGCCAGCTTCAGTCCTCCCCGGTACCAGCCACCATTTTACTTTCACTTTCACACTGCTAACCGATCGCGGCTGGGTAGTGCGCTTCCTTCCTCGCATCTTAAACCTCGGTTTCGCTTTCCAAGTTGTTCCCTGCTGTTTCTTCTGCTGCAATGCTCGTTCTTGACTTTCAACACATCAATTAAGTTGCTTATTTGCTCGGATCAGTGTAGGATCATGCAAAAGCTGCAGAAGGCACGTTTTCACTGCATGGCTGTTGGCCACCCCCCTCTGCGTACTGCCATTTTATGCTAATCTTATCTGTCAATCCATCTGTTGATCCATCGGCCTTGGTTCAAGTGCCCTTGCGGCACTAATTCAGATCAACCGCGCCCAACCCTGACATCAGTAGACGCTAACAACGTTAACAATGATCTACCCCGTCATCACCAACATAACTTTATCTAACGCAGAACCAGGAACATAAACGCACACATCCATAACAAACGCAACTTGTGTTTCTTTTCACTGAAATTATCAAAGTTTATTTTGAAGAAAACGGCAATAGTCGGGGAGCATAGCAAGTACTTTTCATTTTGACATAGCGCTGAAAAGTTAACCAAGTCCACGAAAACATGGGTAACCTTTTCCATTAGAAGCATCGCATGGTTCTCATTATTTAACTGTGAACGGTGATCTTATAATGCCAATTCCGTTCATTGATTGATTAATCGCAGTCTTTGCATTCCTCACAGAAAGTTATCTTCCATCGCCGTTTTTTGCTGCATGCACATGGTGTTGCAACACTTTCACATCCACACGTTTTCAGAACCTATAGGCTGCCATGTTGCTCCTTATTGCTGCAACCGTAAAGGACAGATTGGTGTCTGCTGATTGTCCCAGATAATGGTTATCATAGACTTGATGATTATTGTCCAATTACGGTTGAAGAAGCCATTGGCCGGTAGACTGTACCCATGACAGGCGCACATCGGTATAGTATAACTATGTAAAATCGAGAATGCAAAAATATATTTCCGTACCCACTTTATTATTGAATATATACAGTAGATATTTATGTGCACTATCAATTTGTTACAATTAACAGGTACAATGTCTATTCTTTGCCTAATATTGGACATTGATCCGTCGCAACGTTTACCATGTAGCATACAGCACACTTTCCATCCTCACTTGCAAAAATATTATTTAAAACTTTGATTACATTATGTCTTGGGTGTCCATTCTCCCTTTGTGATGCATGACCAACCCCTTCGAAAGACAGATCTCAATATAGTGAATCTTATCAATTCTTTGTGGATATTCAACACTTTTTTTCCTTCAAATTGTTAGTGAAGTGTATTCCAAGGACAAATTACAATGGGACCCTTCATCCAGTGTTAACAGCATGCCAGAGTGTGTTTCGTTTTTGAGAGGACATGCCACAAAAATGAACAATATTAATGGCAAGCTGTGCAGTGCAAAACAACAAACAAAAACAAAAGTAATGTGCTGTAACGGGGCACGCCAAGGAAAAAGATCCTTAATTTGGTCCTTACAAAACACTGAACTTGAGCAAGTTCATCAGTACACTAATTTAGGTGTTTCCATTAACGATCAGGACAACAATCAATCTTACTCCATTTAGAAAGAAAATTGAAGACTGCAATATCAAAGACTATCATCATACTAGTAAAATTGGTAAAGTCCTACATTAATTTTTTATCATCAGAAGGTCACCTCCTATATTGTTATACGGCTCAGAAACTAAATAAATCTTATCAGAGAACCTGAGGCAAAAAAAATTGAAAGGTACATTTTGGAGACAAATCCTAAAGTTGCCTGTGTGTCCTGGAGGTGTGGATTAGACATGAACTGGGCCTTATTTCTCTGTATGCAAGATATTTATGGCAGTTAAGTGCTCTATTTAGGAAATGTCTGTTGGCCCCAATGTCAAACATGCTGCTCAGCACTCTATCACAATATGTTTTTTTCAAAGCATCCATTTATAACTAAATGGAGAACTACAATTATTCACATATTAGCTGAGGCAGACATATCACTACAACTATTGTTAGAAAATCATATTCGAGCTAGTACTAAACTCTTCCAACTAGATTGAATTAAAACACGGGCAAAATGTCAAACTTACCAAGATTTTAGAAATAGCTCCTTTCAAGAAAAAACACACCACATGGATTCCAAGATGGCCGCCAGTCCTTGAAGCTGCACAACCCCTGAGCTCCGCCCGGGCGGCAAACCAAAGGAGAAAATACCTGCTTAATACCCCCAGAATAACTGCAACTGATCACTGGGAAGCGCGTGGGAACCCCCACACAAGATATCCTTGAAAAGCAGTCTGCTCACGGGAAGCACAGAGAGGAGTCGCCGCCTCTGAAAAGCCGCATCGTTACAGGCAAGCCACGGCAACTCTACAACAGGAGCAGTAAACACACCAGGGCTCTGGAGATCTTGGAGCGCCTCCCCCACTGCCGCTCTCCACACCCCCGACACAGCAGAGGTCTCCCGGCAACTGCAGCGGACCAGCGAGGCGGGACGGACGGCTCCCCCCAGATAGATATGCAGGACACGGAGAGGGCTGCGCGGACGGCCCTGCTCCCTCCCGGGGGCCGTCTGACCCACAGAGAGCTCTTCCCGCTTGTGAGGCGGAGGCCCGCGCCGAACACCAACAGGAGTGCCTGCGGGGTGGGAGCCGCGGCCCGTCTACGGAGAGCTGTGTCGCCCCGGGCGAGCCGCGGCGGCTTGGAGGTGAGAGCCGTAGGGGCATCTGCACTCTGAGGACCTTGGACCGCCTCCCCCGCTCCCGCTATCTGCATTGTATGCACATCGTGAATCCCCCAGCAGAGTGCGGCGGACCTGTGGGGTGAACCGGACGGCCCCCAAAAAGATGCAGGGATGGCAGGGAGGGCAGCTTGGGCATCTCTGCTCCCTCCCAGACTCCATGCGGCCCAGAAAGAGCTCCCCAGCACCTGCGAACCGGGGGCCCGCTGGAGGGGGCGCTGGGCTCCCCTGCGCCGAACACCAACTTGGGACCCGTGAGGAGGAGGCCGCGGTCCCCGCAAGCCCCCCCCGTGGGGGCCTCGGAGAGAGCACCATTTGGAGGAGCTTCGCCTGGAAGCCAATGGGAGCAGCACCCACGCAACAGGATACGGGGTCTTCAAGAACACTGGTACAAAGCCACCGCAAAACAGGACACATAACAGACAACAGAGCTTGTAATTTAAAGGAGTTGACGGAGACACCGCAAAATGGTACCAACAAGCCCCGCAAGAATCTGAGACCACCGGGACTCCCACCTGGAGGCTACAACTTAAGCGGACCAGCCCAATGACTGGCAAGATAGCAGCCAGAAACCTGGAGCAGCACCACAGGGGGGAAAAGAGACGGTAAGGGCAAAGCAGCACATCCTGCAGAAGAGTAAACAGTTCTGTGAGCAGAGCACCACTACAGCTCCAGCGTAGGCGACCCCCATAGCAGCAGACCCGGCTCCCCGCAAGGCACTGCCTGCAAATACAAAGTAGCTGCGCTGGCCGGTGAAGCACCACCCGCCCCACGGGTGCACCTGATCACAACCCAACGCACACACAAAAGCATTGTGTCCTCAGTGACTCAAAGGACATGTGCTTTAGGATAACAAATAGTGGATAGCACCGCATGTGGCCACTTCACTAACACTACACCAGCCACGGCGGAAGCGAACAAAACAGACCAGAGACCCGGAGAGGCCCAGCTGCAGACAACAACGGGTGATATTGCAGCCAACATATCAGAAACACAACAGATGTCAGGCACAAAACAAAAGGGCACCCCCGCAAGAACCAGATCTACAGCGAAGGCGCGAAGCACACAGCTCGAACTATACTGGGGGCAACCTCAGGAGAGGAACCAGCACAAGATAACATAGAAGATCCAAATACTGAAATAGAAACAGGTATAGTGGATACCAACACGATGTCGTTGAGTAAAGAGGATCTACAGGACTGTCTGAGAAGCATGGAAAACAGAATGATGGAATCCCTCCAGAGCAGACTGGGCACAATCCGCGAAGAACTAAAGTCCTCCCTCCAGGAGGTGAAGAAAGACATTGGGGAGCTGGGAGACAGAGTGGACATCTCGGAGAAGGGCCTCTCAGAGACAACAGAAGAGGTCAGACAGAATAGCATCCTCCTAGAACAGATCTCCAGAGCCACACACAACTTAGAACTGCAAGTGGAGGACCTTGAGAATCGCTCACGAAGGTCCAACATACGAGTCAAAGGCCTGGACGAGACGATCGAGGACAAAGACCTTAAAGACACAATCCAACTGTGCTTCAGCAGCATGCTCAACAACATTCTACCAGAAGAAATATCCACCGACAGAATACATAGAGTGGGGCCTAAACAAAATGACCCGGGAGACAGGCCAAGAGACGTACTCACGGCAATGTCCTCATATCTAATGAAGGAAGATATATTACGAGCAGCCCGCACGCAACAGTCACCATTAATGACAGCCAGATCCAACTCTTCCAGGACTTAGCCCTATCCACGCTGCACAAAAGAAGACTAATGCAACCTGCCACGAGAGCACTGATAGCTAAAAAAATAATATATAGATGGGCATATCCTTTTGGACTACAATTTACATAGCAGGGCAAACCACAACTGATCTCCAGATGTGAAGAAGGAATAACCCTGCTGCAGTTAGAAGATGAAGAGGAACTCCAGAAAAATACAGAAACACGCCAACCGAGAAAGCTGGGGGACCCAGACGATGGGAATGGTTCCCCGACTCCAGGAAACGATAAAGAGAATCCGCAACAAAAAGCCCCAAGCCGCGATAAACCTTAAGGCAGGGGTGCACAACTGATTTTGACAGAGGGCCGAAAGTACCCTACATGATGGCTATAGTGGGCCGAAAAGTAAATGTGGGTGGGGCGGTATGCGTGGCGTGGCGTGGCGGGAGGCTTTTTCAACCCCTAATTTTTATTAAACACTATGCCCCATAGCCCCCCCCCTCAAGCAAACACTATGCCCCATGGCTCCCACCCCTCATGCAAACACTATGCCCTAAGGCCCCCACCCCTCATGCAAACACTATGCCCCATGGCCCCCACACCCCAACCAAACACTATGCCCCATGGCCCCCACCCCTCATGCAAACACTATGCCCCAAGACACCCCCCTCAAGCAAACACTATGCCCCATGACACCCCCCCTCAAGACAAACAATATGCCCAATGACACCCACCCCTCATGCAAACACTATGCCCCATGGCCCCCACTGCCCAACCAAACACTATGCCCCATGGCCCCCACCCCTCATGCAAACACTAGGTCCCAAGACACCCACCCCTCATGCAAACACTATGTCCCATGTCCCCCCACTCCCCAACCAAACACTATGCCCCATGGCCCCCACCCCTCATGCAAACACTAGGCCCCAAGACACCCACCCCTCATGCAAACACTATGTCCCATGGCCCCCACTCCCCAACCAAACACTGTGCCCCATGACACCCACCCCTCATGCAAACACTATGCCCCAAGACGCCCACCCCTCAAGCAAACCCTATGCCCCATAGCCCCCACTCCCCGACCAAACACTATGTCCCATGCACCCCCACTCCCCACCCAAACACTATGCCCCATGACACCCACCCCTCATGCAAACACTATGCCCCATGACACCATCCCCGCATGCAAACACGATGCCCCAAGACACCCACCCCTCGTGCAAACACTGTCCCATGCACCCCCACTCCCCACCCAAACACTATGCCCCATGGCCCCCACCCCTCATGCAAACACTAGGCCCCAAAACACCCACTCCTCATGCAAACAATATGTCCCATGGCCCCCACTCCCGAACCAAACACTATACTCCATGACCCCCACCCCTCATGCAAACACTATGCCCCAAGACACCCACCCCTCAAGCAAACACTATGCCCCATAGCCCCCACTCCCCGACCAAACACTATGCCCCATGACACCCACCCCTCATGCAAACACTATGCCCCAAGACACCCACCCCTCATGCAAACACTATGCCCCATGACACCCACCCCTCATGCAAACACTATGCCCCAAGACACCCACCGCTCAAGCAAACACTATGCCCCATAGCCCCACTCCCCGACCGAACACTATGCCCCATGACACCCACCCCTCATGCAAATACTATGCCCCATGACACCCACCCCTCATGCAAACACTATGCCCCAAGACACCCACCCCTCATGCAAACACTATGCCCCAAGACACCCACCCCTCAAGCAAACACTATGCCCCATGCCACCAAGCATGCACCATGCATACACACTCATACAGACCCCAACCCCGCCACCCCTGCATACAAACTAACAAGCATACACCATGCACCCATACAGACCCGAACCTCCCACCCCCAACTCAGCACACAAACCCAACAGCATACACCATGCACCCATACAGACCCGAACCCCCCACCTCCAACTCAGCACACAAACCCACAAGCATACACCATGCACCCATACAGACCCCAACCCCCCACCCCCAACTCGGCACACAAACCCACAAGCATACACCATGCAGCCATACAGACCCAAACCCCCCACTCAGCACACAAACCCACAAGCATACACCATACACCCATACAGACCCGAACCCCCCACCCCAGCACACAAACCCACAAGCATACACCATGCACCCATACAGACCCGAACCCCCCACCCCCAACTCAGCACACAAACCCACAAGCATAAACCATGCACCCATACAGACCCGAACCCCCCACCCCCAACTTAGCACACAAACCCACAAGCATACACATGCACCTATACAGACTCGAACCCCCCCGCCCCCAACTCACCAAACAAACTCACAAGCATGCACGCATACAGACCCGGACCCCCCACCCCCACATCTCAACATACACTGAACATCCACACAACAACACACATTCAGGCAGACCCGACCCCTCCAACCTCCCCCCCCCTGCATCTCAACATACACTTCACTTGCACACAAACACATTCAAGCAGACCCGACACACACCCCACCCCGCATCTCAACCTGCACACAAACACATTCAAGCAGACCCGACACACACCCCACTCCCGCATCTCAACATACACTGAACTTGCACACAAACACATTCAAGCAGACCCGACACACACCCCACCCCCGCATCTCAACATACACTGAACTTGCACACAAATACATTCAGGCAGACCCGCACACACCCCCCCTCCGCATCTCAACACACACTGCACTTGCACACAAACACATTCAAGCAGACCCGACACACACCCCACCCCCGCATCTCAACATACACTGAACTTGCACACAAACACATTCAGGCAGACCCGACACACACCCCACCCCTGCATCTCAACATACACTGAACTTGCACACAAACACATTCAAGCAGACCCGACACACCCCCGCATCGCAACATACACTGCAGACATACAAATACAAACACACCCATACACCCCCCCCCCACCTCCGCATCTCAACATACATACAAAAACAAAAAACACAGTCAGGACGGACCCGAGACAGACACACAAACATACAGCCCCCCCCCCCCCACCATGTACTTACCCAGACGTGCTGGAACGCTGGCGAGGTCTCTGTTACTACGGCTGGCGTGGCAAGCAAGGCTGAAATGCCTTCCGGCATCAAGCCTTACTGGCCACGCCAGCCGTAGTGCTGGCACTCCATTGGTGCAGCACGCATGCACTACGTGGCTCGTAGGAGCTGCGTGGTTCGTGTGCACTGAACCAATGAGGGCCAGTGTTTTGTCCGGCCCGTAAAACAATGCCCGTAAAACAACAAAGACTTTCCTAATGGAGGGCAGCCGATGCTGCTTGCGGGCCGCCCTCCATTACGAAAGTCTTTGTGCCTCATGGGCCAGACAAGACGGCATGGCGGGCCGCAACTTAAGGGAACAGGCCTGTCAAAACAACAATGAACAGAACACCTAGAGACCTCGGAACGGAAGAGAAACAGATGACCGCATCAAGGACACAGCAAAAGGTAATTTAGAAAGGAGATTGAAATGAGCCTGGGCGGAGGGAGTGGATCTTGGAACCCACGACCAAGCCTAGATATGACCCGGCGAATGGGATGCTGGGGGAATCAAGGGACCCAACGCTCCGGGGGACCCGGAGGGGGCGCAAAGACTCCTTGGTCCCACCACTGCGAGGGTGAAACAGGTTTAGAAGTTTATAATCGTTCTGGTTCGGTTAAGTTTTGAGGGGATTTGTTTGGGGCATGGTCCGCAACTACACACTCTACACCATTTATCGCTGATAAGAGGGCACACTGATGAAGAGGAATCCACAACACAAGACTCAAGACTCGTGACGCAGTATACTGACACGCCTGACGGAACTCCAAGCCCCAATAGTGTTCCTGCAAGAAACACACCTGCTCACGATAGATGAGAAACGCATGACCCATAAGGCCTTCCCTAAACAGTACTTTGCTTCCAGAGAAGGGGGGACCAAAACTAGAGGGGTTGCAATCCTATTAAACGCTAATTTACCATTTAAGAAAAAGGCCGTACACAGAGACACAGAGGGTAGATTCCTGTTCTTAAAAGGGACCCTGCATGATCAAACATACTCTAATAGCACTATATGCCCCGAATGAGGGACCAGACATCTTCCTGGGTGAAATTCTGCGGAACCTGGGTAGTTGGTACAAGGGACAAATAATAATAGGGGCAGACTTTAACTGCGTAATGGACCCTGCTCTAGATAAGACCCTCACCCCCTACTGCGGCAGATGGCAGGAACAGACAAGCACTAGGCAAACTATTTAGGGACCTAGGGGTAATCGAAACATGGATGATTCTTTCATGGCACGGAAAAAGAATTTACTCACTACTCGCCAGTTCACAGGGCCTACTCGAGGATAATATGATCCTAACCTCATCCACACTCATCCCACAAATCGAAGACGTACAAATAGGAGTACAATATCTCACCGACCACGCCCCAGTCATACTAAAATTGATCCCTACAGAAGAGACACCCCGTACTAATAGAACCTGGAAACTGAACAAGGTCATACTCTGGGTTATCGCCCTTAGAGCCCACATGGAAACAGCGCTGAACAACTATTTTCAGGACAATGCCAACGGCGATACAAACTGAGGGGTGATATGGGACGCAGGAAAAGCAGTAATACGGGGAGAAATCACAAACTACAGCATACACATGGGAGAGAAAGCTGCTCAAACAGAAACTTGAGCTGGAACTGAAGTAAGCAGAAACGCAACATAAGGCCAAACAAACACCCAAAACAGTATGAAACCTTTGAAAAGTGAGAGCCCAACTAGAAACCCACATGGCAGACCACACCGCACAATCCCTAATACGCACTAAACAGTCCTACTACGCACAGGGAGGCCAAGCTAACAGGTTCCTAGCAGCTAAACTCAACAAACAAAAGACCCGTAATTACATAGTGAGCCTTAAGAACCCAAAAGTGGGGACAAGCACATCAGAGGATGAAAGGTTGGACATCATGGAAAAGTTCCACCTAGGCCTTCTCGAAAGAGAGGAACTATCCCCTGAACTCCAACTAGATTACATGGCCAAAATAGCTCTCCCCCAGATAACTGAAGAAGACAACTTGAAACTCCAAGCCCCTATAACGGCCCAAGAAATAAGCAAGTCCACTCAATAAGACACCTGGGCCGGACGGACTCGGGAATGGGTACTATAAAACCTTCAGGAACCAACTACTGGGTCCACTAACAAACCTTTTCAACTACATCAGAAACTGGGGCAGTCACGCCAGACATGGGGAAATCGACCACAGTCCTAATCCTCAAACCAGGGAAAGATCCCACAGATTGCACAAGCTACAGGCCAATATCATTACTTAATAGCGATGTCAAATTATATGCAAAGATCCTAGCAACCAGGTTGGCGAAGATCCTACCCCAAATAATTCACAAAACCAGGCGGGATTTATTGTAGGGAGACGCACACAGGACAACATCAGGCGGACGGTAGACATCATAGAAGTAGGGAACAAAGCAAAACATAGATTCTCCATAGCGGCCTTGGACGCACGTAGAGCATTCGACAGCTTAGACTGGGCGTACCTGAAGATAACCCTGGAAAAATACAGTTGCGACCCTACCTTCATAAGGATGGTCTTGGCAAACTACAAACTCCCCTCAACGACATTCGTAGTCAATGGCAGACCCACCACAACAATACAAATTCGGAGAGGCACGCGACAGGGCTGCCCGCTATCTCCCCTTATATTTGCAATGGCAATGGAACCAGTGGCACAAACATATAAGACAGGACCTAGAAATAAAAGGGGTGCTAGCAGGACGGATAGAGCACAAAATAGCACTATACGCAGACGATATCCTAGTATTCTTGAGAAACACTGCCACATCACTACCCAAAATCCAAGAAAGACTGTGAGAATTTGCTAAGGTATCAGGGTTTACAATTAACTACGGGAAATCAAAAGCTCTAAACATAACCGTGGAAGAGGAGGTACCCAAGGACATGGCGACACAATACCCACTAATCTGGGAACCCCAGGCTATGTACTACCTGGGCGTCCAACTAACACAGGAATATAACCAACTATACGGGGAGAACATAATACCACTATGGAAACAATTGAAGGAGGACCTCTCGAGATGGGACACCCAGGATCTCTCGTGGTTCGCACGAATAACCACACTCAAGATGACCCTCTTACCCCGCCTCTTGTATGTCATTAGCTCCCTCCCAATAGAGATCCTCCCGAAAAATGAGTAGAAAACTACAAAAGGATTTAGTAACCTTTGTATGGAATGGGAAGAAGCCCAGAATCCAAAAAGGGATCCTAACCAGGCCAGTCTTATTGGGGGGACTGGGACTCCCCGACGTAGAAAGGTACGCACTAGCAGCCCAGATATCCCCTATGCTGAAATGGATGGGGGGAAATGCATGCAAGGGATGGGTGGGAATAGAACAGGGGGAAACTACAATTCCACTAGGGACTTCACTTTGCACGCCCTACGAGCAGGAGCCAGAGGGGTGGAGGGACACCTCCTAGAATCTACCTGCACCTCACTAAAAGCATGGAACACAGCACTCAGAAAACGTCACATAGCTCCTGGACTGGGTCCCTTTACACCAGTGGCACATAATCAGGATTTCACCCCGGGTAGATGAGACAGATTCTGGGCAAACTGGGGACAACCTCACCAGATTCACCTGAAAGAATTTTACCAGGAAGGAATCTCATTACAATTTGAGGAATGCAAGCAGAAATTCGGGATAGGGGAAAAAGATAGGCACACGTATATAGAAATTAGGCACTGGATCTCACAGGAAAGAGTTAAGAAAGCAGCCACCAGGACCCCCATAGGATTGGAGCTCCTTCTACAGGAAGGCCAGACCCACAAACCAAAAACAAGAATATACAAGTTGCTAGACAATGCACAAATCGAGGATCAAATCTCATATAGAGACAACTGGGAGAAAGACTTGGGAACCCCAATCACGGAGGAGGAATGGGGACAAATCTGGAAGAGGGCTCAGAAAATATCCAAATGCACTACAATTAAAGAAACCTCATATAAGCTACACACAAGATGGTACCCAAACCCACACATTGCTGGAGACAATGTGGTAACAGAGGGGACCTATCCCACATGTAGTGGACCTGCCCTAAAGCTGAAACATACTGGAAGGAAATATTGGGACACAAGAGAAATCACAGGACGACAACTCCCACATGACCCAAAAGTAATATTGTTGGGAACTGCAGTTGAAGGAGTGTACGCACAGACAGGCAACAATGCAACCCTGATGACGCACCTACTAAATGCAGCAAAAATAACACTGGCCTAGCTATGGAAAAACCCTGGGAGCCCAGTGGTCGCATGCTGGTGGGTTAAAATATGGCACATACTGGTAATGGAAAAGGTGGGGGGCATAAAAGACAACAGATACCTCAAATTCAGGGAAGTATGGGACCCATTCATAGACTTTGTAGCATATAGGGAAGCCTATTTCCATAGACCAAACTTGATGAGAACGATTCTGAACTAAAACTTCCTGGAAGGACGGAAGCCTGAACAGGCCCATAGCAATCGCCAAACCCAGGCCGACAGTGCCTGAACTGAATCTGCATCTACTAATGGCGTAGAAAACTGAACCAGACCAGTTGGGGGGAGGGAGGGATGAAAGGGGACATTTGTTACTAGTTCTATGGTAAACACAGGGTGGGGGGGAGTTATAAATGTTAAAACTCATGGATTTCCTGTAGGACTGAGATGAGAATTCGAAAAGAAGAACAATGACATGAATAATCTACACTGATGCTCATACATATGTTTGTAAATTGAATCCATGTGAAGAAAAGAAAGTTGGTAAAAAAAAAAACAACACACCACGTAGTAGAGTCTGCCATGATTAAATGTCCCCCACAGCACATAGGTCAGCATTCTTCTGTGTTCAATTTAATCTGTGGCTTATGAAAGATGTACAAGCAAGATGTGGTTTAATAGATAAAGAAGCACATTTCTGTCGATTTTTGTAACAAACCTTCCCAGAAAGAAGTCCTACATCATTTGCTGTTGAATGTCACATGTGGAAACAAAATCGTATTTTGTATCTGAAGAAGCACTTTCAAGATTTTAAAGGTAACACCAGAATTGTTATGGCAACTCATTTTTTCCACCAAATTTAATTCTGTAAGGATTGCTGTTGTTGGGTTTTTGCATGCATTACAGCTCAATTATGAAAGGGCAACTTTTGTCAAACAAAATAAGAACAATTGAAATGATTAGAATTAAAAATAAATATATACAATAAAACAATTCTGACAATATCCCTTCTATTGTCGCACAATTTTTCACGCATTTATTTCAACTTGAATCAAGATGATTGTACATTATCGTCTTGTTGAAGTTGCCATTTCATTTCAATGCATTTTACATCTTATTTTAATTTTACTTTGTTAAAATGTTATAATCTATAATTTGGAGTTTCACTTCAAAGCACTGTACATAACTTCATAAATATGGCTTTTTTTACTGCATTTAGCAGGTGTTCATTTTCATTGATTTATGGACTTCTGTTTGCGTAAGAATATTAAGTCATTGATTTCACTTATTCTCTCAAAGATTTTACCATTGAAGCAGTACAGAACCAATTATTACTGATTACGTTATATATCCATTTATATTTGTTTTTTTGTGTAAATTGTGATAACGTATTGTAAAGGTGCATATCTGCCAAGTCAATACAAAATCAATATATTTCAAGTATCCCACATATGAAAATGGTTACTTCCATTTTAACGGTATCAACGCACCTGGTCACACAACAGCTTTTGCATCTTGAGCCCAATACGATGACTTCAGCATTTCTGTCAATTGGTAAAATAATTTCACTGTTGGGACTATGCAACCTATTTCAACAGTACTCTCATGCACCTAGTACCTGACACCTGATAAGTATGTATTGCTGTTAGCTAAGTAGCTATTAGCTACCAACTATCCGTGCAGATTAAAAACGCACAAACTCATTTCATTAATCATATTCACATATAGAGATGGTTACAGCATGAATTACAGATTCATTGATATAGATGAATGAAAAGTGCTGGCTTAATATGCAGAAACGGTCGGACCGGTAAGGGAGGCGTAGGGAAGGTGTGATTTTGCACCAGGCTTGGTGGACATCACTAAAATTCCAGCACGCCTAGAACGAGTGAAGTTTTGAAAGGGTCACTAGCGTCTGTGTAGATCTATATCAGCAATTGTATGGATTCCTGCATTGGTGCAAGCGTGTCTGGTTGTCCTCCACATGTGGGCCTTCACAATAAGATGTAAATGTGCATAGGCTACAGGGGCATGTTCATAGTGCACATTGGCAAGCCATATTCCTTTGCCGTTTATTTCAATGTTGGCTAACACTGTGGGACATAAACCTTTTGGTCTATTGCAATCTGCAGCCATTTATCATGATTCCTACTTTCCAGCAAGTTTAGACTTCATTTATTTGACTTATATATCGGTTATTTATAAAGCGGCTATACATCAAATAGTGTTTCAAGGCACCACAAGACAAAAAAGATGGGGCAGGGAAGAAAACAATGGTCCTACTAGGCCTTGTTCTATTCGGATCATGCAAATGCAGTAACAAGAAGCAGGGGCGAGGGAGTGGGGATGGGGGACGTGTAGGTGTAGGTCCAGGCGGAAGAGAAAATGCTAGGGTGGGAGGGAGGTGCAAGGCAAGAGGAGGTATACAATTGCAGGGGGGAGGAGGGGAAGAAGAGGGTCAATGGGGCTAGGCAACTGCTATGGGGAGGCCAGGTGGTCAAGTGCCAGGGGAAGTGGCGAGTAAGGACCACATGCTAAGCACGAGGACGGCGATGGACCAGGGACGGTAGGGATGCACACCCCCGAGGCTTGCCAGGGCAAAGGGGCCTGAAAGGGCAAGTGCAGATTGTGGGTGGGGGACGGGAAGACAGGGTGCTGGGGTGTACTGGGCGAGGAGTGTGTGGTGCACTGTGGAGCTCAGATGGGACCAGTCAGCCAGTCAATGCGACAGAATGGGGCATTCACAGGGGTGGTGGGAATAAAGAAGAGGAAAGGTGGATCTTGAGAAGCTTCCAGAACTCAAGAAGATCTGGTAGAAGCCTGAGAGGGGCATGGAGGCCATTACAGAGGGAGACTCCTGCCGAGGAAAGAGATCTACCCCACACTCTGCTTGGAATAACATATGCATAGAATTGCAGCTATATGACAGTCTCTAAGCGGGAGGTGTTTATGGAAAGAGTCGGATGTAGTGGGGTCCGTGGCCCAGAAAGCCTTGTGGATGATGCAGAGGGTCTTGAACTCAATCCTTGCAACCACCAGGAGCCAGTGGAGACTTTCTTTGGGCTGGAGAGATGCGGTCCCTGGGCTTGAGGGCAAGGATAAGTCTTGCAGCCCTGTTCTGGATTAGTTGAAAGGGACGAAGGGAGGATAAAGGCAGATTCAGGAAGAGGCTGTTGCATTAGTTCAGCCTGGAGAGGACCAGAGCTCTGGAGACATTGACTTTCTGTATGCCTGCTGCTCCAATTTTCTGCTTAGATTCTTCAAATATTGTGAGTTCATTATAAACAGGGCTCGAAATCAGGATTGGATAAGCAGGAGTTACACACAGCACCTGGGTATCCATAGTAACCGGTCACCATGAGCCACCATTAGGGAACAAGGAGCTAGTTTATAGCGTTAATTATTTGGCCGGGGGAGCCAACAGTAGCTCCTGGTAACTGTTGCTTTTAAGCTCACCAGGCTCGCTTACATTTGAATTTGATTGGAGTCACATACTTGAAAAAATCAGACTGACATTTGTTATTGTAAAATAAATCAATTATTTCTATGGTAATAAATACAAAACGCAATGAAAAATTGAAATGTTAGGGCCTATCTAGTGACATTACTTCACAAGCAGTAATTGATAAAAAAACAAATTATTTAACAATTACATCTCAAATCACATACTATTCCTTTAAAAAATACATTTAAACAGTTTCCAAACACTGTGCAAAAGCTTGGAACTGGCTTTGTTGAACATTGTAAAGAGAGCCACACATCATCTGAATCTTGAAGTCAACCTTTCCACAAGTTCAAGTTTGGGAGGGCAAACTTCTTTTGCAATGTCCCGTGCCATAGACTGGGCCCTGGAACAAAATCTGGATCAATTCCATGTGTTTGCATGGCCAGCACATTCAATGTTAGATCTTTCACAAATTCAAAATCCATCTGCTGGAAGATTGACTCTGCCACTCACTATTTGCTTCTTTTGGTAAACTCCTGTAACAAGGCATCCCGAAAATTCCTGCAGTTTTTGCTTGTTCCCTTCCAATGTTCTCGTTGTGTGCAAGTACAGCCATTCTTGTTCTGTCCTCCATACAGTCTATGCCAAAATGCAACCTTTTAGGCCTGTACTTTAGGCACATATTATGGAACATGTCCAAATCTCCAGTGTGGCAGAATTTGGCGAGTCCCCCAATGTCTCTTGAAAGTGTTTTGTCGTATACAATCTTCTCAAGTGCTGTGTGAGGAGGGGAGCCTGGAACCAACCACCTTCTCTTATGTTCCTGCTCCTTGGTCGTCCGTGTGCACATTTGTGGAAAGTCTTAGTTACTTACCTATTACTGTATTTCTCCAGCATTGGTATCTTTCATAGATTCACATGCTTGAATATTCCCCGTCAGACCGGGAATCCTCAGTGATATAAAAATAACTATTTATATTTATTATTTCCCATAGGAAAAGGCAATGAGAATTGCCCATTATGTCTGAGACTAACTTGTGTAGTCCCTCTACCTCACTTTGGTCCTTTATGATCCCAACCAATGAGGTGGCAGGGTTTAAGCTTCACCCCAGGCAACATCTTCAGATTTTGAGCCATATAGTGACTACATATATGATGACTGCCGGGCCTTGGAGCAGCCTCTCCGGGGAGGCGGGTGGGCGCATGTTCATCTATGAAAGATACCAATGCTGGAGAAATACACTTTACAGGTAAGTAACTAAGACTTCTCCAGCATTGCATCTTTCATAGATTCACATGCTTGAATAGAATATCAAGCAGTTAAGCATGCCCAAAAATGGTTAAACCATGAAGGTTAAACTTCAGCATCCATAGAGTATAGCAACCTAATGTAAGCCACATATACGTAAAGGAAGGCGGGAGAAATAGGCTGCTCCTGCCTTAAACAGGTGTCAGAAGACCGCCTGTTTGACTGCTTATTCCCTGTTGGTGTCTTCTGTTAAGCAGTAATGTTTGGCGAATGTGTGTAGCGTGCGCCAGGTAGCTACTCCTGCGTGGAAAGCTGCTATACCTCTGGTGGAGGGAGCTGTTGGAGGTCCAGGGAGCGGGTCACCGTTGGACTGATGGCAATGGCTGATGCAATAAATGTGTCGCCCAGAGTGAGAAACATTGTTTGGAGATGGACTGTCCTTTAGTGCGACCTGTGAATGCCATGAAAAGTCGTGGGGCGGTACAAACTCGTTGGTTCTTTGTATGTAGGATTTTAGGACTTGCGCAATATTTAGAGAGTGTAGCGCGCGTGCTGCCGTTGAAGTGCGGTTACTGAAAATTGTAGGAAGTACAATACGCTCTGAGAGTGTCATTTCAGAGACTACTTTAGGTAAGAAATGAGTATGTGTTCTGAGAATGACACTGTCCTCCTGGAATATGGTGAAAGGAGGTTTCCGATGAGAGAGCCTAGTGTTCACTGATTCCTCTTGCGGACGTGATGGCTACTAAAAAAAGCAACCTTCCAGGATAGGAACTTTAGGTCACATCGATGGATGGGTTCATAGGGTGCCTCCATGAGAGCAGACTAAACTGTGCTTAGGCTCCAAGCGGGTACCGGTTCCAGCATTGGTGGAAAAGTACGTAGTAATCCCTTGAGGAAAACTTTGACCGCTGGATTAGTAACTAATGAAGCTTGACTAGGGTTTGTTGTATAAGCTGATATGGCTGATAGATGTACTTTAATGGAGGACAAAGAGAGTCCCGTTCTTGCTAGATGTAACAATTATGGTAACACTTGCTCCACCAAGGATCTATGTGTGAATCTTCACACCATGTAGTGTAATGGTTCCACTTCTTGACGTATGTGATCCGGGTGTATTGTGCCCTACATGCTCTAATAATGTCCCAACATTCCAAAGGTAATGTAAGGTTTGCTAATTTTGTCTGTTCAGGAACCATGCTTTGAGTGACAGGCTTACTGGGTAGTGGTGGATAACCTTGTAGTTCTGTTGTTTCAACAATTGTTGATGCGCTCTGAGGCGAATGGGTGAATCTTGGGAGAGGAACAGGAGGGTCAGGTACCAAACCTGATGAGCCCACTCCGGAGCAATGTGTATCATCTGGCACGGCTACTCTTTCATTCTGTGCAGCACTCGTGCTATCATCAGCGTTGATGGGAATGCGTACAGGAACCACCCGTCCAAGTTATTATTGTGAATGCACCCCCAAGTAATTAGGCCTCTGGGTATCTCGGGGCGAAGTGGGCATTTCATGTTGCAGCTGGTGGTGAGAGATTGATCTCCGGTTTTCCCCAAATGTGGAAGATCTGCTGAGTTTCTTCTTTGTCTAACTCCCACTCGTGGGATATCACGTAATCCCTGCTTAATTTGTCCGCTAGGAGATTTTCTATTCCTAGCAGATGTTCTGCTTTCAACTGGACCTTGTGTTGCAACGCCCATGCCCAGAGTTTCTTTGCTTCTCTGGATAGGATCTCTGATCTTGTACCTCCCTGCTTGTGTAATGCATGGAGGCTGTATTGTCACTCTGTATTGAGACTACCTGCCCTGCTAGAACGGGTAAAAAGGCCTTCAGTGCCCAGGGGATTGCTCTGAGCTCCAGGATGTTGATGTAGAGTTGAGACTCTTGGGTTGACCAAGTGCCCTTTGTTTGGAGTTCTGCTAGGTGTTCTCCCCAGCTGGATAGGGATGCGTCTGTCATGAGGAGAAGTGTAGATGTGGGTGGCTGACATGGCATCCCTTGTGTCAGATTTTGTGGATTTCCCCACCAGTGAAGTTCCTTGTGAAATGCTGGTGGAAGTTGAATGACATCTTCCCACGGCCCCCAGGCTTGAGTCAATTGGTGGTCCAGGGTCTCCTGTATTGGTCTCATACTTAGTTTGCAGTTGGGTGTGAGGTATATACACGAGGACATCATGCCCAGGAGCGACTTGAAGGAACGTACAGTGGCTGTGGGATTGTTGAAAAAATCGCAAGATTACTTTTAGCATTGTGGATATTCTGTCAGAAGAGGGTCGCACTCTGGGGATGCAGGTGTTTAGGTCTGCTCCTAGGAAGAGTGCTGTTCTGGCTGGTGCTGGGCAGGACTTGGTTTCGTTGATGGAAAAATCTAGTTCTGAGTATATTCGTTGTCTTTGAGACTGTGTTTGTTGCGAGGTTGTACGAGTGTGCCCTTATGAGCCAGTCGTCTAAGTAGGGAAAAACCTCTGTTCCTGTGCGTCTGAGATTTGCTGCCACTGGTGCTAGGCATTTGGTGAAGACCCTTGGTGCCGACTTTAGGCTGAAGGGGAAAACGCAGAATTGAAAATGCGCATTTCTGACTGGGAACCTGAGGAATATTCTGTGTGATGGGTGGATGGGGATATAGAAGTACACGTCTTCCAAATCCAGGGTTGCTAGAAAGTCGTTCTTGTTTAGCCATGGCAGCACATTTTGCAGGTGCGTCATTTTGAATTTCATGCGCTTGATGAACTTGTTTAGCGCCCTTAAGTCCAATATTGGTCGCCACTGGCCGTCGTTCTTCCTGATTAGAAAAAAACAGGAGTAGAAACCTCTTCCTCTTTGGTTTACTGGTACTGGTTCTATGGCTGCTTTTTGCAACAGCTCGCAAATTTCAATTTTTAGATTTTCATCAAATGGATTTTGCGTGGTAGAGGTCTTCCTATGAATTGAAGAGAGAGGTCGGTCTATGAATTTGATCGTGTGTCCCTCCGGTATGACTTGTAACACCCACTTGTCTGCTGTAATATTTTGCCAACGGTGGCAATGTTGGCTTATCCTTCCTCCCACTGGGGTGTGGTGTGGAAGGGGTGCATATGGATTGTCATTTCTGTTTTGACTGGTTTTTCGTGTGGCCCGAGCCACGTCTGCCTCTTTGAGAGTTGCATCTGGCCGTGGATTGTTGATATTTATTGTCCTGAAAAGTACTGTTTTGTGTTCTTTGGCCATAGGATGGCCTGTTGTATCCTCTAAATCTTGTGGATGAGCTGCAAAACGACCAAAAGGGGCAGTGATATTTATCTTTGTCCTATAGCGAGCTAATAGCTCGGGCTGTGTCCGTGTCTGATTTAATTCCATTTTAAATGGTTGTCAATATTTTTTACCGAATAGATCTTGTCCGTTGAAGGGCATATCCAAGATTTGTGCCTGAGCGTCTGGCCTAAAATTGGTTGCCTTCATCCAAACCTGCCTTCTAAGGACTTTCTATGGGCCATTTGTCGAAAACCTGATTCAGTGACATCTACAGCTGCGTCGATCATGTGATCAGAGGTGGCTTCCCCATCAGTTATTATTGCCTTTACCCTCCTCCTGAAACTCTGCCGGCAGATGTTTGGCTAGTTTTAACATACGTAGCCAAAGTTCTGCAAATCGAGCTGTCCTAGCTAAGGCATTAGTTAGAGATGACGAGACCTTTCTGCCCATGGCCTCGAGTTTTCGGCCTTCCTTGTCTGTTAGTGGTGATGAGGGGTTTGCCAGCTTCTTTCGCGCCGTGACAGTGATGACTGAGTCGGGTTTGGTGTGTCCCCTTAAGCATAGAGGAGCCATATCTGGAGCCTTATATTTCTTCTCTGGTCGTGATACCAAGGTGGGTGTCGACAGATGTATAGAGAGAATCCTTAACCCCTGCATCCCACATTGTGTCCAATAGTGGGATAGTTGTGGCAGTCCTCCTTTGCTTATCTCAGTGCTTGTAGAGCACTGATTTCTTTTCCTCTGAAGTCACTTGTATTTTGAAAAGGTCTGCTGCCTTGGCATTTATGGTGTGGAAAGATACTAAGTCATCAGGAGGCGATGCTTACCCTGGGGAATATTGCTTTTGTGTTCTTTCTATCACATAGTCATCCCATGTGCTATGTGGGTCTGGGTCCTGTGTGTTCTCTCCTTCCTCTGGTTATTCTGTGTCCGTGAAGTGCCTGAATGGGTCCTCCTGCCAATCTGAAACGGACAGAGTGGAGGGTACCATTGTTGGGTCCCTTGATGGTGAAGTTCTCCTTGGTAGAGGTGAGACTCTTGTCGGTGTAGCATTGCGTGATAATGGTCTGGGCAACGGCTAGGGAGAGCGTGTATGTTTATGGGGTCTGTTAGTGGGAGTGCCCCTAGGTGTGGTGTGTGTATAGGTGACCTGTCTCTTTGTGTAGATCTTGTTCCCACTGAGCTTGTGGATGTATCCCTATGTCTGGAAATATACGGCCCCAAGAGTTGAGCTCTTTGGTGTCTTTTGAACTCCTCTATGATTCGCTGCATGGATTCCGTCAGTGTAGGATCAAATGGGTCAGTGACGTCCTTGGTGGTAGGATGCCATGGTGGACTATTTTTCTTTTTTTTTTTTTAGTATGAGTGAGTTGTTCACCCATATCTTCAATGTCAGAGTATTCTTCTTGTAGAATATTATCTGGTAACTCCACCATCTCCTTAATGGTTGACAATTGGAATGTTACAGGCTCTTCCTGGCCTCCTGAAGTGGAGGGGATTGTGTCCTTTGACTTATTTGTGCTTTCCTCCACGGACGGTGGATTTGCTGTTGATTGGATGCTCATGGACAGCTTTTCTGGTCTAATCTTTTCCGTAGACACAGGTGTTGGTGGCTTCGTCGATAAGGATTTTGTGGATGAGTGATGCATTGTTGGCTTTGTCGACGAGAGTTTTGTGGCCTAGTGATGTTTTTTCTTCGTCAACGATTTGGATGAATGTTTTTAACGTAGTCGTGGATGGGTTTTCCTTCATGGACGGTTTGGGCGTTGACAAACCTTTGTTAGTACTACAGCTCGCCAATGCCAGTCTTTTAAACGGCTGTTCCCCAGATGAAGGTTTAGATGCTATCTCCTTAACTTTTGATGTTTTTTCTTCCTTATGATGGCTTTTGTGATCCACAGAGCTTAAGCAAGGCCTAAGGGAGCTTTTCTCAACCTTTTTCCTGCTCTTGTGAGGTGGGGAAGATTCCCCTTTCCACGAAAGAGGCCGTTCTCTTAAAGGTGTGTCTCTCAGTTATCTTGTGAGATGTTACAGGGGCTGTTTTAGCAGATTCTTCATCCGAGGAGTGACACTTGGACTTCAGATGTAACAGCAGCCTTCTGTGCCGGTTCTGCAGTGTCTTGTTGGTAAATGTTTTACAGTTCTTAAATTGATGAATATCATGAGGATATAAACAGTAAAGGCACTGTTCACTGGGATCCCTCATGTACACCAGCTTTTTCCTGCATCTGCTGCAGTCCTTAAACAAGCAGGGCTTTTTGACAGTTGCCGTCTCCTCAGCCATGATGCTAAGGTGATCTTCACCAAAGAAAAAAGGTGGAAAAATTGTCCTTTCTGAGCCCAGAAAGTCACAGATGGTAGTCTTTGTCTAGATCAAAACGAAAAAATGGAATTCAAGTTGTAACTTGAAGAGCTAAATAGGAACAAATCGATGAAAGCTCTGGGAGCTGAGATGATTCCCACTGTCTGGTAGACTGCAGAGAAAAATCTGAAGATGGCTGCCTGGGCTGGAGCATAAACCCTGTCACTACATTGGTTGGGGTCATAAAGGACCAAAGTGAGGTGGAGAGACTACACAAGTGAATGTCTCTTTAGACATAATGGGCAGTTCTCATTGCCTTTTCCTATGGGGAATAATGTATAAAAATAATTATTTTTAAATCACTGAGGATTCCCAGTCTGACGAATGGGAATATTCAAGCATGTGAATTTATGAAAGATCCCATGCTGGAGAATGTTTGTTTACTTCCCAATAGTATATGTTATCACAATTGTGCATTAATGAACACCATTTTTCAAGCAGAACATCAACAGGTCATCACAAGTTTTTGAGCTCCACCAAAGATGGTTGCTGATGGACCAATTTCAAATGTTTTCTGTAGCCTTTTTTGTTTCTCCAGTGCCTGCATTTTTTTTCTAAATTGATTGTGCAACGTGCCATACATCACATTGATGATTTCTGTCGGGAAACTGCTCTCGCTATTGAAACATTCCCGTAAGTGGCTATCTGGTCTATTTGCATTCCTCTGGATTGCAGAAGTTCACTGGATTTAATGAAACCATATTTGGCCATGGCAACAGAAGATGTACATTCAAATGCTTCCACGATGATGGAACGCACAATTTTCTTTGGTTTCCATGTCTTGAAAGTGATAAGTGCAGTATTTAGCAAAAACGCCTGGGCTGTCACGCTGTCCATCACCAGCAAGACGGAGCCTTTTGCCAGAGAGAGAATTGTTCATCGACATATGTTCTAGTTTCCATGCCTGGCTAATAGTGGGGAATAAAAAATCCTTCTGATATTTGTAGTATTGGGTTTCTGAAAGGAACTAGAGTCCCACAAAGTTAAAAACACTTACTGAACGTTGATCTGCTAAACAACAAAAGCAGATGAACAAAGTAAATTTGCAGCAGGCACTTTTCCAAGTATAGTTTGAGCAGACCATGAAAATGAGTTATGGTGGTATAAACAGCTACCCTTGATCTTCAGGTTGGTGCCTTTTACTACACGAGTAAACTTCAACAATTGCTGCCCACCAATACCCCTATGCAATTTATGATCGCATATAATAATTTCCATAATCCTGATCAGGCAGTAGTCGAATACAATGTATTTTGGTTCCTTTAATAGCCAATTGTCCAGAAGTATAGTGGTTTGACATTCAATGGTGGTGGATAAATCCTCAACACTAGGAAGAGTGAAGTCTGCATCACAAGCACAATCGTCAATTAGTAGCGAAGATGCTTCCATTATTTCTACGTGTGATATTTCCAATTTGTCCACCTGTATTGGGAAACCGGGAACATTGTCTGCTTCTTAGATAGATTTTTATTTTAGAGGGTGTTGATTGTGTTAGTGGTTCTGCACGCAATTCTGAAAGCTCCTCTGTTGTCTGTCTTTTCTGGGTGACTTTGTGTGCTGTAACAATCATCCAGGGTTACTTTCCATGGGACATTGATGACTTCCAATTCCGGCCACTGGACATCTGCATCACGACACCAACTCTTGCGAAGACCACAATGAGCCTCCAAATGTAGCTGCTCCCAAGAGACAATAGTTTGGCTATGGACATCATTAGTTTGTGTCGTTGTCTGAGGTTTTATGCTTGTCTTCTTCCTAGGCCTCTAAATTAAGAGTAAAAGAACGAGCTTCATTTATAGCACACATACAGAATATATGAATTGCAACAAGAAAATGCAATACCATGAAATAACTCATTTCTTAATAAAACCTTTCTATTCTGTACCCTTGTTTTCTGAATTTTCCTTGAAACAGTCCAATTGGATTTGCAAACCAACGGACCAAGCTGAAAAACAGCATTTTGAAATTGTATAAACGTTCAAATGTACTCTTCCATTTGAAGAATCATATATACATATATAACATTGTCACTATGGAAACCACTAAAACATTAAATATGACATCAAAGTTAAAATGGTTGAAGGCTGATATTTATAATATCGTATGTATACCTCTTGTCCATGTGTCTCTTCAATTTCGACTGCTCCAGTAGTACATTCCTTGTACATAACAAATTCAAAGAACATTGAATAAATTGTTAAAAATGTAATGTTCAAATATTTGATCTCACAAAGTACATCTTGAGAAAGTTGATTTTAATGATTGTCGACCTTACCATATCAGTTAAACTATGTAAAAAGATATGGTTAATCATCTGATTAAACATTTTTTATTGGTACTAACTAGGGCTGTACCGAATAGCATATTTAGTATTCGGCCGAATACCGAAAAGTTTGGCAACTATTCAACCGAAGCCGGATATGAAGCCGAATAGTTGCTTTATTTAATACATCATGTTCCAAACTTCAAAAAACACAATTATTAAAAAAACAACTAAAGCACCATTTTAAATGCATTCTATAGTTTTATTTCTCTTTATTGTAATTAATGTAGCATCTTTATTTAAAGTATAAAAGCCAGAAATAAAGCAGATTTAACCAAAATGAAGCGACCAAATGTACAGAAGAGTGTTGCATATTCAGTGCCAGTCAAAGTAGGAGGCTTCACAAATGCAAAAGGACTGCCTTTGTGAATCAGATGCATTGCATTCTCTATCCAGTTGCAAAGTCGATGTGGTCGAGTTTCGAAACTTCTTTGCAGCTCACATAGAAATCTGAAATGCGTGAACTACATCTCATAACTATTCACCCGACCCAAACAACTGCAGCTCACTTTTCACTTATCCTAGCCACTGTTTCTCGTCAACACACAAACATGCAACTTATAATTTCTGGATAAAATATCAGATAATGTTAAACTCAGGACTCAAGTCCTTAACAAAAGCAAAGGGGGGACCATGACGTACGCAATGGGAAGTGACATGACAAGAACTGAAAGTATCAGTTGCTTTTTCCAACTGAAAAAAGTGCACATTGCATATAAACATTTGCCAAAAGAAAAGCTGTTCCTGTATTGTTGCAGGCTAAGTATAAAAGATGAGCACCTTTTTGTCTAAGAATTTGTAACAAAACATGCCCTAAAGAGCAGATTACAATATACAATATTTTTCAGCTGTGTGATAGCAATTTGTCTGGTCTAATTCTATTCAGTTTTGCAAACTGAAGTCTGTATTTGCCTTTCTAGGTTCATGTTGCATTGTATTCAAATGAGAATGTCAAAGTCGAATAGCTTTTTTTCAGCCGGAATTCAGCCAAATACTTACTCGAAGCCGAAGTTCGGGTACACCCCTAGTACTAACATAAAGTTACACTGTCTACATGTAACATTTTAAAAAGACATATTTGAGAAATATACCTGATAACTGTCTGAGATGTTGCAGGGAGTTGATGCAAGATTATCCTGCAAAACATATTGATTCAATTGATGCATTGTAATGTTATTTTGTTTCACCTATTCAATTTTTCGCTAAGCAGCTAAAGTTTATTTAAAAAAACATAGACTAATCATGTAGTGAAAGGATCTGTTATTGAGTGACAAAGTACATTTTTCTGAAGGTTTACTTGTATTGTTGCATGTGTTTCTGCGATAAATACATCAAACCCGTTGATCTAATGCTTTGTAATTTGATGACAGTATTGCAAATTATCAGAAAAATTACATAGCTTAAATGTAAAAAAGATATTGTTAATCTATAACTATTAGTATAAATCAATAAATCCTCACTTCTCATAGCTCTTCCTCCAGACCGCTTGGAGTAGAAGAATAGTACGTTGTTGAAGTTCCAGGCTCTGCCTATATAAATGTAATCGTAATAATGATGTAAAGGCAAAATCAAAAAAAGAAATGACAAACGATGGTCGATATTGACAAAGAAGCCTACAAGCCTTTGTATCAAAAGCTAGCATTATACATAATAATTAAGTTGAACTTTAACAAATATTTACTTGAAAGGTGAGTGTGGTTGCTGTTGACTCAGAATAGTGGTTGTCGATGTACAATCACAGTCCTTTAATCGATGTATATATTCATACCATTGTTAAAATGTACATTAGTATTCTAATTTAGACCATATCAAAAACGATAAAAATAAGTTTGTGTGCAAGTCGCTTGGCCCCACCATTAGGATGTTGTACATGTAGGGATACACAAAGTAATTTGTAAACCACAGTATATAGTGTCACGAAGGAAACGTGCGTAATAAGATATCAATGGAATATTCCCCCAAAACTGAAAACCGTTCATTATGTTACCGGTTCACAGACTATTTCAATATACTGACTAGTCATTTATAAGAATTATTATACAGGCAAATTTAGAAAATGGTAAAAATTCAGCGTACATTACTCACCTAGGTCCGCGTTATTTGAAATTCTGTTGGAACTGCATTCGGAAGTACTTTACGAAGCGGTCTAGGGCAATAGCTTTTAGTGTACTGTGGTTGTTCGTACATGAAGTTCATGCTGCAGACGTGGAATCTATTGCCCCTCACGTCATCCAAGACATCCTCGGCTTTGCTTTCAATTTCAGACACTGGAAATCCGCAGCTCAAGAGCCATTTTATTATTAAATTTAACTCCTTTGGAAAAACATGCAGAACTGTACGTTGACCTTTAGCATGGCTGTTGTTGTTTAGTGCAACCCAAAATGATTCAAGAAGGCATTGTTGGATTGCCCTTAGGCTCTGTAAAAAAAAATATATATATATAAATATTACTATAAAAAGAATTATCACAGTGAGTAAACCAAACATCACATTCCTTTGATAATAAAAAAATTTACTTAACAAAAAATGGAAATGGCACCTAAAGCAAACATGCATTGAAAACATGCACGATGAAATTTTACATTTGGAAACAATACTCTGTAATTGTATGTGCCAATTACAGAGATAAAAATGCGTAGGACGGTTGATAATGGTGTAGACTTTTAAAAATGAGAATAGGGTGTACATTTGAGTATTAAGCAATAGAAAGTGGCCCAGCAGAGAATGTTGACACTGCAGAAAACAATAGTAAAAGTTGACTAACCGTTACTTGGAAGAACAGGTGAGCCGGTTCAGCAAGTAAGGTAAAAAGTTGATAGATGGTGATATCGGTTGTCAATTTCACAGATGTTTTCTTGGTAACTTCTGAAGTGTTTATAAAGGCTAGAATACAGATTAATCAGCACACACCTAATGCACATGTAAATCTTAAGAGATATTGTATTATATTACCAGAATAATTTTCAGCCCTGGCACAAACCACTATTTCTTTGTGTGTTTATAAAGGCCTACAGAAGTGGGTGTGTATATGAATGTGTGAGGTGTTTGTTCACACCCACCAAGCCTCTATGACAATGTTTGACCTGCTCAATCCTGCCAGTGCAGACCACTTGTGAGTGCACACCCACATGGGCGAACTGTCATTGATAACGTAGTGGGATGGATGTGGATGAGGTGAGCGCGATAGGCACAGACATAAGTTGATTGCAGGGATGGGTCTTCAAAGGCGAGTCTGCAGATACCGGTTCTGGGGTGGTAATGTGGATAAGAGTCCCCATGCGAAAGAACCCTTTGGTGTACATGGTATACGGCACCTTGAACATTCCCAGCCCCCTTGCGAGTGCACGCCCACAGGTGCAAACAGCCATTGATAGCGGAGTGGGGATGGATGTATTTATTGTTTTATTGTTTATATATAGGATGAGCGCGCGATAGGCCAGTAAACCTGTAAAGCGCACCAATCTTTTATGATACTCTTAGGTGTTTGGATGTTTTGTTGACATTTCTTTTTTCTAACAGTTTAGGTTAACTAATTTTTTATTTTGTTTATTTAGTTTGGTAAAGTGGATGGCAATGACACTACAAATTACACTGCTGCAGTTCAGGTACTGTATGTATAAATCCACAGTATTGTCTTTGTTCACTGGAGAATTCATCACGAATGGCTCGAACCACACAGACAGTTATTACTCGTTGAATGCAAAATCCCAGTCTTACATGAATCAACCATGTAAACGCATTATATGCCACAAGCCGCAGTGGAGTAACTTTGCCGAAAATGTTGGGGGGGACATGACATCTGATGAAAAGATGCCCCATTCAAATGAATGGGGACAAAATGGTGTGCCATGAAAGTTGGGGGGGGACAAACACCCCCGCCACCCCCCTAAAATTACGCCAATGCAAGACTGTACCAACTGTGCAAGAGATACAGACATATTTTACTTGAATGAATCCAGTAATTGCATTTTTGTTTTGGTGCACTACCTTGGAACATGTAAGGCATTGTTATGCTTTAAAAGTACCTTTTGTGCAAAGTAATGACAGTACTTGTGATTTCAAGTAAGGATCAATTAGAAATGTGAACGCACATTCCAGCAAAACACTTTGGCAGATACTTGCAAGTGAAAGTGACGTAATTGTTTCGGATGAAAAATCTAAAGATGAACACTTTGGTTTCAGATTAGAATGACTAATTTATTAAATGTACCAACAATTTCTTTCATCAGTGATCCATCAAAGTTATATTGATGTAGGGGAACAACATATTATGTTGGCCATCTCGGTTGTTAAACACACAACATATACAGAGTGAACTTGCTCGTTACTTGGATTACGAGGGTGAACTGTAGCTCGAAGTTTGTGCATAAGGACCATTCGCAACACAGATCTTGTAAGGCAGGCGGACCTGAAGTCATGCAGCTCGGTAACGCATAGCGGTGGTGTGCCTTCTTCGGCAATGTAGGGAAAGCAGCCAGAGTTTTCTCTGCAACAGCAGTTCTCCACCAGTAGGTAAAAGCTCCCAATGATGGCAGGTACACCAGGTGGAAACGTGTTCCATGTGACTGGGTTCAGGCTCCAGCAATTGTTCCTCCTGACTTTACTCTGATTCCACTCAACGTTTTTCTCTTTCAAGGATTTCCTCTTCTGTATATTTGGGTTAATACATGTAGGGCTCAATTGTTGCCATAGTTCCTGAATAGTGATGAAGCACAGATTCAACAGTGCGGTACAAAAAAAAGTTTGCATACAGTAAAGAAAAGGTTTCCCATTAACATTGAATGTTAAAGAAAGACAAGTGAAGAAACGGCCATGTTACAAAAACACATTGTGAAAAGACAAGATTAATAGGCTTAAACTTTAAAAGTTTGCAAGGACACATGTTTAAATATGGTTTGACATTTGTACATAATGAGAAATGAAAAGCGGCTACTGAGTTAATTCATTTCAGGTACATTTCGAAACACTTGTTTATAGGCGTGTTATAAATTCCATATCATATCTATCAGGTAATGTAAGTACCTATTTTCAGTGCATTGTACTGGGAAGATAGCTGAACAGAGCAGAAATATATCAGGGAAGCTCAAAATGAAATATACTGAAACAAAGGAAAAATAAACTCTGTTCTGTGATCAGAAAGGGTTTTCTTATGCTTGTCGAGGAACGAGGCATCTAGGCATTTCCATGGCGACGCGTCAATAGATTGCGCACAGAGGACACTGACATGAGACGTGCATTGGCGTTGTGAAATGGTGCGTGAGCGGCCAGTGATGTTAGTGTTAGGAGCGGGTGATTTGAAGTAGTGCCGCAAGGGCATTTGAACTTTGGGCGATGGATCAACGGATAACGCAGATATGGGGAACAGGAGAGGCCGGGGAAACTTCTAGCACAGACGGTTCGTAGTGAGAGGAGTAATAAAACTATTCAGTGTATAACCAAGCAGGACGGAGTGGTGGTAAATAAAGTGGAAGAGGTCTGCGAGGTGTTCTATGACTTGTATGGAGATCTCGACTCACCTCAAGGCATAGCTACAGATGGTGAGATAGATGAATATTTGGCCAGGATACCTACGACGCTGTTATCACCTGATGCTCGTGATGCACTTGAGACACCTATAACGCTGGGTGAGATAAAGGAGGTGATTAAAAGTTTAATGGGAGGGAAAACACCGGGTTCTGATGGGCTGTGCACAGAGTTTTACAGGATTCAGGATCACCTTGGCACCTTGCCTCCTATTGGTCTGGACCGAGGCACAGGAGACTGGCATCCTACCGGAGTCAATGTAAGAAGCGGTCATTACCTTACTGTTGAAACATGGAAAGCCCCAAGAAGACTGTGGGTCATACCGTCCACTGTCCCTTCTAAATACAGATGTGAAGATATTCACAAAGTTACTGGCCGACCGACTCAATCCACTGATGCCCGATATGGTACATAAGGACTTAGCGGGCTTCAATCAGGGGCGATCGACAGCATCCAATATACAGAGGCTGTACAATGTATTGGAGAAGATACCACAAGATGCTGAGGGGGTAGCAATGTCCATAGACATTCAGAATGCCTTCGACACAGTAGATTGGCCATTCCTGTTCAGGGTGCTGCAAAACTATGGGTTTGGCTCAAACTTCATACGGTGGGTACGACTTCTGTACACGCAGCCATATGCCAAGGTATGTGTAAACGGGGAGCTATCGTCAGTGCTGACACTAGCTGGAGGCACCAGCCAAGGATGCCCGCTTTCGCCGTTGCTGTTTGCACTGGTAATAGAACCCCTGGTGGACCTTATGAGAGTACGACATGTTCGAGCAGGCATAACCATAGCCGGCCGGGTAGAATTGAGAACACTGTACGCAGATGACATTATGATGTATGTCAGGAAGCCTGGGAAATACCTGCAAAGGGTATTGGCCGCGGTCCAGGAATTTGGGAGGTACTCAGGTCTCTGATTGAATAGTAACAAGCCTGAAATGTTCCCGTTAATGGATGGTACAAAAGAGCCCAGCAACTTTTTCGGGCTAAAATGGTTGCCCAAACAGGTGACATATCTAGAGGTTGAGGTTGTCACAAGTCTCTACCCTTCTCACCTGTCTTTCCTTGCTTGCAACCTTCTTTGACAATTTCTTTTGCACAGTCCGGGATTTGTAGAGGCTCGTGTGCTGGTCGTCTGGTTCCAGTGTGGGGATAGCGGTTCTACTCCAGGAGGCGGTCGGATGTCCAGTACCAGGAACCAGGAAGGAGACTAAGTCCGAGCTCGGAGGCACGGAACGCTGTGACTTGAGCGCAGGCGACGATCCTGGAAGAATCGTAAGGTAAGTTCGAGGAAAGGAAAGGGAGGAAGTAGATTCAAGGAATCCGGGAAACAGGACTAGGAAGGAAGTTCCGGGCGGACTTCGGCAACACACGTCAGACTGCTCGGAGCGGTAGCGTTGAGACGCGCAGAGCCACGGGGTGTGTCTGCTTTGTAGAATGCTGAACGTAGTGCGTAAAGACTGGCAAGCAGCGTTCTGCACCAAACGGCCATGTTGGAAGGATCACGGAATTCAGTCCTCTATGGGTCAGGGACCACGAAGTCCAGAATGGGTGCAGGCGGTGGTTCATGACAGAGGTGGCGCACACAGCATGCCTGGTACGCTCCCTAAATTACGATGCACTGGCCAGGGCTGTGTGCACTAAACTGGAAATATTGAAGCAACTCCCCATCTCACTGATGGGCTGAGTGGCACTCGTAAAGATGATTATCCTACCCAAATTATTTAACTCTTTAGCACTATACCACTATGGCCGGGCAGATCCTTTTTCACGAAAGTAACCGGAGCGTACTCTGCGTTCGAGTGGAGGGCCGGCAGGCTAGGGCCGGCTGGAAACGCCTTACATTGCCATACGAGCAGGGAGGGCTGGCCGCTCCAGACTATGAACTGTATTACCTAGCCACCCAGGCATATTACACGGTACACTGGACAGAGGATGGGCCACACGCATAATATGTGGAACTAGAAAGATATGGGAAAAGCAAGGCTACGCTGTTACATGGGGTGGCTATGGGAAAACGGGGGAATGGTAACCAACTAGACCCAGTATTAACCACATAACAGGCATGGTCGAAACTGGTTCAACGACCACATGACACAACAATGTACAGCCCGGTCATGCCAATCTGGGACGCTCCATACCTGGATCCCTCCAGAGGTGCAGTAATGGCTATACACTGGCGTGGAGCGGGCATAATGCACCTCAGTGATTTGTACCGGGATGGTGTGTTTGTGACCTGGCAGGATATTAAGCCCCACAGGTAGGGGACACCCCACTTCAGAACTTCAGGCTCCGATCAGCGGTGGCATCGGTATGGGCTGGATACCCTCAAGAACCACCCTCACACCAGAGCCTGAACTATGTAATTTCCCCTAGAACAATGAAAAAAACGATCTTGGCAATATATAAACTGGCATTGTCGATGAGGAAGACTCGGGCACCAGAC
The DNA here is from genome assembly GCF_040938575.1 of Ambystoma mexicanum. Taxonomy (NCBI): domain Eukaryota; kingdom Metazoa; phylum Chordata; class Amphibia; order Caudata; family Ambystomatidae; genus Ambystoma; species Ambystoma mexicanum. The sequence continues at coordinate 144,978,715 of NC_090939.1, read as the reverse complement.
ATTAAGGGTGATTGGGAGAAAGATCTAGGCACCACTTTCACGGATACACGCTGGTTGCAGATATGTAGGCTAATAAAACAAGTGTTTTATAACTCTAGGTACAGATTGATTCACTTTAAAATACTAAATAGAATACACCTCTCACTGGCCCGCCTTAAAAAAAAATGTATGCAGCGGCTGAAGGGAGGTGCCCGAGATGCCGGAATGATGACGGTGACATAATGCATATGTTGTGGTCTTGTTGGGTACTGACTGAATATTGGGGCAGGGTATGCGATGCACTAGAGCAAATGGTGGACCAACCGGTATTTTGGGAACCTGCAATATGTATACTAGGCCATGTGCTTAAAATGAACCCACTGAAACAGAAGCTTGTAAATATTGGTCTACTGCTGGCTAAACGTGCTATATTAATGAGGTGGAAGAGTGCTATGCCCCCTACGATTGAGGAGTGGGAAAGAGATCTGTCCTGGGTGAGTGATAAGGAGGAACTGTATTCTATCTTACTGCCCCTTACAAATCGACCGAGAGATATATGGGGAGAGTTCAATCAGTACCTCGCTAATAAAGAAACTGGTGGAGGTGACGGCAATGTAACACTGTGGAAATGTGTATAATTTGTAGCCAGACTGCGTAATATTGAACTGATTCCTGGACAATGCACTGTTTGACTGTATGAACAAGAAATGTTTTGTCTCTGTGCAAAATTAAAGTTTTAAAAAAAAGCAGGACTTTAGATAGAAATAGATAATCAATCGTAGACCCTTGTTTACCCCTGGACCATGTGAGCGCTGGGGGTACGTGACCCTTGAAGTTACTGTTGGCCATCATCATGTCCCAATCTGAACTTTGCCCATAGATTCCTGTTCCTTGATGGAAGTGTGTGAAGGCCCTTTGTGTCAAGTGTTTGGATGCGCTGAGCATTCAGGTCACCTGTGAGGAATGTATTTTCCAGCGTGTGGATCGTTTTAATCTCCGTTAGGACGTCTGCCGGCGTATGCAGACGTGAGTTTCTGCTGCTCCGCCAGGGCTGCTATAGTCCTGAAGAAAAATCCTGGTTGCGGCTTGTAAATTCCAATAATTTAAGATAGGCAGAGAGGGGAAAGTCTCTGCAAGGAACTGTGAAAAACGTGGAGGAAATCAGGGCTGTATAAGCCTCTCAGCAGCACTGTCTGTGGCATACGGAGAGCCCATTTGACATTTAAATCCTGGAGAAGAGGCGGGAAGCGGACTGCGGCTGCTGTGCAACAGGATGCACCTCAGCCATATAGAGCCGACCCGGGGTGTGCCGCCACACAGACAATGTCACCGGTGAGTCTCAGCCTGACCCCTGCCGCGAAGTAAGAAAGGCGCATAGAAGGTGGGGTGCACCTGGTCCGGAGGCGGGGTGAGGAGGGACACCTAGAGCCCGAACACTGGGCTGTCACTGACCGAGCGGGCCCGCCGGTAAACTGGCCCCCGCATGGCTCCTGGTGCATGGGGCGGGAGGCAGAGGAGACCTGCAAAGGAAGGGGGGGACATCCGACTCTGCTACGGCGGGACAAGACACCCGGGGCCTAATTGCAGGACGGTTGGACTGCGACCTGCACTCGCCACCCCCCCCTGGTGAAAGACATCACCCGCAAGGGGGCTGCGCAGAACAAGATGGACCGATGCACAAGTGTTTAGGCAACAGCTTCTTTGGCATGAGATAAGCTGATGGAAGAGGGGGAAAATGCGGAAACAAGCCAGACGATATCACTCACAGGCATCATGGCTGCCATCGGTGACTCCAGGAAATCGGTCGAAACCAAAATCGATGGCTTGTCCTCTGAAATCTCCTTCCTGAGACAAGAACTACGCAATTTGACCTTGCGAGTGAGAGAAACTGAACAGCGTATATCTGACAGCGAGGATACAATACGGAAGATGGAGGAACGACTAGAGCGGATGTCTCCGAAATTAACCACCCTAGAGAACCGAGCAGAAGACAGCGAAGGCAGATCCCACCGTAACAACCCCTGCATACTCGGACTCTCGGAATAAGAAGGACCCTCCATGGCATTATTTTTAGAGCGCTGGCTTTCTGATCTCATGGCAACTAAAAAAACTCTCAAACTTCTTCTCTATCGAATGGGCACACAGGGTTCCAACAGGCAGACCGATACTCAGTGCCCCCGGCTCATGAACTATAGGGACCGAGACACGCTCCTGCACACAGCAAGGGCTACCGGCCCGATCACTTACAATGGCAATGGAATCGGTCTCTTCAGGGACTACACAAGGGAAGTACAGAAATCACAGCAGTCCTTTGAGTCGGTGAAGAGGAAGCTTCCATCCCTCAACATTAAATATGCACTCTTCTTCCTTGCCACACTTAAGCTCTACCACAACAGCATAGTGCACATGTTCCACAACCCCAAGGAGGTGTGCGACTTGTTGGAGACGTAAATCCTCTCTGGCCCACACCCGGGAACACCAAAGGATCATACAGCTTGGGGGGGGGGGGTGATACCACCAAAATGATCCTGGCCCAACCAGAGGTACTGGGACCACGCAGTGAAGAGGGAGACTATGGATCCCCGGGAAGCGGGAAAATCAGCTGAAGGACATTGGTGGAACGTAATGCTTGGACACGGTTATGGAGACACTACTAGACTGGCCTTCTGGGACTCAAGTCTGCCACCTGAATCCTTTATCAAGCAGCCCCTGGCTGGAGACAATGAAGAACAGGGATGACTCTCAAGGGCTACCCCAAACATGTTTCCAAAAGGTTTCGTTTGTATACATTTGGGCGACGGGTACTTCTAGTTGGGGGGTGGGGGGAGTGCAGGGTGGGGTGAGATTCCCGGTTGCAGTTGGGGGAGGGTGGGGATGGGGTACATGGGGTAACGCTGAAGCTCACTGTTGAGGATCTAGAGACTGATATCAATCTATATATGCTTCAGGTCAGGGACACAGGATTGGGGAATTAGAGTTGTTTTGTCTTACTGTTTAGGTTGGTTGGTCACCATGCTTAAATGGGTGGGAGGCATGCCGAGAGGTACTGGGACACATGGGAAGGAATACAATGGCACACAGGGCATCCACGGGAAGGGGGGGGGAACTAAAACTCTCAGGACTGCCTTGAAACCCTGCAATACACCACTGGGGCATTAATGACACGTGACAGGGAAATATCTATGTTGACATGGAACACCAACGGACTGGGCTCCAGTATTAAGCGCAGGCTGGTGCTCCAATTCCTCAATTGACACTTGCCTGACATTGCCCTCCTAACACATCCACCTAGTGGCAATGGAATGCAAGTTCTTTAAGAGATCAAATTACTCGCCAACGTACCATGCAGGATTCTCAAGAGGGGCAAGGAGTACGATGATTCTCAAACATAAGAGGGTACTGTTCCAACTGAGGGAGGTGCGAGCCGACCCACAAGGCCGATTTGTAGCGGCAATATTGTGGAAATGTGGGCAAGCAGCTGGGGCATCGTGGCAGCATACGCACCCTCACTGCTTACAATGGAATTCCTAAAAGATCTCCAAGCAATAATACTTACCGAACAAGTGGATTCTTGGGTTCTATGACGGAACTTCAACAAGGTCATTGAGTTAGGCAGGGACAGATCGCATAGGGGCAACAGGAACCCAGTCGCCCGACTAAATTATACACCTTTGCAATGGGGTTGGGGCTGGTGGACACATGGAGGGTGCTGCATGAGATGGAATCTGTGTTATCTTCCTATTTCAATGCACACAGATCACTCTCCATGATAGACTATCTTTTTGTCACACATAGGTTGGTGTCCGTTATGTTTCTAGCAAGGGGTATTTCAGATCACTGCCCCTTGCTGCTAACACTGAAGAATGGGCGAACAAATCCCAATACAACCAGGCACATGAACACATCTTATTTGGGAATGCCAGAGATGATGGAGGGCCTATCTAAAAAGATGGCAGAGTATTTCACCCTGAATGAGGGGTCAGTGGATGGCCTGAACACGCAATGGGAAGCCTACAAAGCAGTGCTTAGGGGGTAGGCTATCTCTTTGGTGTCGGCCCAACGCCACTACCGAGATATTGCAGAGGAACAAGCGTCCAAGAAAGAGGAAAAATTCCTTGAAACGGGGGCCCGGGCCTCACAAAAGGCTCTAATCACAGCGCAAGAGGTCCTAAGAAACGTGGCTTTAGATAACGCAAGGATTGCCCACTGATCTGTACGTAGCCAAATATATGAGACGGGAGACAAAGCCGGCAAGACCGTGGCCTGGTTGGAAAGGAGGGATAGACAAAAAGGGCAGGTGCGGGCCATTATAGCAGATGGGGGGGAATTATTAACGGAAGAATGTATTAGATTGAGGTTTGTTTGGGGCTATTTTCTTGCCCCGAAGGAAGATTGGAGCCACCCTTAGTTCTTTTTAGGGCGTCATTGTTTGGACACCCACCAAGCTTTTGGTCTGACCCCGCGGGGGACCCGATTCACCCCACCTCGATCGTTTGGCCTCTTCAACGGAGCTGGGCTGTATTGCTAGTGCAGATCTTCCCAAGTCCTTTTTCGGAAGGTGAATCATACGTCGGTGCTTTCAAGGTTCTCGAGGCCCCAACGACAGGTCTTAATGTTGAGGGAATACTAATGTCCTGAACAAATTGGGCCGTAGCAACCTTCATCTTGGCTTTTAACCTTCTGACTTTTGTTTTATTATTCTGAATTCAAATTATGTTGGGCCTTTTTGGATTCACCCTCTAACATTCTCCTGTTTTTCTTTTTCTTGGTTTTGCCATTGGTTTTGAGCACCTTAGTAGTAGAGTCTACGTTCCCCTCTAAAGGTCCCGGGACCGAGTCAGAGCTCCACTCATCACTCGCAGGGGTGTCGTCACACGATTGAGCCAGGCAGATGAACGCCTCCATCATGGAAGTTGATAGGGGTGTGTTATTTAGGTCCATTTGCCCGATCATCATGGATTCATTTACGTGTTCTACCATCCATCTGGGCCTCATTTGGGAGGATTCCTGGCGAGCTCAAATCTGTGAGCTCAAGGTGTTTGATGCCTCCTCAGCCTTTACCTATTTCCTTGTAGAACTTCTATTGCACCCGTCTGTGTTTTATTGTCTTTTTTTAGATGGGCAATAGGGTCTCCTAGGGATAAAGTTACTACTATTTTTAGGCCCACTAATGAGCTTTCACATTCGCTGACTCCTGTCGTCAATTCGAGCCTGAATGGGTCTGTACATCACCCGTAACGATTCAAAATCGTTTACTAGAGAGTTCAGCACAAAAATCAGGGCTGTTAATGTAGCCTCACTGGACTCTTTCTTTAGCCCTTCAGGGGTATTTCCAAAATCAGTTCCTGATGGACCCTTGTTATGTTGTGCAGATTCTCCTTTGTATAGTTCTGGTTGCCCTAGGACTGGACTTAGGGCAAGACCTTGTTTGAATGTTACCTGGAAGCCAGGTAGATTGATGGTATTGAGCCTACTAGATTTGCTGGGACGATATTGCTGTCCACAAAAGGGTCACTTTAGTCGAAAGGGGTGATTAGGTCCTCCTGTCTGAGCTGTTCCTCATCTCCCGCACTGTGGTATTTCCTTCTCGGGAACAGATTGTTAATAGTTCTCTTCATGGAGCTAGTTGTTCGAGTAAAGTTCAGGGCCTTCTTCTGTGCCACTCTAGAACTCATCAGGATGACTGCCTAAGTGTCTCTGATGCCGAGAGGGCGAAAAGACACGTTTTGACCCTCTACCAGCCCCTTAACCAAAGCAGCTTGAGAGGGAGGATGGATCGGAACCCTGTGGCCACCGCTGGGTGAAAGGTTTGGCCTTGACGGTGCCAGCACTCCAAAGATAGAGCTAGGGAAGGCGGCTGGCTGGAGGGAAAAATAGCAGCCCCGGACTTGACGGAGGAGGGGTGTCAGCTCTGTGGCTCTGACTGGTGAGCGAAGCCAGAGCCGCCATCAATGCACCCTGTGGCCAACCCCCTGTCCTTGTGAGGCCGTTGGCACCCTGGGAGAGGGCCTGCACAGTGCGCCAGAGTACGCAGTGCCGACCTGATATGGTCCCAAAGGCAGCAGCAAGCGCCGGACTGCGGTTGCAACGAGGTGGTGTGTAGTGCCCCCACAAATCAGCGCTCCTGGCCAAACGAGGCGGCCTACAAATCGCTGAGTCTGGGGGGTGCGGCGGCTCCCTGGGGATCACATGTTTTGGCACACGTTCCAGCCAGTGCATCCTAGTCCTGTGCATTCTAATGCTGTGCTGAGGGACTGGACTCTAGTGAGTGAGCATTGACAGGAGTGCCTCGAGGCTCCTGGGGACAAGGAACAAGTTACTTACCTGCAACTGTTGTTCTCCAGAATGGGTCTGACATGGGTTCACATGCTCATTCCCCGTCGTCAGGCTGGGAATCCTCAGTAAAAGAAGAAACAGTTCACTTTCTTTTATAAACGGTCTTTCTCCTATAAACCAATCACTGAGCTCTGGGTCATACTGCCCCCAATCAATGACTGCCCTCTCCCTAAGCCCCTCCTCTAGCAGCCATCTTCAGATTTGTTAGCACGTAAAGTGGCAGTATGACCAAGAAGAGCTGCAGAGGAGCAGGAGGGAGGGTTCACATGTGAATCCATGCTGGGGAACAACAGTTACAGGTAACTTGTTCCTTCTCCAGCATGGGGTCTGGCATGGATTCACATGCTCATAAATAAAGAATACATAGTACATCATACACAACCACGGGAGTTGGCAAGGCTCAACAGAAGCAATTACTCTTACCTCCTCACCAGAGCATCTAACAACTCAGCCAAACTCTTTAGAATCTGCAAGGAGTTGGCCAACCCTGCTGCAGTCCCTACCTCTCCTGTCGCCTCCAAGGCCCTCTGCAGTACCCTTGCCTCTCACTTCATCTCTAAAACCCAGGATATTCTGTCCACCTTCTTGTCCCCTCCCTCTGTCCCTCTCTGCTAATTCAGGCCCTGCTACAGCTGCCCCCCACCCTCTTTCTTGTCCTTTCCTCTATTCTCCCCTGACGAGTTCTCTAGACCAGTCCGATCTATGAAAGTCTTGTCAAAACAGGTTCTTCCCTGTTATTCCAAAACCATCAAGGACCACATTGACACCCTTGCTCCTGCCTTGGCTGATTTCTGCAACCACTCCTTCGCTTCGGGAGTTTTCCCCTTCCTTCTGGAGCACTCTCTTGTGCATCCTCTTCTCATGAAACCTACTGCTAATCCCTCTTGCCTGGCAAACTATTGCCCAATCTCCATCACTTCCTTTCATGGGCAAACTCCTGTTGGTTGTCTCCATGACCATCAGTCTGGCTTTAGAGCTGCCAGAAGCATGGAAACTGCTCTCCTGAACATCCGTGAAGATTTGCTCTCCAACCTTGACTCTAATATCCCCTCTGTCCTCATCCTGCTCTATTATTCCTATGCCTTTGACATGGTCAACCATACCATCCTGCTCAACTGTCTCAGTGACAACCTGGGTGTCACCGATCTGGCTCTGGCTTGGCTGACCTCTTTCCTCTCTGATCGACCCTCCCAGGTCCTACTTGGGTCTTTCCTTTCATCTATCTCCCTTTCCACTTGCGGTGTTTCCCAGGGGTCTAACCTCTCACCCTGGCTTTTCAACCAATACTCTTGCCCACCGCATTGCCATTTTCTGCTCCAATTTTCAGTGTTAGGCTGACGAAACTCAATTCATTTCTAGGCTTCCCTCAGCCACTTCTCCTTCTCTCATCTTAGATTGCCCATCTGCCATTCAGGATTGGTCTGCTGCTAACAACCTCTGCCTGAATGCCAGCAAGACTGAGATCCTACTCATCGGCTCACCTTCACCCTCCTTTCCTCTCTCTCTCTGGGCGGCCTCCCTTGACCCTTCTCCTACCCCTACCTGCGAGGCTAAGAACCTCGGGTGATCCTTGATTCCACGCTTTCCTTCTCTGCCCACATCTCTGATGTCTCTAAAAAGTCAAACTTGTCCCTGCACCTCCTCTCTTTCCCCCAGAAGCTCATTGTCTCCCGAGCCCTGGTTCTCTCTAGCCTTGACTATTGTAACAGCCTCTTTCTAAATCTACCTGCATCTACTCTCTGCCCTTTGCAACTCATCCAGAACAGGACTACAAGACTTGTTCTTGGCCTCAAGCCCTGGGATCGTATCTCTCCAGCCCTAAAATCTCTCCATTGGCTCCCAGTGGATGCAAGGATTAAATTCAAAACCCTTTGCATTGTCCACAAGGCTTTCTGGGGCCTGGGTCCTCAATACCTTCAGCTGTCTCTCTGTAAATACCTTCCCTCTCGAGCTCTTCACTTCTCTACCTCCAACACCCTCAGGATCACTAGTTTTTCAAAGAAATTAGCTGGGAGCAGATCTCTGTCTTCGGCTGGGGCCTCCCTCTGGAATAGCTTCCCTGCCACCCTGAAACTTGAGGAGAACCATCTCCGGTTCTGGAAGCAACTCGAGACCTTTCTTTTTGCTTCTGTCTTCACCCCTCCTCTTCCCCGCTGATCTTCTCTCTCTCGGCACGTGCACCTGGCCTACGCTCTGTCTTCCGGGCCCAGGTACCTGTTCACCCTGCCACCCACACACACTGCCTCTTGGCAATACCTTGCAGCATGGTCTGTATCTGTAACCATACAGGCCCCCCTTGCACTTACCAGACACACCTGTCATGATGCCTACACCCGGGGACCCAGACCACGTCCAGCAACCCCGGAAGCAGGCATCAAGTTATCCTAAGCAAGCCCAACAACCCCTGATAGGGGCTATTTGGGTCTAGTCCTGGCGCCTATGGCGCCAGGCTCATATGGAGAGTCAGTCCTGGCGCCATAGGCGCCAGGCTCATAGATTAAAACTTACCTGATGCAGACCATGCTGCAAACTTACCTGATGCAGACCATGCTGCAAGAGCTCCAAGCAAAAGGAGGCTTGGAAGGGACTACTTTACTTAGGGACTACTTTACTTAGGGACTATTTTTTACTCGGACGGGGCTGGGGAGGAATACTTACCTGGGATTACTTTGGAGGCTATTTAAACCACGCGCAAAGAGCAGCACACGCTTTGCGTTATTCTGCACCCAGCAGTGTAACGTTCACCGTGCCTGCAAGTCTGCATCCAGCCTTCTGCCACGCCCGCCTCGAGTTTGGAGCTCCTAGAAAAAGGGAGAAAGAAGGAGAAAAGGTTAGAACAAGAGCAATGCCTTTAATCCTTACCTGAATTCCCGATCCATCGCGCCTTCGAGCTGGAAGAAAGAAGAGGACAAGAACAGCAAGGTGAGCCAAGGGAATACACAGAGGAATATTAGTTACCCCCCCATAGACTTACCAGATTTTACCACCGGGGGTACTATTCCTCTTCACGGGTGGGCGCAGCTTCCACTGCATCTTCGCTGAACCCCCGCCCCTAAGGGGAAACAAAAGGACAGCAAGGTGAAACAAAGGGACTAACAAGGGGAACCCTCCTCACAATAGACTTACCTGATTTTACCGCCTGAGGTATTATTCCCCAAGACTTCATACTTTCTCTCAGCGCCTGAATAAGGGAGAAAGCAACAGGTTACATATTGACATTATTTTATCGAACTGTGTTGGAAAATACAAATCCTTACCAGAATACTATCGGTTGCCACGAGGAACTCTTCATTAGGGTCAAGCTGCAACCTGCAAGGAATCGGACAAGAGTGAAAGTCAGGCATTTGAACTCTTACGAACTTTATACTTACGGCGTCTTGCCGGGAATCTCGGAGTCAATATTGTTCTGGAACTCACCAATTCCTTCGTGCCAGTGAAGCAACTGGTTATCAATGCGCCCCTGCGCTCAATGCAGGATGGAGAGCTCATCTTTTCAAACCATCAGGTGAGACTATAAGAGGGGACACCAAAGGCGATCTGTGGGGAGAACAGCGGGGGTGGGGGAATTTACGCTCAACTCCACGGGTGGTTAATTCCCTTTCTCCATTTGCAGAAGAATATTCCTACGGGCCAAGCAAACGAAGCTAGGTGGGCCAGTCCAGTCCGTCATCTCGGCCTTACGCGTTACATTGGTGGAGACCGCAGCTGTCCATTTCCGATCGACGCCTCTGTGGGAGCCAGGTGAGCGTAACAACACCCCACCTGGTGCATTAACCCAGCACTTGCACTTTGTTATTTATTTATTATTTACCAGTTTTTTCCTGTGTCCAGAACTCTCCACCTCCATCCTTGCACTTGTTCCCCTTTCCCTCTCCCTTGCACATTCTCAATGTCACTGGGCTTAGTAAGATCGCTGTTGTTGTTCCCCTTGTTCCCCTCACTTGCCTTGTCGCACTCTGAAACACTTGTGCACGTGTACGAGCGTGATACAAATAAAATATCAATTCAAGCGAACAGGTTGCATAGCACTTTTTGGCCAATCCCTGTCGACGCAGTAGAATTTCGTGAAGGTGTACGTAGACCTCCACGTAGCAGCCATGCAGATGTCTAGCAGGGGCACACCAGACAGGAACGCCGTTGTCGCAGAGATCGCACTGGTAGAATGGGCTCTCGGACGGCCAGGCAGCAGTCTGTTTGCAAACTGGTGACGATGAGTGATGCAGGCGGAGAGCCACCTGGAGATGGAAGCCTTGGACAAGGCCTTCCCATTGTTCACAGGAACAAAGTTCACAAAAAGCTGAGAAGTCTTCTGGAAACATTTTGTGCGGTCCACATAAAACTTCAGCGCTCGAGCCACATCCAGCGAGTGCAAAATCCTTACAGCCGGCGACAAAAGCATTGGAAAAAACACAGGCAACACCAAGAGTTTGTTGAGATGAAATTCCAAAGGAACCTTGGGCATGAAGGAGGGGTGCGTCCGCAGCACCACCCTCGTCTCGTGGAAAGTCAAATAAGGCTGCTTGCAGGACATGGCTTGTATCTCACCTACTCTCCTGGCACCGGTGATGGCCACCAGGAAAGCTGTCTTCCAAGACAGGAGCTCGATCCATACGCTCGAAAGGGGGACCCATGAGCCTAGTCAGCACCACGCTGTGTTCCTACGCTGGGGCAGGCGCCTTCACCGGCAGGAACGATGAGAACAGTCCCTTGATGAACTCCTTGACTTGATAGTGCGACCAAAGTGAAGACTGTCCTGGAGATCTGGTGTAGCGGGAGATAGCTGTCAGATGCATCTTGATGAAGGCGTGCACCAGCCCCGACTTAGCCAACGACAACAAGTACAGAAGGACTTGGGAGGTTGGGGGGGTGTTTGGGTTCCGTGACCCTCAGAGGGTTAATCTTATGTGACCGGCACCAAGTCGTGAAACGCTTCAATTTGTGTCCGTAACACTTCAGAGTCGATGATGCCCTGGCCTTGGCGAGGACCTCGCTGCAGTCCGCAGGCATCTCATAAACACCAAACTGTAATGCTGCAGGAGCCAGGCCTTCAGGTTCAGTGATCCTGGGTCGTAGTGCAGGTTTGTGCCTCCTTCCCTGGCGAGAAGATCTGCGACCACTGGTAGCTTGACTGGAGGGGGCGCTGACATGCTCAGAAGGTCTGGGTATCAGATTTGCCTTGGCCACGCTGGTGGATCATCCTGCACCGGCACCTACTGAGTTGACTGATGACTCTTTATAGCAGCGGCAACGGAGGGACCGCGTACAGGAACAGGCCTTCCCTATGGAAGGAGAATGCTTCCCCATGCTCCCCGGCTGGGGGAACCTCCTGGCAAAGCTCCGGCACTTGGCGTTCATCGCCGTCGCAAACAGATCGATCTGGGGACTGCCCCACCTGAGGAAGAGGTTGTCCACTTGGTCCTGCTGAAGCTCCGACTCATGGCAAGAGCGCAGCTCCCTGCTGAGGGAGTCAGAAACTGTGTTTTTGTCACCCCCGCCAGGTGAAAAGGAATGAGAAACATCCCCTAAGCGACGGCCCAGTGCCACAATTCCTGTGCCTCTCTGGAGAGCTCTGGGGATCTTGTACCCCCTGCTTCCAGATGTAAAACATTGTGGTGGTATTGTCCGTGAAGACCCTCACCACTTTGCCCTTGAGAGACGGAAGAAATTACTTGAGGGCCCAAAACACTGCCTGTAGTTCCAGGACGTTGATTTGTAGTGTCTTCTCCTCCAGCAGCCACAGGCCTCTGTCGTCGAGATGTCCAGTGTGGGCTCCCCAGCCCTCCAGGGAAGCGTCCGTCGTGACCGACTCCTGGTAGAGCGGGCTCTGGAAGTCTGTGTCCCCGGCGATGTTGGAGCGCATGCCCCACCACCTTATCGCTCTATGGAACTCTTCATCAAGCACGATCCTGTCCTTGAAGCTTCCGGACACCTAAATCCAACAGGAGTCCAAGAATTCCTGGAGCAGTCGCATCCACAACCTGCAGAGCCGGATCAGGTAGATACATGAAGACATCATGCCGAGCAGTGACTTGATGGTCCTCACCGTGGCGATCTTCACTGCTAACAGCCGTTACACCTTACCCAAATAGCCTCTATCCTCTCCTCCAACCGAGCTGCCAGGCAGGATACCATGTTGAGCCTGGACCCCAGGAACAGCGTGTCCTGCGATGGAGTCAAGCAGCTGAATAAATCAACTTTTCAAAACTTATCAAACAATTATAGTTCACCGAGAACCCCAGATCTGCCAGCAGCCGGATGGTCCTCTCTGTGTGATCAACGGCAAAGTCCCTTGACTTGGCCCGGATGAGCCAGTCGCCGAAATATGGGTACAAATGAATTCCCTGTAGTCGTAGAGGGGCTGTCGCTGGAGTCAGGCACTTCATAAAGATTCTGGGTGCCGACTTCAGTTTGAAGGGGAGAGCCTTGAACTGGTAGTGTTTCCCTTGTACGACGAAGCGCAGGAACTTGCAATGTTTTTCGTGAATGGGGACGTGGAAGTATGCGTCCTCTAGATCTAACGACGACAAAGTCTCCCTCCTCCAGTTGGCCGAGCACGTGCTGCAGTGTGACTATCCTGAATTTCTGGTACTTGATGTACTTGTTGAGTCTTCGTAGATCAAGAATAGGCCTCTACCCCCCTGGTCTTCTTTCTTACTAGAAAGTTTCTTGAGTAAACTCCGGAGCCCGGAGTCGCTTCAGAACCAGCTATATCGCCCCTTTTTTTAACATGGCCCGAACCTCCAGCAGCAACTGGGGGATGTGCTGTTCCTGCCACCGGTGGTATTCACAGACACTTTAGCTGAAACTCCAAAGTGTGTCCGTGGGCGAGAGTGTACAGCACCCATCGATCGGTGGAGATGTTTTCCCACACTCTGACGAAGTTTGCCAGCCGGCCTCCCATCAACGTTCAGGGGTGGGGGCACAACGACTTGGCCAGTTGAATCCGGCTTGGAGGCCAGCGCACCACCTTAGGATCCTTGACAACAATGGCGGCCACGTCCGAAGGCCTTGTAACGGCCCCTGTAGGCTTCCTGGGTCGCGGAATAGGAGGGTTGGTGGTAAGAGGACAATCCTCCGCTGAAACTCTTTGAAGATCTGCCCGACTTCCCTCCTGAGTAACGAAAGGATGGACGGTGGTGTTGCAGCGTGCCCAGGGCACGGGCCGTTTCTATGTCGGTCTTGATAGCCTGAAGAGATTCAGCCTTACCGAAGAGATTGTCTCAGTCGAACGCCATGTCCAGGACTCTGGTCTGGACCTCTTGTCTAAAGTTGGTGGCCTTCAGCCAGCCACGACGACCGATACAAACCCTTTCTCCCATCTGGCGTAACCCTGTGTCCGCAATATCCAGGGCCATGGTGATGGCATGGTCGAATGCCACTTTGCCTTCCTGGTGGATCTCCATCGCCTCGACCTGTTTGTCCTCGGGGAGGAAATCCAGGATCAGTGCCATCTTGTACTATAACGCCCGGTCGTACCTGGCCAGGATGGCTAAAGCGTTCAGCGCCTTGACCATCGTTGCCGCTGAGTAGATGACCTTCTACCCACGGAGTCCAACTTCTTCCTCTCTGTCTGGGGGAGCGGAGGCTGAGGATGACAGGTTGGATGACTGCTTTTGAGGAGCCGCCTAGACCACCGAATCTGGGCCCAACGCCTATGTCTTCATCACTGCCAATGACGCCGCAGCCTCAGGCGTGTACCTCCTCGACGTCCCTGTCATCATCCCCTACGTCTTCTGGGATGGTGTGGACAGAACCCTTGTTCTCCTCGTCGGAAGAAGAAATATCTGTGCGCTGGAGTTCTTCCACGACCCCCCCTTTTTCGGGTCTTGAGGGGTCGGTCTCGGGCTAAGGGATGGCATCCTCTTCTCAGGAGTCTTTTCCACCGATTTGGCCAAAGCCTCCCGTCTGGAGGAAGAGCCACCCTGGCTGTCGTAATGGCACCCTGTGCCGGGCAGCTCCTTTCACCTTCAAAAGGGAGGCCACCACCAACTCGATAGAGTAGGACGATTTATCCTGGATCACCTAGGCCTTCACGGGCAGGTCAGACACCTTGTTCTACTTGGCCTTCTCCGGTTTCTCCCACAGCTTCTCCAGGGTAGCTGACTTTCTCTTTGACGAAGAGCTGGAGAGTGAGGCCGATGAACGCGCCCTGGCCGTCGCGGGACCCGCTTGCGCGGCGACCCCGATGGAAGTGGACTTGCAGTGCTTGGCCTTGTCTTGGGCCCTCACGGATGGAGCGCCCTTAAAGCACTTAGAAGCCTGTTCTGGCTGGCTAGATCTGGATGAGGCATGCCCCTGTGGACCACACGGGGTAGACGCCCTGGCTTTGAGCCACGTCACCAGTCTGATGTGCCGATCCTTCATAGTGCGCTTGGTAAAGCCACGACAGATCTTCTTCTTTGTGTGTCGGGTGAAGACAATAAAAGCACTTGCTTGTCGTCCATGAAAACATGAAAACATTCTGCAAACCGCAGATCGTGCAGAGCTTGAAAAGAGAAGCCCTGTCCTCCTTCTCTGACATGATTTGGTACGGTGCAGGCCTGAAGGCCTTCTGGAAACTTCCAAGAAGAAACACTCGACGATTGAAACATGCAGAAAAATTGGTCCCTGTTAATCGGATGAAGAAACGATGGGGCACAGAGGCTCGATTGAACAATAATAGGGGTTTCCTAGCCAAAAAGCGTGAAAAACGCAGAAAGCTCTAAGAGCGAAACACGAGGACTCCTAACACTTGAACGTACAGTAAAAATCTGAAGATGGCTGCCAGTAGAGGGGCTTAGGGAGAGGGCAGTCATTGGCTGGGGGAAGTATGACCCGGAGCTCAGTGATTGGTTTATAGGAGAAAGACAGTTAGTAGGATTCCCAGCCTGACGACGGGGAATATTCATGAGCATGTGAATCCATGCAAGACCCCATACTGGAGAAGAGGATATGTTACTGGGAGCAGGCACCTGCTGTGGAGCACTAAAACCCAGGGCCAGCATGCCATCCTGGCAACGGCAGCTAGGGGCTCCAAGGGAACAGAGACCCCTGAAGCTATGGAAAACACAATGTCAATAGAAGGCTCCTGCTGTGGCGAATACCCGGATCCATGGCCGCAGCTACCCCAGGACAGCACATTGATTACCCTACTCAGAATTCATGTCTCCTCCTGTGAACTGGTAGCACTGGGACTTTGAGCTCTATGAGGTCTGGCGAAATAGGGGCGGCATAGAGTCAGCAGGTTGACCTTTTGAGTGGTTCCTTCTGCTTGCAATTAAGGTGGACAAGGGAGACGCACATCGTTCCGAGGGGGCTGCTTGAGGGGCGGCCTCGGGGGGCCTTGGGCTGCCTCGATAAACTCCTGCTGGGTGCATGATCCCACAGCAAATGTAAGGAGGGGTACTCTTGGGGCATGCCAGCCTTTGGATCCCGCAACTGGTCTTCAGCCTCCCTAGAACATCACTGCATAACCCCATACTGCTAAGCAAGAACCTGGTCTGGCACCCTAGGCCCGACATGTCTTCAGCTCTTAAGACTGTGAAACAAGGGGATATTTCCACAATGCTGCAAGCCGCAGACGAGAGTAAGCACTCTGAAATAGTGATTGACCAGGTGCATGGGGTCAACCCGCTCCCAGCTATGCTAACGCAGATGACGACCAAATCAGACCTGCAGGATCTGTTGGCCGAGATCTGCAAAGAAATACATAAAAGCATGGAGGAACTCTCCCACAAGATCCTCGCATTAGACAAAATAGTCTTGGAGACTGAACACAGGGTCCCAGAGATGGAGGATACCCTCTGCGAGCAGTCCTATGAGGTGGGGTAATGCACCAACCGACTGGATGCTATGGAAGCCTAATGTGAAGCTCTGGAGGATAAACAGGAGAACGGGGGAAATCGCTCCTGCAGGAATAATATCCAAATTAGGGGCATCTCCTCAGCAGTCCAAGACAAAGACCTACCCAGCTTTGTTGCCGATCTCTTCCATTCCATACTGGAGATGCCTGAGGACCAGGTGATTGAACTAGACAGGACCCACCGAACCAAATCTTGTGCCCCCTCGACCCATCCTTTCGCAATATGTCGCTCTCCCTGTATCAAGAATTGGCATAGACGACCCTGGCAAAGTGGAGGGCACTGGGCCCTCTGACGGAATGGCTGCGTGCAAGGTCCCTATGGGTCGGGATTTCCTACGGTGCTCTATTTCACACAGCAGGGGAGGCGCTGGGTGGTCAAAACACTGAAAGAAGCAGAGAGCTTACTGAATCCGGGGGTGTGGGTGGGAAAGACCTGGTGGGCGAGCAAGACCCAAGTCAAGGGGTTGACCCGGTGTCTCCACAGTGATGGTGCAAGGTGAAGGGAGGCAGGTGAAGTGGCCAAATAGAAAGACATGAGCCCTCTGAGATCTGGTGTGTTAACCCGTTTGCCGTTCGGGGGGCCCTTTGGAGCTACGCTTGCTGGGGTGTTTTGTTTGTTTGTTTATTATTTATAATGCGCATCAGACCCAGAGGTAACAGGGCGCAGCAGTTACAAGATAATGCAAGGCTTAGTTACAGGAAGTCAACAGTGTGAAACATAAATTACAGAACAAGGAAAAAATACTTATTATATACAGATATTGCAGTCATTATGTACAGAGTTATAGTTATCCCTATGGGAAACATATGAGCGTGGGATGAATATCTTACAGTGGCGGAATTTACAAGTATTTACACATGTTGTATGTTGGGAGCAGCAAATAGTGGTGCCAACTTGGGATGATCAGTGTTAATTACAATACGGTTGACATAGTGTAATAGTTGGTGTCCTGGGGGCCTGAGCTGGAAGGGGGGTGGTGATGGTATGCAGGGACCGTGCTGGGAGGGAGAATTTCCTGGGACTAGAGCTCTTTCTGTCCTCCAAGTAGGGTTCCTTACAAAGTTTCCAGTTGTCTGGAACACGCTCACGTTTCAGCAGGTTTAGGGGTTGGGGGGAAGGAGTGTGGGAATTAACGTCGACCACCAGGTGGCGCACGGATGGAGTCTAACTCCGTGTGAGCTCCACTCCCAACAGTCTTAAAAGTTGCATGAGCCCCCACCAAAGGACCCCCCACTCCAAAATTGGAGGTGTATTGCTGGAGAAACGTCCACTGAACCAACTGCGTGCCAAAAGAAACGTCCCGGTGCCTGTGATTGCTACGGTAGGCACCTCAGAACATACGTTGCATGCAGTACGAGCCCATATAGGAACTTACGCGGAGATCCCTTGCCCAGACATGGACGCAGAGAGGATAGTGCTCCGCACCCTGCTCCAAACCTGAGAACGGAGGAAGGAACGCGCTGCCTAGGCTGCACCGCTGGCCGACGGACGCGGCCCGGGAGGAGGAGCCCCTGCGGTGCTCCCTGCTCCACTCCCTCCACCCCGGGTGAGTGTTGCGCAGCAGGGACTTAGAGAATTGAGCCCCTTGTGGAGCGCTTGAAGCCCGCGCAGAGAGAGCAACCACTCTCTGTGCCCCCGGATTTACACAGACGAATCCACGAAACCCGAGGCATCCTGCCACCAGAGGCTGGTGTTATATATCGCCCATGGAAAGTATGGAGCAGATGGGCGATGTGGAAGAAGGACTAAAACTTAGAGTCACTGCAAGGTGCGGTCTAGTCTTTCTGTTGTTGCGCTTACAAGTACCTGGGAAATGAGAACACCTGTGAGTTGCAACTTTCTTGCTACCTACGTGAGTTTCACAACGCTCGTTCTCTACCTCCCGTTGTTCCTCTGTGATCCCTTGTCTTCCTTCCTTGTTTGTCAGCTCGTCTTTTTCTTTTACCGCTTCCTGCGGTATATCTCCCATTCTAATTGTTTACTTGTGTGTTCTGCTTCCCGCTGTTGTGCCGCGCGCGGTGCTGCCTTCCTGCACGCATTCCTCCCTCGGCATCTCACCTGCCATCAGACTCTCTTGGCTGGAAGCGCTACTTTGTTTCAGCACACCAGAGTTCTGCATTGCTTGTGCTGTTCCGTACTGGATCTCTATTCATTGATCCACTACGAATACTTGCCAGTGCATGCTGGTTATTGTGGTCCCGTACTCTCTGAACTCGAGCACACCGGAGCTGGACATTGCGGCTCTGCTTCCCATTGACTTACATTCTGAAACCGAGTACGTTGGAACTATACATTTCTACTCGTGTATGTTGGGTATTGGAGTCCGGATACCAGTGCACACCTACAACTATCTATCTGGATAACTACACCCACCACTGCTTACTTCAGCTACAAGATCTTCCAGGGTTTTTTGGCAAAGCTTTTCCCTGGTTTGGGGTGGGCTCCCTGGAGTCCCCCGCTGCCGGGCTAATAGCTTTATAGGCAAGGTGGCCTCCGGGGGAGCTCACCCCACCTCTTCAAACGAAAGAACAAGGCCATCAAGACCAAGACAACGATTGCCTGGAGGGAAAAGCTGGAAAGCTCGTCCGACGAATCAGTAAAAACACACACAGAACACACAGAATCATCAGGTGAGGAGTGGGCTAGTGGTAAAGAAAGTGTGAATGATAAACCTGCGGATTCTGAGAGCTGGTTCCAGAGATGGCCTTGGTGTCAGTCCTCCGACTGACGTGAATAGGATCCTGGAACACAGGGAGAAGATATTAAGCCCGTCCCCCCACCAGCCTCATTATCCGCTATATCAAACAAATCACATGGACAAAACCCATTGACTTGCACTTGTGGCTCCCAACGACCTGGGATCTGATCTAATGTCTGCCTGAGACGTGAGGAGAGAGAGTTGGGACCGGTTAACCCATCCATCCTGATTTACAAATAACGGACGGACAAGGCCCCTTGGGAAACCGGCCTCCCAGTTATCAGAACGTTTGCAAAGGCACACAACTGCCACGGTTCCACTGGGGCAGGTGGGAGGTGCCACCTGACTCCGAATGACAGTGGTCCGAGGGGGACCTTCATACACCTCAAATTTTTACAAAAACGCCAAGGGCCACAGTCCCACTCATCTATGGGCACCTGCGACACCGGAAAAGGAGGAACGGGCCCCCCTGAAAGGAAGCCTGAGCTCACACACTGGAGGCAGCACCCGTAGGTCCTGGTAAAATCTGAGTCAACGACCTGTGGGAATAGGCCGGGCACAATAGAATGGTCTATTACCGGACCCCTCTCGAAGTTCTGCAATCCTCCCAGGTGGAGTGAGATTTGCCATGAATCAGACAGACGTGAGCCCCAAGAGAAACGAAAGGTTGGGCCCCCCAACTCCCCTCCAGACTCTGTGAACTAGGCCTAGCCACAGCGCACCTGACCAAGAGGGAGGAGGAGAAAGCGAACCTGAGGACTCCCTACATGCACCTGGTTATGTAATACAGACCCAGGGATGACTTAAGGCCCACGAAAGAGAACAGATTCAAGTGGAACCACAACAGGAGGGGGCCCATTGACCTCCTGGATCGCACACTGTTCTTGAACAAAGTGGTTGGCGGGCTGACCCCTCCCACTCCCATGGCTGTGAATGCTTGCCAGGTCCTCAAAAATCATGGTTCCAGAATTTAAAAAACTTGTTGAGTCTGCGTAAGTCTCACCCCACCTCGCATGGTGGTGCAATCCTGCCCCAGTGAGACACCGTCTGCCCCTTTCAAGTTATACACTGGTCCCCTCTGACACATTTCTCCAAAGGCAGCCAAGACTCTACCGAAAACCTGGCTCACATGAACCAGTGAGGGTTGGGCCCCCACAGTTACATGGGGCGTGTGCCCTCCTCCAGAACCTGACACATCGCAATCGAGTTAAGTTAAGACTGCCTCCACTGAGCACAGGTAGAAAAGCCTGGTCACTACCGGTGTGCCGACACCTGTGCACTGTCACACAAGTGGTCATCATAGAATCCATGGACATAAGACAGAAACTGGCACCGTATAAATACTCTCCACCTAATCAGAGTACCGACCCCTGTCAAGGATCAGAAATGGCAGCGTTAGGGGCAGAGGCTGCAGCCACCAAGGGAGACGTTGTTGCCTTATTAGAGGAGATGAACATGGGAGCCAACATTGGGGAAATGATTGACAAAATAACATGGAGGACGGACAAGATGGAAGAGAGACTCGAAGAGGTCGAAAATAAGCAAACGTCGTTGAACACCTTGGAATCTCAAATGGACTGGAGGATTGCTGAAATAGAACAGCGGGAGGAGGAGTTTCGACCTAAAGATGGACGATTTGGAAAATCGAGAGAGGCGGAACGACCTATGCTTTTTTGAAATCTCGGTAAAGCAGGGCCGATCAGGACCTAAAAAGACGCTCCACGACATAATGAATCTCCTATTTGGAGACGATGTCATTGATGAACCCAAAACTGAAAGGATACACAGAGCAGGGGACGCAGCAGGAGGGCAGAGGACTGTCCTAGTCTTTTCCATAAATACCAAGACAAGGCCAGAATTCTGGAGAAGGCTAAACCCAGCGGGCCTATCACCCAGGAAGAGGCCAGAGTGACGATATTGTAAGATTTGTCCTCCCTGACCCTGGCCCTCAGGCGGATGTGTAATCCCCTCACAAAATGGTTTAAGGAACTAGGAGTCTGTTACAGATGGGGCTACCCATTCTCTCTTACATTTGAGCTGGAAGGCAAAAAAGAGAGGCTGAGGTCTGAAAAGGACATCAGGAACTGTATCGCGGATCTGTTAGGGGGGATGGGGAGGAACGGGATCCTCTATGAGCCATTATTTCACGATACTGTGGGTGCTCTTTTATGTGCTGGGCCGTTGATCCCCACGCGGGGGTCATCTAACATACACAAATACAGATGGCGGATGATCTGGAATCTCCGAGGGGTGGTCTCCTCAGGGTGGGAACGCTGAATGTCAAGGGTCTGAACTCCCCAACTAAAAGATCTCTGGTATGCAGGGAGTTCCGAAGGGCGGGACTGGATGTGATGTTCCTACAAGAAACCAAGCATGCTTGTGGGGAAGAACAGAGAATATTGACCTCGAGAATGGGGACCGAACACTGGGGCTCTGCCCCCCTGAGGAAAGCGGGTGTGGAGATTATCATCAGAAAGGGAAAAGGATTGGGGATTAGACAGATATCTAGCACAGGTTGAGATCCTGAAGCTCACCTGTGACGAAACCTTTGATTTAGACACCCACATAACCGCTGAGGAAATTAAGAAGGCTGTGAAGAGGCTCTAGCTAGGGATAGCCCCAGGAGAAGACGGTTACACGGTTTTACAAATCCTTCCTCTCCCCACTCCTCTTCAATGAGATCCTGGGGACGGGAACTGCTCCGGAATCATTCACACAGGCACTCATTACGGTAATTCCCAAAGAAGGGCGAGACCCCAAACAGTGTGGATCATATCGCCCCATATCTTTGCTGAATATCGATGCCAAGATCTACACGAGGGTCCTCACCGCCAAGTTGGAAATTCATATTCCCTGTCGGATACACAACGATCAGGCTGGATTAATTATGGGGCGACAAGGAGCAGACACTATGCAAATGACCCTACATCTGATTCACGAATCACGGAAGATGACTAGTGATCCGGCCCTCCTCTCGGTCGATGCAGAAAAGGCCTTTGACAGGGTGGAATGGGGCTTTTTGAGAGGGGTCTTGGGCAAGGTGGTAATCGGTCCCAAATTTAGAAAAGGGATACAGGCTGTATACACTTCCCCCAAAGTCTCAGTGTTTGTAAATGGTGAATGCTCTTGCTGGTTTGGCATGAACAGAGGCACACTCTCTGCTATACTGTTCGCCCTCTCCCTGGAGCCTCTTGACCAGAAACTTAGGGAAGACAATTGCGTGGAAGGACTTCAGATTGGTGGGAAGGAATGTAAGGTGGCTATCTATGCAGATAGCCTGCTTCTACACATTCAGAATCCACTGTCGTCCATACCCAGAGCGGTACATCTGATCAAAGAGTATGGAGAATTCTCAGGGTTTAAAATAAACAAAGCCAAGTCCATCCTATTCCCCCTACATGAGCCCACACAATCTGGTATCTAAGAATTCTCCCCGTTGGGATTAACGATCGGGGACAATACTCTAAAGAATCTGGGAATAAACATCACGAGAGACTTAAAAAAAGTTGTATGATGCCAATTTCCCTCCCCTGCTCATGAGTTTTCATGATGATCTGGTCAGGTGAGAGAAATTAACGATATCATGGATAGGAACGCTAAATGCAGTTAAAATGGTGTGCCTCATCCTTCTTTGATGAAGCAAAAAGGGCGATTTTATGATTCTGGTGGCAGCGGAAGAGGGCCTGGGTAGCATATGAGATCTTGACGCTGCCCAAGGACAAGGGCGTGTGGGCCTCCTAGACCTCAGAAAGTATTATGAAGCAGCCCAGTTAAGAATCCTAGTTCCTCATCTGAGAAACCAGAAGGGGCTCCAATGGATTGTGCTTGACAGCTTCCCTGGCCCTAAGCCACTGTTGCTGAATGGCTGTGGGTCCCGAGGAAAAAGCTAATAAGGAGATTGAGAGACCACCCGATACTGGGGACCATATTGGAAATATGGAGAGAGGGGGTCAACATGAGGGGAATCACTTTGTGGCTGTCCCCCCTGAGCCACATCTGGGCACCTGGAGTTAGAGAGGACATCCCCAGCCACAGCAGATTTCAGACCTGGTTTGAGGCTGGTTTGGAGAGGGTGGGCCAACTGTGGACGGAGGGGGCCTTTGTCACAATTTGGGAGCTGGAAGAAGCATTGGGGCTGCGCCCCCTTCCCGTCTTCACCTTCCTACAACTCAAGGACATCTTCATGAGGGACAAGTGGAGGGAGAAGATCCAGAGGGACCTCACCCCCTTTGAAAAGCTGTTGAATTCGAGAACCGAAACTAAAGAGATATTGTTGATCTCTGCTATGTATAGAGAGCTGATTGAGGCTGGAAAAGGGTAAACCCTAAATTTAAAACATAGGTGGGAGAGTGTTAGGCAGAATCACCTGCAGTACCTTTTGGGAACACTACAGGCAATTAGGACTACAAGTGTAAGCACAATTTCACCTTTGGTACAAGCCTGTAATACACAGTAAAGTGGTATTTATTTATTTATTTATTCACACTTGTAGAGCGCACAGCAGCCCTTGGGCATCGTGGTGCTTGTTACAGAAGGTAGGCTTTGCTTAGTTACAGTAGCAGCAGGTATACATTTAGTGATGGCTGAGCAGCCAGACTTATCTCAAGAGTTTAAGTGAGCAGTAGAACAATTTACGCAAAGGACCAACCAATACAGTGATTCAAGTAAACACTTAATCAAGGTTTCTTAGTAAAAGAATATACATTTGTTTACTCAGTTTGTTAGAAAACATTACACTAGCACAAGCAGCTCAATATCACACACTTATACACCCCAAAAATCCAACCGGTAAGTAACTGAACAAGTTTAGCTCCAAAATGAAGTGGGAGCAAAATGGCACTTCAGATACTTAGAAAAGGAGGGAAAAGACAAGGTTATAAGAATAGACAGCCCAAATACATTCGTAGGCAGGGCAAAGGGTTTCAGTTAAATACAACCAGCAATTCTTCTCAACAGGCCTGGGCCAAAGTCAATGGTTCAGAGTCTTTTGTATAGGATAGCACAGTTCTGGTATATAACGGTTAAGTCTTTGCCACACATTTTTTGGCTAGACGAAAAGTTTGACGAATGTTCAGGAAGGCCAAGCCTTCGTAGTTGAGGAAAGTTTCATGCACTTTCTCCATGGCCGAAAAGATTTCCGGACCGCGTTTGCACAGTATCTTGTCAATGAAGAAAGCTGTAGATGAGGCAGTTGTTCCTGGCAGTTCGAGCAGATCTTGCTGTTCCTGAGCTTCAGTCGTGGGGACAAGGACGACACCGGGAGGTTCCTGCACTGCCCTGGGATGAAGCCAAAAGCTGCAGCAAGACGTCGGTTTAAGGTGGCTATCCGGTTTCCAACAGCACTCTGCTGAAAATTCGACCAGAATAGGACGGTGTCCAGGTGGCTTACGAGTTGGTTGTTCCGACCAAACTCAAGGGAAGAAGTAAACCTTGAAGGGCTTCTCTGTCGATTGGAGTTTCAGGCAATTCGGACCTGCAGCAGGGCTTCACCGGTCGTCCAGGAGTTGCAGCAGTCCTCTGCCTTCAGCTCGTCTTCGGTTCTTTCGTTCCAGTGGTCGACTCTGCTTTCCAAGTCCCAGAGACCTGCTTTTAAGCAATTTTCCCCCATTCATTCAACCTGGCTGCCACTCACCCAGCAGGGTGGCTGTCCTTGCCGGACAGTCAACCAGCCGATCACGCTAGAGTGCATTCAGGTCTCCTAGGAGACTAAGTACAGGGAGTTTCGGGCACCTCCCTCAGACACTCTGGCACCAGAGGAGTGCTTCAGCACTGAAGCCCACCAAAGGGCATGAACAAAGGGACAAAACCTAGTTTGGTGCACAGAAACAAACACAAGAATGACTTTTCCTAAAAGAAATGGCGCAAAAAGCTGACCGGAGTCTGTTTTTACAGATAGGTATGGGGCGCCATATTGAAAAACATGGCTGCCCCGATGTTTAGCTACCGTTGTTAGCGGTCGCGAAAAATCACGGTAGTTGTAGTTGCTCTAAACCAGTGCCACCAGCCACTTAAATTAGGAAAAGGTAACATTTTACTGTTACATGAGTGTTTTGACTCAGGGGAAGCTAGGCAACCCCTCCAGCACTCTATTGGAAGATAGTGTGTACTGGGTCAATACATTTAAAAAGACTACTAAAGCCAATTTAACTTTACATGCTCTGGGAGACGGTAGTCAGTCGCAGAGAAGATATTTAAACCCTGGGGAGTCTGAAAGCACCCCTGTGCCACTGCACTGAAGGTGCTGTGTGACACACAGAAAAAAGATGATGGGCCTCATTCCGAGGTTTGCGGTAAGTATGGGTTTTTACCGGCATGGCGGAAAGACCGAGTCCGGTCTGGTACAACGCCGCAATTTACAGGCCATTCCGACTTCGCGGGCACGAGCTTTCCGCCATGCCAGTAAATCCCCTAGCGGCATACCGCTAAAGGGCCCGTAAAACCCCTTAGCGGCATGAAGCGAGACGGTCGTTACAACACCGCCACCGAAGCTCTGCTATCCGTTATTAGCGGTGACCGTAATTTACGGACACCGTAAATTACGGTCACCGCTAATTAACGGATACGGAAATTACATCATCGCACAGGAACGGGAAGGAGCGCGGCGGCCATCTTTAAAAACACAATCCATTGCCATCCCCTTGATACAGAACCCGGAGGAAGATTCTGAACCTGAGACTTCCCAGCATTCACCTATATCATGCCGAAAGCACTCAAAAAAGGAGCCTCACGCCTCCGCAAGGAGCGCTTTACACAGGATGAGCTACAGGTCCTGGTAGACACCCTGCATGCCAATATCAGCACTGATATGCGCAAGGCCACCATAGCAAGAAAAAAACAAATATGGGACCTGGTTGCCCAGAGGGTGAGCGCTGTCGGCAACACCCCCCGCACAACAAGGGACTGCCGCAAAAGGTGGGACGACCTCCGTCTCAGGGTGCGGGCCATCCTATCGGCCAACAGGACCCAGGCCCTGGAGACAGGAGGAGGCCCAGCATCTCCAATCAAGATGATGCCCTGGGAGCAGACTTGTGCCGACATGATGGGCCCTGAATCCATCGAGGGGGTCGGCGAGATGGAGTGCGGTGCCCCGTCATCCGCAGATGGAGGTGAGTGTCATGAGTGAAGACAGTAAATGCATTCCCAATTCAAGCCACCGCCAAGGGATGGGCAAGCAGTCATGTCACATATGCCCCCCCCCCAATCATGCCGTAACAAGTGAGACCCAGGCTGATGCCACTTGCAAGGCTACAACCCATACTGCCCATAGCACACAAAGAGGCAGTCACTGTGAGTCAGCACAGTACTCTGCCAGCTTGATTGACCCAGACACCTGCATGCATTTACCATCCTAGCCCAGATCAATGTCCCACTCACCACCGAAATGTCACCCAAACGCTGCAACACCATTCTCATACCATAGCCTTGAAGCGATGCTGACCCCCAAATCATAGCTAATGCCATCTCTCTCTTCCACCCCACAGGCAGCGGACATGAAACTGAGGGCCATGAAGCCACCCAGCCCTCCACCTCCAGGGGCACAGGCAGGGGACAGCAGAAGCCTGTAGGAAGGAGGAGGCCACAGGCAACACCATCTGCACCAGCAACCCCCATGGAGGCTGCACAACCCCCACCCACACCCCTACCCATGCCTGCACTGGGAACGGACACATACCCCACAGTCCACTCGGAGGAATCCAGTGTGGCAGGGGAGTACGCTGCCATGTGCCTCATCGACGAGCCGGAGAGCCCTACATCGGTTCACCTATCTGACGTGGGGGAGACATGGTGCACAGCGTACAGGCCGGAAACACCATCTCACACACAAGTCGCACTCAGCGACTCTGGGAGAGTGACACCCCAATCCTTACAGGCCAAGGAGCACCACCTGCCTGTCCTGTATCCTCCTCCCCTGCCGAAAGCCCACAGAGCCCTGCACGGTCAACACCACGGCTGGCTGCCACATCTGCCACACCATCCACGGATGGAGTGCACGGGCAGCGCATCACAGCCCTGCTGGAGGACTTCCTACGGGACAACCGTCAATCACATTCACAATGCCACAATGACCTGCAGGCCCTGGGTGAGGTAATCACTTCAATCACCAACCGCCTCTGTGAGGTGCTGGGCCGGATTGCTGATGCCCTGGATGCAGCACACCCAAGACCACAGCCCCAGTGGGAGTACCCACCATCACAAAGTTCATCCACACAGACCAGCCCTGTCCGCCGGTCAATGCGGACACTCCGCCGCCAGAACATGAATCCCCCTGGCTCCGGAAGTGGCCAATGAACATCCTGGCACACACATTTGGGAGGGGGAGGGGGGTGAGGGTGTGTCATTGGGAGTTGGGTGGAGGGGGAGGGGGGTGAGGGTGGTGGTTTTGTTGTACACGTTCAAACTTAAACTTTTTAATACACTGGTTGTTCATTCACTAAAACAGAGTGGACATTGATCATTTTGCTTGTGTATTTTAATGTCGCACAGTACATGGTGTACATGTATCCCCACACCCCGTGCCCAATGTCCTCTCATCCTGAAACCCGCAGCTGACTTGTGAGTCAGAAATATTGTCCAATCAATGCTTGACGCACAGAACGTCCCTCCTGTGCATCGGGACCCGGCTGCTGTCCTGCCATTCCTACCTCCTCCCCCTCATCGTCATCTGGTGGTGGCATTTCCACGTCAGGGGGCAGTGGCACGTTCCGACGGATGCACATGTTGTGTAACATTACACATGCCATGGTGATCTTGGACACCTTCTCGTGGCTGTAGATGAGTGCCCCACCTGAACGGCTGAGGCTACGAAATCGTGCCTTCAAGAGCCCGAAGGTCTGCTCTATCACCACGCGTGTACGGGTATGGGATCTGTTGTAGTCCTCCTCGTGCCTGTTCTGTGGGTTGCGGACGGGGGTCATGAGCCACGGCTTCAGAGGGTAGCCAGCATCACCTGCATGGAAGTGGAAATGAGGTAATCCTGTGTGCCCTCATGGTGGAAAATTGTACTGGTCATGCATGGCCACAGATGATTACTGGGATGAGCATGCATCCCCCCCTTCCCGGCCAGGTAGAGTATGAACCCCCCCCCTTCCCAGGCAGGTGGAGTATGAACCCCCCCCTTCCCAGGCCGGTGGAGAATGAACCCCCCCCCCTTCCCAGAACTACTCACAGCCCCAAAGCAACGCCATGGCCCATTCAGATGACTCACCAAGCAGCCAGGCACGACGTCCGGCATGTCGCTCCATGTAGCGTGGTAGTGTTGAGTTCCGCAGAACCAAGGAGTCATGAGTTGATCCGGGGTATCGGGCATTGCAATGTGTGATGGATTTACTGGCATTACACACCATCTGGACATTGATGGAGTGGTATTGCTTGCGGTTGCGATACGGCACCTCCATGGCATGCGGGACCACCAATTCAAAGTGGGTGCAGTCGAGGGCACCTATGCAATTTGGCATGCCTGCCAGTGCATGGAAGGCAGCTTTGGTGTCGTAGATCTCCTGGGGAGTCTGGGGTAGGGATATGTATTCCCTTGTGTGGGTGAGGAGGGCATCCAACACTTCTTTGAGTATCCGTGAAAATATGGGCTGAGAAATGCCATGCATTTGCCCCACTGTATGCTGGTAGGTGCCTGTGGCAAGGAAGTGGAGAACAGACACTACCTTCAGTAGAGGGGGGATGGCAGTGCGTATTTCTATGCGGCTCACGATATCATCATGTATCATGTCCACTATGCTGGTAATGGTGTCCCAGTCAAGCCGGTACAGGGTGTGGATCTGCTCTGGTGTGAGGTTGAAGGGGGTGGCTCTGATGCGGGGGATTGGGGGCTGCCGGCGTGGTAATGGTGGCTGCACCGGTAGGGCATGCTGGCCCTGTCTCACCCTCCTTCTCCTCCTGTGTATCCTCTGTGGTGGTGGCTGTGGTTGTTGTTGTTGCTGTTGTAGTTGTTCTTGCCTTGCAAGCAGGGCGGCCAGCTCCAGGAATGCTGCTACAATCGGTATCATTTTGGTGTGGGAGGGGGTGTGGTGTGTGGCTGTGCTCCTTTTGTGCTGTGCCAGACTCCATTGCCTCCACCTGTGCTGATTGGAAACACTGCTCAGGGTCCTTTACACCTTCTCAGCGATGCCGGTATTTACTCCATGGCGGTAAGGTACTTTGCGGTCTTGTGGAGGCCGTTTTTTCCATGTCCGCTTTACTTGGGATCAGCTCCGGTTTACGCCATGCCGCTAATTACGGCATGGCGTGTCGTGCGCGTGCCACTAAACCGCTATTTACGGCATCGTACTTTACGACGCCGTAAATAACGGTGTGGTGGGTCAGAATGGGCCGTAAAGGGAAACGATGCCGGTATTCCTTTACCGGCATCATTTTTCCCTTACCAGCCAACTCGGAATGAGGCCCGATGTCACTGGAATTGTTTTAAAACTCCATAACCAAAGAACACAAAAGTAAAACACACAAAAAAAACATGGAAGAGTGGGAAAAAAAGGCTCCCACTCTTCCCAGGTAAAAAATGAAATCTCAGAAATCCAGCAAAGTTGCTGGGGTCTCAAAAGGTAGGGGAAATTAGCACATTTTGAGAATTCTCCCTAACAGAGAGAGACCTACGTGATGAAGTTGATCTTGGCATGTGGGTGAAAATGTGTAAGGCTGCCTCCCAGGACTCGATAGCCAGCCAATATAAGCTGCATGCCGTACAACTTCTACATAGATGGCAGTATGACCCGCACAGACTCTCAAAGATGTTCGAGGTAACGAGCCCACTGTTGTGGCGGGGTTGCGGGGAAAAAACGGACTCCTGGCTCATCTGGTGGGGATGCCCCCGTATCAAGATCTTTTGGAACAATGTTATGGGGTGGTTTGAAGGCCTAGATGGGATTTAACGACCCGCTTGTTAGGAAAGATTTCGTAATTGTAGGTAATTTTCCTTCCATGTGGCAACCCCTAAACTTTTTGTTGTTGTTTTTCACCTTGTTCTTGCCTTTGCCAGAGAAGTGCAGCCTTCTGCCGCACTCCTCTGGGCTTTCGCTCCTTTTCTTACGGGGAAACTGACATGCCCTTAAGACAGTCAGTACCGGGGAACGCTGTTTCCCGTAGTTTCTTTTATCATGTTGCGGCTTTAGTGCAACATGACACAAGAGGGCACTGTAAGCTAAGTTACAGCTCTCTTGGGTCTCTAGCCTTCTACAGGCCCTAGATGCTTGTTTAGGATTGTATTTGATCGGTGCAAGTGATTCAGGGAAGGGAATGGTGGCAGCGATCGTTTCTTTGTATTTTGAGCTCCTTTTGGCGTTCTAAGCGCGTTTTCTGCGCTTAACCCAAAATGGAGACCTGGCTCCCAAAATGGCCAGACCACGAGGCTCCTTTGTCCTGTCCGCTGACCGTCTTGCTCCCTTCACCTTCCCCAGGTCGAGCCGACCCGGGGCCTTCCTTATTTGGGCATGTACTTTCCCGCGAAACACGGATGCTTTCGCGGGCTTCTTTATGTCTTTTGTGTGCCTCCAGGGTGTGGGCTGGGATGTCTGGTCCCAATACACATCCTGGGTGCCAGAGAGTCTAGGGTGGTGTGAATGCCTGGGACCACCGTGGTCCGTGATTGGTCCACGAATGGTGTGAGTGTTGATGAGCGGATCTCCCATTGGGTCCCCTCCGTTTTGGCGCGAAGGGAACCGTGGATAAGAGGGGGCTGGAAACACCACTACCATGTCGATCTCCTGAGTTCTCACGAACGAAGGAATACAGGAGCCAAGTATCCTGCAACCAAGAGGCTGGACCGAGGAATCGCTGGTGACCCGCTGAAGGACTCCTCCTCTGCACTGCTGTCGCCTTGTGAAACCCTTTTCACCTTTGATCGAACCAGAAGGCCTGTACTGGTACTTCGACCCTTTGGAATAGCGGGAACAGCTATTCTCGGCATCTTCACCATCTCCTGCCAGTAAGCCTTCGGAAGTGTCTCTGGGCCATCCAGTTGACTGACCAGCTTACACGGGAGTCTTGCTCTGTAACCGCCGCCAGGTTGTGTAGTATTTCGAGTCCTTGTCACTCTCACACGCTTCGTACACTTGGCGTTCCCAGGTCGGAAGTGAGTAGTGTACATTTGGCTCAGATACACACGGCCGCTCTGTTGCCCTGCTGTGGTGACAAAACTGTGCAGGTTTCTTCGATTGGGACGTCTTTTTACTCAACACGACGACGAGGCGTTCCCTGCTCTTCTGAACCTGCCAGCTGCTGAAACTGACGCGGAGAAGCCTGGGTCTGCTTGCATCGGGGACCGGTGAGTAGTTTAGCTAGGATCTGGTCGCCCCCCTGCAGGAGCCCATTGCTTTTCCCCGCTGTGTAAAACAGCACCCTTTTGCCGTACTCGCGCTCTGCTTCTGCCCACTGTGGAGGCTGCGCTTGAGTCGCGGAACTTGTTCTCCTTCATTTGTGCACTGAACAGAACTGCCTGGTTTCCTTAGACGAGACTCTCCTTTTGCCCGTTGGCACCAGCGTGTGCAGGTACTTTGAGCACAAGGCTCCACTCTTCGCAGGGCTCGGACTTCCATCTAGTTAGGTGCCTCTGAAGGCGAACTGAGTCTAAAGCATTGCATCGCACTGCCTGTTTTCCTTCCCTTGCAGGTGGACTACACATTTCATGCATATAACGCTTGCGACTGTCGTATTTGTATATATATTGTTTTGATATGGTATGTGTTGGTTTACCATTGTGATATTGTGACTTTCTCGCTACGGTCGTTGTTTTAAAGGCCTTAAAATAAATGTGTATAAATTTTTTATATAACACCTGTTTGGAGTAGTTTGTAAGTGATCTTGCTTTGTGTGCTCATTGCGGGCTTTCAGTCACCCTCACCCCTCTTGAGACCTAGTCTTGACCGCCGCGATCGCTACCTTGATTGGTCTGGCTCGTCCAGAGGTTACCCTGTTCCAAGTAATTAGGTTGGCCTTCTGAACTTCTGCGCCACCAGGACAGAGTTCAGAAATCCGTCTTAACACCGCTGACCCCTTCTAATAATGTTTGGGTTTGAATACTGTGCAGATGAAGGTAAGAGAGTAACTGGGCTGGCGGCCCCTCTGTTATTAGCTGCACGGGCTGCCCTAGTGATGAGGTAGAAGGCAAACCGGGTACCAGGAAAGACTGATTGGGTTAATGTGGCCACCAATATTTATATAATGGAGAAAATCACTGCAGTACTCCATGGGTCCTCCACTCAATACGAGCTTTTGTGGGGAGACTGTCATGAGACAGGACTTGAGTCTCACTGTCATGGACCCAGTTAAGGGCCGGGTCCTAAGAGTAACCATGGACAAACAAACAAAAGACAAAAGAACCAGAATTAGCCTTTACAGGAGATTTCTGTGCCCTATTTGCAGCAAAGCAGCCTTAAAGACTACATTACCCAGACTTCCCTGGGCCAAGAACTACTTGGACAAGCCCAAAGGGCTTGTGCTTGAACGCTCAACTGGAGAGAACGTGTTCCGGAGAGCTCCGTGTATGGGGATCAGCACGAGGGGCCACGCCCCAACAATCTTCCACCCAGGCCCCTCGCCTGAAACAGATAAGTAACGCTCTCATTGAGGGGAATCCAGAAGCATGGGGGAGAGCGTGCAATGCTGCAACGCAGCAACGGAAGACCAGAGCACCCACTGAAGGCGGCCGGTGGCACGCGCAGGGGAGCACCGCCCATGTTCTACCGTCCCCCTGCTCCAAGGAAGCTAAGTCAATCCGATAATATCCCGGCACCTGAGCACCAGCCTGGGCAATTCGCATGCATAACCCGCTTGGCATGGCATGAGCGCAAGAGCAGTGCATGTGTTTTGCCTACTAATTAGCCACGTGGAGTAACTCGCATTTGTACAGTGCGGTTAAGCCGCAACTCGTCACGTGCGACAGGCAGCATACATTTAAGCTCATAAGGAGCAGGATTGCTCACGGGTCCACATCCCTGCGAACATAGCAGCCACAGTGCAGAGCCACGTGCGGCTTAACTCTGCATGTGCCAGTTTATTTACAGACAATAACCAGCGCACTAACCTTTAGTGTACCACACGGCTTAGGGGCATGCAGAGGGGTGAAATTAACCATTTGCATGCTTAGCAGTGTAAAACCCAGTGTGTGAAGCAGCACACAGACTAGTAACTCATACTCTCTTTACAGTGGTAACACGCTCCAGAAACCGGACCCAAGAGTGCGCAGGCCGGAGGCCAGCACTCACCCCAGAGATAAGTCTTTCTAAAGCTTGTAATGTATGGTGCAATGTATATGTTTTATCATGTTATCCAATGTCCCCTTCCCTGTCCACATCCCCTTTCCTAAACCTCTTACCGGTTATCCTGCTGCCTGAACCCATCCAACCATCGAGTCCCTAACCCTCTTTCCCCGCTGGGGTCTTGGTGGCTTGTATAAGATCATCTTGCAAGCGCTCAGACTGCGGAGGGGATGGTTGGTTCGTGCCACTCCTGAGCCTGAAGTCTAAGCTGTGACAGAGACTTTGTGAATAAATACATCCTGATAGCTTGTTAACTTGTATCAGAAGGGAATGGTGACTCTTCTTCGCCTAACTATTGCAAATAGTAAGGTAATCCCCAGGAGACCACACTTCCTAATGATTGATATGTTAGATCTTCACGCAAGAACCACGATCAAGAAATCTGTTATCTGGAGTTTAGCAACCAGAGGACACACCATTCCAAAGGAATGGGAAGTGTGGGGGGTAAAGAGAACAATGTTGTTGCAGACTTGGGAGTAGTTGGGGGGCAGGAGTGATTTAGAATATTACTGAGTCTAATATGTTCCTTACAATGTACCTGTATTTTTGTTCTTTTTGACTTGTTCTGAAAACCCGAATAAAAACAAATAAAAATAAAAAAGTTTGCTGTGGGACAATTACTTTATGTGACCAATATGCGGGCAATTTGTGCCGGGGTGATCAGGGTATGGCGCTTGGCTCCCTGTGGAAATGTCATTTGATAACAATACTGAAACTGTGGGAGAGGACCTACTGTTGATGGGGAAATGGAATGTTCAGGGTTTGAACTCCCCGGTGAAGAGAAAATCGGTGTTGGGCAAACTGAGGGATATGTCTCTTTCTATTGTTTTCCTAAAGGAGTCCTACCTGCTTGCGCAAGATGAGAAACGTATGAAAAATAGAACATTCCCGTGCCAGTTCTTCGCCTCAGGGGGTGTGAAAAAAAGATGGGTGGCCATCCTGGTGGGAGAACAAATGCCGTTTTCTAAAACAACGGTCCTACGGGATCTACAGGGGTGCGATGTGTGTGTTAAATGCCTGCTGAGGGATCATATGTTCACATTGGTGTCCCTATATGTCCCGTAGCATTCTTGGAAAATGTCCTGCTCAAGCTGCTCCCATTTGCTGAAGGACAGCTCATCCTGGGAGGGGACTTCAACCTGGTTGCTAGTCCCTTGGTAGACAAGACCCTGCCCTCTACTAAATTAGACTTCAAACATTCCACAGCCTTTTGCTGGTTCCTCCGTGAATTGGGTTTGGTAGATGCATGGAGATTAGCCCATGGGGAAGACAGGGATATCTCTTTTTACTCAAATGTTTATGGGGGTTCTCTAGGTTGGATCTCATGCTTGTTCCCAGTGCATTATACCTGTGTGTTCGACGTGTCAAAATAGGCACACGCACCCTGTCCAACCACGCACCAGTGTCTGTGTCCCTGGTAGTACTGGACAGGTCTGGAGGTCCAGGCGGCCATGGAGGTTATACGATATGGTGCTCAGAGACCCTGTGGTGACTAGAGAACTGGGGGTGGCTATCAACAATTATTTTGAGGAGAATGAAAACTCTGGCCCTTCGAAAAGCATGGTGTGGGATGCCATACAAGCAGTGGTTAGGGGGAAGCTCATTAGCAAAACTGCGGCGTACACTAGTGCTAGACAGCTGGATGGGGTGGGCCTAGAGGGGGAGGTTGCTACGGATGAACAGGCACTCAAGAGATTGGGGTCTCGTAAGGCGCTTTGCGAGCTCAGGGTGGCACGGAGCAAACATAAAGCACATCTGGCCGACAGGATTGCCCAGGCAATGCTAAAAACAAAGCTGCTCTACTATGCTAAAGGAAATCGAGCAGATCGCCTCCTAGTGGGCAAGCTGCTTAAGCTCCAAAACCGCAACTCAGTTTCAGCCCTGCTGGACGAGCAAGGGGTGGTGCAGAGGGGTGAGGCTGATAAATTGAGGATTTTAGAGGCACATTTTAAGGAAGTATTCAGGAGTGAGCTCCCTCTGGAGGGAGCTCAGGCCCAATATCTGGGAAATGTGCAGTTGCCGAGTCTATTTGATGTGGACCGGGAAGCCCTGGAGGCGCCCATCTTGCCTGGGGAATTAGTACGGGCAATTAAATCCTGAAGAACAAGGCTCTGGGGCCCGACGGATTCACGGCTCCCTTCAATAAGAAATACTGCAAACTCTTGGTCCCCCCACTCCCACTTGGTCTCTTCAACGCATTTGCGGTCTCTGGTGGGGTTTCTCCTTCCAGGGGAACCTCCACTACAGTGCTAAGCACGGCAACGATCTTCTTAGCTGCGACTCATATTGCCCCATCACCCTCACTAACAGAGACTCAAAAATGTACAAAAAAATGTTGGCCCGTCGCTTGATGGAGGTTCTCCCTGACCTTATAGACAGTGACTGGGCAGGGTTCGTTGCATGCCGCAGTGCGCACCATAATGTGCAGCTAGTCCTTAACTTGCTGGAAGTGTGGAACGCTTGGATTCAGATCTGGATATAGTGGAACTGGACACCCACAAGGCTTTTAACAGGGTGGATTGGGGCTACCTTTGGGGGCTCATGACGCGGTTTCGGTTTGGGCCAGGATTCACCAGAGGGGTGATGGCGATCTATCAACACCAATCCACTAGCCTCAGGGTCAATAGGGCTCTGTCTCCTAAATTGTCAATCACCAAGGGGACGAGGCAGGGGTGCCCACTATCACCGTTGATCTTTGCCTTGTGCATGGAACTGTTCGCTAGCCATCTGAGAACCAACCGGTGATTGAGGATGTCCGGGTTGGGGAGGTGGTCCATAAGGTATCCCTTTATGTGGATGATATTTTGTTCACCCTGAGTAATACTCAATCCTCTTTGGCTGAGGTGCTGCAGGAATTGGACTGATTCGGCTGGGTCTCTGGGTTCAAGGTGAACTATACTAAATCACATGGGCTGGATATATCCTTGAGGCACCAAGAAAGGAGTATGATCGGGGCTCTAGGCCCCATAAGGTGGACTTGCAAACCTATCCCCTATCTGGGGGTACGCATCCGGAGTAAGACCTCTGAGTCCAACAGGGCTAAGTTCCCGTCGTTATTCCAGGAATTTGTGGAGGATCTGCTCAGGTGGGGATGCCAGGAGATCTCCTAGTTCGGTCGCTGCTCAGCGGTCAAAATGATCCTAATTCCGCACCTGCTGTACATATGCTCAGCTCTGCCTGTGAGGATTCCTGACCCAGATCTTCACACGCTCCAAGGCAGGATCCTCCAAATTCATTTGGGGTAATAAGCGTGCCAGAATATCCAGAAAGGTGTTGTTGAGACCAGTGAGTGTGGGCGGCCTGGACTCCCTGATGTCTTCTGCTACAATTTAGCTGCACAGCTGTTGCATACCCTTACCTGGGATGAACTTAGCCTACAGCCAAAATGGAAACGGATCGAACAAGCCCAATCAGTGGTAGATCTAGTACACCTATCACATATGGAGAGACGATACCTGGGGTAGGAGTGGGGTTTCACCCTATTGGCAACTACAAAGTGCTCACTTTATTACATGGGAAGGGCCCTCCGTAAATGGGCAGTGTCAATGGGGATGGGGCCCCTCACACCAGTGTGGAACAATCCGAGCTTTCAGCCTTGGCAGGACCGGATGGGCTTTGGGATGTGGATGGAGGGGGGCTTATCACATATACATCAGCTTTATAAATAAAGTCACCCAATGACGTTTGAGGAGTGTAAGCATGCCTTTACCCTACGGGAAGCGGAGCGCTTCCATTACGCCCAACTGCGGCACTGGTCTTCCCACTCACACAAAAAAAGGGGCTAACAGACCTCTATCTGCCCTCGAGTTAACACTACAGGGGGGTCTTCCTCAGGGTCGAATCTCAAAGCAATACAAACTATTAAATACAGGGGATCCGGTGGTGCGCCTACCGTATATGGCCAAATGGGAAATTGACTTACGAGGGGTGGCTGAGAATATGGGGAAGGATGCTCCAGTCCTCAAGATCCGTAAAAGATAAAGAATGTTCCTATATGTTTTGTTCCAGGTGGTACCTCACTCCAGAAAGGTTAAATCATATCCTTAAAGACTATTCCGCCACTTGTTGGCGTGGCTGCGATGTTCGGGGCACTTACCTGCCATCTGGTGTGGTCATGTCCCAAGGTGAGGGGTCTTTCGGAAGGAGGTACTCTCCAAAATAAAGGACATCACAGGGTTGTCACTTCCCACGTGTGGTAATACTGGGTGACACAGACCCAGGGCATTTTCCCCTTACTGGTCCCTGGCCACATTAATTGGGCAACTTCTTCTGACAGCGAAACTGACTATAGCCCGTAACTGGAAATCCACTGAGGACCCAGTGATCCAGATGTGGTGGGCTAAGATCTGTGTCATTCTGGTGGCTGAGAAAATAACTGCACTGTGTGAAGGGTGCTATACCTCTATCTGGACCCTTTTATTGACTTTGCAGAGACTTGCCCTGTGATCGTGGTCAAGCCCCCCATGTTGCGACACTTCTCATCACTGTAAAACAGTTTGAGCCGGAGGTTTGTTGGGGCGGGGGATGAGAAATC
Organism: Ambystoma mexicanum; assembly: GCF_040938575.1. Taxonomy (NCBI): domain Eukaryota; kingdom Metazoa; phylum Chordata; class Amphibia; order Caudata; family Ambystomatidae; genus Ambystoma; species Ambystoma mexicanum. Next base: position 144,941,062 of record NC_090939.1, on the reverse strand, counting down.
TGATGTGGTTCATGAAGTGTATGGGGGAGGCTGTGGCTTGCTTCATATTGCACTCTAACTTGCTTCATGATCCGGTGTTGCATAATTGGTTGGTATATACCTATTGCTCACGATGTTCTGTACCCACAGTACATTATTAAAACAAAAGTTTTTAAAAAAGTATTTCCAACTTCAGTGTTGGTGCACGTTTTACTTAACTGCGCAGTTGCCTGTGGCCTTAAGTCTTTCGCCATAGGCTGCTGATCTGGGGGATTATTTTCAGCAATTTTCTCCATTGCTTTTTCTGACTGTTTTGTGATTGTGCTTTCTGAGATGGTGCCATCCAATACTGGGTCATCCAGTAGGCCACTCCTTCAATTGTAAATGTGCAACATTTACTTTGTAGTTAGAGAAGGAGAGAAAATAAAGGAAAAATAAATCTCAAAAAATCGGCTCAAGGGCAGTCTCAGATTCGAAGTTTGCCTAATTTGCGGCAGCAAAAGAAGGGGCGGTTCAAAGGCTCTTACAGCCCGCAGTCACCACCCCAACAACTGTCTTGGAATTCCTTAGAGCTTTGTCTGCAATCTGTAATCTGGTGCCAAACCCTGAAGATCACTCGATGTCCAGGGAACAGAGCGGTGAGCGGGGTGAAAGAAAATGTCTTTTCACTGCTTGCACTGGTACTGCACCCCCTTATGGAGGATGAGCCCATGTGTACCTTCAGCCCCTCCTCAGACCAGATCCTGTTGAAGTGTGAGAGACAGCCCGCGAGCCACTCCAGCTGCTCAGACTGTACCGACTACCTCTCTGAACCGCTCTGTGAGGTTCAGGAGATATTGGAGGGAAGCTCCGCCTCAGGTGCAACAAAAACCAAAAAGAGACTCTGGAAGGCAGGAAAGTCAAGCACTCTGCCCCGACTTCCTCGCTGAACCTCTCCGCTACGCGAGGTTCAGGAGGTCTTGTAGGCAAGCTCCGCCTCTGGTGCAACGAAAACCGAAAAGAGACTCTGGAAGGCAGGAAAGTCAACCGCTCTGCCCGACTGCCTCTCTGAACCTTTCAGTACCATTCACTGAGAAAGACAATGTTGTTAACCCCTAGGAGTCCCTTACTGTGTACCCAGATGATGACTATCACATTTATAGAGGATCTGTTTCAATACATGGCTTTACTGAAGACAGCGGTGTCTTAATATTAAGTATTAGGGTGCAGGTGCCTGAGAAGGATTTTGAATGTATTGAAGATGTCCTGGAGGAGAAACAGGTCTTCCATTGCATCCCCTTGGTCAATCCATCAAAAAACAGATTGCTCTATCATTGACCAGGACCAGGCGGGTTTCATCCGAGGCAGGAGCACTGCAGACAACATCTGTCGAGCACTTAATCTCATTGAAGTGGCAACCCAAAACCAACAGGGCTTGGCGGTCCTGACCCTGGATGCCACCAAAGCCTTCGACAGGGTGGACTGGAACTTTATGCGGCTCACATTGGAGGCATTCCGATTTGGCCCCCTATTTCAAAGAATGCTGTTAGCAAACTACAAAGCCCCGAAAACATCATTACGGCTTAATCAAAAAACCTCCTCCCTGATCCTGCTCACCTGTGGAACAGGACAGGGCTGCCAGTTTTCTCCCTTGATATTTGCCCTGGTCATGGAACTTTTCGCCCAAAGGATACGAGCTAGTAACAAAATCTCTGGGCTGGACATTAGTGGGAAGCAGTTTAAAGTATCGCTATATGCCGACGATGTGATGCTCTCCATCACTAACTGTCAAACCTCGCTGCCTGCCGCTCTTACCGAACTGGAGACATTCGAATGAGTAGCGGGGTTCCAGGTGAACTACTCCAAATCGGAAGCACTGCGCATCAACCTGGAGGACCCACTCATAACCACTCTTCAAACACTCTGCCCTCTGAGGTGGAACTCTGACTCCTCAGACTACCTGGGAATTTGCCTTACAGCTGACCTCAAAAAGCTATATGCGGCCAACTAACCCCCTCTATTCAAGGAGCTTGAGAATGACCTGCAATGCTGGGACAGCCAGGAAATCTCCCTATTGGGGTGGATCACAGCATGCAAATGAACTTACTCCCAAAACTGCTGTACCTGTGTTCCACACTCCCAGTCCCCCCTCCGAAACAGGCCCTGTAGCAACTACAGAAGAAGCTCACAAAATTTGTCTGGAAAGGACGAAAAGCCAGAATACCAATGAGAGTCATGACAGGGGCAGCTAAATTGGGCGGCCTGGGCCTACCCAACCTCACAAACTATTTTCTGGCAGCTCAACTGGCCAGCATCGCTGCCTGGGCAGAACAGGAAGATCTCCCACGTTGGACCCGGATCGAACAGACTAAATCTCAGCCACAGCTACACTCCCTACTGCACATCCCGGGGGCCCTCCGGAGCCATGGTCGAAGGAAAAAGCTACCCAGAGGCCTGGGCCCGCTCTCCCCGATCCTCTGGAACCCCGAGTTCTCCCCAGGTATGGAAGCGGCGAACTTCAGCCGATGGACCGCAGGAGGTCTTCGATCCCTCTCGCAACTCTACGAAGGCAGCTCTCCACTCAGATTCGAAGAATGTAAAGGTCGCCTGCAGATATCGGAGAGGGAAAGGTTCACATATGTTCAACTTCGCCACTGGATCTCACAACCAACTGTTCGCCAAGGGGCGACCCGAGACCTGCACCCCCTTGAACACGCATTGGAGGAAAGCCCACAACAAGAACGGATCTCTAAGCTATACCGCCTCCTCCAAGAAGATATATTACAGTTCAGGCCCTCGTACATGGCCGCATGGGAGACAGACCTGGGACACCACATCAAAGACCAGACATGGGTCGAGATATGGACCAGGAAAGGTCTGCGAAATATTAGTGGCCAAGAAAGTCACAGCGGCAAAAGAGGGGGCCCTCCACCGATTCACAGACTGCTGGGCCCCAGTGTTGGAGTATCATAGCAGATTCCCAGCACTGACTTTCCAACCTCGCCTGGTAACAAACTTTCTGGGACCCTAGAACCGTGAGGGATCTCCGGATAATCAGAGCACCATAGACATGGAAGGGAGCATGAGAGAAGCCACGGAAGAGGGAGTTTGATTGAACATACTTCATGCACATTGCTATCGACGGGAGTTATCCCATAATGTATATCATGCCTGTTATGCTGTAACCAGAACATAAATGAAAGTTGTTAAAAAAAAAAAAAAGATTGCTGTGGGTCCAAGATGGCCGGCAAGCAGTGAAGGCATGTTAGCTGGTGCTCTGTTCCCCATCGGAAGCTTTCTAATGTAAATTCACGTTATCTCTGCAAAATTTCACCAGAAACGTGCGCCGGACTATTGTTACTTTATTTATTGCATTTGTATCACGCACCTAACCCTCAGGCATCTGGCCGCTTGGCTTAAGAATGTGGTTACAGATCATACTTGGTGTCGCACTTCATTCTGTTTATCATTCTGTCTGCCCCTTTCTTCATGTTGTGCAAGCTGTTCCGGGTTCCTCCAGTATGTCGGAACACGGAACGAGCTGTAACGCTCTAGCGTTCCTGCCGGATCCTAATGGAGTCTTAGCCACGTCCCCTGGCTTTTGCACGGCATATCCGGACTGTTCGCCGATTGCAACTCGTGTTGCTTCTCTATTCCAGAGTGGCGTCACGCTCCGTAAATTTGCTCTTTATCTCAGTTTACTTGCCTTCTGTAACTTTCAAGTGCTCTCAGCGCTATTGCTGACTACCTTCCTTTTGGTTATATTCTGTTGTATTAGATCACATTCATTCTTTCTGTTTCTTAGACGAACCGGCAGGGTTTTCATCGGATTGTTTTTCTACCTCCACGGGATCCTTTGAATTTGCCGACTTCTTCGGGATTGCCTTTAGGGAAGCTACGTACGTACATCTTCTTACTAGCTTCCACTGGTATTCTTTTGTTCTACCCCCTGCACTATTAGAGTTTTTTCTCTGTAAAATAGGACTCCGGATTCTATAGGTCGTAGTCGTACAGAAAGAAGTAGGGACCCTGACCCAGAAGTACAAGAAAATTCGTTTCCATCAGCTTGTTTTACCAGGCGGTAAGAGAGGTTTTATTTTTGTACCTCCTAGATTAAATCTCTCACCTAATCCTTAAAATTAATCTTCTGTTTATTCATAGCCTTGTGAGATTGGGTGTCAGCTCCTCAGCCGCTCTAACTTCACGATAAGGACTAGTCTGCTTATACAGGGGTAAGACCTTTTCCTTGTTTTCTACTCAGCTCAACCATTTCTTTCCCCACTCTGGTTCTGACTTATTCTACTTCTCATCTTTATATATATATTTCTACCTCAGCATCCAGCCCAACTGACATCCTTACAGAGAAGCCAGTAGAGGAGTCTCATCATTCCAGATGTCCTCAGGATTCCACAATCCCTAGTAGCCCAACACAGGGTTTTTTTACCCTTCGGGGGTTTTCCCTGGGGGCTCCTTTACATCCCAGCTCTTGGAGCAGGGTTGTTTAGGGGTTCCTAGGAGGAACCTCATATCTTCATTTTGATCCATTATACACCTGGAAAAGATCAATCCAAGAGGTGGGTGTAAATCTTGTATGTTGATGCTTATGTTCAATGAGAAGTACGAGATTATTGATTAGTTATTACAGCAAGCAATGCCTGATTGGCCAAGAGCGAAGGGTCAACATACAAGTATCTTATTAATCATGGATCAACAGATACAACGGCTGATTGACTGCTCATTGACTGCAGAAATTCAGACCCTTAAACAAGAAAATGCCAACCTTCGGCAGACTCAGCAAAATCAGCAACAGGCAGCTCAATATGCCGCACAACAAGCATCTGCTAGTCGGATACCCCATTGTTCGGAGGTCCCTCCAGGGCCCTTGCCAATGGGGTCAGTTCGACGTAAACCTGCACAAGATTAAGGAGTTTCTCGATGCCTGCTCTGTGCAGTTTTCATTTAAAAATGCCTTTTTTCATTCCGACCGTGATCGTGTAGGATACATGATCTCCCAAATGGTGGGTCCGGCTCTCGCCTGGGCCACCCCTCTGGTCACCACAAATAATCCCATCCTTGATTCCCACACTGCCTTCTGTGACAGTGTTAAAACTATGTTCGGAAGACAGGAGATAAGAGTCGCCGCTCAGGAGCATCTTTTAGATTTAAAACAAGGAAGTCAGGACATATTAACCATATTAACATATATTACCAGATTCAAACAAATCGCAAGCGAATCTACATGGTCAGATGACGCTCAGGTAACATTGTTTCCGGAGGGGGTTATCGGAGGAACTAAAAGACGAGATTTCCAAAGTACCTCGTCCATCTTCCCTGACTGAATTTATTGCACTAGTTATGCAGATCGACTATAGGATAAAGGAAAGAAGCAGTGAAAGGCGCAAAGGGAAATTTACCCGTTCCTTCGCCACTCCGTCCTCTACTAATAAAGGAACTAGTCCCAAAGAACCAATGCAGTTAGGTGCAACTGGCAGATGTCCCCTATCCGCTGAGGAAAGAGCTAGCAGAAGATCGCAGGGACTCTGCATGTACTGTGGTTCAAATACACACACGGTACAGGAGTGTCCGATTATGCCTCCAAGAAGGTCGGGAAACGCCAACGCCCGGCCGTAGGAGGAACCGCGGTCCGGGGTCCTGTGTCTAATCCAGGTTCCTCTACCCTTTTGCAAACCTTTCAAGGCAGTAATCCACCTTTCACTAATATGCTGGTACTACGTGTCATATTGAAATTTGGAAATACTATTCTACCGGAGGTCTCAGCTTTACTGGACAGTGGTGCAGCAGGGAATTTTATTGATGATGGTTGGGCCATGCAACATCATATCCCCAGGACGGTTAAAGCAGAGGCTGTTCCAGTCGAAAGTGTCGATGGTAGCCCTCTAATTTCTGGCCCTATAATCAATCAGACTTGCCCAGTAACTATGTCTATCGCTACTCATCAAGAAACTCTTACCTTGGACATCATCCGAGATGTGCATTATCCCATCATATTGTGGTTACCGTGGCTCCGAAGGCACAACCCCTTCATAAACTGGGTGGCAGGTTCATTTTTTCTGGGTTCAGAATTCTGTCTGACTCACTGTATCGGTCACTCAGATACGAGGTCATCAGAGATTCATTCTAACCCCGATGACTCCATGCAGATTAACCCCAGGCAGGTTACGTCACTTAATTTCCTTGCAGGCCTTCCAGCAGAATACCAACAGTTTGCTGAAGTCTTCTCCCCGGTTGAATATACTCAACTACCACCTCACCGGAGGAATGACTGTGCCATAGATCTCATCCCTGAACAACCATTACCATTTGGCTGGATGTATATCCTTTCTACATCAGAAAGGGAGGTTTTGAGAGACTATCTGGACACTAATTTAAAGAATGGGTTAATAACCGAATCAACCTCGCCAGCAGCATCACTTTTCTTTGTGCCCAAGAAAAACTTGACGGAACTCAGGCCCTGTATTGATTTCAGGGGGTTAAATAAGATCACCGTTCCGGATAGTTACCCCATGCCTTTGATTCCGGATATCCTGGAAGCCGTCAAAGGAGCACAAATCTACACTAAATTGGATCTCAAAGGCGCTTATCATCTGATCAGAATACGAAAAGGAGATGAGTGGAAGACCGCCTTTCGGACACCTTTTGGACACTTTCACTATCAAGTCATGCCATTCGGGTTATCCAATCCCCCGGCGGTTTTTCAGCGATTTATGGATCACATATTATCAGATTTATTACTGTATTACGTCGTAGTCTACTTAGACAACATTCTGGTGTTCTCTAGAACTATTCACGAACACCAATCCCATGTTAAAGAGGTACTAGGCAGACTATTGAGCAATCACTTATATTGTAATTTCGAAAAGTGTTCTTTTCACCAATCTAAGGTAACATACTTAGGTTATATTTTGTCCACCCAGGGCATTGCCATGGATCCTGAAAAGGTTACCGCAGTTCAAGACTGGCCTATTCCTAAATCCTGCAAGGATATTCAAAGGTGTGTGGGATATTCCAACTTCTACCGTCGGTTTATACCCAATTTGTCTGCTCTTACTCAGCATCTCACCAACCTTCTAAAAAAAGGGCTCCTTATGTCTGGACCAAAGTGACACAAAAAGCCTTTGAAACGCTAAAGAGAAGATTCTCCACAGCACCTATATTGAAGACTCTGGACCAATCCGGGGGTTTTATCATCGAAACAGATGCATCTCAGTATGCTTTAGGAGCAGTTCTCTTACAAAGGGATGAACAAGATCTCGAACGTCCCATCGCATATCTGTCAAAGACTCTTTCCCCGGCAGAACTGAATTACACAGTTCTTTAGAAAGAACTAATAGCGGTAAAGAGATTATTCGAAGAGTGGAGACATTTGCTGTTGGGAGCCCAACATCCTATAGAAGTTAGAACAGACCACCAGAATTTACGGATTCTACAATATGCACAAACATGTAATAATCGACAGGCAAGGTGGGCTCATTTTTTTCCCCTTTCAGGATTGTATTCACTTTCATCCCTGGGAAGAATAACTTACAGGCTGATGCTTTGTCTCGTAAGGACAATTACCCCAATGTTTCAACCAAATCGGAAAAAATGTTCCTTTCTTTGGGCATGAATGTTTCTAAGTCTCCAGACTTCTTACATCGTCGAGAAAAATGTTCCAGTACTTCAGCGTTAAAATTACTGTCTAAAAAGGAACAAGACACTATTGTTAGGAAAGAGGGATGTTACTTCTGGGGAAATTGAGCATACATTCTAACCAAATCCTTACAAAGGGAGGTTCTTGTCATGTGCCAGGGTGCTTTTGATGAAGTAGCTTTATCAATTGTGTGCATGAATAGCAGATCTGGGCTCCCAGGTTCGATCTGAGGCTGAGTAACCTCTCCAGTCCACTAAGTACTGAAGCTTCCCACGATGTATTCGGGAGTCACAAATGGTGTTAAATGGTCAGTTGTCTCCACAAGTCTCTCTCTGTAGAAGCACTAAACAGGGCTGCCCCCTGTCACCTCTTTTGTATGCAATTTATTTAGAACCAATTATGTCGTGAATTCAGTGTCCGGATACTATACGAGGCACAACTTTTGGGGGAGTCACGCATAAGCTGATTGCCTATGCAGACGTAATGCTGCTGGCGCTTTCTAATCCAACAGACTCCTTGCCGGCGGTACTCAGTTGAAAAATGTTGGCAATATAGCAGGCCTACAAATCAATATCGCCAAGTCTGAAATATTGGATCTTGGACTTACACAAGCTGAACTGCCGAAGGAATTGAAGCATTACAGCTCTGTTGGAACCCGGATGGTATTCGGGTATTGGGCATAAATATTACAAGGTCACTGCAGGAACTATATTCTGCCAATTTCCATCCGTTGATGGAGGAAATTCAGAAGCTTTTTCAGTACTGGTCTTCTCTTATGGTTTCATGGCTAGGTCGGATAAACGCAGTTAAAATGGTAATTTTGGCCAAATTATTATATCTCTTTCAAGCTCTCCCGATCCGAGACCCCTCTGCCTTTTTTCGGACACTACATAAAACAATATCAATGTTTATATGGAATAATAAGCCGTGAAATAGGACTCCCGAATTTTAGGGAATACTATCATGCAGCACAGCTGATTATAATAAGGGAATGGTTTGAGGGGTTATTCTACTAAGAGATGACACCAAATGGAAAGAACTAAAGTAGGGGTCTAGAATGGGAGATACATTATGGCTGCATAAGATAGATAGACCCCGGAATATAAATCAAAGTGATATTACCAGATTGGTGGAAGAAATTTGGGATCAGTTGATTAAGCAGACCCATATCACTTAATTTCCCTCTCCTTTCACTACCCTCTTTGCGAACCCACAATTCACCCCCGGGATATCAGAAAACTCCTTTGCCAAATGGAGAGCAGCTGACTGTACAAAATTTAAAGATATGTTTTTGGGCCAAGATAAACAATGTTTTGCTTTCTGCAAAGAGGAATTGCCCTTCAGGAGAGTCCGCGTTTTAAATATTTCCAGGTTCGCCACTGGTTGATGGCTCCACCCAATAAGTCAGCGGCTATAAGAAAACGCACACCGTTTGAGCATTTTTTGTTTTCAAATACGGGAGATACACATTTGATTTCTAAACTCTATAGAATACTGACAGATGAACCCCCGACAAAGATATCTACATGTCAACAGGCTTGGGCTAAGACTTTTGGGGTTAACACCATCAGATGACGCTTGGAATCAGTTGTGGTCCGATATCCCAAAAAGGAATAGAGCTATTCAGATTAGGGAATTTTAAACTAATGTTTCAATGGCATTATACCCCTGAACGGCTGCATAAGATAGCCCTGTCAGTCTCAGTTTATTGTTGGAGGGGATGTGGGGGGAGGGGAGAGACTGGTTACACGTTTGGTGGTCCTGCCCTAAATTGACACAATATTGGAGGGAGGTGCGGAGAGACATGCGAAAATCTTTGATTTTAATAGAAAGAGAAGCCTTGAAGAAACTTTGTTGGGCATGGCTCAACCAGACAATATGGCATGGCCAAAACATATGAGGAAAGCGTTCTACACTCTCCCGCTAGCAGCCTTCTTAGTGCTGGCTCGGAACTGGAAATCGGTGAACCCACCACATGTTAGAGACTGATATAAAAAGCTGTGGAATTGTGTATCCTTAGAATGGGTCCTCTATTCGATTCAAGGGGAACAGGCTAAGTTTTCATCGGATTGGGCTGCGATTGTGAATTTTTTGCATGGAGATTACATGGAACAATTTTGCCCACAGAACTTGCCTATTTTGGACATTGTGTGAATTGTATATCGTTTGGACCTCCACTGTACCAGGGGCAGGGGGTTTGGGTGATTTGGTAAGAAGGATAGGGAGATGATAAGGAGGTGGGTAGTTTAAGGAGGGAAAAGATTTTTTTGTTGTTGTTTGTATTCTGTTCTGTAAACGTCAAAATCCAATAAATAAATAAATAAATACATTAAAAAAAAAAAAAACAGATTGCTTCCTCTTAAGCCTGTAGCCACGAAGGCTATACAACCAAAAATAGGTGTCTCCATCAGATCCCTTATACATAAAGGGGCAACCTTATGCGGACTCATTGGTCGGTTAATGCTGCCCTTAAGCGGAGCAACGCTCCACTCACAACCAAGAGTAAACATATTTTTCCCTTTGGGTGGAAAATGCCCACTTAAGTTGATTTTAGTGTCTGCATTGCCAATGCCTGAGCATTAATGGCACAGTACAAGTGGGCCCTGATGGATGAAATGGAGGCCTTAGCAAAGATATACCTGATGAATTTCAGCCAAATGATTCTTCAAGAAGGAAAACGGACTGTAAATGCAGTCATCAAGAATGCCCTAGTTGCAGCAGAAACGGTGCGCCTTCATGTTATAGAAGCCATTGTAGTGAAGAGGTATGCTTTGCTGCATGGCAGTGTTTAAACCATAGACCCAAACAAATGTATTGGGTTAACCAATAGAGGAGACTCCACTATTCGGCAAAGAAGTCGAAGAAGCTTTGAAAGAGCAAAGAAAGAAATTGGCACACTAAAATCCGTAGGCAATATTACAGAGAGAGGATACTGGCTATGTGGAGCAACTCCCAACCATTGCTGTTTTCGCACCCAAGCGTAAGTGCAGTTTAGCACGCAAGCAACGGCTGTACCTCTGGTATAGGAACTCAATCCTACAGCATAACATAGCGCCTGCAGTGCTGTGACTGTACATGAGGTAGAGGGCAAACGTCACGGGGGCCGTTACTGCCTCAAAGCAGTGAGTTCAAGGTACAGGTCCCCTCCCATGTTTCCCGGTGTGGAGAGGAGGGTGGGTTAACAGCATTCACCCAAGCATGGGAGTGGAATTACATCTGACAAGTAGGTATTGTAGAATGTTTTAATCGTGCAACATCTAGTTCACAGGCATTTTCTACCAACTCAGGCACACACAATGTTGCTTTATTAAACAAAGTTATTTTCATAAACCTGGGATACACCAGTTTAACAGTATTGATTCCCTACAACCGCACAACGCCCCCCCCCCCTCCTTTTGGGACAAGAAATACACAGGGTTGCACGTATATCTATTTATTACAATAGAAATAATCAAACCAATTTAAAATATAAACAAATTATACATCTTTTCCATTCTCTATGAAATCTCAATGTCAATGATTACTACAATGATGAATGATCATATATTTGTAAAAGGAATTGTCAAAGCTGCATTTCACTTGAATGTAGACGTTTCAAAGCAGCAACATCACTATTTGTATATGTACATTTGGTTTACCCTTAGCACACTTTCACCATGCGTTGAAAAGCGTACAATGATTCAGGACAGAGCATTCATATCGAAGTGTCTCTTTTTTTTATTTATTGAAAATAAACACCTACTTTACTCAATAGACATATCAGTATTTCAAACAGCATTCTAGGAAACTCAATTTAAAGACTGGCTACTTGACATTCCTGCAATTAAATAGCTTCTAAAACAAAAAATGTCTATCTAAAGTGTATGTTTGCTAGATTAACCTCAAAAGTGTTTCTATTGCATTACTGTATAAAAAGTGTATGTGCGATTTTTTTAATGGGCAATTTAAAGTGGCGACAAATGGATGCACGTTAAAAAAAAAACTCCCTGTTTTTTTGAGTGGTTCAGAGCTAATAACGGGACTTTCTTCAGTGATATAACTATGGAAGGACTTCAATGACATTATTTTTCTAGACATGTGCAAAGTGAGGTTACATGGCTCCCAGTCTGTACTTGGACATTACTAAGAAAAGGAGTCTGTGATCTCCCATTATACACTCCATTCTGGTCTTTTATCAAATCCAACATTTCCAGAAGCACTTTGGATGGACTGTCAATTGATATACCTCCCTCAGTACTTTCACAAATTAGAAGGGCTGAGATTTAATCGGTTCTTCTTTTCGAGTATACCTCAACTAAATTCTATTTCATCTTAGCATTATACTTGCATAGGAATTTCTTTTGGTTGTCTCAAACCGGTTGGTACCCCATCAAGAACTGGTTAAAATCTCCCCCTCTAGCAACAGATGGGCATCAGTCAGCAAGATTAGGTCATCTTGCCTCCACAGCCTGGTTTCTCTCTTTCTGCATTTAGTTGTCTGTTTCCTTTTTCCATGAAGCAATGCCCGGAATTGAAATTCATATACGCCTCTCCCAGTGGTCTGCTAGCAATCCTAGATCTTTCCAAAGTAAAGCAATTTTTACTTCCTGTTGTCAATGCCTCTTTTTATCTCTTTCTTCCAGTCTGGCTGCCAGTCTGTCACTGAGTGAGTGAGTCCCCTCAATCTATGGGATTGACTTTTATAGATTAGAAACCACTCCCTTTAGAGTATGTATTATTTTTCTATTTTGATTGATCAGTCTGTGAGATTGGACAGTGTTCCAAAAGTGACATCACACTAAACCATTGTCTTGATTCCCTGTTTATGTAGGTGTGAGCAGATGCCATGGGTCTCGACCTCGGGCAGTAAATATGTGATTAATGGCTCCTGGCCATCAGTTGTCATTCATGCCTAAAGCAAATCAAGCATGATGCTAGCGCTTTGTATCTTCGTGCTTGATCCACTGTGCCTTTAGCATAACTAAAACACAAATAGCCAGGAAATTATAGAATTCAGACTCCTCCTGTAGATGACAGCTCTGAATCGTTGCACAAACAAATGACCCTAGGTTATGATTATATTTAATGTAGTTTAATGTAACCCCTTATCTCCTAAAAGTATATACATTTATTAGGCAAGCAGCGACAATAGCGATCATAAGCAATCAACCCTAACAGTAAAATGATTGGATAAGGCGGTCACCAAGGGGTGCGCTGATGATAGCAGCACCAGCGCGAACCTCCCACTTCGGGGCCTAATATGAGGGACTGAGCCCCCTCCTGGAGACCCCCTCTCCCGTCTCACGCGCTGCACTCCCCTGTAGGGGAATCCCGGCAGCACCCCAGGATGAAAGAACGGGCAGAATTGGTCCGTCCTTGCCAAGATACGTCCGTGAACGCAGATGCCATAGACGGAAGTGTCCCTCCCCGTGAGGCCCATAGGTTTTAGAGGGATGCAAACAGACAAAAGGCACCACCGAGGAGGACGTGGTGAACCAGAACACGGCTTGAGGAAAGGAGAGCCCTGGCCCACCCCCGTGATGAAAAGCCTGAGGAGAGAGCGGTTGTGGATGTTTGGACCCTCCCTAGTGATCACCAGGGCAGCCGGCAAGCCACAGGGAGGCCCCCCTCTGCACCGCTGAATACACAACGGGAGAGCAGGTAGGGGTGGGAAGAGAGGCACACTCTTGCCTTCCCTCATGTAAGGAGGATCCGAGAGGGACAGTGGTCTGGGAAGTGAGGAACCCTCCCCCCCCCGGCCACCTGGACATCTGGTAGAGTCAGGGGAGCCAGAGCGCCTGGAAGCACAGACCCCCACTGTACGAAAGCAGAGGCCCGCCCCACATCACCTGAGGGGCCGTGGAAGGACCGCAGTAAGCCCGTGAAAGAAACAAGGAAGCAATCCAGCAGGTGAGAGTTCTCTTGCCGGTCCGTGGCACAGGAGCGCTCCCCAGGCAACACTTTGGAACAGGTGCCTCACTTTGGTGGAGCATTGGTTGGGAGATAGTGGCACAGTTTGCAAATTATGCGGATGATACCCAGATCGTCATGGAACTCACAGGTTCTTACGAGGCAGACTCACTTCTGGTCACTAAGGGTGTATGATGCTATAAAAGCCTGGATGCAGGATCATTTTTTGGCACTCAATGATAAAAAGACAGAGATCTTGATTATCGGTAGCCCAGCCAAATTGAAAACCCTTGAACCACGATATGAAACATTTCTGGTGGGGGGAGCCATCATTCAGGCTTCTATTTCTGTCAAGACTCTGTGTGTTTTTTGACAGCAACCTTACTTTTGAAAAACAAGTGGCTCACATTAGTGGCAGTTGTATTTACACTACCCATCTTCTATTGCAAATCCAACCCTACCTCTCAGAAGGTAATAGAGCTATGATAGCAACAGCTACCATAAATTCGAAAATTGACTATTGTAATAGTCTTTTGGCTGGTACGTCAACAGCCAACTTGAAAAGACTTCAGACAATCCAAAATGGAGCTGTACACACCGTTTGTGGTCTGGGATGCAGAGAACACGTCTCTCAAACCCAGAGGAAACCGCACTGGCTGCCAGTCCGGCAAAGGATTCTTTTTAAGGCCTCATGCTTGGTCTACAAGTGCCTTGCTGGCACTGCTCCTACTTATCTCAGAGCACGGATTATGAAGCAACCATCTAGACGTACCTTACGGTCTAACAATAAGGATCTCCTTTTACAACCCTGTTTTAAGTTGAAGACATTTGGTGACCAGAGCTTTGACGCTTGGGGGCTGTCCATATTACAGCTGTCATCATTGGCTCAATTTAGGAAAGCTCTTAAAACTATTAGATGGAGGAGGCATGTAGCCCACGCATTCTGACTGCCTGTTGACCATAGCCAACTTGGATCTCTGATGCCTTCTTCCTTACCTGTTTTATATTGTTTTGTTCTGTCTGAGCGCTCCGAGGCGTGGGGGTTAGTTGGCGCTATATGTAAAAAACATTAGAATAGAATAGAACAGAGGGCCAAGAGGCAGAAGCCTCTTTAGCCAAAGGACCATCGGCTACAAACTGAAGCTAGTATGGGAGGCTTGCGGATGGACCACTGAGAAGGTAGGGGTCTACTGCATAGGACTGTGGGCACAGAGGCCGGGCACAAGGTACATTCAAACAGAAAGATCCAGGGGCAGTGGAAGAAAAGAGTTCTCCTTATATGAATATGACGGGGGCTCCCGCACGGGACATTAGACCCCTCCCAGGGGCAGGCGGTGTGAGGCGCGAGGAGCGTTAAATAGGTGAACAAGATTGGCCCGGGGAGCAGGAAGGCCCTGGAAAAAAGGGACGCAAGAGGCGCATAGGGGCCAAGCCCCACCCATGCCAGGTGACGCTCTTCACCAAGTACAGAGAAGACAATTCTAAACCCAGGGAGAAATCCCTACCAGCTGACCTAGGGGGAAGACCCTGCAATCCCTCAAGGAAAAACCAGACATGCTGGAAACTCGCGGTGGCCATCCATTGGAACCCGGTGCGAGTTAGCCCAGAGGTACTGGCCCCCTCCGCAGCAGCTGGATATGAGGGGGTTTGGAGGGGTGGGGGATGAGACCCAGAGTGAGAGCACAAAGGGAGATATATATACACACACAAAGGGGGCCAGGACAAAACACGGAAGAAGCTTGGGACCCCGGCACCACGCAAGAAGATCCAGCACATGTGTGGGGCCCCAGGTACTTACTGGGGCGTGTGCTCGCCTCGTGGGGGATTCCGACTCCGATCCCCGTCAAGCGAGGGTCCTAAACCTGTGGCACAGGACCAAAAGAAAGGACAGCGTGAAAATGTAGAACTGGAGGGGGCTCCGCAAACCCCCCACTGGCCCCGACAGCATCCAGAGCATCCGGCTAAGGTGAAGGCCCCCAGGAATCATACCTGGGGCATGTGCCCGCCTCGGGAGGGCCAAACAGGGGGGCACATTGGACTCAGAGGAAAGTGTGGAGACAAACAAGGAATCCACTGTCTGGGAGAGGGGTGGGGAGGAACCCCCCCCCCAAGCCGGCCCACCCACCAGAGAGCTACCACATTTGGAAAAACGAAACTTGAATGAGCCGGAGGGATCACTCCAGGAGTTCCACTACCAGGAGTCCACGGGAACCGACGCAGACCAGACCCAGGCAGCATGACGGACCGATGAGAGGAAAAGATAGAAGACTCTATGTCTATGAAGAGAGACATTGCAACTATACTGCAGGAGATAAGAGACATGCGAGCTGACATTGTCCATAGGCTTGAGAAAATGTATCAAAGAGTGGACAAAGTAGAAGATTGGCTACAGGAACTGGAATCAGTTGATACCTTGGAAACGTAGATGGACACCATACTGTAAGCCCTGGAAAAGAAGGATGAGGAGAGGGCCCTGCAGATGGACGATTTTGAGTACAGGGAAAGGAGAAACAACCTGCGGTTCTTTGGCTTTCCAGAGGTGGAGGGGAAACAGAGAGGGACATATGCCGAGTGGTTAAAGATGTAATCCGCCTTCTGTTCGGGAACAAAGCAACTACTGACCCCACTATCGATGGAGCCCACAGGGCAGTGACCCCTCGCTCCATCCTTGTCCGCTTTCATTATTATGGTGAAAAGGTAAAAATCCTGGAGGAAGCCAGGAAAGCCAATACCATCACGTGTTACAATGTGATAATAACGTTCTTTCAGGACCTTTCTGCGTTCCCCTGGCCAGAAGACGGAAGCGTGGCCCATTGACACAGTGTCTACGGGAGAAGGGAATCTGATACCGTTGGGGCTACCCCTTCTCGCTCTCATTCGAATACATGGGTCAACGATCATGACTGGTCACCGAAGATATTAAAGAGGCAATCCGGGAGTATGTGGACATCGCAGAGGAGGACCAGAGACAGCCCACCGGGGAAGCGGTGAAAGGGAGCATGAAGGACAGAAGATGGATACCGGGCTCGAGAAAGTTTAAGAAACTGAATACTCCCTCACCTCCCCACAGCAGCGCCCCAGGAGGCGCCAACGAGTGAAGGACACAGGTGGGGTACAGGACAAAGAGTTAACATATGAGCCAAGATTCGGTTCCCACCCCCTGCTATCTGCAAGTATGGGGGGTGAACTGCAAAGCGATACACTAGCAATGTGACAACCATCATGGGGAGCTGGGTGTTCTAGGAGGGCAGGGGAGCAAAAGTAGGGGGGCTCAAACCAAGTGGCGTGCATAAGGAAGGGCCCAGAGGAAGCAGGCAAACTGGTGGTCCAGTCAAGCACCAGAGATGGTTGAACTTTTTGGCTGGGCGCCGGAGGAGTGAGGAGGGGTGAAAAGGAGGAAGAGGCTAGGGATTTTGAATTTGGGGAGATAGGGCAGTTGGGGACAGGCTCCTTCTGGAGGGCAATGGGAGAGGCAGTTTAAGGTTCAGGGGAAGACGGGGGGGAGTTGGCGTCAGTGGTTTCAAGCACACAGCGAGCGCTGGTTACAGGACAGGGTTTCACTGTTAGAAAGGGGGGGTGAAGAAGTTGGAGAAGGGGAGGGAGTGGTGCTAGTGGTTCCAATTACACGGATAACTCGGATAGTGGGGCAGCAGCAAGGTGTAATTGGTTTTGGTAACAGTCAGGGAATTCAGGAAGAGGACAAGGTCAGAGCGAGACTCAAATATCCTAATGGCTGACAGTTTACCTGTTCTGGAGATGGGCTCCCTAAATGCCAGGGGAATAAACTCCCCTACGAAGAGGTCACTCCTAGGAAGAGAATTTAGGTGGGCCAAGTTAGATCTTCTCTTTCTCCAGCAAACTTACTGGGCGAGGTGAAAGAACTGCTCATTCTGGGGTGGGGAGGCATTCTAGGGGAGGTGTACTACGCTTCCTACAAGACTAAAAAGAGGGGAGTAGCAATTGTCATGGCTAGGGTTTTGGGCTTCAAGATGGAGGAGGTGATCAGGGCCGGTACCTGTTCATCAAGGGGAACTACAGGGAACCCCCCTCATACTGGGAGTGATTTATGGCCCCAACGAGGGACAGGTGTCTTTGTGGGAGAGGGTCAGGGACAAAATCACATTGTTCGTGTAGGGCGCTCTCATAGTGGCGGGCGACCTCAATATGGTACCAGACCCCAGTAGAGGTAGGAAAAAAATGTCAGCACAAAATCCTTTATCATCAGAAGGCTACATATCCGGGAGTTTCCGCAGAATTAACCGCAAACTGGGCTTAGCGGACACACTCCCTGCTTCCTTAGTGGGAGACCCCCCCTTCACATACTACTCAAAAACCCACAACACATTCTCCAGAATCGACTACATTCTGGTGGAGGACGCCCGACTTGCACATGAAAAAAACCTGTGGGTATACACGGTCCCTTGGTCGGATCATGACTTGGTGCGGGTCAACATGATGGGGTGTGGGGTCGTCAGCGAAGAGGGAGGTGGAAGTAACGATACTCTCCTAAATGATAGTATAATAGCCCAAAAGGTTCTGGAAAACATAGTTGAATACTTCAACCTAAATAATAATGGGGAGATCAGCCCGCATATCCTGTGGGACACTTTTAAACCCACCATATGAGGCGTCTTGATAAAAATAGGGGCCCAAAAAAAGGGAGAAGGACAACCAGGAAAAGACCCAATAAGAGAAAATAGCGCAGGTTCAACCGGGACAGGTACCGGGTGGATCCATCGCCCCAGAGCAGGCTGCTGCCCTAGATCAATATAAAATCCAGTTTAAGGACTTATTATTGAGTAAAACCGAAAGGAGTCGCCAGCTCCTTAAACAAAAATATTATGAAAAGAGGGCTAGAGCAAACAGAATGCTGGCATGGAAACTGAGGGAAGTCCAGAAAAGCAAGATGGTCAAAGCCATGAAAAATGATGAGGGAACATTGTTATGACACCCCAAGTATAGGGGGAGCATTTAAACGCTATTATGAACGGTTGTACAAATCAGAATTTAACGGGGAGGAGACCCTTATTGAGGACTTCCTAGCTAAAATACCTATACCGGGACTAGCATGAAATGCGGCGGAAGGACTAGAAGCTCTGGTAACGGAAGAAGAGATTGTTCAAGCAATAAAGAGAGGTACGACGCCGGGGAAAGATGGTTTCTCTGTAAAATTCTATAAGCTGTATTGGTCCACCCTTGCCCCACACTTGGCAAGAGTTCTAAATGCAGTCCTCGAGGGAGATATCCTGCCCGAGACAATGATGGGGACCATTATTGTAGTCCTACCAAATGAGGGTAAGGACCCGACAGAGTGCTCGGCATATAGGCCAATCTCCCTATTAAACATAGATGTCAAGATCCTGGCGAAGGCGCTTGGTAAAGGGATGGAGGCAATAATGCCGGCCCTGGTCCATGGCGACGAGGTAGGCTTTATAAGAGGCCGTCAGGGCGCGGATAACATCCAGAAGATGATTGACCGATGCACTATGTGTTAGGGAGAATTCTCATAAATGGTCGATTTCCCTTACCTACTGAGTCCCTCAGCAGCTTTGCTGGATTTCTAGGATTTATTTTTCTCACCTGGTAAGAGTGTGAGCCTTTTTTCCCACTCTTACATGTGTTTTGCTATGTATATTACTTCTTTTTGTGTGATCTTGGGCACTGGAACCTCACCTACTCCAGGGCACCAATTTCTTCCATGTGTGTTACACAGCACCTTCAGTGCAGTAACACAGGGTTGTCTTTTAGACTTCCCACCGACTCCATTTTCTGGGGCTGACTACTGTCCCCCAGAAAAGATAAAGTTGCCATTAACTTTATTTAGTCACTTTTATCACAGACCCAGTACACCCCATCTTCCATGGAGTATTGGAAAGGGTTAATTCCTATCCCTTTTTGTCTGTGCCTCTTGGAGCATTATTTCACTCTCTTTACACTAAGATTTGGCTGGTGGCAGTGGTATCTACCCTATTTTTTATACCGCGGTTCTCTTAAATAACCATGGTATTGTTTTAGGCTATTATATTAGGCTCAAACATAACCTGCTTGACCATATATATTTTATCACGGTTCCGGCTGGGTTTATTCGCCATTTCCTTTTAGTAAAAGTCTTTCTCGTGTTTTACTCTGTGCGCCAAACCAGGTTTGGTCCCTTTTTTTTTTTTTTTTTATTTTATTTGTTGTTTTCCGATACAAATATCTTTACAACATTTTCTTAAAATTGATGCATTGATTACAAAACTTAAAATAATACATTTAAGGAATACATTACAATGCATTATACCTAAAAATTACAGATTATTAAAACTCTAATACATTGTCATAACTTTAGTATTTAAAATGGACATAACATACCAGCACATATTAACAATCAAAGCACATAAGATATTGTTATATTAATTCTATACCACCAGGTCTTAAATCATATTGAATGCCTGAGTTGGACACAGTCATTTACATCTTTACACTCTTCTCCTTTTGTAATAATTAGACATCTATTATATGTCCTAATCATAATTTA